>NW_027208224.1:0-600000 GCF_964237555.1 Oryctolagus cuniculus | reverse complement strand
TATAAGAGAAAGACTACAGAGTAATTTCCTTGGCATAGAAATAACTTTTTTTTTTTTTTTTTTTTTTTTTTTTTTTTTTTTTTTTTTTTTTTTTATCCATGAGGGCTTGCTATCACCACCACACACCCACATCCCATATACAAATGCCTGGCTTGAGTGGTAGCTTCTCTGCTTTGAGGCAAGTTTCTGCTAGTGTGCACCCTGGGAGGAGACGGAGGATGGCAGAAGTGCTTGGGTCCCTGCACCCAAATGGGACATCCAGAATGAATTCCCAGTTCCTGGTTTTGGCTTGGTCAAGCTTTGGCTATTGCAAGTGTCTGGGGAGTGAAGCAGTGGTTCCCTCTTCCTGTCACTCTGCCTTTCAAATCAATAACTGTTGTTGGTAATGACTAATAATGATATTCACTGATTGTCAAATTTTGAATCTATTAATTATAGACAATTTCTCTTTGTATTTTTAAACTTTCATAATGTTCTGTAGCCAATTTCATCACTAGAAATAAAAACTTTTCCTCAAAAAAAAAAAAAAAGAAACCTTACTGCTTTCCTAATGTGCTTATTAAGTTCTTGACCAGCGCCTGTTAGTCTTGCCACAAACTTTCTAGTCTTACTACTTTCCTTCTTCTTCTTCTTCTCTGTGACTTATAAAATAGTATACATTCTATATACTGTGGATACTTTTGATTTATTTTATTCCTTCGGTCTCCTATGAAGTTCCTCCACAAAAGCACAGCCCTCAAAATATTCATTCATTTATGCAGTCTGCAGATTTCATGAGCTACTAAATTCCAAGTAGTATGTTAAAGGCAAGATCTGGGCCTAAGAGAAAAGTGGTCTAAATTCTGTGCCTAGAAGAGGATTTGGGACATAGTAGAACTTCAGTGAAGTGCTATGTGAATGACATGCACTCATTAAATGAGTAATCTAAAGCATACACTTCATTTAAGCAACACAGCAGCCCTACTCACCTCAGGTAGAGCAATTGAGAGGAATAATGTGAACAAAAATAAGACATCAATAAGTTGAATAATAACAGAGAAAAAACAAAATGAGATAGATGCCAACATTACTGAGCTATTTTTGAGGAATTAAATTGATAGAGGGGCTGGCATTGTGGCCAAGTGGGGAAAGCTGCAATCTGTGAGGCCAGCATAACATCTGAGTTCCACTTTGAGTTTAGGAATCTCCACTTCCAATTTAGCTCACTGCTAAACACCTGGGAAACCAGCAGAAGATGGACGAAGGACTCAGGTCCTTGCCACTCATGTGGGAGACTTGGATGAAGCTCCTGACTCCAGCATGCCCCAGGCTCAACTGTTGAAACTCTCTGGGGTGTGAGCCAGCAGATGAAAGCTATCTATGTCTTTCCCTCTCTCTCTAAATCCACCTTTCAAATAATAAAGATTTAATAAACAAATTAACTGATTTCAAAATACACAAAAACATGAACAATACTATATCATTTTTATGCCAAACTGATAAAAAATAACAAATGCTAGAGAGCACATGGGAAAAGAAAACCACCATATATGGTAGGTGAAAACACAAGTTAGTACAGATGTTATGCAGAACAGTATGGTCATTCCTTAAAAAGGATAAAAATTGGGGCTGGCGCTGTTGTGCAGTGAGTTAAAGCCCTGGCCTGAAGGGCCAGCATCCCATTTGGGTGCCAGTTCTAGTTCCAGCTGCTCTTCTTCCAATACAGCTCTCTGCTATCTCCTGGGATAGCAGTAGAAGATGGCCCAAGTCCTTGGGCCCATGCACCCATGAGGGAGACCCAGAGGAAGCTCCTGTCTCCAGGTTTCAGAATGGCATAACTCTGGCCTTTGTAGTCATCTGTAGAGCGAACCAGCTAATGGAGGACCTCTCTGTGTCTCTACCTCTATTGTAACTCTTTCAAATAAATAACAAAAATTAAACTAAGATAAAAATTGACCTACCATGTGAGAGTTATCTTGCTCTTGGCTATATAGAATAAGGAAATTTTATTAGAAGGAAAGGAGGAGAGCATATCAAAGATACAGCAATTTTCCCATAACACAGCCACTATAACACAGTTCACTGCAGCCAGGATGTGAAACCAATCTAGCTGTCCATCAGTGAAAAACAATGGACAGGGCAACCTCTTTTAGATACAAAAAAAGAACAAAATATTATTAAATTAATTGAAATAAGCCAGAAGCAGGAACACAAATGTCACCTGGTCCTTGTCACATGTGGAAGTGAAAGAAAATAATGGATCTGAACACAGAACTGTGATTACTAGAGGCTGAGAAGGGAAGCAGCTAGGGATAGAGGGGGATTGGATAATAGGTATCAAAAATCAAAGAGGCAGAAAGAACTTCTGGTGTTCCATAATATAATGAGATGACTACATTCAACCATATTAGGTTCTGTGTAAAGAACTGAAGGAGAGGAGCTGGTAGTCTCAAATCATGGAGAAGAATTAGAAACTGTAGTTGCTTGGGGGCCAGCATTGTGGCACAGTGGGCTAACACCCTGGCCTGAAGCACCAGCATCCCATGTGGGTACCAGTTCTAGTCCTGGCTGCTCCTCTTCTGATCCAACTCTCTGCTATGGCCTGGGAAAGCAGTAGAAGATGGCCCAAGTCCTTGGGTCCCTGCACCCAAGTGGGAGATCTGGAAGAAGCTCCTGGTTCCTGGAATCAGATTGGCAGAGCTCCGGCCATTGTGGCCATCTGGGGAGTGAACCGGCAGAGGAAGACCTCTCTCTCTCTCTGCTGCTACTTCTCTCTGTAACTCTGTCTTTCAAATAAATAACTCTTTAAAAACTTAATAAAACTGTAGTTGCTTAGCTTGATCACTTTTTACTGCATAAATGTGTGCAAATATTGCACTACACCCTGTAATAATGCATGACTAGGACACATTAATCACAAATTATTTCAATGAAATTTTAAAAATTAGAAGCATTTCTTTATATTAACAATGAACTATTTGAAAATGAAATTAGAGAAACATTTCCATGCATAGCAGCATAAGAACCAGGAACCAATGTCTTCAATGTTATCAGTGATGAATCAGATTCACAGCCCCCAGCACTCAGTTTTTGCCATATACTTTACCATGGCAATTGTGGGCATATAGTAGTAAATCAATGGACAGGAATCCTTTGTCTCTAAATCTGCTAAATAAATAAACAAGGAATTCATCAAAGAAAAAGAGATATCAATTTGGATGCCAGGCACAAAAACACATGCACTTGAGCTATCCTCCAGTTTGTGATGCCAACAAATCTTTCAGACATGTTACATTTTCAGAGACTTTTCTGTAATCTTGCTAAGCTTTCTGGAAATCGGCCTTATAGCAAAGGGTTTCCCAATTCCATTACACTCATGATATTTCTTTTGTGTGATATATTAGTTTACCATCTAGAGGTAATTTATGGTACAAAACTTTTCTATGCATGCATGTTTTCTCATTTGTGAGTCTATTCATGGGAATTGAAGACTGATTTATAACAGAAATACATTTTCCAAATTCATTGCATAGACTTTTGTTCCTTATGAATTCTCTGAAGTCTGTTGATGTCTAATTTCTGGCTAAAGGTTTTATTGTATTTACAGCATGCAAAGACTATCACCTTTTGTGAATTCTGTGTCTATACAAGCCTGAAATAAAGAAAATGTTTTTGCACAATCAGTATACGCCTAAGAAACCACCTGTGTCAATTCTCTGATGTACCATTGACTTCTGACTCTAATAATATTTATAAGCTTTCTCCTTTACATGAGTCTCTGTTGGATAGGATGTGATTTCCAGCAAAAGGTTTTGTCACAATACTTACATGAATTTTGGAGAAAAGCTCTTCCACATTCATTATATTGTTAAGGTCTCTCCCTTGTTCAAATTCCATGATGGATTATGAGGCATTACCTATGTGAAATGACTTTCTCACATTTATTTCATTCATTAGATATATATGTTGTGCATTCTGATATAAGGAGAGATTTGGGCAGAGCTTTCCAACACTCATTACACCCATAAGGTTTCTCTCCCACGTGAATTCCCTGTTGTCTTATGAGGTATGGCTTCTAATTAAAGGGATTTTACTTTCAAAGGAGTTTTTCCCTATATGAATTTGATGATGTACAATGAGGGCTGAATTATGGTAAAAGGCTCTGAGTCATTACATTCATAAAATTGCTCCCCATGAGAATTCTTTTATGTTTGATGAGGTCTGATTTGCACCACAAAGGCTATTCACATGTATTATATTCATGCATTTCTCCCCTTGGTGAATTCTCTAATATTTCATGAGATATAACTTGCACAAAAAGGTCAAGTAGAAAATTCCCTGTGTGGATACTCTGATATCTTATGAGTTATGAAGTACAGCAAAGAGGCTTTCCACCATCCTTCCATCCATAAAACCTACCTAAATTGAGCAACAAAGATATAGAAAACCTAAACACACACATAACCAGATGGAAATGATACCAGTAATAAAGACCATCACTACCAAGAAAACCCCAAAACTGGAAGGCTTCACTGCTGAATTCTAACAGACATTTAAAGCACTAACTGCAATTCTTCTCAAGTTATACAAAACAATTGAGAGAGAGGCGATTCTCCCAAATTCTTTCTATGAAGCCAACATCACCTTCATTCCTAAACTTGAAAAAAGTGCAACAAAGAAAGTAATTATAGACCAATTTCCCTGATGAACATACATGCAAAGATCTGCAACAGAATTCTGGCCAATTGAATCCAACAATGCATCAGAAAGATCATCCACCCAGACCAAGTGGGATTTATCCTTGGTATGCAAGGATGGGACCAAAGGCTTTTCCACAGTCATTTCATTTATAAGCTTTCTCCATGGTGTGAAGGCTCTGATACTTTCTGAGGTTTGACTTCTCAGCAAAGGTTTTTCCACAGTCATTGCAATCATAAGGTTTCCCCCAGTACAAATTGTCTGATGCTTTGTGAGCTTTGATTTCTCAGCAAAGGCTTTTCCACAATGATTGCATTCATAAGGTTTCTCCCCTCTGTGAATTCTCTGATGATTTATGAGGTTTGCCTTCTGGCCAAAGGATTTTCCATAGTAATTGCATTCATAAGGTTTCTCACCTGTGTGAATTCTCTGATGATTTATGAGGTTTGCCTTCTGGCCAAAGGATTTTCCACAGTCATTACATTCAAAAGGTTTCTCACCTGTGTGAATTCTCTGATGATTTATGAGGTGTTTCTTCTGGCCAAAGAACTTCCCACAGTCATTAGATTTGTAAGATTTCAACCCTGTGTGAATTCTCTGATGTCTAATGAGATCTGACTTCTGGTGAGTGGTTTCCACACAATCATTACACACATGAGGGTTTTCCACAATATGAGTGCTGTGATGGAGGGTATTTAATACTGAATGAATTCCCACAAGGTTTACATGCATAGGATTTCTTCCCTATATTTGGTCTATGATTCAGTCTAACATGTGATTGGTAAATGACAGGTTCCACAGTCCCAATATACTTATAAATGTTCTCTCTTTTCAGGTGAATACAATCAGAATTCCACAGTCAGTCAGCTGGGAGGGGTGGATGAATCCGGAAACAGCTGGTTTCCTTGTACTAAAACAAGCGCCATATCACGAAGGACTCTTGCATTTCTTTTTTCTTTTTTGCATTTTTCACATTTTCTTATTTACATGGTTTGTAATAAATTTTCTGATGTGGGTTGTGGTTTTGAGGCTGGCTTAAGGAGTTCAGGGAACCAGAGGAATGGTCTTTTTCAATTAGGGCACAGCTGTTGTTTCTCTCCAATTCTGGCTTTCTGTAATTGCTTTGGGTGCCTCAGGCAATTTTTCATTTTGAGCGACTTTTTCCTAAATGCTTTGTTGGTCTGAGTTGGTTTTGCCTTTTTCCTTTTCAAATTGTGTATTCTGATGCAATACAAACAAGGGTTTAGAACGAGGATCCATCAGGAAATTGAAAAACAGAACATATTGGGTTTTCATGATTAGAAATCATAGGCAACATGACCAAGATGAGTTTTTGGGTTTTGGAAAATGACATAGAACCCTTCCACTGAGGGGCAGATATTAATTTCCTCCAAATCGAGAGTGAGTGCGATTTTCAGGTGAATTCAATCAGAATTCCACAGCCAGTCAGCTAGGAGGGGTGGATGAATCCGGGAATAGCTGGTTTCCTTGCAACTAAATCAAGCCCAATATCACAAAGGACTCTTGCATTTCTTTGGCTTCTTTCTCTTTTTTCTTTTTATCATGGTTTGTAATGAATTTTCTGATGTGAGCTTTGGTTTTGAGGCTGCAATATAGAGTTCAGTGCACAGGAGGAATGGTCTTTTTCAAACAGGGCATAGCTGTTGGCCTGCTTCAATTCTGGCTTGCTGTCATTGTTTTGGGTGCCTCAGCCGATTTGTGGTTTCTTGTGTGGCAATTTCCTAAATGTTTTCGGGTCTGAGTTGGCTTTGCCTTCTTCATTCCCAAATTCTGTATTCTGACGCAACACAAACAAGAGTTTGGACAGAGTAGCCATTATGAAATAAAAAACATTACAAATGGGCATTTGAAGAATATAAATCTACAGGTAACACGACCAAGGTGAGTTTTTGTGTTTTGGAAAATCAAATGGAACACTTTGGCTGAGGTGACAGATATTAATTGCCTCCAAACTGAGTTTCACTGTGATTTTCAGGTTAATTCAGTCAGAATTCCACAGGCAGTCAGCTGGAGGGGTGGATGAATCCGGGAACAGCCGGTTGCCTAGCGACTAAATCAAGCCCTATATCATTATGGATTCTTGCATTTCTTTGGCTTTTTTCTCTTTTTTCTTATTTATCATGGTTTGTAATGAATTTTCTGATGTGAGCTTTGGTTTTGAGGCTGGCGTATTGAGTTCAGGGCACAAGAGGAAGGTTCTTTTTCAATCAGGGCACAGCTGTTGGCTTGCTCCACTTCTGGCTTGCTGTCATTGTTTTGGGTGCCTCAGCTGATTTGTGGTTTCTTGTGTGGCAATTTCCTAAATGTTTTCGGGGTCTGAGTTGGTTTTGCCTTCTTCCTTCCCAAATTTTGTATTCTGATGCAATACAAGCAAGATTTTGGACAGAGTAGCCATTATGAAAGAAAAAAAAAAAAACACAGCAAATTGACCTTTCAGGATTAGAAATCCATACGCAACACAACCAAGGTGAGATTCTGTGTTTTGGAAAATGACATGGAACGCTTCTGCTGAGGTGACAGATTCTAATTCCCTCCAAATGGAGTGTGAGAGCGATTTTGAGGTGAATTCAATCAGAATTCCAAAGTCAGTCTGTGGAAGGGGGGGATGAATCTGGAAACTGCCAGTTTCTTTGTGTCTAAATCCTGCCAAATATCACAAAGGACTCTTGCATTTCTTTGGCTTTTTCACATTTCCCTTATTTATCATGGTTTGTAATGAATTTTCTGATGTGAGCTTTGGTTTTGAGGCTGGCATATTGAGTTCAGGGCACAAGAGGAAGGTTCTTTTTCAATCAGGGCACAGCTGTTGGCTTGCTCCAATTCTGGCTTGCTGTCATTGTTTTGGGTGCCTCAGCCGATTTGTGGTTTCTTGAGTGGCAATTTCCTAAATGCTTTCTGGGTCTGAGTCGGTTTTGCCTTCTTATTCCCAAATTTTGTATTCTGATGCAATACAAGCAAGATTTTGGAGAGTAGCCATTATGAAAGAAAAAAAAAAAAAAACACAGCGCATTGCCCTTTCAGGATTAGAAATCTACAGGCAACACGACCAAGATGAGTTTCTGTGTTTTGGAAAATGACATAGAACGCTTCTGCTGAGGGGACAGATTCTAATTCCCTCCCAAATGAGTGTGAGTGTGATTTTGAGGTGAATTCAATCAGAATTCCAGAGACAGTCTGTGGAAGGGGGGGATGAATCTGGAAACAGCCAGTTTCTTTGTGTCTAAATCCAGCCAAATATCAAAAAGGACTCTTGCATTTCTTTGGCTTTTTCACATTTCCCTTATTTATCATGGTTTGTAATGAATTTTCTGATGTGAGCTTTGGTTTTGAGGCTGCAATATAGAGTTCAGGGCACCAGAGGAATGGTCTTTTTCAAACAGGGCACAGCTGTTGGTGTGCTCCAATTCTGGCTATTGTCTTTGTTTTGGGTGCCTCAGCTGAAATTTGGTTTCTTGAGTTTCACTGCGATTGTCAGGTTAATTCAGTCAGAATTCCACAGGCAGTCAGCTTTAGTGGTGGATGAATCTGGGAACATCCGGTTTCCTTGCAACTAAATCAAACCCAATATCCTTATGGATTCTTAGATTTATTTTCTTTTTTCTCTTTTTTCTTATTTATCTTGGTTTGTAATGAATTTTCTGATGTGAGCTTTGGTTGAGGCTGCAATATCGAGTTCAGGGCACAAGAGGATGGTTCTTTTTCAATCAGGGCACAGCTGTTGGCTTGCTCCACTTCTGGATTGCTGTCATTGTTTTGAGTGCCTCAGCCGATTTGTGGTTTCTTGTGTGGCAATTTCCCAAATGTTTTCAGGGTCTGAGTTGGCTTTGCCTTCTTCCTTCCCAAATTTTGTATTCTGATGCAATTTAAAGAAGACTTTGTACAGAATAGCCATTATGAAAGAAAAAACACAACAAATAGGCGTTTGAAGCTTAGAAATCTACAGGTAACATGACCAAGGTGAGTTTTTGTGTTTATGAAAATAAAATGGAACACTTTGGCTGAGGTGACAGATATTAATTGCCTCCAAACTGAGTTTCACTGTGATTTTCAGGTTAATTCAGTCAGAATTCCACAGGCAGTCAGCTGGAGGGGTGGATGAATCCGGGAACAGCCGGTTTCCTAGTGACTAAATCAAGCCCTATATCATTATGGATTCTTGCATTTCTTTGGCTTTTTTCTCTTTTTTCTTATTTATCATGGTTTGTAATGAATTTTCTGATGTGAGCTTTGGTTTTGAGGCTGGCATATTGAGTTCAGGGCACAAGAGGAAGGTTCTTTTTCAATCAGGGCACAGCTGTTGGCTTGCTCCAATTCTGGCTTGCTGTCATTGTTTTGGATGCCTCAGCCGATTTCTGGTTTCTTGAGTGCCAATTTCCTAAATGTTTTCTGGGTCTGAGTCGGCTTTGCCTTCTTATTCCCAAATTTTGTATTCTGATGCAATGCAAAGAAGAATTTGTACAGAATAGCCATTATGAAATAAAAAACACAAAAAATAGGTGTTTGAAGCTTAGAAATCTACAGGTAACATGACCAAGGTGAGTTTTTGTGTTTATGAAAATAAAATGGAATACTTTGGCTGAGGTGACAGATATTAATTGCCTCCAAACTGAGTTTCACTGTGATTTTCAGGTTAATTCAGTCAGAATTCCACAGGCAGTCAGCTGGAGGGGTGGATGAATCCGGGAACAGCCGGTTTCCTAGCGACTAAATCAAGCCCTATATCAATATGGATTCTTGCATTTTTTTGGCTTTTTTCTCTTTTTTCTTATTTATCATGGTTTGTAATGAATTTTCTGATGTGAGCTTTGGTTTTGAGGCTGGCATATTGAGTTCAGGGCACAAGAGGAAGGTTGTTTTTCAAACAGGGCACAGCTGTTGGCTTGCTCCACTTCTGGCTTGCTGTCATTGTTTTGGGTGCCTCAGCCAATTTGTGGTTTCTTGTGTGGCAATTTACTAAATGTTTTCGGGGTCTGAGTTGGTTTTGCCTTCTTATTCCCAAATTTTGTATTCTGATGCAATAGAAGCAACATTTTGGACAGAGTAGCCATTATGAAAGAAAAAAAAAAAACACAGCAAATTGACCTTTCAGGATTAGAAATCCATAGGCAACACAACCAAGGTGAGATTCTGTGTTTTGGAAAATGACATGGAACGCTTCTGCTGAGGGGACTGATTCTAATTCCCTCCAAATGGAGTGTGAGTGCGATTTTGAGGTGAATTCAACCAGAATTCCAAAGTCAGTCTGTGGAAGGGGGGGGTGTATCTGGAAACAGCCAGTTTCTTTGTGTCTAAATCCTGCCAAATATCACAAAGGACTCTTGCATTTCTTTGGCTTTTTCACATTTCCCTTATTTATCATGGTTTGTAATGAATTTTCTGATGTGAGCTTTGGTTTTGAGGCTGGCATATTGAGTTCAGGGCACAAGAGGAAGGTTCTTTTTCAATCAGGGCACAGCTGTTGGCTTGCTCCAATTCTGGCTTGCTGTCATTGTTTTGGGTGCCTCAGCCGATTTGTGGTTTCTTGAGTGGCAATTTCCTAAATGCTTTCTGTGTCTGAGTCGGTTTTGCCTTCTTATTCCCAAATTTTGTATTCTGATGCAATACAAGCAAGATTTTGGAGAGTAGCCATTATGAAAGAAAAAAAAAAAAAAACACAGCGCATTGCCCTTTCAGGATTAGAAATCTACAGGCAACACAACCAAGATGAGTTTCTGTGTTTTGGAAAGTGACATGGAACGCTTCTGCTGAGGGGACAGATTCTAATTCCCTCCAAATGGAGTGTGAGAGCGATTTTGAGGTGAATTCAATCAGAATTCCAAAGTCAGTCTGTGGAAGGGGGGGATGAATCTGGAAACAGCCAGTTTCTTTGTGTCTAAATCCAGCCAAATATCACAAAGGACTGTTGCGTTTCTTTGGCTTTTTCACATTTCCCTTATTTATCATGGTTTGTAATGAATTTTCTGATGTGAGCTTTGGTTTTGAGACTGCAATATAGAGTTCATGGCACCGGAGGAATGGTCTTTTTCAAACAGGGCACAGCTGTTGGTGTGCTCCAATTCTGGCTATTGTCTTTGTTTTGGGTGCCTCAGCTGAAATTTGGTTTCTTGATTTTCACTGGGATTGTCAGGTTAATTCAGTCAGAATTCCACAGGCAGCAGCTTTAGTGGTGGATGAATCTGGGAACAGCCGGTTTCCTTGCAACTAAATCAAACCCAATATCATTATGGATTCTTGCGTTTCTTTGGCTTTTTTCTCTTTTTTCTTATTTATCATGGTTTGTAATGAATTTTCTGATGTGAGCTTTGGTTGAGGCTGCAATATCGAGTTCAGGGCACAAGAGGATGGTTCTTTTTCAATCAGGGCACAGCTGTTGGCTTGCTCCACTTCTGGATTGCTGTCATTGTTTTGAGTGCCTCAGCCGATTTGTGGTTTCTTGTGTGGCAATTTCCCAAATGTTTTCAGGGTCTGAGTTGGCTTTGCCTTCTTCCTTCCCAAATTTTGTATTCTGATGCAATTTAAAGAAGACTTTGTACAGAATAGCCATTATGAAAGAAAAAACACAACAAATAGGCGTTTGAAGATTAGAAATCTACAGGTAACATGACCAAGGTGAGTTTTTGTGTTTATGAAAATAAAATGGAACACTTTGGCTGAGGTGACAGATATTAATTGCCTCCAAACTGAGTTTCACTGTGATTTTCAGGTTAATTCAGTCAGAATTCCACAGGCAGTCAGCTGGAGGGGTGGATGAATCCGGGAACAGCCGGTTTCCTAGTGACTAAATCAAGCCCTATATCATTATGGATTCTTGCATTTCTTTGGCTTTTTTCTCTTTTTTCTTATTTATCATGGTTTGTAATGAATTTTCTGATGTGAGCTTTGGTTTTGAGGCTGGCATATTGAGTTCAGGGCACAAGAGGAAGGTTCTTTTTCAATCAGGGCACAGCTGTTGGCTTGCTCCAATTCTGGCTTGCTGTCATTGTTTTGGATGCCTCAGCCGATTTCTGGTTTCTTGAGTGCCAATTTCCTAAATGTTTTCTGGGTCTGAGTCGGCTTTGCCTTCTTATTCCCAAATTTTGTATTCTGATGCAATGCAAAGAAGAATTTGTACAGAATAGCCATTATGAAATAAAAAACACAAAAAATAGGTGTTTGAAGCTTAGAAATCTACAGGTAACATGACCAAGGTGAGTTTTTGTGTTTATGAAAATAAAATGGAATACTTTGGCTGAGGTGACAGATATTAATTGCCTCCAAACTGAGTTTCACTGTGATTTTCAGGTTAATTCAGTCAGAATTCCACAGGCAGTCAGCTGGAGGGGTGGATGAATCCGGGAACAGCCGGTTTCCTAGCGACTAAATCAAGCCCTATATCATTATGGATTCTTGCATTTTTTTGGCTTTTTTCTCTTTTTTCTTATTTATCATGGTTTGTAATGAATTTTCTGATGTGAGCTTTGGTTTTGAGGCTGGCATATTGAGTTCAGGGCACAAGAGGAAGGTTGTTTTTCAAACAGGGCACAGCTGTTGGCTTGCTCCACTTCTGGCTTGCTGTCATTGTTTTGGGTGCCTCAGCCAATTTGTGGTTTCTTGTGTGGCAATTTACTAAATGTTTTCGGGGTCTGAGTTGGTTTTGCCTTCTTATTCCCAAATTTTGTATTCTGATGCAATAGAAGCAACATTTTGGACAGAGTAGCCATTATGAAAGAAAAAAAAAAAACACAGCAAATTGACCTTTCAGGATTAGAAATCCATAGGCAACACAACCAAGGTGAGATTCTGTGTTTTGGAAAATGACATGGAACGCTTCTGCTGAGGGGACTGATTCTAATTCCCTCCAAATGGAGTGTGAGTGCGATTTTGAGGTGAATTCAACCAGAATTCCAAAGTCAGTCTGTGGAAGGGGGGGGTGTATCTGGAAACAGCCACTTTCTTTGTGTCTAAATCCTGCCAAATATCACAAAGGACTCTTGCATTTCTTTGGCTTTTTCACATTTCCCTTATTTATCATGGTTTGTAATGAATTTTCTGATGTGAGCTTTGGTTTTGAGGCTGGCATATTGAGTTCAGGGCACAAGAGGAAGGTTCTTTTTCAATCAGGGCACAGCTGTTGGCTTGCTCCAATTCTGGCTTGCTGTCATTGTTTTGGGTGCCTCAGCCGATTTGTGGTTTCTTGAGTGGCAATTTCCTAAATGCTTTCTGTGTCTGAGTCGGTTTTGCCTTCTTATTCCCAAATTTTGTATTCTGATGCAATACAAGCAAGATTTTGGAGAGTAGCCATTATGAAAGAAAAAAAAAAAAAAACACAGCGCATTGCCCTTTCAGGATTAGAAATCTACAGGCAACACAACCAAGATGAGTTTCTGTGTTTTGGAAAGTGACATGGAACGCTTCTGCTGAGGGGACAGATTCTAATTCCCTCCAAATGGAGTGTGAGAGCGATTTTGAGGTGAATTCAATCAGAATTCCAAAGTCAGTCTGTGGAAGGGGGGGATGAATCTGGAAACAGCCAGTTTCTTTGTGTCTAAATCCAGCCAAATATCACAAAGGACTGTTGCATTTCTTTGGCTTTTTCACATTTCCCTTATTTATCATGGTTTGTAATGAATTTTCTGATGTGAGCTTTGGTTTTGAGACTGCAATATAGAGTTCATGGCACCGGAGGAATGGTCTTTTTCAAACAGGGCACAGCTGTTGGTGTGCTCCAATTCTGGCTATTGTCTTTGTTTTGGGTGCCTCAGCTGAAATTTGGTTTCTTGATTTTCACTGGGATTGTCAGGTTAATTCAGTCAGAATTCCACAGGCAGCAGCTTTAGTGGTGGATGAATCTGGGAACAGCCGGTTTCCTTGCAACTAAATCAAACCCAATATCATTATGGATTCTTGCGTTTCTTTGGCTTTTTTCTCTTTTTTCTTATTTATCATGGTTTGTAATGAATTTTCTGATGTGAGCTTTGGTTTTGAGGCTGCAATATTGAGTTCAGGGCACAAGAGGATGGTTCTTTTTCAATCAGGGCACAGCTGTTGGCTTGCTCCAATTCTGGCTTGCTGTCATTGTTTTGAGTGCCTCAGCCGATTTGTGGTTTCTTGTGTGGCAATTTCCCAAATGTTTTCAGGGTCTGTGTTGGCTTTGCCTTCTTCCTTCCCAAATTTTGTATTCTGATGCAATGCAAAGAAGAGTTTGTACAGAATAGCCATTATGAAATAAAAAAAACACAACAAATAGGCGTTTGAAGCTTAGAAATCTACAGGTAACATGACCAAGGTGAGTTTTTGTGTTTATGAAAATAAAATGGAACACTTTGGCTGAGGTGACAGATATTAATTGCCTCCAAACTGAGTTTCACTGTGATTTTCAGGTTAATTCAGTCAGAATTCCACAGGTTGTCAGCTGGAGGGGTGGATCAATCTGGGAACAGCCGGTTTCCTAGCGACTAAATCAAGCCCTATATCATTATGGATTCTTGCATTTTTTTAGCTTTTTTCTCTTTTTTCTTATTTATCATGGTTTGTAATGAATTTTCTGATGTGAGCTTTGGTTTTGAGGCTGGCATATTGAGTTCAGGGCACAAGAGGAAGGTTCTTTTTCAATCAGGGCACAGCTGTTGGCTTGCTCCACTTCTGGCTTGCTGTCATTGTTTTGGGTGCCTCAGCTGATTTGTGGTTTCTTGTGTGGCAATTTCCTAAATGTTTTCGGGGTCTGAGTTGGTTTTGCCTTCTTCCTTCCCAATTTTTGTATTCTGATGCAATACAAGCAAGATTTTGGACAGAGTAGCCATTATGAAAGAAAAAAAAAAAAACACAGCAAATTGACCTTTCAGGATTAGAAATCCATAGGCAACACAACCAAGGTGAGATTCTGTGTTTTGGAAAATGCCATGGAACGCTTCTGCTGAGTGGACAGATTCTAATTCCCTCCAAATGGAGTGTGAGTGCGATTTTGAGGTGAATTCAATCAGAATTCCAAAGTCAATCTGTGGAAGGGGGGGATGTATCTGGAAACAGCCAGTTTCTTTGTGTCTAAATCCTGCCAAATATCACAAAGGACTCTTGCATTTCTTTGGCTTTTTTCTCTTTTTTCTTATTTATCATGGTTTGTAATGAATTTTCTGATGTGAGCTTTGGTTTTGAGGCTGGCATATTGAGTTCAGGGCACAAGAGGAAGGTTCTTTTTCAATCAGGGCACAGCTGTTGGCTTGCTCCACTTCTGGCTTGCTGTCATTGTTTTGGGTGCCTCAGCTGATTTGTGGTTTCTTGTGTGGCAATTTCCTAAATGTTTTCTGGGTCTGAGTTGGTTTTGTCTTCTTCCTTCCCAAATTTTGTATTCTGATGCAATACAAGCAACATTTTTTACAGAGTAGCCATTATGAAAGAAAAAAAAAAAAAAACAGCAAATTGACCTTTCAGGATTAGAAATCCATAGGCAACACAACCAAGGTGAGATTCTGTGTTTTGGAAAATGACATGGAACGCTTCTGCTGAGGTGACAGATTCTAATTCCCTCCAAATGGAGTGTGAGAGCGATTTTGAGGTGAATTCAATCAGAATTCCAAAGTCAATCTGTGGAAGGGGGGGATGTATCTGGAAACAGCCAGTTTCTTTGTGTCTAAATCCTGCCAAATATCACAAAGGACTCTTGCATTTCTTTGGCTTTTTCACATTTCCCTTATTTATCATGGTTTGTAATGAATTTTCTGATGTGAGCTTTGGTTTTGAGGCTGGCATATTGAGTTCAGGGCACAAGAGGAAGGTTCTTTTTCAATCAGGGCACAGCTGTTGGCTTGCTCCAATTCTGGCTTGCTGTCATTGTTTTGGGTGCCTCAGCCGATTTGTGGTTTCTTGAGTGGCAATTTCCTAAATGCTTTCTGGGTCTGAGTCGGTTTTGCCTTCTTATTCCCAAATTTTGTATTCTGATGCAATACAAGCAAGATTTTGGAGAGTAGCCATTATGAAAGAAAAAAAAAAAAAAACACAGCGCATTGCCCTTTCAGGATTAGAAATCTATAGGCAACACAACCAAGATGAGTTTCTGTGTTTTGGAAAATGACATAGAACGCTTCTGCTGAGGGGACAGATTCTAATTCCCTCCCAAATGAGTGTGAGTGTGATTTTGAGGTGAATTCAATCAGAATTCCAGAGTCAGTCTGTGGAAGGGGGGGATGAATCTGGAAACAGCCAGTTTCTTTGTGTCTAAATCCAGCCAAATATCAAAAAGGACTCTTGCATTTCTTTGGCTTTTTCACATTTCCCTTATTTATCATGGTTTGTAAGGAATTTTCTGATGTGAGCTTTGGTTTTGAGGCTGCAATATAGAGTTCAGGGCACCAGAGGAATGGTCTTTTTCAAACAGGGCACAGCTGTTGGTGTGCTCCAATTCTGGCTATTGTCTTTGTTTTGGGACCTCAGCTGAAATTTGGTATCTTGAGTTTCACTGCAATTGTCAGGTTAATTCAGTCAGAATTCCACAGGCAGTCAGCTTTAGTGGTGGATGAATCTGGGAACAGCCGGTTTCCTTGCAACTAAATCAAACCCAATATCATTATGGATTCTTGCGTTTCTTTGGCTTTTTTCTCTTTTTTCTTATTTATCATGGTTTGTAATGAATTTTCTGATGTGAGCTTTGGTTTTGAGGCTGCAATATTGAGTTCAGGGCACAAGAGGAAGGTTCTTTTTCAATCAGGGCACAGCTGTTGGCTTGCTCCACTTCTGGCTTGCTGTCATTGTTTTGAGTGCCTCAGCCGATTTGTGGTTTCTTGTGTGGCAATTTCCCAAATGTTTTCAGGGTCTGAGTTGGCTTTGCCTTCTTCCTTCCCAAATTTTGTATTCTGATGCAATGTAAAGAAGAGTTTGTACAAAATAGCCATTATGAAAGAAAAAACACAACAAATAGGCGTTTGAAGCTTAGAAATCTACAGGTAACATGACCAAGGTGAGTTTTTGTGTTTATGAAAATAAAATGGAACACTTTGGCTGAGGTGACAGATATTAATGGCCTCCAAACTGAGTTTCACAGTGATTTTCAGGTTAATTCAGTCAGAATTCCACAGGCAGTCAGCTGGAGGGGTGGATGAATCCGGGAACAGCCGGTTTCCTAGCAACTAAATCAAGCCTTATATCATTATGGATTCTTGCATTTTTTTGGCTTTTTTCTCTTTTTTCTTATTTATCATGGTTTGTAATGAATTTTCTGATGTGAGCTTTGGTTTTGAGGCTGGCATATTGAGTTCAGGGCACAAGAGGAAGGTTCTTTTTCAATCAGGGCACAGCTGTTGGCTTGCTCCACTTCTGGCTTGCTGTCATTGTTTTGGGTGCCTCAGCTGATTTGTGGTTTCTTGTGTGGCAATTTCCTAAATGTTTTCTGGGTCTGAGTTGGTTTTGTCTTCTTCCTTCCCAAATTTTGTATTCTGATGCAATAAAAGCAACATTTTTTACAGAGTAGCCATTATGAAAGAAAAAAAAAAAAAACACAGCAAATTGACCTTTCAGGATTAGAAATCCATAGGCAACACAACCAAGGTGAGATTCTGTGTTTTGGAAAATGACATGGAACGCTTCTGCTGAGGTGACAGATTCTAATTCCCTCCAAATGGAGTGTGAGAGCGATTTTGAGGTGAATTCAATCAAAATTCCAAAGTCAGTCTGAGGAAGGGGGGGATGAATCTGGAAACAGCCAGTTTCTTTTTGTCTGAATCCTGCCAAATATCACAAAGGACTCTTGCATTTCTTTGGCTTTTTTCTCTTTTTTCTTATTTATCATGGTTTGTAATGAATTTTCTGATGTGAGCTTTGGTTTTGAGGCTGGCATATTGAGTTCAGGGCACAAGAGGAAGGTTCTTTTTCAATCAGGGCACAGCTGTTGGCTTGCTCCACTTCTGGCTTGCTGTCATTGTTTTGGTTGCCTCAGCTGATTTGTGGTTTCTTGTGTGGCAATTTCCTAAATGTTTTCGGGGTCTGAGTTGGTTTTGCCTTCTTCCTTCCCAAATTTTGTATTCTGATGCAATACAAGCAAGATTTTGGACAGAGTAGCCATTATGAAAGAAAAAAAAAACACAGCTAATTTACCATTCAGGATTAGAAATCCATAGGCAACACAACCAAGATGAGATTCTGTGTTTTGGAAAATGACATGGAACGCTTCTGCTGAGGTGACAGATTCTAATTCCCTCCAAATGGAGTGTGAGAGCGATCATGAGGTGAATTCAATCAGAATTCCAAAGTCAGTCTGTGGAAGGGGGGGATGAATCTGGAAACAGCCACTTTCTTTGTGTCTAAATCCTGCCAAATATCACAAAGGACTCTTGCATTTCTTTGGCTTTTTCACATTTCCCTTATTTATCATGGTTTGTAATGAATTTTCTGATGTGAGCTTTGGTTTTGAGGCTGGCATATTGAGTTCAGGGCACAAGAGGAAGGTTGTTTTTCAATCAGGGCACAGCTGTTGGCTTGCTCCACTTCTGGCTTGCTGTCATTGTTTTGGTTGCCTCAGCTGATTTGTGGTTTCTTGTGTGGCAATTTCCTAAATGTTTTCTGGTCTGAGTTGGTTTTGCCTTCTTCCTTCCCAAATTTTGTATTCTGATGCAATACAAGCAACATTTTTTACAGAGTAGCCATTATGAAAGAAAAAAAAAAAACACAGCAAATTTACCATTCAGGATTAGAAATCCATAGGCAACACAACCAAGATGAGATTCTGTGTTTTGGAAAATGACATGGAACGCTTCTGCTGAGGTGACAGATTCTAATTCCCTCCAAATGGAGTATGAGAGCGATCTTGAGGTGAATTCAATCAGAATTCCAAAGTCAGTCTGTGGAAGGGGGGGATGAATCTGGAAACAGCCACTTTCTTTGTGTCTAAATCCTGCCAAATATCACAAAGGACTCTTGCATTTCTTTGGCTTTTTCACATTTCCCTTATCTATCATGGTTTGTAATGAATTTTCTGATGTGAGCTTTGGTTTTGAGGCTGGCATATTGAGTTCAGGGCACAAGAGGAAGGTTCTTTTTCAATCAGGGCACAGCTGTTGGCTTGCTCCACTTCTGGCTTGCTGTCATTGTTTTGGGTGCCTCAGCTGATTTGTGGTTTCTTGTGTGGCAATTTCCTAAATGTTTTCGGGGTCTGAGTTGGTTTTGTCTTCTTCCTTCCCAAATTTTGTATTCTGATGCAATACAAGCAAGATTTTGGACAGAGTACCCATCATGAAAGAAAAAAAAAAAAAACACAGCAAATTGACCTTTCAGGATTAGAAATCCATAGGCAACACAAGCAAGATGAGATTCTGTGTTTTGGAAAATGACATGGAACGCTTCTGCTGAGGTGACAGATTCTAATTCCCTCCAAATGGAGTGTGAGAGCGATCTTGAGGTGAATTCAATCAGAATTCCAAAGTCAGTCTGTGGAAGGGGGGGATGAATCTGGAAACAGCCAGTTTCTTTGTGTCTAAATCCTGCCAAATATCACAAAGGACTCTTGCATTTCTTTGGCTTTTTCACATTTCCCTTATTTATCATGGTTTGTAATGAATTTTCTGATGTGAGCTTTGATTTTGAGGCTGGCATATTGAGTTCAGGGCACAAGAGGAAGGTTCTTTTTCAATCAGGGCACAGCTGTTGGCTTGCTCCACTTCTGGCTTGCTGTCATTGTTTTGGGTGCCTCAGCCAATTTGTGGTTTCTTGAGTGCCAATTTCCTAAATGTTTTCTGGGTCTGAGTCGGTTTTGCCTTCTTATTCCCAAATATTGTATTCTGATGCAATACAAGCAAGATTTTGGAGAGTAGCCATTATGACAGAAAGAAAAAAAAAAAAAAAACACAGCGCATTGCCCTTTCAGGATTAGAAATCTACAGGCAACACGACCAAGATGAGTTTCTGTGTTTTGGAAAATGACATAGAACGCTTCTGCTGAGGGGACAGATTCTAATTCCCTCCCAAATGAGTGTGAGTGCGATTTTGAGGTGAATTCAATCAGAATTCCAAAGTCAGTCTGTGGAAGGGGGGGATGAATCTGGAAACAGCCAGTTTCTTTGTGTCTAAATCCAGCCAAATATCACAAAGGACTCTTGCATTTCTTTGGCTTTTTCACATTTCCCTAATTTATCATGGTTTGTAATGAATTTTCTGATGTGAGCTTTGGTTTTGAGGCTGCAATATAGAGTTCAGGGCACCTGAGGAATGGTCTTTTTCAAACAGGGCACAGCTGTTGGTGTGCTCCAATTCTGGCTATTGTCTTTGATTTGGGTGCCTCAGCTGAAATTTGGTTTCTTGAGTTTCACGGCGATTGTCAGGTTAATTCAGTCAGAATTCCACAGGCAGTCAGCTTTAGTGGTGGATGAATCTGGGAACAGCCGGTTTCCTTGCAACTAAATCAAACCCAATATCATTATGAATTCTTGCATTTTTTTGGCTTTTTTCTTTTTTTCTTATTTATCATGGTTTGTAATGAATTTTCTGATGTGAGCTTTGGTTTTGAGGCTGGCATATTGAGTTCAGGGCACAAGAGGAAGGTTCTTTTTCAATCAGGGCACAGCTGTTGGCTTGCTCCACTTCTGGCTTGCTGTCATTGTTTTGAGTGCCTCAGCCGATTTGTGGTTTCTTGTGTGGCAATTTCCCAAATGTTTTCTGGGTCTGAGTTGGTTTTGCCTTCTTCCTTCCCAAATTTTGTATTCTGATGCAATGCAAAGAAGACTTTGTACAGAATAGCCATTATGAAAGAAAAAACACAACAAATAGGCGTTTGAAGCTTAGAAATCTACAGGTAACATGACCAAGGTGAGTTTTTGTGTTTATGAAAATAAAATGGAACACTTTGGCTGAGGTGACAGATATTAATTGCCTCCAAACTGAGTTTCACTGTGATTTTCAGGTTAATTCAGTCAGAATTCCACAGGCTGTCAGCTGGAGGGGTGGATGTATCTGGGAACAGGTGGTTTCCTAGCGACTAAATCAAGCCCTATATCATTATGGATTCTTGCATTTTTTTAGCTTTTTTCTCTTTTTTCTTATTTATCATGGTTTGTAATGAATTTTCTGATGTGAGCTTTGGTTTTGAGGCTGGCATATTGAGTTCAGGGCACAAGAGGAAGGTTCTTTTTCAATCAGGGCACAGCTGTTGGCTTGCTCCACTTCTGGCTTGCTGTCATTGTTTTGGGTGCCTCAGCTGATTTGTGGTTTCTTGTGTGGCAATTTCCTAAATGTTTTCTGGGTCTGAGTTGGTTTTGCCTTCTTCCTTCCCAAATTTTGTATTCTGATGCAATACAAGCAAGATTTTGGACAGAGTAGCCATTATGAAAGAAAAAAAAAACAAAGCAAATTTACCATTCAGGATTAGAAATCCATAGGCAACACAACCAAGATGAGATTCTGTGTTTTGGAAAATGACATGGAACGCTTCTGCTGAGGTGACAGATTCTAATTCCCTCCAAATGGAGTATGAGAGCGATCTTGAGGTGAATTCAATCAGAATTCCAAAGTCAGTCTGTGGAAGGGGGGGATGAATCTGGAAACAGCCACTTTCTTTGTGTCTAAATCCTGCCAAATATCTCAAAGGACTCTTGCATTTCTTTGGCTTTTTCTCATTTCCCTTATTTATCATGGTTTGTAATGAATTTTCTGATGTGAGCTTTGGTTTTGAGGCTGGCATATTGAGTTCAGGGCACAAGAGGAAGGTTCTTTTTCAATCAGGGCACAGCTGTTGGCTTGCTCCACTTCTGGCTTGCTGTCATTGTTTTGGGTGCCTCAGCTGATTTGTGGTTTCTTGTGTGGCAATTTCCTAAATGTTTTCGGGGTCTGAGTTGGTTTTGTCTTCTTCCTTCCCAAATTTTGTATTCTGATGCAATACAAGCAAGATTTTGGACAGAGTAGCCATTATGAAAGAAAAAAAAAAAACACAGCAAATTGACCTTTCAGGATTAGAAATCCATAGGCAACACAACCAAGATGAGATTCTGTGTTTTGGAAAATGACATGGAACGCTTCTGCTGAGGTGACAGATTCTAATTCCCTCCAAATGGAGTGTGAGAGCGATCTTGAGGTGAATTCAATCAGAATTCCAAAGTCAGTCTGTGGAAGGGGGGGATGAATCTGGAAACAGCCAGTTTCTTTGTGTCTAAATCCTGCCAAATATCACAAAGGACTCTTGCATTTCTTTGGCTTTTTCACATTTCCTTTTTTATCATGGTTTGTAATGAATTTTCTGATGTGAGCTTTGGTTTTGAGGCTGGCATATTGAGTTCAGGGCACAAGAGGAAGGTTCTTTTTCAATCAGGCCACCGCTGTTGGCTTGCTCCACTTCTGGCTTGCTGTCATTGTTTTGGGTGCCTCAGCCAATTTGTGGTTTCTTGAGTGGCAATTTCCTAAATGTTTTCTGGGTCTGAGTCGGTTTTGCCTTCTTATTCCCAAATTTTGTATTCTGATGCAATACAAGCAAGATGTTGGAGAGTAGCCATTATGAAAGAAAAAAAAAAAAGCGCATTGCCCTTTGAGGATTAGAAATCTACAGGCAACACGACCAAGATGAGTTTCTGTGTTTTGGAAAATGACATAGAACGCTTCTGCTGAGGGCACAGATTCTATTTCCCTCCCAAATGAGTGTGAGTGTGATTTTGAGGTGAATTCAATCAGAATTCCAAAATCAGTCTGTGGAAGGGGGGGATGAATCTGGAAACAGCCAGTTTCCTTGTGTCTAAATCCAGCCAAATATCACAAAGGACTCTTGCATTTCTTTGGCTTTTTTCTCTTTTTACTTATTTATCATGGTTTGTAATGAATTTTCTGATGTGAGCTTTGGTTTTGAGGCTGGCATATGGAGTTCAGGGTACCGGAGGAATACTCTTTTTAAAACAGGGCATAGCTGTTGGCCTGCTCCAAATCTGGCTTGCTGTCATTTCTTTGGGTGCCTCAGCTGAATTTTGGTTTCTTGAGCGAAATTTCCTAAATGTTTGCTGGGTCTGAGTTGGTTTTGCCTTCTTCCTTCCCAAATTTTCTTTTCTGATGGCATGCAAACAAGAGTTTCGGCAGAGTAGCCATTATGAAATAAAAAACACTACAAATATGCGTTTAAAGCTTAGAAATCTACAGGTAATACGACCAAGGTGAGTTTTTGTGTTTATGAAAATAAAATGGAACACTTTGGCTGAGGTTACAGATAGTAATTGCCTCCAAACTGAGTTTCACTGCGATTTTCAGGTGAATTCCGTCAGAATTCCACAGGCAGTCCGCTGGAGGGGTGGATGAATCCGGGAACAGCCGGTTTCCTTGTGATGAAATCAAGCTGAATATCATTATGGATTCTTGCATTTCTTTGGCTTTTTTCACCTTTTTCTTATTTATCATGGTTCGTGATGAATTTTCTGATGTGAGCTTTGGTTTTGAGGCTGGCATATGGATTTCAGGGCACAAGAGGAATGGTCTTTTTCAAACAGGGCACAGCTGTTGGCCTGCTCCAATTCTTGCTTCCCGTCATTGTTTTGGGTGCCGCGGCTGACTTCAGGTGAATTCAGTCACAATTCCACAGGCAGTCAGCTGTAGGGGTGGATGAATCTGGGCACAGCCGGTATCCTTGCGAATAAATCCAGCCCAATATCATTATGGGTTTTCTGGGTCTGAGTTGGTTTTGCTGTCTGCCTTCCCAAATTATCTTTTCTTTTTTTTTTTTTTTTTTTTTTTTTTTTTTTTTTTTTTTTTTTTTTTTTTTTACAGGCAGAGTGGACAGTGAGAGAGAGACAGAGAGAGAAAGGTCTTCCTTTGCCGCTGGTTCACCCTCCAATGGCCGCCGCTGCAGCGGGCGCACCGCGCTGATCCTGGCAGGAGCCAGGAGCCAGGTGCTTTTCCTGGTCTCCCATGGGGTGCAGGGCCCAAGCACCTGGGCCATCCTCCACTGCACTCCCTGGCCATAGCAGAGAGCTGGCCTGGAAGAGGGGCAACCGGGACAGAATCCGGCGCCCCAACCGGGACTAGAACCCGGTGTGCCGGCGCCGCAAGGTGGAGGATTAGCCTATTGAGCCACGGCGCCGGCTCCCAAATTATCTTTTCTAATGCCATACAAACAAGAGTTTGGGCAGAGTAGCCATTATGAAATAAAAACCACAAGAAATAGGATTTGGAAGCTTAGAAATCTACAGGTAGCACGACCATGGTGAGTTTTTGTGTTTTGGACCATAAAATGGAACGCTTTGGCTGAGGTGACAGATATTAATTGCTACCAAACTGAGTTTCACTGCGATTTTCAGGTTAATTCAGTCAGAATTCCACAGGCAGTCAGCTGGAGGGGTGGATGAATCTGGGAACAGCCGGTTTCCATGCGAATAAAAGAAGACTAATATCATTATGGATTCTTGCATTTCTTTGGCTTTTTTCTCATTTTTTATTTATCAAGGTTTGTAATGAATTTTCTGTGAGATTTGGTTTTGAGGCTGCAATATGCAGTTCAGGGCACCGGAGGAATGGCCTTTTTCAAACAGGGCACAGCTGTTGGCCTGCTCCAATTCTGGCTTGCTGTCATTGTTTTGAGTGCCTCAGCTGACTTTTGGTTTCTTGAGCAGCAATTTCCTGCATGTTTTCAGGGTCTGAGTTGGTTTTGCCTTCGTCCTTCCCAAATTTTGTATTCTGACGCCATACAAACAAGAGTTTGGGCAGAGCAGCCATTTTGTAATGAAAAACACAGCAAATAGGCATTTGAACCTTAGAAATCTACTGGTAACATGACCAAGGTGAGGTTTTGTGTTTTGGAAAATCAAATGGAACACGTTGGCTGAGGTGACAGATATTAATTGCCTCCAAACTGAGTTTCACTGCGATTTTCAGGTGAATTCAGTCACAATTCCACAGGCAGTCAGCTGGAGGGGTGGATGAACTGGGGGCAGCCGGTATCCTTGCGAATAAATCCAGCCCAATATCATTATGGATTCTTGCATTTCTTTGTCTTTTTTCACATTTTTCTTATTTATCATGGTTTGTAATGAATTTTCTGATGTCAGCTTTGGTTTTGAAGCTGCAATATGGAGTTCAGGGCACCGGAGGAATGGCCTTTTTCCATCAGGGCACAGCTATTGGCTTGCTCCAATTCTGGCTTGCTGTCATTATTTTGGGAGCCTCAGCTGACTTTTGGTTTCTTGAGTGGAAATTTCCTAAATGTTTTCTGGGTCTGAGTTGGTTTTGCCTTCTTCCTTCCCAAATGTTGTATTCTGACGGCATACAAACAAGAGTTTGGACAGAGTAGCCATTATGGAATGAAAAACACAACCAATAGGCGTTTGAAGCTTAGAAATCTACAGGTAACACGACCAAGGTGAGTTTTTGTGTTTTGGAAAGTCAAATGGAACACTTTGGCTAGGTGACAGATATTAATTGCCTCCAAACTGAGTTTCACTGCGATATTCAGGTTAATTCTGTCAGAATTCCACAGGCAGTCACCTGGAGGGGTAGATGAATCCGGGAACAGCCGGTTTCCTTGCGACTAAATCAAGCCCAATATCATTATGGATTCTTGCATTTCTTTGGCTCTTATTTTTCTTATTTATCATGGTTTGTAATGAATTTTCTGATGTGCGCTTTGGTTTTTAGGCTGGCATATGGAGTTCAGGGCACAAGAGGAATGGTCATTTTCAGTCAGGGCATAGCTGTTGGCTTGCTCCAATTCTGGCTTGCTGTCATTGTTTTGGGTGCCTCAGTCGATTTGTGGTTTCTTGAGCGGCATTTTCCTAAATGTTTTCTGGGTCTGAGTTGGTTTTTCCTTCTTCCTTCCCAAATTTTGTATTCTGATGCAATACAAACAAGAGTTTCGGCAGAGTAGCCATTATGAAATAAAAAACACAACAAACAAGCATTTCAAGGTTATACATGTACAGAAAACACGACCAAGGTGAGTTTTTGTGTTTTGGAAAATCAAATGGAACACTTTGACTGAGGTGACAGATATTAATTGCCTCCAAACTGAGTTTCACTGTGATGTTCAGGTTAATTCAGTCGAATTCCACAGGTAGCCAGATGGAGGGGTGGATGAATCTGGGAACAGCCGGTTTCCTTTCTACTGAATCAAGCCCAATATCATTATGGATTCTTGCATTTCTTTGGCTTTTTTCTCATTTTTCTTATTTATGATGGTTTGTAATGAATTTTCTCATGTGAGCTTTGGTTTTGAGTCTGCAAGATGGAGTTCAGGGCACCGGAGGAATGGCCATATTCAATCAGGGCACAGACCTTTGCTTGCTCCAATTCTGGCTTACTGTCATTGGTTTGGGTGCCTCAGCTGAGTTTGCTTTCTTGAGTGGGAAGTTCCTAAATGTTTTCTGGGTCTGAGTTGGTTTTGCCTTCTTCCTTCAAATGTTGCTTCTGACGCAATACAAACAAGAGTTTAGACAGAGTAGCCATTATGAAATAAAAAACACAACAAATAGGCGTTTGAAGCTTAGACATCTACTGATAACATGACCAAGGTGAGTTTTTGTGTTTTGGAATATAAAATGGAACACTTTGGCTGTGGTGACAGATATTAATTGCCTCCAAACTGAGTTTCACTGTGATTTTCAGGTTAATTCAGTCAGAATTCCACAGGCAGTCAGCTGGAGGGGTGGATGAATCTGGGAACAACCGGTTTCCTTGCGACTAAATCAAACCTAATATCATTATGGAATCTTGCATTTCTTTGGATTTATTCTCATTTTTCTTATTTATCATGGTGTGTAATGAATTTTCTGATGTGAGCTTTGGTTTTGAGTCTGGAAGATGGAGTTCAGGGCAGAAGAGGATGGTTCTTTTTCAATCAGGGCACAGCTCTTTGCTTGCTCCAATTCTGGTTTAATGTAATTGGTTTGGGTACCTCTGCTGACTTTTGGTTTCTTGAGCGGCAATTTCCTAAATGTTTTCTGGGTCTGAGTTGGTTTTGCCTTCTTCGTTGTCAAATTTTGTATTCTGACGCAATACAAAAAAGAGTTTGGTTAAAGTAGCCATTATGAAATAAAAACCACAACAAATATGCTTTTGAAGCTTAGAAATCTACAGGTAACTCGACCATGGTGAGTTTTTGTGTTTTGGAAAATCAAATGGAACACTTTGGCTGAGGTGACAGATATTAATTGCTTCCAAACTGAGTTTCACTGCGATTTTCAGGTTAATTCAGTCAGAATTCCACAGGTAGTCAGCTGGAGGGGGGGATGAATCTGGGAAGAGCTGATTTCCTTGAGACTAAATCAAGCCCAATATCATTATGGATTCTTGCATTTCTTTGGCTTTTTTCTCATTTTTCTTATGTATCATGGTTTGTAGTGAATTTTCTGATGTGAGCTTTGGTTTTGAGTCTGCAATATGGAGTTCAGGGCACAAGAGGAAGGTTCTTTTTCAAACAGGGCACAGCCATTTGCTTGCTCCAGTTCTGGCTTGCTGTCATTGTTTTGGGTGCCTCAGCTGATTTTTGGTGTGTTGAGTGGCAATTTCCTAAATGTTTTCTGGGTCAGAGTTGGTTTTGCCTTCTTCCTTCCCAAATTTTGTATTCTGACGCCATACAAACAAGAGGTTGGACAGAGTAGCCATTATGAAATAAAAAAAAAACACAAGAAATAGGAGTTTGAAGCTTAGAAATCTACAGGTAACACGACCAAGGTGAGATTTTGTGTTTTGGAAAATCAAATGGAACACTTTGGCTGAGGTGACACATATTAATTGCCTCCAAACTGAGTTTCACTGCGATATTCAGGTTAATTCTGTCAGAATTCCACAGGCAGTCAGCTGGAGGGGTGGATGAATCCGGGAAAGATGGTTTCCTTGCGACTAAATCAAGCCCAATATCATTGTGGATTCTTGCATTTCTTTGGCTTTTTTCTCATCTTTCTTATTTATCATGGTTTGTAATGAATTTTCTGATGTGAGCTTTTGTTTTGAGGCTGGATTTTGAGTTCAGGGCACCGGAGGAATGGTCCTTTTCAAACAGGGCACAGCTGTTTGCCTGCTCCAATTCTGGCTTGCTGTCATTTTATTTTGGGTGCCTCAGCTTATTTGTGGTTTCTTGAGTGGCAATTTTCTGAATGTTTTCTGGGTCTGAGTTGCTTTTGCCTTCTTCCTTGTCAAATTTTGTATTCTGACGCAATACAAACAAGAGTTTCAGCAGAGTAGCCATTATGAAATAAAAAACACAACAAATAGGCGTTTGAAGCTTAGAAATCTACAGGTAACACGACCAAGGTGAGTTTTTGCAGCATGGTACTGGTACAGAAACAGATGGATAGACCAATGGAACAGAATTGAAACACCAGAAATCAACCCAAACATCTACAGCCAACTTATATTTGATCAAGGATCTAAAACTAATTCCTGGAGCAAGGACAGTCTATTCAATAAATGGTGCTGGGAAAACTGGATTTCCACGTGCAGAAGCATGAAGCAAGACCCCTACCTTACACCTTACACAAAAATCCACTCAACATGGATTAAAGACCTAAATCTACATCCTGACACCATTAAGTTATTAGAGAACATTGGAGAAACCCTTCAAGATATTGGCACAGGCAAAGAATTTCTGGAAAAGACCCGGGAGGCACAGACAGTCAAAGCCAAAATCAACTATTGGGATTGCATCAAATTGAGAAGTTTCTTTACTGCAAAAGAAACAGTCAGGAGAGTGAAGAGACAACCGACAGAATGGGAAAAAATATTTGCAAACTATGCAACAGATAAAGGGTTAATAACCAGAATCTACAAAGAGATCAAGAAACTCCACAAAAACAAAACCAACAACCCACTTAAGAGATGGGCCAAGGACTTCAATAGACATTTTTCAAAAGAGGAAATCCAAATGGCCAACAGGCACATGAAAAAATGTTCAAGGTCACTAGCAATCAGGGAAATGCAAATCAAAACCACAATGAGGTTTCACCTCACCCCGGTTAGAATGGCTCACATACAGAAATCTACCAACAACAGATGCTGGCGAGGATGTGGGGAAAAAGGGACACTAACCCACTGTTGGTGGGAATGCAAACTGGTTAAGCCACTATGGAAATCAGTCTGGAGATTCCTCAGAAACCTGCATATAACCCTACCGTTCGACCCAGCCATCCCACTCCTTGGAATTTACCCAAAGGAGTTTAAATTGATAAAGAAAAAAGCGGTCTGCACCCTAATGTTTATTGCAGCAGAATTCACAATAGCCAAGACCTGGAACCAACCTAAATGCCCATCAATGGTAGACTGGATAAAGAAATTATGGGATATGTATTCTTTAGAATACTATACCGCAGTAAGAAACAACGAAATCCAGTCATTTGCAACAAAATGGAGGAATCTGGAACACATCATGCTGAGTGAAGTAAGCCAGTCCCAAAGGGACAAATACCATATGTTCTCCCTGATCGGTGACAACTGACTGAACACCAAAAAGGAAACCTCCTGAAGTGAAATGGACACTATGAGAAATGGTGACTTGATCAGCATAGCCCTGACTGCTAATGGACAACTTAATACATTATCCCTCATAGTATTTTTTTTTTGTCTGTTCTACTTAATATGACTGGTTTAATTCTGTAATTATCACACAGTTATTCTTAAGTGTTGAAATTTAACTGAAATGTGATCCCTGTTAAACATAAAAGTGGGAATAAGAGAGGGAAGAGATGTATAATTTGGGGCATGCTCGGGCTGACTTGCCCCAATTGGTAGAGTTGGAAACATACTAGGGGATTCCAATTCAATCCCATCAAGGTGGCATGTGCCAATGCCATCTCACTATTCCAAGTGATCAATTTCAGTTCACAATTGATCATAATGAAAGGACTAAGAGTCAAAGGGAGCACATAAACAAGTCTAGTATCTGCTAACACTAACCGATAGAATAAATAAAGGGGAGAGTGATCCAACATGGGAAGTGAGATACTCAGCAGACTCATAGAATGGCAGATGTCCTAAATAGCACTCTGGCCTCAGAATCAGCCCTAAAGGCACTCGGATCTGGCTGAAAAGCCCATGAGAGTATTTCAGGCATGGAAAGCCAAGACACTCTGGCAAAAAGATCTCTGTGAGTGAGATCCCAGTGGAAAGAACAGGTCTTCAAAGAGGGAGGTGCCTTTCTCTGAAGGGAGGAGAGAACCTCCACTTTGACTATGACCTTGTCTAAACAAGATAAGAGTCGGAGAACTCAAGGGGCTTCCATAGCCTTGGAAACTCATGACTGGTGCATAGGGAGATTACTGATGCCATAAACAGGAGTGTCAATTGGTAAAGTCAACAACAGGAGTCACTGTGCACTTACTCCTCATGTAGGATCTCTGTCCTTAATGTGCTGTACACTGAGGCTTAATGCTATAACGAGTACTCAAACAGTATATTTCACTTTGTGTTTCTATGGGGGTGCAAACTGTTGAAATCTTTACTTAATGTACACTAAACTGATCTTCTGTTAAAAAAAAAAAAAAAGAAAAGAAAAGAAAAGAAACTATCAATTCCCAACTTGACTCTCACTGGGATTAAACATGACAATAGGTCTGATCTGATTTCATCATCATTTAAAAAAAAATCATCTATTATTTTTCACTTTATGTTTCTGTGTGGGAACAAACTGTTGAAATCCTTACTTAAGGTATACTAAGCTGATCTTCTGTATACTAAGATAATCGAAAATGAATCTTGATGTGAATGGAAGGGGAGAGGAAGTGGGAAAGGGGAGGGTGGTGGGTGGGAGGGACGGTATGGGGGGGAAAGCCATTGTAACCCATGAGACGTACTTTGGAAATTTATATTCATTAAATAAAAGAAAAAAAAAAAAAGGTGAGTTTTTGTGTTTTAGAAAATCAAATGGAACACTTTGGCTGAGGTGACAGATATTAATTGCCTCCAAAAAGAGTTTCAATGCGATTTTCAGGTTAATTCAGTCAGAATTCCACAGGCTGTCAGCTGGAGGGGTGGATGAATCCGGGAACAACCGATTTATTTGCGACTCAATCAAGCCCAATAGCATTATGGATTCTTGCATTTCTTTGGCTTTTTTCTTCGTTTTCATATTTATCATCGTTTCTAATGAATTTTCTGATGTGAGTATTGGTTTTGAGGCTACAATATGGAGTTCAGAGTAACGGAGGAATGGTCTTTTTCAAACAGGGCACAGCTGTTGGCCTGCTCCAATTCTGGTTTGCTGTCATTCTTTTGAGTGCCTCAGCCGATTTGTGGATTCTTGAGCGGCAATTTCCTACATGTTTTCTGAGTCTGAGTTGGTTTTGCCGCCTTCCTTCCCAAATTTTGTATTCTGACGCCATACAAACAAGAGGTTGGACAGAGTAGCCATTATGAAATAAAAAACACAACACTTAGGCGTTTGAAGCTTAGAAATCTATAGGTAACACGACCAAGGTGAGTTTTTGTGTTTTGGAAAATAAAATGGAACACTTTGGCTGATTTGAGAGATATTAATTGCCTCCAAACTGAGTTTCACTGCGATTTTCAGGTTAATTCAGTCAGAATTCCACAGGCAGTCAGCTGGAGGGGTGGATGAATCCGGGAACAGCCGGTTTCCTTGCGACTAAATCAAGCCCAATATCATTATGGATTCTTGCATTTCTTTGGATTTTTCACATTTTTCTTATTTATCATGGTTTGTAATGAATTTTGTGATGTCAGCTTTGGTTATGAGGCTGCAATATGGAGTTCAGGGCACCGGGGGAATGGTCTTTTTCAATCAGGGCACAGCTGTTAGTCTGCTCTAATTCTGGCTTGCTATCATTGCTTTGAGTGCCTCAGCCGATTTGTGGTTTCTTGAGCGGCAATTTCCTACATGTTTTCTGGGTCTGAGTTGATTTTGCCTTCTTCCTTCCCAAATTTTGTATTCTGACGCAATACAAACAAGAGTTTTTGCAGAGTAGCCATTTTGTAATGAAAAACATAGCATATAGGCGTTTGAAGCTTAGAAATCTACAGGTAACATGACCAAGGTGAGGTTATGTGTTTTGGATAATAAAATGGTCTGAGGTGACAGATATTAATTGCCTCCAAACTGAGTTTCACTGCGATTTTCAGGTGAATTCAGTCAGAATTCCACAGGCAGTCAGCTGCAGTGGTCGATGAATCCAGGAACAGCCGGTTTCCTTGAGACTAAATCAAGCCCAATATCATTATGCATTCTTGGAATTCTTTGGCTTTTCTCATTTTCCTTATTTTTCATGGTTTGTAATGAATTTTCTGATGTGAGCTTTGGTTTTGAGGCTGCAATATGGAGTTCAGGGCACCGGAGGAATGGTCTTTTTCAAACACGGCACAGCTGTTGGCCTGCTCCAATTCTGGCTTGCTGTCATTGTTTTGAGTGCCTCAGCCGATTTGTGGTTTTTTGAGCGGCAATTTCTTAAATGTTTTCTGGGTCTGAGTTGGTTTTGCCTTCTTCCTTCCCAAATTTTGTATTCTGACGCAATACAAACAAGAGTTTGTTTAAAGTAGCCATTATGAAATAAAAAACACCACAAATAGGCGTTTTAAGCTTAGAAATCTACAGGTAACACGACCAAAGGGAGTTTTTGTGTTTTGGAAAATACAATGGAACACTTTGGCTAGGTGACAGTTATTAATTGCCTCCAAACTGAGTTTCACTGCGATATTCAGGTTAATTCAGTCAGAATTCCACAGGCAGTCCACTGAAGGGGTGGATGAATCCGGGAACAGCCGGTTTCCTAGCAACTAAATCAAGCCCAATATCATTATGGATTCTTGCATTTTTTGGCTTTGTTCTCCGTTTTCTTATTTATCATGGTTTGTAATGAATTTTCTGATGTGATCTTTGGTTTTGAGGCTGGCATATTGAGTTCAGGGCACCGGAGGAATGGTCTTTTTCAAACAGGGCACAGCTGTTGGCCTGCTCCAATTCTGGCTTGCTGTCATTGTTTTAAGTATCTCAGCCGATTTGTGGCTTCTTGAGCGGAAATTTTAAATGTTTTCTGGACAGAGTAGCCATTATGAAATAAAAAATACAACTAATAGGCGTTTGAATCTTAGAAATCTACAGGTAACACGAGCAAGGTGAGTTTTTGTGTTTTGGATAATAAAATGGTCTGAGGTGACAGATATTAATTGCCCCCAAACTGAGTTTCACTGCGATTTTCAGGTTAATTCAGTCAGAATTCCACAGGCAGTCACCTGGAGGGGTGGATGAATCCAGGAACAGCCGGTTTCCTTGCGACTAAATCAAGCCCAATATCATTATGGATTCTTGCATTTGTTTGGCTTTTTTCTCATTTTTCTTATTTATCATGGTTTGTAATGCATTTTCTGATGTCAGCTTTGGTTTTGAGGCTGCAATATGGAGTTCAGGGCACCGGGGCAATGGTCTTTTTCAAACACGGCACAGCTGTTGGCCTGCTCCAATTCTGGCTTGCTGTCATTGTTTTGAATGCCTCAGCCGATTAGTGGTTTCTTGAGCGGCAATTTCCAAAATGTTTTCTGGGTCTGAGTTGGTTTTGCCTTCTTCCTTCCCAAATGTTGTATTCTGACACAATACAAACAAGAGTTTGGGCAGAGTAGCTATTATGAAATAAAAAACACAACAAATAGGCTTTTGAAGCTTAGAAATCTACAGGTAACACGACCAAGGGGAGTTTTTGTGTTTTGGAAAATCAAATGGAACACTTTGGCTGAGGTGACAGTTATTTACTGCCTCCAAACGGAGTTTCACTGCGATATTCAGGTTAATTCAGTCAGAATTCCACAGGCAGTCAGCTGGAGGGGTGGATGAATCCGGGAACAGCCGGTTTCCTTGTGACTGAACCAAGCCCAATATCATTATGGATTCTTGCATTTCTTTGGCTTTTCTCTCATTTTTCTTATTTATCATGGTTTGTAATGAATTTTCTGATGTCAGCTTTGGTTTTGAGGCTGCAATATGGAGTTCAGGGCACCGGAGGAATAGTCTTTTTCAAACAGGGCACAGCTGTTGGCCTGCTCCAATTCTGGCTTACTGTCATTGTTTTGAGTGTCTCAGCCGATTAGTGGTTTCTTGAGCGGCAATTTCCTAAATGTTTTCTGGGTCTGAGTTGGTTTTGCCTTCTTCCTTCCCAAATTTTGTATTCTGACGCAATACAAACAAGAGTTTGGGCAGAGTAGCCATTATGAAATAAAAAACACTACAAATAGGCGTTCGAAGCTCAGAAATCTACAGGTAACAGGACAAGATGAGGTTTTGTATTTTGGCAAATAAAATGGAACACTTTGGCTGAGGTGACAGATATTAATGGCCTCCAAACCGAATTTCACTGCGATTTTCAGGTTAATTCAGTTAGAATTCCACAGGCAGTCAGCTGGAGGTGTGGATGAATCTGGGTACAGCCAATTTCCTTGCGACTAAATCAAGCCCAATATCATTATGGATTCTAGCATTTCTTTGGCTTTTTTCTCATTTTTCTTATTTATCATGGTTTGTAATGAATTTTCTGATGTGAGCTTTGGTTTTGAGGCTGCAATATGGAGTTCAGGGCACAAGAGGAAGGTTATTTTTCAAAAAGGGCACAGCTGTTGGCTTGCTCCAATTCTGCCTTGCTGTCATTGTTTTGGGTGCCTTAGCTGACTTTTGGTTTCTTGAGCAGCAATTTCCTAAATGTTTTCTGTGTCTGAGAGGTTTTTGCCTTCTTCCTTCCCAAATTTTGTATTGTGACGCAATACAAACATGTGTTCAGACAGAGTACCGATTATGAAATAAAAAACACAACAAATAGGCGTTTGAAGGTTATGATTCTACAGGTATCATGACCAAGGTGAGTTTTTGAGTTTTGAAAAATCAAATGGAACACTTTGGCTGAGGTGACAGATATTAATTGCCTTCAAACTGAGTTTCACTGCATTTTTCAGGTTAATTCAGTCAGAATTCCACAGGCAGTCAGCAGGAGGGGTGGATGAATCCGGGAACAGCCCGTTTCCTTGCGACTAAATCAAGTCCAATATCATTATGGATTCTTGCATTTCTTTGGCTTTTTTCTCATTTTTCTTATTTGTAATGGTTTGTAATGCATTTTCTGATGTGAGCTTTGGTTTTGAGGCTGGCATATTGAGTTCAGGGCACAAGAGGATGGTTCTGTTTCAATCAGGGCATAGTTGTTGATTTGCTCCAATTCCGGCTTGCTGTCATTGTTTTGGATGCCTCAGAAGATTCGTGGTTTCTTGAGTGGCAATTTCATAAATGTTTTCTGTGTCTGAGTTGGATTTGCCTTCTTATTCCCAAATTTTGTATTCTGATGCAATGCAAAGAAGAGTTTGGACAGAGTAGCCATTATGAAATAAACAACACAACAAATAGGCATTTGAAGCTTGGAAATCTACAGGTAACAAGACCAAGGTGAGTTTTTGTGTTTTGGAAAATCAAATGGAACACTGTGGCTGAGGTGACAGATATTAATTGCCTCCAAACTGAGTTTCACTGCAATTTTCAGGTTAATTCAGTCAGAATTCCACACGCAGTCAGCTGGTGTGTTGGATGAATCCGGGAACAGCCGGTTTCCTTGCAACTAAATCCAGCTCAATATCATTATGGTTTCTTGCATTTCTTGGCTTTTTTCTCATTTTTCTTATGTATCGTGGTTTGTAATGAATTTCCTGATGTGAGCTTTGGTTTTGAGGCTGGAATATGGAGTTCAGGGTACGGGAAGAATGGCCTTTTTCAATCAGGACTCAGCTGATTGCCTCCTCCAATTCTGGCTTGCTGTCATGGTTTTGGGAGCCTCAGCTGACTTTTGGTTTCTTGAGTGGCAATTTCCTAAATGTTTTCTGGGTCTGAGTTGGCTTTGCCTTCTACCTTCCGAAATTTTGTATGTTGATGCAATACAAGCAAGATTTTGGACAGAGTAGCCATTATGAAATAAACAACACAACAAATAGGCGTTTGACGCTTTGAAATCTATAGGAAACATGACCAAAGTGAGTTTTTTTGTTTTGGAAAATAAAATGGAACACTTTGGCTGAGGTGACAGATATTAATTGTCTCCAAACCGAATTTCACTGCCATTTTGAGGTTAATTCAGTCAGAATCCCTATTCACTCAGCTGGGAGTTGTGGATGAATCTGGAAACAGCTGTTTACTTAGGAATAAATCAAGCCCAATATCACTAAGAAAACTTGCATTTCTTTGGCTTTTTTCTGATTTTTCCTATTTATCATGGTTTGAAATGAATTTTCTGATGTGAGCTTTGGTTTTGTGGCTGGCATATTGAGTTTAGGGCACAAGAGGAAGGTTCTTTTTCAATCAGGGCACAGCTGTTGGCGTGCTCCAGTTCTGCTTGCTGTCATTGTTTTGGATTCCTTAGCTGATTTGTGGATTCTTTTTCTGCAGTTTCCTAAATGTTTTCTGGGTCTGAGTCGGATTTGCCTTCTTATTCCCAAATTTTGTATTCTGACGCAATACAAGCAAGATTTTGGACAGAGTAGCCATTATGAAAGAAAAAAAAAAAAAACACGGTAAATTGCCCTTTCAGGATTAGAAGTCTACAGGCAACACGACTAAGATGAGTGTTTGTGTTTTGGAAAATGACATGGAACCCTTCTGCTGAGGGGACAGATACTAATTCCCTCCAAATTGAGTGTGAGTGCGATTTTGAGGCGAATTGAGTCAGAATTCCAAAGTCAGTCTGTGGAAGGGGGGGATGAATCCGGAAACAGCCTGTTTCCTTCTGTCTAAATCCAGCCAAATACCACAAAGGACTCTTGAATTACTTTGGCTTTCTCAGATTTCCCTTATTTATCATTGTTTGTAATGATTTTTTTTTTTTTTTTTTTTTTTGATAGGCAGAGTGGACAGTGAGAGAGAGAGACAGAGAGAAAGGTCTTCCTTTTGCCGTTGGTTCACCCTCCAATGGCCGCCGCTGCAGCCGGCGCACCGCGCTGATCCTGGCAGGAGCCAGGAGCCAGGTGCTTTTCCTGGTCTCCCATGGGGTGCAGGGCCCAAGCACCTGGGCCATCCTCCACTGCACTCCCTGGCCATAGCAGAGAGCTGGCCTGGAAGAGGGGCGACCGGGACAGAATCCGGCGCCCCAACCGGGACTAGAACCCGGTGTGCCGGCGCCGCAAGGTGGAGGATTAGCCTATTGAGCCACGGCGCCGGCCTAATGATTTTTTTTTTATGAGCTTTGGTTTTGAGGCTGGAATATGGAGTTCAGGGCACTGGATTAATGGTCTAGTTCAATCAGGGCACAGCTGTTGGCTTGCTCCAATTCTGGCTTGCTTTCAAGGTTTTGGGTGCCTCAGCACATTTGTGGTTTCTTGAGCGGCAATTTCCTACATGTTTTCTGGCTCTGAGTAGGTTTTGCCTTCTTCCTTCCCAAATTTTGTATTCTGGCGTAATACAAACAAGAGTTTGGACAGAGTAGCCATTATGAAATAAAAAACACAACAAATATGCGTTTGAAGCTTATATATGTACTGGTCACAAGACCAAGGTATGATTTTTTGTTTTCGAAATTAAAATTGAACACTCTGGCTGAGGTGACAGATATTAATTGCCTCCAAAACCGAGTTTCACTGTGATTTTCAGATTAATTCAGTTAATTCAGTTAGGATTCCACAGGCTTGCATTTCTTTGGCTTTTTCTCATTTCCCTTATTTATCATGGTTTGTAATGAATTTTCTGATGTGAGCTTTGGTTTTGAGGCTGGAATATGGAGTTCAGGGTACTGGAGGAATGGTCTTTTTCAAACAGGGCACAGCTGTTGGCTTGCTCCAATTCTGGCTTGCTTCATTGTTTTGGGTGCCTCAGCTCAATTTTGGTTTGTTGAGCGGCAATTTCCTAAATGTTTTCTTGGTCTGATTTGGTTTTGCCTTCCTCCTTCCCAAATTTTGTATTCTGACGCCATACAAACATGAGTTTGGGCAGAGTACCGATTATGAAATACAAAACACAACAAATTGGCATTTGAAGCTTAAAAATCTACAGGTTACATGACCTATAGGCGTTTGAAGCTTATATATGTACAGGTAACACGAGCAAGGTAAGTTTTTGTGTTTTCGAAAGTAAAATTGAACACTCTGGCTGAGGTAACAGATATTAATTGCCTCCAAAACCGAGTTTCACTGCGATTTTTTTGTTAATTCATTCAGAAACCAAAGACACTCAGTTGGGAGGTGTGGATGAATCTGGAAACAGCCGTTTACATGGCCATAATTCAAGCCCAATATCCCTAAGAACTCCTGCATTTCTTTGGCTTTTTTCTCATTTTTCTTATTTATCATGGTTTGTAATGAATTTTCTGATGTGAGCTTTGGATTTGAGGCTGGCATATGGAGTTCAGGGCACAAGAGGAAGGTTCTTTTTCAATCAGGGCACAGCTGTTGTCTTTCTCCAATTCTGGCTTGCTGTCATTGTTGAGGGTTCCTCAGCTGACTTTTGGTTCTTGAGTGGCAATTTCCTAAAGGTTTTCTGTGTCTGAGTTGGTTTTGCCTTCTTCCTTCCCAAATTTTGTATTCTGACGCAATACAAACAAGAGTTTGGACAGAGTAGCAATTATGAAATAAAAAACAAAACAAATAGGCATTTGAAGTTTTGAAATCTACAGGTAAGAAGACTAAGGTGAGTTTTTGAGTTTTGGAAGATAAAATGGAACACTTTGGCTGAGGTGACAGATATTAATTGCCTCCAAACTGAGTTTCAATGCGATTTTTTTGTTAATTCATTCAGAAACCAAAGACACTCAGTTGGGAGGTGTGGATGAATCTGGAAACAGCCGTTTACATGGCAAAAAATCAAGCCCAATATTACTAAGAACTCCTGCATTTCTTTGGCTTTTTTCTCATTTTTCTTCTTTATCATGGTTTGTAATGAATTTTCTGATGTGAGCTTTGGTTTTGAGGCTGGTATATTGAGCTCAGGGCACAAGAGGAAGGTTCTTTTTCAATCAGGGCACAGCTGTTGGCTTGCTGCAATTCTGGCTTGCTGTCATTGTTTTGGGTGCCTCAGCCGATTTGTGGTTTCTTGAGCGGCAATTTCCTAAATGTTTTCTGGGTCTCAGTCGGTTTGGCCTTCTTATTCCCAAATTTTGTATTCTGAATCAATACAAGCAAGATTTTGGCAGAGTAGCCATTACGAAAGAAAAAAAAATACACAGCAAATTGCCCTTTCAGGATTAGAAATCTACAGGCAACGCGACCAAGATGAGTTTCTGTGTTTTGGAAAATGACATGGAACACTTCTGCTGAGGGGACAGATTCTAATTCCCTCCAAATTGAGTGTGAGTGCGATTTTGAGGTGAATTCAATCAGAATTCCAAAGTCTGTCTGTGGAAGGGGGGGATGAATCTGGAAACAGCCAGTTTCTTTGTGTCTAAATCCAGCCAAATACCACAAAGGACTCTTGAATTTCTTTGGCTTTCTCAGATTTCCCTTATTTATCGTGGTTTGTAATGAATTTTCTGATGTGAGCTTTGGTTTTGAGGCTGGTATATTGAGTTCAGGGCACAAGAGGAAGGTTCTTTTTCAATCAGGGCACAGCTGTTGGCTTGCTCCAATTCTGGCTTGCTGTCATTGTTTTGGGTGCCTCAGCTGATTTGTGGTTTCTTGAGCGGCAATTTCCTAAATGTTTTCTGGGTCTGAGTTGGTTTTGCCTTGTTCCTTTCCAAATTTTGTATTCTGACGTAATACAAACAAGAGTTTGGACAGAGTAGCCATTATGAAATAAAAAAACACAACAAATAGGCGTTTGAAGCTTATATATGTACAGGTAACACGAGCAAGGTAAGTTTTTGTGTTTTCGAAAGTAAAATTGAACACTCTGGCTGAGGTGACAGATATTAATTGCCTCCAAAACCGAGTTTCACTGCGATTTTTTTGTTAATTCATTCAGAAACCAAAGACACTCAGTTGGGAGGTGTGGATGAATCTGGAAACAGCCGTTTACATGGCCATAATTCAAGCCCAATATCCCTAAGAACAACTGCATTTCTTTGGCTTTTTTCTCATTTTTCTTATTTATCATGGTTTGTAATGAATTTTCTGATGTGAGCTTTGGTTTTGAGGCTGGTATATTGAGTTCAGGGCACAAGAGGAAGGTTCTTTTTCAATCAGGGCACAGCTGTTGGCTTGCTCCAATTCTGGCTTGCTGTCATTGTTGTGGGTTCTTCAGCTGACTTTTGGTTTCTTGAGCGGCAATTTCCTAAATGTTTTCTGGGTCTGAGTTGGTTTTCCCTTCTTCCTTCCCACATTTTGTATTCTGACGCAATACAAACAAGAGCTTGGGCAGAGTAGCAATTATGAAAAAAAAAACAAAACAAATAGGCATTTGAAGTTTTGAAATCTACAGGTAAGAAGACTAAGGTGAGTTTTTGAGTTTTGGAAGATAAAATGGAACACTTTGGCTGAGGTGACAGATATTAATTGCCTCCAAACCGAGTTTCACTGCGATTTTCAGGTTAATTCAGTCAGAAACCACAGACACTCAGCTGGGAGGTGTGGATGAATCTGGAAACAGCCGTTTACATGGCAATAAATCAAGCCCAATATTACTAAGAACTCCTGCATTTCTTTGGCTTTTTTCTCATTTTTCTTATTTATCATGGTTTGTAATGAATTTTCTGATGTGAGCTTTGGTTTTGAGGCTGGTATATTGAGTTCAGGGCACAAGAGGAAGGTTCTTTTTCAATCAGGGCACAGCTGTTGGCTTGCTCCAATTCTGGCTTGCTGTCATTGTTTTGGGTGCCTCAGCCGATTTGTGGTTTCTTGAGCGGCAATTTCCTAAATGTTTTCTGGGTCTGAGTCGGTTTTGCCTTCTTATTCCCAAATTTTGTATTCTGATGCAATACAAGCAAGATTTTGGCAGAGTAGCCATTATAAAAGAAAAAAAAAAAAAACACAGCAAATTGCCCTTTCAGGATTAGAAATCTACAGGCAACGCGACCAAGATGAGTTTCTGTGTTTTGGAAAATGACATGGAACACTTCTGCTGAGGGGACAGATTCTAATTCCCTCCAAATTGAGTGTGAGTGCGATTTTGAGGTGAATTCAATCAGAATTCCAAAGTCTGTCTGTGGAAGGGGGGGATGAATCTGGAAACAGCCAGTTTCCTTGTGTCTAAATCCAGCCAAATACCACAAAGGACTCTTGAATTTCTTTGGCTTTCTCAGATTTCCCTTATTTATCATGGTTTGTAATGAATTTTCTGATGGGAGCTTTGGTTTTGAGGCTGCAATATGGAGTTCTGGGCACTGGATTAATGGTCTTGTTCAATCAGGGCACAGCTGTTGGCTTGCTCCAATTCTGTCTTGCTTTCAAGGTTTTGGGTGCCTCAGCTGATTTGTGGTTTCTTGAGCAGCAATTTCCTAAATGTTTCCTGGGTCTGAGTTGGTTTTGCCTTCTTCTTTCCCAAATTTAGTATTCTGATGCAATGCAAAGAAGAGTTTGTACAGAGTAGCCATTATGAAATAAACAACACAACAAATAGGCGTTTCAAGATTTTAAATCTGCAGGTAACACGACCAAAGTGAGTTTTTTTGTTTTGGAAAATAAAATGGAAAACTTTGGCTGAGGTGACAGATATTAATTGCCTCCAAAAGGAGTTTCACTGTGATTTTCGGGTTCATTCTGTGAGAATTCCAAGGGAGTCAGCTTTAGGCGTGGATGAATCTGGGAACTGCTGGCTTCCTTGCGACTAAATCAAGCCCAATATCATTATGGATTCTTGCATTTCTTTGGCTTTTTTTCTGATTTTTCTTATTTATCATTGTTTGTAATGAATTTTCTGATGTGAGCTTTGGTTTTGAGGCTGCAATATGGAGTTCAGGGCACAAGAGGAAGGTTCTTTTTCAATCAGGGCACAGCTGTTGTCTTGCTGCAATTCTGCTTGCTGTCATTGTTTTGGGTGCCTCAGCTGATTTGTGGATTCTTGTGTTGCAGTTTCCTAAATGTTTTCTGGGTCTGAGTCGGATTTGCCTTCTTATTCCCAAATTTTGTATTCTGATGCAACATAAGCAAGATTTTGGACAGAGTAGCCATTATGAAAGAAAAAAAAAACACAGCAAATTGCCCTTTCAGGATTAGAAATCTATAGGCAACACGACCAAGATGAGTTTCTGTGTTTTGGAAAATGACATGGAACCCTTCTGCTGAGGGGACAGATTCTAATTCCCTCCAAATTGAGTGTGAGTGCGATTTTGAGGTGAATTCAATCAGAATTCCAAAGTCTGTCTGTGGAAGGGGGGGGATGAATCCGGAAACAGCCAGTTTCCTTCTGTCTAAATCCAGCCAAATACCACAAAGGACTCTTGAATTTCTTTGGCTTTCTCAGATTTCCCTTATTTATCATGGTTTCTAATGAATTTTCTGATGTGAGCTTTGGTTTTGAGGATGGAATATGGAGTTCAGGGCACTGGATTAATGGTCTTGTTCAATCAGGGCACAGCTGTTGGCTTGCTCCAATTCTGTCTTGCTTTCAAGGTTTTGGGTGCCTCAGCCGATTTGTGGTTTCTTGAGCGGCAATTTCCTAAATGTTTTCTGGGTCTGAGTTGGTTTTCCCTTCTTCCTTCCCACATTTTGTATTCTGACGCAATACAAACAAGAGTTTTGACAGAGTAGCCATTATGAAATAAAAAAAAAAAAACAACAAATTAGCGTTTGAAGCTTATAAATCTAAGGGTAACATGACCAAGGTGAGTTTTTGTGATTTGGAAAATAAAATGGAACACTTTGGCTGAGGTGACTGATATTATTGCCTCCAAACTGAGTCTTACTGCGATTTTCAGGTTAATTCAGTCGGAATTCCACAGGCAGTCAGCTGGAGCTGTGGATGAATCTGGGAACAGCCGGTTTCCTTGAGTCTAAATCAAGCCAAATATCACTAAGAACTCGTGCATTTCTTTGGCTTTTGTCTCATTTTTCTGATTTATCATGGTTTGTAATGAATTTTCTGATGTGAACTTTGGTTTTGAGGCTGGCATATTGAGTTCAGGGCACCGGATCAATGGTCTTTTTCAAACAGGACACAGCTGTTGGCTTGTTGCAATTCTGGCTTGCTGTCATTGTTTTGCGTGCCTCAGCTGTTTTTGGTTTCTTTAGTGGCAATTTCCTACATGTTTTCTGGGTCTGAGTTGGTTTTGCCTTCTTCCTTCCCAAATTTTGTATTCTGACGTAATACAAACAAGAGTTTGGACAGAGTAGCCATTATGAAATAAAAAACACAACAAATATGCGTTTGAAGCTTATATATGTACATGTAACACGAGCAAGGTAAGTTTTTGTGTTTTCGAAAGTAAAATTGAACACTCTGGCTGAGGTGACAGATATTAATTGCCTCCAAAACCGAGTTTCACTGCGATTTTTTTGTTAATTCATTCAGAAACCAAAGACACTCAGTTGGGAGGTGTGGATGAATCTGGAAACAGCCGTTTACATGGCCATAATTCAAGCCCAATATCCCTAAGAACTCCTGCATTTCTTTGGCTTTTTTCTCATTTTTCTTATTTATCCTGGTTTGTAATGAATTTTCCGATGTGAGCTTTGCTTTTGAGGCTGGCATATGGAGTTCAGGGCACAAGAGGAAGGTTCTTGTTCAATCAGGGCACAGCTGTTGTCTTTCTCCAATTCTGGCTTGCTGTCATTGTTGTGGGTTCCTCAGCTGACTTTTGGTTTCTTGAGTGGCAATTTCCTAAATGTTTTCTGGCTCTGAAACGGTTTTTCCTTCTTATTCCCAAATTTTGTATTCTGACGCAATACAAACAAGAGTTTGGACAGAGTAGCAATGATGAAATAAAAAACACAACAAATAGGCATTTGAAGCTTAGAAATCTACAGGTAAGAAGACTAAGGTGAGTTTTTGAGTTTTGGAAAATAAAATGGAACACTTTGGCTGAGGTGACAGATATTAATTGCCTCCAAACCGAGTTTCACTGCGATTTTCAGGTTAATTCAGTCAGAAACCACAGACACTCAGCTGGGAGGTGTGGATGAATCTGGAAACAGCCGTTTACATGGCAATAAATCAAGCCCAATATTACTAAGAACTCCTGCATTTCTTTGGCTTTTTTCTCATTTTTCTTATTTATCATGGTTTGTAATGAATTTTCTGATGTCAGCTTTGGTTTTGAGGCTGCAATATGGAGTTCAGGGCACCAGAGGGATAGTCTTTTTCAAACAGGGCACAGCTGTTGGCCTGCTCCAATTCTGGCTTGCTGTCATTGTTTTGAGTGCCTCAGCCGATTTGTAGTTTCTTGAGCGGCAATTTCCTAAATGTTTTCTGGGTCTGAGTTGGTTTTCCCTTCTTCCTTCCCACATTTTGTATTCTGACGCAATACAAACAAGAGCTTGGGCAGAGTAGCCATTATGAAATAAAAAACAAAACAAATAGGCATTTGAAGCTTTGAAATCTACAGGTAAGAAGACTAAGGTGAGTTTTTGAGTTTTGGAAGATAAAATGGAACACTTTGGCTGAGGTGACAGATATTAATTGCCTCCAAACCGAGTTTCACTGTGATATTCAGGTTAATTCAGTCAGAAACCACAGACACTCAGCTGGGAGGTGTGGATGAATCTGGAAACAGCCGTTTACATGGCAATAAATCAAGCCCAATATTACTAAGAACTCCTGCATTTCTTTGGCTTTTTTCTCATTTTTCTTATTTATCATGGTTTGTAATGAATTTTCTGATGTGAGCTTTGGTTTTGAGGCTGGTATATTGAGTTCAGGGCACAAGAGGAAGGTTCTTTTTCAATCAGGGCACAGCTGTTGGCTTGCTCCAATTCTGGCTTGCTGTCATTGTTTTGGGTGCCTCAGCCGATTTGTGGTTTCTTGAGCGGCAATTTCCTAAATGTTTTCTGGGTCTGAGTCGGTATTGCCTTCTTCCTTCCCAAATTTTGTATTCTGATGCAATACAAGCAAGATTTTGGCAAAGTAGCCATTATGAAAGAAAAAAAAAAAAAACACAGCAAATTGCCCTTTCAGGATTAGAAATCTACAGGCAACGCGACCAAGATGAGTTTCTGTGTTTTGGAAAATGACATGGAACACTTCTGCTGAGGGGACAGATTCTAATTCCCTCCAAATTGAGTGTGAGTGCGATTTTGAGGTGAATTCAATCAGAATTCCAAAGTCTGTCTGTGGAAGGGGGGGATGAATCTTTAAACAACCAGTTTCTTTGTGTCTAAATCCAGCCAAATACCACAAAGGACTCTTGAATTTCTTTGGCTTTCTCAGATTTCCCTTATTTATCATGGTTTGTAATGAATTTTCTGATGTGAGCTTTGGTTTTTAGGCTGGCATATTGAATTTTTGTGCACAAGAGGGAGGTTCTTTTTCAATCAGGGCACAGCTGTTGTCTTGCTGCAATTCTGCTTGCTGTCATTGTTTTGGGTGCCTCAGCTGATTTGTGGATTCTTGTGCTGCAGTTTCCTAAATGTTTTCTAGGTCTGAGTCGGATTTGCCTTCTTATTCCCAAATTTTGTATTCTGATGCAACATAAGCAAGATTTGGACAGAGTAGCCATTATGAAAGAAAAAAAAACACAGCAAATTGCCCTTTCAGGATTAGAAATCTATAGGCAACACGACCAAGATGAGTTTCTGTGTTTTGGAAAATGACATGGAACCCTTCTGCTGAGGGGACAGATTCTAATTCCCTCCAAATTGAGTGTGAGTGCGATTTTGAGGTGAATTCAATCAGAATTCCAGAGTCAGTCTGTGGAAGGGGGGGATGAATCCGCAAACAGCCAGTTTCCTTCTGTCTAAATCCAGCCAAATACCAAAAAGGACTCTTGAATTTCTTTTGCTTTCTCAGATTTCCCTTATTTATCATGGTTTCTAATGAATTTTCTGATGTGAGCTTTGGTTTTGAGGATGGAATATGGAGTTCAGGGCACTGGATTAATGGTCTTGTTCAATCAGGGCACAGCTGTTGGCTTGCTCCAATTCTGTCTTGCTTTCAAGGTTTTGGGTGCCTCAGCCGATTTGTGGTTTCTTGAGCGGCAATTTCCTAAATGTTTTCTGGGTCTGAGTTGGTTTTCCCTTCTTCCTTCCCACATTTTGTATTCTGACGCCTTACAAACAAGAGTTTGGACAGAGTAGCCTTCATGAAATAAAAAAAAAAAAAACAACAAATTAGCGGTTGAAGCTTATGAATCTAAGGGTAACACGACCAAGGTGAGTTTTTGTGATTTGGAAAATCAAATGGAACACTTTGGCTGAGGTGACTGATATTATTGCCTCCAAACTGAGTCTTACAGCGATTTTCAGGTTAATTCAGTCAGAATTCCACAGGCAGTCAGCTGGAGGGGTGGATGAATCCGGGAACAGCCGGTTTCCTTGCAACTAATTCAAGCCACTATGATTATGGATTCTTGCATTTCTTTGGCTTTTTTCTCTTTTTTCTTATTTATGATGATTTGTAATGAATTTTCTGATGTGAGCTTTGGTTTTGAGGCTGGCATATTGAGTTCAGGGCACAAGAGGAAGGTTCTTTTTCAATCAGGGCACAGCTGTTGGCTTGCTCCAATTCTGGCTTGCTGTCATTGTTTTGGGAACCTCAGCCGATTTGTGGTTTCTTGAGTGGCAATTTCCTTAATGTTTTCTGGGTCTGAGTCGGTTTTGCCTTCTTATTCCCATATTTTGTATTCTGATTCAATACAAGCAAGATTTGGACAGAGTAGCCATTATGAAAGAAAAAAAAAAACACAGAAATTGCCCTTTCAGGATTAGAAATCTACTGGCAACGTGATCAAGATTAGTTTCTGTGTTTTGGAAAGTGACATGGAACCCTTCTGCTGAGGGGACAGATTCTAATTCCCTCCAAATTGAGTGTGAGTGCAATTTTGAGGTGAAATCAATCAGAATTCCAAAGTCAGTCAGTGGAAGGGGGGGATGAATCTTTAAACAGCCAGTTTCCTTGTGTCTAAATCCAGCCAAATATCACTAAGAACTCATGCATTTCTTTGGCTTTTGTCTCATTTTTCTTATTTATCATGGTTTGTAATGAATTTTCTGATGTGAGCTTTGGTTTTGAGGCTGGCATATTGAGTTCAGGGCACCGGATCAATGGTCTTTTTCAAACAGGACACAGCTGTTGGCTTGTTGCAATTCTGGCTTGCTGTCATTGTTTTGCGTGCCTCAGCTGTTTTTGGTTTCTTTAGCGGCAATTTCCTACATGTTTTCTGGGTCTGAGTTGGTTTTGCCTTCTTCCTTCCCAAATTTTGTATTCTGACGTAATACAAACAAGAGTTTGGACAGAGTAGCCATTATGAAATAAAAAACACAACAAATATGCGTTTGAAGCTTATATATGTACATGTAACAGGAGCAAGGTAAGTTTTTGTGTTTTCGAAAGTAAAATTGAACACTCTGGCTGAGGTGACAGATATTAATTGCCTCCAAAACCGAGTTTCACTGCGATTTTTTTGTTAATTCATTCAGAAACCAAAGACACTCAGTTGGGAGGTGTGGATGAATCTGGAAACAGCCGTTTACATGGCCATAATTCAAGCCCAATATCCCTAAGAACTCCTGCATTTCTTTGGCTTTTTTCTCATTTTTCTTATTTATCCTGGTTTGTAATGAATTTTCCGATGTGAGCTTTGCTTTTGAGGCTGGCATATGGAGTTCAGGGCACAAGAGGAAGGTTCTTGTTCAATCAGGGCACAGCTGTTGTCTTTCTCCAATTCTGGCTTGCTGTCATTGTTGTGGGTTCCTCAGCTGACTTTTGGTTTCTTGAGTGGCAATTTCCTAAATGTTTTCTGGCTCTGACACGGTTTTTCCTTCTTATTCCCAAATTTTGTATTCTGACGCAATACAAACAAGAGTTTGGACAGAGTAGCAATGATGAAATAAAAAACACAACAAATAGGCATTTGAAGCTTAGAAATCTACAGGTAAGAAGACTAAGGTGAGTTTTTGAGTTTTGGAAAATAAAATGGAACACTTTGGCTGAGGTGACAGATATTAATTGCCTCCAAACCGAGTTTCACTGCGATTTTCAGGTTAATTCAGTCAGAAACCACAGACACTCAGCTGGGAGGTGTGGATGAATCTGGAAACAGCCGTTTACATGGCAATAAATCAAGCCCAATATTACTAAGAACTCCTGCATTTCTTTGGCTTTTTTCTCATTTTTCTTATTTATCATGGTTTGTAATGAATTTTCTGATGTCAGCTTTGGTTTTGAGGCTGCAATATGGAGTTCAGGGCACCGGAGGGATAGTCTTTTTCAAACAGGGCACAGCTGTTGGCCTGCTCCAATTCTGGCTTGCTGTCATTGTTTTGAGTGCCTCAGCCGATTTGTGGTTTCTTGAGCGGCAATTTCCTAAATGTTTTCTGGGTCTGAGTTGGTTTTCCCTTCTTCCTTCCCACATTTTGTATTCTGACGCAATACAAACAAGAGCTTGGGCAGAGTAGCCATTATGAAATAAAAAACAAAACAAATAGGCATTTGAAGCTTTGAAATCTACAGGTAAGAAGACTAAGGTGAGTTTTTGAGTTTTGGAAGATAAAATGGAACACTTTGGCTGAGGTGACAGATATTAATTGCCTCCAAACCGAGTTTCACTGTGATATTCAGGTTAATTCAGTCAGAAACCACAGACACTCAGCTGGGAGGTGTGGATGAATCTGGAAACAGCCGTTTACATGGCAATAAATCAAGCCCAATATTACTAAGAACTCCTGCATTTCTTTGGCTTTTTTCTCATTTTTCTTATTTATCATGGTTTGTAATGAATTTTCTGATGTGAGCTTTGGTTTTGAGGCTGGTATATTGAGTTCAGGGCACAAGAGGAAGGTTCTTTTTCAATCAGGGCACAGCTGTTGGCTTGCTCCAATTCTGGCTTGCTGTCATTGTTTTGGGTGCCTCAGCCGATTTGTGGTTTCTTGAGCGGCAATTTCCTAAATGTTTTCTGGGTCTGAGTTGGTTTTGCCTTCTTCCTTCCCAAATTTTGTATTCTGATGCAATACAAGCAAGATTTTGGCAGAGTAGCCATTATGAAAGAAAAAAAAAAAAAACACAGCAAATTGCCCTTTCAGGATTAGAAATCTACAGGCAACGCGACCAAGATGAGTTTCTGTGTTTTGGAAAATGACATGGAACACTTCTGCTGAGGGGACAGATTCTAATTCCCTCCAAATTGAGTGTGAGTGCGATTTTGAGGTGAATTCAATCAGAATTCCAAAGTCTGTCTGTGGAAGGGGGGGATGAATCTTTAAACAACCAGTTTCTTTGTGTCTAAATCCAGCCAAATACCACAAAGGACTCTTGAATTTCTTTGGCTTTCTCAGATTTCCCTTATTTATCATGGTTTGTAATGAATTTTCTGATGTGAGCTTTGGTTTTTAGGCTGGCATATTGAATTTTTGTGCACAAGAGGGAGGTTCTTTTTCAATCAGGGCACAGCTGTTGTCTTGCTGCAATTCTGCTTGCTGTCATTGTTTTGGGTGCCTCAGCTGATTTGTGGATTCTTGTGCTGCAGTTTCCTAAATGTTTTCTAGGTCTGAGTCGGATTTGCCTTCTTATTCCCAAATTTTGTATTCTGATGCAACATAAGCAAGATTTGGACAGAGTAGCCATTATGAAAGAAAAAAAAACACAGCAAATTGCCCTTTCAGGATTAGAAATCTATAGGCAACACGACCAAGATGAGTTTCTGTGTTTTGGAAAATGACATGGAACCCTTCTGCTGAGGGGACAGATTCTAATTCCCTCCAAATTGAGTGTGAGTGCGATTTTGAGGTGAATTCAATCAGAATTCCAGAGTCAGTCTGTGGAAGGGGGGGATGAATCCGCAAACAGCCAGTTTCCTTCTGTCTAAATCCAGCCAAATACCAAAAAGGACTCTTGAATTTCTTTTGCTTTCTCAGATTTCCCTTATTTATCATGGTTTCTAATGAATTTTCTGATGTGAGCTTTGGTTTTGAGGATGGAATATGGAGTTCAGGGCACTGGATTAATGGTCTTGTTCAATCAGGGCACAGCTGTTGGCTTGCTCCAATTCTGTCTTGCTTTCAAGGTTTTGGGTGCCTCAGCCGATTTGTGGTTTCTTGAGCGGCAATTTCCTAAATGTTTTCTGGGTCTGAGTTGGTTTTCCCTTCTTCCTTCCCACATTTTGTATTCTGACGCCTTACAAACAAGAGTTTGGACAGAGTAGCCTTCATGAAATAAAAAAAAAAAAAACAACAAATTAGCGGTTGAAGCTTATGAATCTAAGGGTAACACGACCAAGGTGAGTTTTTGTGATTTGGAAAATCAAATGGAACACTTTGGCTGAGGTGACTGATATTATTGCCTCCAAACTGAGTCTTACAGCGATTTTCAGGTTAATTCAGTCAGAATTCCACAGGCAGTCAGCTGGAGGGGTGGATGAATCCGGGAACAGCCGGTTTCCTTGCAACTAATTCAAGCCACTATGATTATGGATTCTTGCATTTCTTTGGCTTTTTTCTCTTTTTTCTTATTTATGATGATTTGTAATGAATTTTCTGATGTGAGCTTTGGTTTTGAGGCTGGCATATTGAGTTCAGGGCACAAGAGGAAGGTTCTTTTTCAATCAGGGCACAGCTGTTGGCTTGCTCCAATTCTGGCTTGCTGTCATTGTTTTGGGAACCTCAGCCGATTTGTGGTTTCTTGAGTGGCAATTTCCTTAATGTTTTCTGGGTCTGAGTCGGTTTTGCCTTCTTATTCCCATATTTTGTATTCTGATTCAATACAAGCAAGATTTGGACAGAGTAGCCATTATGAAAGAAAAAAAAAAACACAGAAATTGCCCTTTCAGGATTAGAAATCTACTGGCAACGTGATCAAGATTAGTTTCTGTGTTTTGGAAAGTGACATGGAACCCTTCTGCTGAGGGGACAGATTCTAATTCCCTCCAAATTGAGTGTGAGTGCAATTTTGAGGTGAAATCAATCAGAATTCCAAAGTCAGTCAGTGGAAGGGGGGGATGAATCTTTAAACAGCCAGTTTCCTTGTGTCTAAATCCAGCCAAATATCACTAAGAACTCATGCATTTCTTTGGCTTTTGTCTCATTTTTCTTATTTATCATGGTTTGTAATGAATTTTCTGATGTGAGCTTTGGTTTTGAGGCTGGCATATTGAGTTCAGGGCACCGGATCAATGGTCTTTTTCAAAGAGGACACAGCTGTTGGCTTGTTGCAATTCTGGCTTGCTGTCATTGTTTTGCGTGCCTCAGCTGTTTTTGGTTTCTTTAGCGGCAATTTCCTACATGTTTTCTGGGTCTGAGTTGGTTTTGCCTTCTTCCTTCCCAAATTTTGTATTCTGACGTAATACAAACAAGAGTTTGGACAGAGTAGCCATTATGAAATAAAAAACACAACAAATATGCGTTTGAAGCTTATATATGTACATGTAACACGAGCAAGGTAAGTTTTTGTGTTTTCGAAAGTAAAATTGAACACTCTGGCTGAGGTGACAGATATTAATTGCCTCCAAAACCGAGTTTCACTGCGATTTTTTTGTTAATTCATTCAGAAACCAAAGACACTCAGTTGGGAGGTGTGGATGAATCTGGAAACAGCCGTTTACATGGCCATAATTCAAGCCCAATATCCCTAAGAACTCCTGCATTTCTTTGGCTTTTTTCTCATTTTTCTTATTTATCCTGGTTTGTAATGAATTTTCCGATGTGAGCTTTGCTTTTGAGGCTGGCATATGGAGTTCAGGGCACAAGAGGAAGGTTCTTGTTCAATCAGGGCACAGCTGTTGTCTTTCTCCAATTCTGGCTTGCTGTCATTGTTGTGGGTTCCTCAGCTGACTTTTGGTTTCTTGAGTGGCAATTTCCTAAATGTTTTCTGGCTCTGACACGGTTTTTCCTTCTTATTCCCAAATTTTGTATTCTGACGCAATACAAACAAGAGTTTGGACAGAGTAGCAATGATGAAATAAAAAACACAACAAATAGGCATTTGAAGCTTAGAAATCTACAGGTAAGAAGACTAAGGTGAGTTTTTGAGTTTTGGAAAATAAAATGGAACACTTTGGCTGAGGTGACAGATATTAATTGCCTCCAAACCGAGTTTCACTGCGATTTTCAGGTTAATTCAGTCAGAAACCACAGACACTCAGCTGGGAGGTGTGGATGAATCTGGAAACAGCCGTTTACATGGCAATAAATCAAGCCCAATATTACTAAGAACTCCTGCATTTCTTTGGCTTTTTTCTCATTTTTCTTATTTATCATGGTTTGTAATGAATTTTCTGATGTCAGCTTTGGTTTTGAGGCTGCAATATGGAGTTCAGGGCACCGGAGGGATAGTCTTTTTCAAACAGGGCACAGCTGTTGGCCTGCTCCAATTCTGGCTTGCTGTCATTGTTTTGAGTGCCTCAGCCGATTTGTGGTTTCTTGAGCGGCAATTTCCTAAATGTTTTCTGGGTCTGAGTTGGTTTTCCCTTCTTCCTTCCCACATTTTGTATTCTGACGCAATACAAACAAGAGCTTGGGCAGAGTAGCCATTATGAAATAAAAAACAAAACAAATAGGCATTTGAAGCTTTGAAATCTACAGGTAAGAAGACTAAGGTGAGTTTTTGAGTTTTGGAAGATAAAATGGAACACTTTGGCTGAGGTGACAGATATTAATTGCCTCCAAACCGAGTTTCACTGCGATATTCAGGTTAATTCAGTCAGAAACCACAGATACTCAGCTGGGAGGTGTGGATGAATCTGGAAACAGCCGTTTACATGGCAATAAATCAAGCCCAATATTACTAAGAACTCCTGCATTTCTTTGGCTTTTTTCTCATTTTTCTTATTTATCATGGTTTGTAATGAATTTTCTGATGTGAGCTTTGGTTTTGAGTCTGGCATATTGAGTTCAGGGCACAAGAGGAAGGTTTTTTTCAATCAGGGCACAGCTGTTGGCTTGTTCCACTTCTGTCTTGTTTTAAGTTTTTGGGTGCCTCAGCGGTGTTTGGTTTCTTGAGAGGCAATTTCCTAAATGTTTTCTGGATCTGAGTTGGTTTTGCCTTCTTCCTTCCCAAATTTTGTATTCTGACGCAATACAAACAAGAGTTTGGACAGAATAATGAATTTTCTGATGTGAGCTTTGGTTTTGAGGCTGCAATATGGAATTCAGTGCACAAGAGAATGCTTCATTTTCAATCAGGGCACAGCTGTTGGCTTGCTCCAATTCTGGCTTGCTGTCATTGGTTTAGGTGCCCCAGCCGATTTGAGGTTTCTTGAGCAGCAATTTCCTAAATGTTTTCTGGGTCTGAGTTGGTTTTGCCTTCTTCCTCCCCAAATTTTGTATTCTGACGCAATACAAACAAGAGTTTGGACAGAGTAGACATTATGAAATAAAAAACACAACACATAGGCATTTGAAGCTTAAAAATCTACAGGTAACACGAACAAGGTGAGTTTTTGTGTTTTGGAAAATAAAATGGAACACTTTGGCTGAGGTGACAGTTATATATTGCCTCCAAACTGAGTTTCACTGCGAATTTCAGGTTAATTTAGTCAGAAGTCTACAGGCAGTCAGCTTTAGGGTTGGATGAATCCGGGAACAGCCGGTTTCCTTGAGACTAAATCAAGCCTAATATCATTATGGATTCTTGCATTTCTTCGGCTTTTTTCTCATTTTTCTTATTCATCATGGTTTGTAATGAATTTTCTTGTGTGATCTTTGGTTTTGAGGCTGGCATATTGAGTTCAGGGCACCAGAGGAATGGTCTTTTTCAAACAGGGCTCAGCTGTTGGCTTGCTCCAATTCTGGCTTGCTGTCATTTTTTTGTGTCCCTCAGCAAATTTGTGGATTCTTGAGTGGTAATTTCCTAAATGTTTTCTGGGTCTGAGTTGGTTTTGCCTTCTTATTCCCAAATTTTGTATTCTGATGCAATACAAGCAAGATTTTGGACAGAGTAGCCATTATGAAAGAAAAAAAAAAAAACACACCAAATTACACTTTCAGGATTAGAAATCTACAGGCAACATGAGCAAGATGAGTTTCTGTGTTTTGGAAAATGACATGGAACACTTCTGCTGAGGGGAGAGATAGTAATTCCCTCCAAATTGAGTGTGAGTGCGATTTTGAGGTGAATTGAGTCAGAATTCCAAACTCAGTCTGTGGAAGGGGGTATGAATCTTTAAACAGCCAGTTTCCTTCTGTCTAAATCCAGCCAAATATCACAAAGGACTCTTGCATATCTTTTACTTTTTCACATTTCCCTTATTTATCATGGTTTGTAATGAAATTTCTGATGTGAGCTTTAGTTTTGAGGCTGGCATATTGAGTTCAGGGCACAAGAGGAAGGTTCTTTTTCAATCAGGGCACAGCTGTTGGCTTGCTCCAATTCTGGCTTGCTGTCCTTGTTTTGGGTGCCTCAGCTGAATTTTGGTTACTTGAGCGGCAATTTCCTAAATGTTTTCTGGGTCTGAGTTGGTTTTGCCTTCTTCCTTCCCAAATGTTGTATTCTGACGCCATACAAACAAGACTTTGGGCAGAGTAGCCATTATGAAATAAAAAACACAACAAATAGGCGTTGGAAGCTTAGAAATCTACAGGTAACTCAACCAAGGTGAGGTTTTGTGTTTTGGAAAATGAAATGGAAGACTTTGGCTGAGGTGACAGATATTAATTGCCTCCAAACTGAGTTTCACTGTGATTTTCAGGTGAATTCAGTGAGAATCCCACAGGCAGTCAGCTGGAGGGGTGGATGAATCCGGGAAAGCCGGTTTCCTTGCGACTAAATCTAGCCCAATATCATTATGGATTCTTGCATGTCTTTGTCTATTTTCTCATTTTTCTTATTTATCATGGTTTGTAATGAATTTTCTGATGTGAGCTTTGGTTTTGAGGCTGCAATATGGAGTTCAGGGAACCTGAGGAATGGTCTTTTTTAATCAGGGCACAGCTGTTGCCTTGCTCCAATTCTGGCTTGCTGTCATTGGTTTGGGTGCCTCAGCCAATTTGTCGTTTCCTCAGTGGCAATTTCCTAAATGTTTACTGGTTCTGAGTTGGTTTTGCCTTCTTCCTTCCCAAATTTTGTATTCTGAAGAAATATAAACAAGAGTTTAGACAGAGTAGCCATTATGAAATTAAAAGCACAACAAATAGGCGTTTGAAGCTTAGAAATCTACAGGTAACAAGACTAAGGTGAGTTTTTGTGTTTTGGAAAATAAAATGGAACACTTTGGCTGAGGTGACAGATATTAATAGTCTCCAAACTGAGTTTCACTGCGATTTTCAGGTTAATTCATTCAGAAGTCCACAGGCAGTCAGCTGGAAGGGTGGATGGATCTGGGAACAGCTGGTTTCGTTGTGACTGAATCAAGCCCAATATCATTATGGATTCTTGCATTTCCTTGGCTATTTTCTCATTTTTCTTTTTATCATGGTTTGTAATGAATTTTCTGATGTGAGCTTTGGTTTTGAGGCTGGCATATTGGGTTCAGGGCACAAGAGGAAGGTTCTTTTTCAATCAGGGCACAGCTATTGGTTTGCTACAATTCTGTCTTGCTTTAAAGGTTTTGGGTGCCTCAGCGTTGTTGTTTTTTGATCCACATTTTCTGAATGTTTTCTTGGTCTGAGTTGGTTTTGCCTTCTTCCTTCCCAAATTTTCTGACGCAATACAAACAAGAGTTTGGACAGAGTAGCCATTATGAAATTAAAAACACAACATTACGCATTTGAAGCTTAGAAATCGATAGGTAACACGACCAAGGTGAGTTTTTGTGTTTTAGAAAGTGTCATGGAACACTTCTGCTGAGGGGACAATTTCTAATTCCCTCCAAAGTGAGTTTCACTGCGATTTCCAGGTTAATTCAGTCAGAATACACATTCACTCAGCTGGGAGGTGTGGAAGAATCTGGAAACAGCAGTTTACATGGGAATAAATGAAGCCCAATATCACTAAGAACTCCTGCATTTCTTTGGCTTTTTTCTCATTTTTCTTATTTATCATGGTTTGTAATGAATTTTCTGATGTGAGCTTTGGTTTTGAGGCTGGCATATTGAGTTCAGGGCACAAGAGGAAGGTTCTTTTTCAATCAGGGCACAGCTGTTGGCTTGCTCCAATTCTGGCTTGCTGTCCTTGTTTTGGGTGCCTCAGCTGACTTTTGGTTTCTTGAGCGGCAATTTCCTAAATGTTTTCTTGGTCGGAGTTGGTTTTGCCTTCTTCCTTCCCAAATTTTGTATTCTGACGCAATATAAACTAGAGTTTGGACAGAGTAGCCATTATGAAATAAAAAACACAACACATAGGCGTTTGAAGCTTAGAAATCTACAGGTAACACGACCAAGGTGAGTTTTTGTGTTTTGGAAAATGAAATGGAACACTTTGGCTGAGGTGACAGATATTAATTGCCTCCAAACTGAGTTTCACTGTGATTTTCAGGTTAATTCAGTGAGAATTGCACAGGCAGTCACCTGGAGGGGTGGATGAATCCAGGACTAGCCGGATTTCTTACGACTAAATCAAGCCCAATATCATTATGGATTCTTGCATTTCTTTGGCTTTTTTCTCTTTTTTCTTATTTATCATGGTTGGTAATGAATTTTTGATGTGAGCTTTGGATTTGAGGCTGCAATAAGAACTTCCGGGCACAAGAGAAATGTTCTTTTTCAATCAGGGCACAGCTGTTGGCTTGCTCTAATTGTGGCTTGCTGTCATTGTTTTGGGTGCCTCAGCAAATTTGAGGTTTCTTGAGTGGCAATTTCCTAAATGTTTTCTGGGTCTGACACGGTTTTTTCTTCTTATTCCCAAATTTTTTATTCTGACTCAATACAAACAAGAGTTTGGACAGAGTAGCCATTATGAAATAAAAAACACAACAAATAGGCGTTTGAAGCTTAGAAATCTACAGGTAACACGACCAAGGTGAGTTTTTGTGTTTTGGAAAATAAAATGGAACACTTTGGCTGAGGTGACATATATTAATTGCCTCCAAACTGAGTTTCCCTGTGATTTTCAGGTTAATTCAGTGAGAATTGCACAGGCAGTCACCTCGAGGGTTGGACGAATCCAGGAATAGCCGGATTCCTTACGACTAAATCAATCCCAATATCATTATGGATTCTTGCATTTCTTTGGCTTTTTTCTCATTTTTGTTATGTATGATGGTTTGTAATGAATTTTCTGATGTGCGCTTTGTTTTTGAGGTTGGCATATTGAGTTCAGGGCACAAGAGGAAGGTTCTTTTTCAATCAGGGCACAGCTGTTGGCTTGCTCCAATTCTGGCTTGCTGTCCTTGTTTTGGGTGCCTCAGCTGACATTTGGTTTCTTGAGCGGCAATTTCCTAAATGTTTTCTTGGTCGGAGTTGGTTTTGCCTTCTTCCTTCCCAAATTTTGTATTCTGACGCAATATAAACTAGAGTTTGGACAGAGTAGCCATTATGAAATAAAAAACACAACACATAGGCGTTTGAAGCTTAGAAATCTACAGGTAACACGACCAAGGTGAGTTTTTGTGTTTTGGAAAATAAAATGGAACACTTTGGCTGAGGTGACAGATATTAATTGCCTCCAAACTGAGTTTCACTGTGATTTTCAGGTTAATTCAGTGAGAATTGCACAGGCAGTCACCTGGAGGGGTGGATGAATCCAGGACTAGCCGGATTTCTTACGACTAAATCAAGCCCAATATCATTGTGGATTCTTGCATTTCTTTGGATTTTTTCTCTTTTTTCTTATTTATCATGGTTGGTAATGAATTTTTGATGTGAGCTTTGGATTTGAGGCTGCAATAAGAACTTCCGGGCACAAGAGAAATGTTCTTTTTCAATCAGGGCACAGCTGTTGGCTTGCTCTAATTGTGGCTTGCTGTCCTTGTTTTGGGTGCCTCAGCAAATTTGAGGTTTCTTGAGTGGCAATTTCCTAAATGTTTTCTGGGTCTGACACGGTTTTTTCTTCTTATTCCCAAATGTTGTATTCTGACGCAATACAAACAAGAGTTTGGACAGAGTAGCCATTATGAAATAAAAAACACAACAAATAGGCGTTTGAAGCTTAGAAATCTACAGGTAACACGACCAAGGTGAGTTTTTGTGTTTTGGAAAATAAAATGGAACACTTTGGCTCAGGTGACATATATTAATTGCCTCCAAACTGAGTTTCCCTGTGATTTTCAGGTTAATTCAGTGAGAATTGCACAGGCAGTCACCTCGAGGGGTGGACGAATCCAGGAATAGCCGGATTCCTTACAACTAAATCAACCCCAATATCATTATGGATTCTTGCATTTCTTTGGCTTTTTTCTCATTTTTGTTATGTATGATGGTTTGTAATGAATTTTCTGATGTGCGCTTTGTTTTTGAGGTTGGCAATTGAGTTCAGGGCACAAGAGGATGGTTCTTTTTCAATCAGGGCACAGCTGTTGGCTTGCTCCAATTCTGGCTTGCTGTCATTGTTTTGGGTGCTTCAGCCGATTTGTGGTTACTTGAGTGGTAATTTACTAAATGCTTTCTGGGTCTGAGTTGATTTTGCCTTGTTATTCCCAAATTTTGTATTCTGATGCAATACAAGCAAGATTTTGGACAGAGTAGCCATTATGAAAAAAAAGAAAATACGGCAAATTGCCCTTTCAGGATTCAAAAGCTACAGGGAACAAGACCAAGATGAGTTTCTGTGTTTTGGATAATGACTTGGAACACTTCTGCTGAGGGGACAGATTCTAATTACCTTCCAATTGAGTGTGAATGCGATTTTGAGGTGAATTCCATCAGAATTCCAAAGTCAGTCTGTGGAAGGGGTTGATGAATCTGGAAACAGCCAGTTTCCTTGTGTCTAAATCCAGCCAAATATCACAAAGGACTCTTGCATTTATTTGACTTTTTCACACATCCCTTATTATCAAGGTTTGTAATGAATATTCTGATGTGAGCTTTGGTTTTGAGACGGCAATATGGAGTTCAGGGCACCGGAAGAATGGTCTTTTTAAAACAGGGCACAGCTGTTAGCTTGCTCCAATTCTGGGTTGCTGTCATTGGTTTTGGGGTTTCAGCTGACTTTTGGTTTCTTGAGCGGCAATTTTCTAAATTTTTTCTGGGTCTGAGTTAGTTTTGCCTTATTCCTTCCCAAATTTTGTATTCTGACACAATGCAACAAATAGACATTTACAGATTATAAATCTGCTGGTAACACGCCAATATGATTTTTTTTTGTTTTGGAAAATAAAATGGAACACTTTGGCTGAGGTGACAGATATTAATTGCCTCCAAACTGAGTTTCACTGCGATTTTCTGATAAATTCAGTCGGAATTCCACAGGCAGTCAGCTGGAGCTGTGGATGCATCTGGGAACAGCCGATTTCCTTGCGACTAAATCAAGCCCAATATCATTATGGATTCTTGCATTTCTTTGGCTTTTTTCTCATCTTTCTTATTTATCATGGTTTGTAATGAATTTTCTGGTGTGAGCTTTGGTTTTGAGGCTGGCATATTGAGTTCAGGGCACAAGTGGAAGGTTCTTTTTCAATCAGGTCACAGCTGTTGGCCTGCTCCAATTCTGGCTTGCTGTCATTGTTTGGGTGCCTCAGGAGATTTGTGGTTTCTTGAGTGCCAATTTCCTAAATGTTTTCTGGGTCTGAGTCGGTTTTGCCTTCTTATTCCCAAATTTTGTATTCTGATGCAATACAAGCAAGATTTTGGAAAGAGTAGCCTTTATGAAAGAAAAAAAAAAAACACATCAAATTGCCCTTTCAGAATGAGAAATGTAGGCAATATGAACAAGATGTGTTTCTGTGTTTTGGAAAATGACATGGACAGGAGACCCTAATTCCCTCCAAATTTGGTTTCTTGTGTGGCATTTTCCTGAAAGTTTTCTGGGTCTGTGTTGGTTTTGCCATTTTCCTTCCCAAATTTTGTATTCTGCCGCAGTAGAAACAAGTGTTTGGACAGAGTAGCCATTTTGTAATGAAAAACACAACAAATAGGCATTTGTAGCTTAGAAATCTACAGGTAACACGACCAAGGTGAGCTTTTGTGTTTTGGAAAATAAAATGGAACACTTTGGCTGAGGTGACAGATATTAATTGCCTCCAAACAGAGTTTCACTGCGATTTTCAGGTTAATTCAGTCAGAATTCCACAGGCAGTCAGATGGAGGGGTGGATGAATCCGGGAACAGCCAGTTTCCTTGCAACTGAATCAAGCCCAATATCATTCTGGATTCTTGCATTTCTTTGGTTTTTTTTCTCATTTTTGTTATTTATCATGATTTGTAATGAATTTTCTGATGTGAGCTTTGGTTTTGAGGCTGCAATATGGAGTTCAGGCCACCGGGGGAATGGTCTTTTCCAAACAGGGCACAGCTGTTGGCCTGCTCCAATTCTGGCTTGCTGTCATTGTTTTGGGTGCCTCAGCTGAATTTGGATTTTTGAATGGCAATTTCCTAAAAGTTTTCTGGGTCTGAGTTGGTTTTGCCTTCTTCCTTTTCAAATTTTGTATTCTGACGCAATACAAACAAGAGTTTGGACAGAGTAGCCATTATGAAATAAAAAACACATCAAATAGGTGTTTTAAGCTACAGGTAACACGACCAAGGTGAGATTTTGTGTTTTGAAAAAATAAAATGGAACACTTAGGCTGTGGTGACAGATATTAACTGCCTTCGTTCAGGTTAATTCAGTCAGAATTCCACAGGCTGTCAGCTGGAGGGGTGGATGAATCTGGGAACAGCCGGTTTCCTTGCGACAGTATGAAGGCCAATATCATTCTGGATTCTTGCATTTCTTTGACTTATTTTCTCATTTTTCTTATTTATCATGATTTGTAATGAATTTTCTGATGTGAGCTTTGGTTTTGAGGCTGGCATATTGAGTTCAGGGCACAAGAGGAAGGTTCTTTTTCAATCAGGGCACAGCTGTTGGCTTGCTCCAATTCTGGCTTGCTGTCATTGTTTTGGGTGCCTCAGCCGATTTGTGGTTTCTTGAGTGGCAATTTCCTAAATGTTTTCTGGGTCTGAGTTGGTTTTCCTTCTTCCTTCCCTAATTTTGTATTCTGACACAATACAAACAAGAGTTTGGACAGAGTAGCCATTAGGAAATAAAAAACACAACAAATAGGCTTTTGAAGATACAGGTAACACGACCAAGGTGAGATTTTGTGTTTTGGAAAATAAAATGGAACACTTTGGCTGTGGTGACAGATATTAACTACCTCCGTTCAGGTTAATTCAGTCAGAATTCCACAGGCAGTCAGCTGGAGGGGTGGATGAATCCGGGAACAGCCGGTTTCCTTGCAACTAACTCCAGCCCAATATCATTCTTGATTCTTGCATTTCTTTGTCTATTTTCTCATTTTTCTTATTTATCATGGTTTGTAATGAATTTTCTGATGTGAACTTTGGTTTTGAGGCTGCAGTATGGAGTTCAGGGCACCGGAGGAATGGTCTTTTTCAATCAGGGCACAGCTGTTGGCCTGCTCCAATTCTGGCTTGCTGTCATTGTTTTGGGTGCCTCCGCCGATTTGAGGTTTCTTGAGTGGCAATTTCGTAAACATTTTCTGAGTCTCAGTTGGTTTTGTCCTCTTCCTTCCCAAATTTTGTATTCTGACGCAACAGAAACAAGAGTTTGGACAGAATAGCCATTATGAAATAAAAAAACACATCAAATAGGCTTTTGAAAGCTACAGGTAACACGACCAAGGTGAGATTTTGTTTTGGAAAATGAAATGGAACACTTTGGCTGTGGTGACAGATATTAACTGCCTCCGTTCAGGTTAATTCAGTCAATATTCCTCAGGCATCAGCTGGAGAGGTGGATGAATCTGGGAATATACGGTTTCCTTGCGACTAAATCAAGCCCAATATCATTATGAATTCTTGAATTTCTTTGGCCTTTTTCTCATTTTTCTTAATTTTAGTGGTTTGTAATGAATTTTCTGATGTGAGCTTTGGTTTTGAGGCTGGCATATGGAGTTCAGGGCACAAGAGGAAGGTTCTTATTCAATCAGGTCACAGTTGTTGACTTGCTCCAATTCTGGCTTGCTGTCATTGTTTTGGGTGCCTCCGCCGATTTGAAGTTTCTTGAGCATCAATATTCTAAATGTTTTCTTGGTCTGAGTTGGTTTTCCTTCTTCCTTCCCAAATTTTGTATTCTGACACAATACAAACAAGAGTTTGGACAGAGTAGCCATTAGGAAATAAAAAACACAACAAATAGGCTTTTGAAGCTACAGGTAACACGACCAAGGTGAGATTTTGTGTTTTGGAAAATCAAATGGAACAAGTTGGCTGTGGTGACAGATATTAACTGCCTCCGTTCAGGTTAATTCAGTCAGAATTCCACAGGCAGTCAGCTGGAGGGGTGGATGAATCCGGGAATAGCCGGTTTCCTTGCAACTAAATGAAGCCCAATATCATTATGGATTCTTGCATTTCTTTGGCTTTATTCTGATATTTCTTATTTATCATGGTTTGTAATGAATTTTCTGATGTGAGCTTTGGTTTTGAGGCTGCAATTTGGAGTTCAGGGCACCGGAGGAATGGTCTTTTTCAATCAGGGCACAGCTGCTGGCTTGCTCCAATTCTGGCTTGCTGTCATTGTTTTGGGTGCCTCCGCCGATTTGAGGTTTCTTGAGTGGCAATTTCCTAAACGTTTTCTGAGTCTCAGTTGTTTTTGTCCTCTTCCTTCCCAAATTTTGTATTCTGACGTAATACAAGCAAGATTTTGGACAGAATAGACATTATGGAATAAAAAACACATCAAATAGGCTTTTGAAAGCTACAGGTAACACGACCAAGGTGAGATTTTGTGTTTTGTAAAAAGACATGGAACACTTTTGCTGAGGTGACAGATATTAATTGCCTCCAAACCGAGTTTCACAGCGAATTTCATTTTAATTCAGTCAGAAACCACAGACACTCAGCTGGGAGGTATAGAAGAATCTGGAAACAGCCATTAACAAGGGAATAGATCAAGCCCAATATCACTAAGAACTCCTGCATTTCTTTGGATTTTTTCTGATTTTTCTTATTTATCATGGTTTGTAATGAATTTTCTGATCTGAGGTTTGGTTTTGAGGTTGCAATATCGAGTTCAGGACACCGGAGGAATGGTCTTTTTCAATCAGGGCACAGCTGTTGGCTTGCTCAAATTCTGTCTTGCTTTCAAGGTTTTGGCTTCCTCAGCGGCCCTTTGTTTCTTGAGCGGCAATTTCCTAAAAGTTTTCTGGGTCTGAGTTGGTTTTGCCTTCTTCCTTCCCAAATTTTGTATTCTGATGCAATACAAACAAGAGTTTGGACAGAGTAGCCATTATGAAATAAAAAACACAACAAATAGGCGTTTGAAGCTTAGAAATCTACAGGTAACACAACCAAGGTGAGTTTTAGATTTTGGAAAATCAAATGGAACACTTTGGCTGAGGTGACAGATATTAATTGCCTCCAAATTGAGTTTCACTGCGATTTTCATGTTAATTCAGTCAGAATTCCACAAGCTGTCAGCTGGAGGGTTGGATGAATCCGGGAACAGCTGGTTTCCTTGCGACTAACTCCAGCCCAATATCATTCTTGATTCTTGCATTTCTTTGGCTTTTTTCTCATTTTTCTTATTTATCATGGTTTGTAATGAATTTTCTGATGTGATCTTTGGTTTTGAGGCTGCAATATGGAGTTCAGGGCACCGGAGGAATGGTCTTTTTCAAACAGGTCACAGCTGTTGGCCTGCTCCAATTCTGGCTTGCTGCCATTTATTTGGGTGCCTCAGCTGACTTTCGGTTTCTTGAGTGGCAATTTCCTAAATGTTTTCTGGGTCTGAGTTGGTTTTGCCGTCTTCCTTCCCAAATTTTCTTTTCTGATGGCATACAAACAAGACTTTGGACAGAGTAGACATTATGAAATAAAAAACACATCAAATAGGCTTTTGAAAGCTACAGGTAACACGACCAAGGTGAGATTTTGTGTTTTGTAAAAAGACATGGAACACTTTTGCTGAGGTGACAGATATTAATTGCCTCCAAACCGAGTTTCACAGCGAATTTCATTTTAATTCAGTCAGAAACCACAGACACTCAGCTGGGAGGTGTAGAAGAATCTGGAAACAGCCATTAACAAGGGAATAAATCAAGCCCAATATCACTAAGAACTCCTGCATTTCTTTGGATTTTTTCTGATTTTTCTTTTTTATCATGGTTTGTAATGAATTTTCTGATCTGAGGTTTGGTTTTGAGGTTGCAATATCGAGTTCAGGACACCGGAGGAATGGTCTTTTTCAATCAGGGCACAGCTGTTGGCTTGCTCCAATTCTGTCTTGCTTTCAAAGATTTGGGTTCCTCAGCGGCCCTTTGTTGCTTGAGCGGCAATTTCCTAAATGTTTCCTGGGTCTGAGTTGGTTTTGCTTTCTTCCTTCCCAATATTTGTATTCTGCCCAAATACAAACAGGAGTTTGGGCAGAGTAGCCATTATGAAACAAAAAACACAACAAATAGGCGTTTGAAGCTTAGAAATCTACAGGTAACACGACCGAGGTGAGTTTTTGTGTTTTAGAAAATCAAATGGAACACTGTGGCTGAGGTGACAGTTATTAATTGCTTCCAAACTGAGTTTCACTGTGATTTTCAGGTTAATTCAGTCAGAATTCCACAGGCAGTCAGCTGCAGGGTTGGATGAATCCGGGAACAGCCGGTTTCCTTGCGAACAAATCCAGCCCAATATCATTCTGGATTCTTGCATTTTTGGGTATTTTCTCATTTTTCTTATGTATGAAGGTTTGTAATGAATTTTCTGATGTGAGCTTTGGTTTTGAGGCTGCAATATGGAGATCAGGGCACCGGAGGAATGGTCTTTTTCAATCAGGGCACAGCTGCTGGCTTGCTCCAATTCTGGCTTGCTGTCATTGTTTTGGGTGCCTCCGCCGATTTGAGGTTTCTTGAGTGGCAATTTCCTAAACGTGTTCTGAGTCTCAGATGGTTTTGTCCTCTTACTTCCCAAATTTTGTATTCTGACGTAATACAAGCAAGATTTTGGACAGAATAGACATTATGAAATAAAACACACATCAAATAGGCTTTTGAAAGCTGCAGGTAACACGACCAAGGTGAGATTTTGTGTTTTGGAAAAAGACATGGAACACTTTTGCTGAGGTGACAGATATTAATTGCCTCCAAACCGAGTTTCACAGCGAATTTCATTTTAATTCAGCAGAAACCACAGACACTCAGCTGGGAGGTATAGAAGAATCTGGAAACAGCCATTAACAAGGGAATAAATCAAGCCCAATATCACTAAGAACTCCTGCATTTCTTTGCATTTTTTGATTTTTCTTATTTATCATGGTTTGTAATGAATTTTCTGATCTGAGGTTTGGTTTTGAGGTTGCAATATCGAGTTCAGGACACCGGAGGAATGGTCTTTTTCAATCAGGGCACAGCTGTTGGCTTGCTCCAATTCTGTCTTGCTTTCAAAGTTTTGGGTTCCTCAGCGGCCCTTTGTTCCTTGAGAGGCAATTTCCTAAATGTTTTCTGGGTCTGAGTTGGTTTTGCCTTCTTCCTTCCCAAATTTTGTAATCTGACGCAATAGAAACAAAAGTTTGGGCAGAGTAGCCATTATGAAATAAAAAACACAACAAATAGGCGTTTGAAGCTTAGACATCTACAGGTAACACAACAAAGGTGAGTTTTTGTGTTTTGGAAAATCAAATGGAACACTGTGGCTGAGGTGACAGATATTAATTGCCTCCAAACTGAGTTTCACTGGAATTTTCAGGTTAATTCAGTCAGAATTCCACAGGCAGTCAGCTGGAGGGGTGGATGAATCCGGGAACAGCCGGTTTCCTTGCGACTGAATCAAGCCCAATGTCATTATGGATTCTTGCATTTCTTTGGCTTTTTTCTCATTTTTCTTATTTATCATGGTTTGTAATGAATTTTCTGATGTCAGCTTTGGTTTTGAGACTGCAATATGGAGTTCAGGGCACCAGAGGTATGGTCTTTTTCAAACAGGGCACAGCTGTTGGCCTGCACCAATTCTGGCTTGCTGTCATTGTTTTGAGTGCCTCAGCCGATTTGTGGTTTCTTGAGCGGCAATTTCCTAAAGGTTTTCTGGGTCTGAGTTGGTTTTGCCTTCTTCCTTTCCAAATTTGTATTCTGACGCAATACAAACAAGAGTTTCAGCAGAGTAGCCATTAGGAAATAAAAAACACAACAAAAAGGCGTTTGAAGCTTATAAGTCTACTCGAAACACGACCAAGGTGAGTATTTGTGTTTTGGAAAATAAAATGGAACACTTTGTTGAGGTCACAGATATTAATGGCCTCCAAACTGAGTTTGACTGCGATTTTCAGGTTAATTCAGTGAGAATTCCACAGGCAGTCAGCAGGAGGGGTGGATGAATCTGGGAGCAGCCGGTTTCCTTGCGACTAAATCCAGCCCAATATCAGAAAGGTCTCCTGTATTTCTTTGGCATTTTTCTCATTTTTTGATTTATCCTGCTTTGTAATGAATTTTCTGATGTGAGATTTGGTTTTGAGGCTGCAATATGGAGTTTAGGGCACAAGAGGAAGGTTTTTTTTTTAAACAGGGCACAGCTCTTGGCTTGCTCCAATTCTGGCTTGCTGTCATTGTTTTGCATGCCTCAGCTCAATTTTGGTTTGTTGAGTGGCAATTTCCTAAATGTTTTCAGGGTCTGAGTTGGTTTTGCCTTCTTCCTTCCCAAATTTTGTATTCTGTCGCATTACAAACAAGAGTTTGGACAGAGCAGCCATTATGAAATAAAAAACACAACAAATAGGTGTTAGAAGCTTAGAAATCTACAGGTAACACGACCAAGGTGAGTTTTTGTGTTTTGGAAAATGAAATGGAACACTTTGGCTGAGGTTACAGATATTAATTGCCTCCAAACTGAGTTTCACTGCGATTTTCAGGTTAATTCAGTCAGAATTCCACAGGCAGTCAGCTGGAGAGGTGGATGAATCCGGGAACAGCCCATTTCCTTGCAACTGAATCAAGCCCAATGTCATTATGGATTCTTGCGTTTCTTTGGCTTTTTTCTCATTTTTCTTATTTATCATGGTTTGTAAAGAATTTTCTGATGTCAGCTTTGGTTTTGAGGCTGTAATATGGCGTTCAGGGCACCAGAGGTATGGTCTTTTTCAAACAGGGCACAGCTGTTGTGCTGCTCCAATTCTGGCTTGCTGTCATTGTTTTGAGTGCCTCAGCCGATTTGTGGTTTCTTGAGCGGCAATTTCCTAAAGGTTTTCTGGGTCTGAGTTGGTTTTGCCTTCTTCGTTCCCAAATGTTGTATTCTGACGCAATACAAACAAGAGTTTGGGCGGAGTAGCCATTATGAAATAAAAAACACAACAAAAAGGCGTTTGAAGCTTAGAAAAATACAGGTAACACGACCAAGATGAGTTTTTGTGTTTTGGAAAATAAAATGGAACACTTTGTTGAGGTCACAGATATTAATAGCCTCCAAACTGAGTTTCACTGCGATTTTCAGGTGAATTCAGTCAGAAGTCCACAGGCAGTCAGCTGGAGCAGTGGATGAATCCGGGAACAGCCGGTTTCCTTGCGACTAAATCAAGCCCAATATCATTCTTGATTCTTGCATTTCTTTGGCTTTTTTCTCCTTTTTCTTATTTATCATGGTTTGTAATGAATTTTCTGATGTCAGCTTTAGTTTTGAGGTTGCAATATTGAGTTCAGGGCACCTGAGGAATGGTCTTTTTCAAACAGGGTACAGATGTTGGCTTGCTCCAATTCTGGCTTGCTGTCATTGTTTTGGGAGCCTCAGCTGACTTTTGGTTTCTTGAGCGGCAATTTCCTAAATGTTTTCTGGGTCTGAGTTGGTTTTGCCTTCTTCCTTCCCAAATTTTGTATTCTGATGGAATACAAACAAGAGTTTGGACAGAGCAGTCATTATGAAATAAAAAAACACAACAAATAGGCGTTTGAAGCTTATAAGTCTACTCGAAACACGACCAAGGTGAGTATTTGTGTTTTGGAAAATAAAATGGAACACTTTGTTGAGGTCACAGATATTAATGGCCTCCAAACTGAGTTTGACTGCGATTTTCAGGTTAATTCAGTGAGAATTCCACAGGCAGTCAGCAGGAGGGGTGGATGAATCTGGGAGCAGCCGGTTTCCTTGCGACTAAATCCAGCCCAATATCAGAAAGGTCTCCTGTATTTCTTTGGCATTTTTCTCATTTTTTGATTTATCCTGCTTTGTAATGAATTTTCTGATGTGAGATTTGGTTTTGAGGCTGCAATATGGAGTTTAGGGCACAAGAGGAAGGTTTTTTTTTTTAAACAGGGCACAGCTCTTGGCTTGCTCCAATTCTGGCTTGCTGTCATTGTTTTGCATGCCTCAGCTCAATTTTGGTTTGTTGAGTGGCAATTTCCTAAATGTTTTCTGGGTCTGAGTTGGTTTTGCCTTCTTCCTTCCCAAATTTTGTATTCTGTCGCATTACAAACAAGAGTTTGGACAGAGCAGCCATTATGAAATAAAAAACACAACAAATAGGTGTTAGAAGCTTAGAAATCTACAGGTAACACGACCAAGGTGAGTTTTTGTGTTTTGGAAAATGAAATGGAACACTTTGGCTGAGGTGACAGATATTAATTGCCTCCAAACTGAGTTTCACTGCGATTTTCAGGTTAATTCAGTCAGAATTCCACAGGCAGTCAGCTGGAGGGGTGGATGAATCCGGGAACAGCCGGTTTCCTTGCGACTGAATCAAGCCCAATGTCATTATGGATTCTTGCGTTTCTTTGGCTTTTTTCTCATTTTTCTTATTTATCATGGTTTGTAATGAATTTTGTGATGTCAGCTTTGGTTTTGAGGCTGTAATATGGCGTTCAGGGCACCAGAGGTATGGTCTTTTTCAAACAGGGCACAGCTGTTGTGCTGCTCCAATTCTGGCTTGCTGTCATTGTTTTGAGTGCCTCAGCCGATTTGTGGTTTCTTGAGCGGCAATTTCCTAAAGGTTTTCTGGGTCTGAGTTGGTTTTGCCTTCTTCCTTCCCAAATGTTGTATTCTGACGCAATACAAACAAGAGTTTGGGTAGAATAGCCATTATGAAATAAAAAACACAACAAATAGGCGTTTGAAGCTTAGAAATCTACAGGTAACACGACCAAGGTGAGTTTTTGTGTTTTGGAAAATAAAATGGAACACTTTGTTGAGGTCACAGATATTAATAGCCTCCAAACTGAGTTTCACTGCGATTTTCAGGTGAATTCAGTCAGAAGTCCACAGGCAGTCAGCTGGAGGTGTGGATGAATCCGGGAACAGCCGGTTTCCTTGCGACTAAATCAAGCCCAATATCATTCTTGATTCTTGCATTTCTTTGGCTTTTTTCTCCTTTTTCTTATTTATCATGGTTTGTAATGAATTTTCTGATGTGAGCTTTGGTTTTGAGGTTGCAATATTGAGTTCAGGGCACCTGAGGAATGGTCTTTTTCAAACAGGGTACAGATGTTGGCTTGCTCCAATTCTGGCTTGCTGTCATTGTTTGGGAGCCTCAGCTGACTTTTGGTATCTTGAGCGGCAATGTCCTAAATGTTTTCAGGGTCTGAGTTGGTTTTGCCTTCTTCCTTCCCAACTATTGTATTCTGATGGAATACAAACAAGAGTTTGGACAGAGTAGTCATTATGAAATAAAAAACACAACAAATAGGCGTTTGAAGCTTATAAGTCTACTCATAACGAGACCAGGGTGAGTTTTTGATTTTGGAAAATAAAATGGAACACTTTGGCTGAGGTGACAGATATTAATTGCCTCCAAACTGAGGTTCACTGCGATTTTCAGGTTAATTCAGTCATAATTCCACAGGCAGTCAGCTGGAGGGGTGGATGAATCTGGGAACCGCCAATTTCCTTGCGACTAAATCACGCCCAATATCATTATGGATTCTAGCATTTCTTTGGCTTTTGTCTCATTTTTCTTATTTATCATGGTTTGTAATGATTTTTCTGATGTGAGCTTTGGTTTTGAGGCTGCAATATGGAGTTCAGGGCACAAGAGGAAGGTTATTTTTCAAAAAGGGCACAGCTGTTGACTTGCTCCAAGTCTGCCTTGCTGTCATTGTTTTGGGTGCCTCAGCTGACTTTTGGTTTCTTGAGCGGCAATTTCCTAAATGTTTTCTGGGTCTGAGAGGTTTTTATCTTCTTCCTTCCCAAATTTTGTATTGTGACGCAATACAAACATGAGTTCAGACAAAGTAGCGATTATGAAATAAAAAACACAACAAATAGGCGTTTCAAGCTTAGAAATCTGCAGGTTCACGACCAAGGTGAGTTTTTGTGTTTTGAAAAATCAAATGGAACACTTTGGCTGAGGTGACAGATATTAATTGCCTCCAAACTGAGGTTCACTGCGATTTTCCTGTTAATTCAGTCATAATTCCACAGGCATCAGCTGGAGGGGTGGATGAATCTGGGAACAGCCAATTTCCTTGCGACTCAATCAAGCCCAATATCATTATGGATTCTTGCATTTCTTTGGCTTTTGTCTCATTTTTCTTATTTATCATGGTTTGTAATGAATTTTCTGATGTGAGCTTTGGTTTTGAGGCTGCAATATGGAGTTCAGGGCACCGGAGGAAGGTTATTTTTCAAAAAGTGCACAGCTTTTGACTTGCTCCTATTCTGCCTTGTTGTCATTGTTTTGGGTGCATCAGCCGATTATTGGTCTTTTGAACGACAATTTACTACATGTTTTCAGGGTCTGAGTTGGTTTTGCCTTCTTCCTTCCCAAATGTTGTATTCTGACGCCATACAAACAAGAGTTTCGGCAGAGTAGCCATTATGCAATAAAATCACAACAAATAGGTTTTGAAGCTTATAAATCCATAGGTAACACGAGCAAGGTGAGTTTTTGTGTTTTGGAAAATAAAATGGAACACTTTGGCTGAGGTGACAGATATTAATTGCCTCCAAACTGAGTTTCACTGCGATTTTCAGGTGAATTCAGTCAGATCCACAGGCAGTCAGCTGGAGGTGTGGATGAATCCGGGAGCAGCCGGTTTCCTTGCGACTAAATCAAGCCCAATATCATTCTTGATTCTTGCATTTCTTTGGCTTTTTTCTACTTTTTCTGATATAGCATGCTTTGTAATGAATTTTCTGATGTGAGCTTTGGTTTTGAGGCTGCAATATGGAGTTCAGGGCACCTGAGGAATGGTCTTTTTCAAACAGGGCACAGCTGTTGGCCTGCACCAATTCTGGCTTGCTGTCATTGTTTTGAGTGCCTCAGCCAATTTGTGGTTTCTTGAGCGGCAATTTCCTAAATGTTTTCTGGGTCTGAGTTGGTTTTGCCTTCTTCCTTCCCAAATTTTGTATTCTGACGCCATGCAAACAAGAGTTTCGGCAGGGTAGCCATTATGAAATAAAAAACACCACAAATAGGCTTTTGAAGCTTATAAATCCATAGGTAACACAACAAAGGTGAGTTTTTGTGTTTTGGAAAATAAAATGGAACACTTTGGCTGAGGTGACAGATATTAATTGCCTCCAAACTGAGTTTCACTGCGATTTTCAGGTTAATTCAGTCAGAATTCCACAGGCAGTCAGCAGGAGGGGTGGATGAATCCGGGAACAGTCCGTTTTCTTGCGACTAAATGAAGCCCAATATCATTATGGATTCTTGATTTCTTTGGCTTTTTTCTCATTTTTCTTATTTATCATGGTTTGTAATGAATTTTCTGATGTGAGCTTTGGTTTTGAGGCTGTAATATGGAGTTCAGGGCACCGGGGGAACGGTCTTTTTCAAACAGAGCACAGCTGTTGGCCTGCTCCAATTCTGGCTTGCTGTCATTGTTTTGGGTGCCTCCGCCAATTTGAGGTTTTTTGAGCAGCAATTTCTTAAAAGTTTTCTGGGTCTGAGTTGGTTTTGCCTTCTTCCTTCCCAAATATTGTATTCTGATGCAATACAAACAAGAGTTTGGGCAGAGTGGCCATTATGAAATAAAAAACACAACAAATAGGTTTTGAAGCTTAGAAATCCAGAGGTAACATGACCAAGGTGAGTTTTTGTGTTTTGGAAAATGAAATGGAACAGTTTGGCTGAGGTGACATATATTAATTGCCTCCAAACTGAGTTTCACTGCGATTTTCCGGTTAATTCAGTCAGAATTCCACAGGCAGTCAGCTGGAGGGGTAGATGAATCTGGGAACAGCCGGTTTCCTTGAAACTAAATCCAGCCCAACATCATTATGGATTCTTGCATTTCTTTGGCTTTTGTCTCATTTTTCTGATTTATCATGGTTTGTAATGAATTTTCTGATGTGAGCTTCGGTTTTGAGGCTGGCATATGGAGTTCAGGGCACAAGAGGAAGGTTCTTGTTCAATCAGGGCACAGCTGCTGGGTTACTCCAATTCTGGCTTACTGTCTTTGTTTTGGTTGCCTCCGCCGATTTGAGGTTTCTTGAGCATCAATTTCCTAAATGTTTTGTTCGTCTGAGTTGGTTTTCCTTCTTCCTTCCCAAATTTTGTATTCTGACCCAATACAAAAAAGAGTTTGGAGAGACTTGCCATTTTGCCATAAAAAAAAAACACAATAAATAGGCGTTTGAAGCTTAGAAATCCACAGGTAATACGACCAAGGTGAGTTTTTGTGTTTTGGAAAATAAAATGGGACACTTTGGCTGAGGTGACAGATATTAATTGCCTCCAAACTGAGTTTCCCTGCGATTTTCCAGATAATTCCATCAGAATTCCACAGGCAGTCAGCTGGAGGGGTGGATGAATCTGGGAATAGCCGGTTTCCTTTTGACTAAATCAAGCCCAATATCATTATGGATTCTTGCGTTTCTTTGGCTTTTTTCTCTTTTTTCTTATTTATCATGGTTTGTAATGAGTTTTCTGATGTGAGCTTTGGTTTTGAGCTGGCATATTCAGTTCAGGGCACCAGAGGAAGGTTGTTTTTCAATCAGGGCACAGCTGTTGGCCTGCTCCAATTCTGGCTTGCTGTCATTGTTTTGGGTGCCTCAGCTGATTTGTGGATTCTTGAGTGGCAATATCCTAAATGTTTTCTGGGTCTGAGTTAGTTTTGCCTTCTTATTCCCAAATTTTGTATTCTGATGCAATACAAGCAAGATTTTGACAGAGTAGCCATTATGAAAGAAAAAAAAAAACAAAGCAAATTGGCCTTTCATGTTTAGAACTGTACAGGCAACACAATCAAGATGAGTTTCTGTGTTTTGGAAAATGACTTGGACTCCTTCTGCCGAGGGGACAGATACTAATTTCCTCCAAATTGAGTGTGAGTGCAATTTTGAGGTGAATTCAATCAGAATTCCAAAGTCAGTCTGTTTAAGGGTGGGATGAATCCTGAAACAGCCAGTTTCCTTGTGTCTAAATCCAGCCAAATATCACAAAGGACTCTTGCATTTCTTTGGCTTTTTCACATTTCCCTTATTTATCATGGTTTGTAATGAATTTTCTGATGTGAGCTTTGGTTTTGAGGCTGCAATATGGAGTTCATGGCACAAGAGAATGGTTCTTTTTCAATTGGGGCACAGTTGTTGGCTTGCTCCAATTCTGGCTTGCTGTCATTGTTGGGTGCCTCAGCTGACTTTTGGTTTCTTGAGGGTCAGTTTGCTGAATATTTTCTGGGTCTGAGTTGGTTTTCCCTTCTTCATACCCAAATTGTGTATTCTCATGCAATACAAGCAAGATTGTCGACAGAGTAGCCATTATGAAGGAAAACAAAAAACACAGCAAATTGGCCTTTCAGGATTAGAAATCTACAGGCAACATGACCAAGATGAGTTTCTGTGGTTTGGAAAATGATATGGAACCCTTCTGCTGAGGGGAGAGATACTAATTCATCCAAATTGAATGTGAGTGGGATTTTGAGGTGAATTCAATCAGAAGTCCAAAGTCATTCTGTGGATGGGGGGATGAATCTGGAAACAGCCAGGTTCTTTTTGTCTAATCCCGCTAAGTATCACAAAGGACTCTTGCATTTCTTTGGCTTTTTCACATTTCCATTATTCATCATGGTTTGTAATGAATTTACTGATGTGAGCTTTGGTTTCGAAGCTGCAATATGGAGTTCAGGGTAACGGAGGAATGGTCTTTTTCAAACAGGGCACAGCTGTTGGCCTGCTCCAATTCTGGCTTGCTGTCATTGTTTTGGGTGCCTCAGCTGACTTTTAGTTTCTTGAGCGGCAATTTCCTAAATGTTTTCTGGGTCTGAGTTGGTTTTGCCTTCTTCCTTCCCAAATGTTGTACTCTGATGCCATACAAACAAGAGTTTGGGGAGAGTAGCCATTATGAAATAAAAACACAACAAATAGGCATTTGAAGCTTTGAAATCTACAGGTAACACGACCAAGGTGAGGTTTTGTGTTTTGGAAAAACAAATGGAACACTTTGGCTGAGGTGACAGATATTAATTGCCTCCAAACTGAGTTTCACTGTGTTTCTCCTGTTAATTCACTCAGAATTCCACAGGCTGTCAGCTGGAGGGTTGGATGTATCTGGGAACAGCCAGTTTCCTTTCGACTAAATCAAGCCCAATATCATTATGGATTCTTCCATTTCTTTGGCTTTTTTATCATTTTTCTTATTTTTTATGGTTTGTAATGAATTTTCTGATGTGAGCTTTGGTTTTGAGGCTGCAATATGGAGTTCATGGCACAAGAGGAAGGTTCTATTTCAATCAGGGCATAGCTGTTATCTTGCTCCAATTCTGGCTTGCTGTCATTGTTTTCGATACCTCAGCTAATTTGTGGTTTCTTGAGCGGCAATTTCCTAAATGTTTTGTGCATCTGAGTTGGTTTTTCCTTCTTCCTTCCCTAATTTTGTATTCTGAGGCAACACAAACAAGAGTTTGGACAGAGTAGCAATAATGAAATAATAACCACAACAAATAGGCATTTGAAGCTTAGAAATCTACAGGTAACATTACCAAGGTGAGTTTTTGTGCTTTGGAAAAAAAAAAATGGAACACTTTGGCTGAGGTGACAGATATTAATTGCCTCCAAACTGAGTTTCACTGCGATATCCAGGTGAATTCAGTCAGAATTCCACAGGCAGTCTGCTGGAGGGGTGGATGAATCCAGGAACAGCCAGTTTCTTTGCAACTAAATCAAGCCCAATATCATTATTGATTCTTGCATTTCTTTGGCTTTTTTCTCCTTTTTCTTATTTATCATGGGTTGTAATGAATTTTCTGATGTCAGCTTTGGTTTTGAGGCTGCAATATGGAGTTCAGGGCACCGGGGGAATGGACCTTTTAAACAGGGCAAAGCTGTTAGCCTGCTCCAATTCTGGCTTGCTGTCTTTGTTTTGAGCCTCAGCCGATTTGTGGTTTCCTGAGCTGCAATTTCCTACATGTTTTCTGCGTCTGAGTTGGTTTTCCCTTCTACCTTCCCAAATTTTGTATTCTGATTTCTACAAACAAGAGTTTGGGGAGAGTAGCCATTATGACATAAAAAACACAGCAAATAGGATTTTGAAGCTTATAAATCTACAGGTAACATGACCAAGGTGAGTTTTTGTGTTTTGGAAAATCAAATGGAACACTTTGGCTGAGGTGACAGATATTAATTGCCTCCAAACTGAGTTTCACTGTGATTTTCAGGTTAATTCAGTCAGAATTGCACAGGCAGTCAGCTGGCGGGGTGGATGAATCCGGGAACAGCCGGTTTCCTTGCGACTGAATCAAGCCCAATATCATTATGAATTCTTGCATTTCTTTGGCTTTTTTCTATGTTTTCTTATTTATCATGGTTTGTAATGAATTTTCTGATGTGAGCTTTGGTTTTGAGGCTGCAGTATAGAGTTCACGGCACTGGAAGTATGGTCATTTTAAACAGGGTACAGCTGTGGCTTGCTCCAATTCTGGCTTGCCTTCTTTGTTTTGGGTGCCTCAGCTGATTTTGGTTTCTTGAGCGGCAATTTTTTAAATGTTTTCTGGGTCTGAGTTGGTTTTACCGTCTTCGTATCCAAATTTTCTTTTCTGCTGCCATACAAACAAGAGTTTGGGCAGAATAGCCATTATGAAATAAAAAACACAACAAATAGGCGTTTGAAGCTTAGAAATCTACAGGTAACATGACCAAGGTGATTTTTTGTGTTTTGGAAAATAAAATGGAACACTTTGGCTGAGGTGACAGATAGTAATTGCCTCCAAACGGAGTTTCACTGTGATTTTCAGGTTAATTCAGTTAGAAATCCACAGGCAGTCAGCTGGAGGGCTGGATGAATCCGGGAACAGCCAGTTTCCTTGTGACTGAATCAAGCCCAATATTATGGATTCTTGCATTTCCTTGTCTTTTTTCTCATTTTTCTTATTTTTTATGGTTTGTAATGAATTTTCTGATGTGAGCTTTGGTTTTGAGGCTGCAATATGGAGTTCAGGGCAGAAGAGGTAGGTTCTTTTTCAATCAGGGTACAGCTGTTGGCTTGCTCCAATTCTGGCTTGCTATCATTGTTTTGGGTGCCTCAGCTGACTTTTGGTTTCTTGAGTGGCAATTTCCTAAATGTTTTCTGGGTCTGAGTTGGTTTTGCCTTCTTCCTTCCCAAATTATGTATTCTGATGCCATAGAAACAAGAGTTTCAGCAGAGTAGCCACTATGAAATAAAAAACACAACAAATAGGCGTTTAAACCTTCAAAATCTACCAGTAACATGACCAAAGTGAGTTTTTGTGTTTTGGAAAATCAAATGGAACACTTTGGCTGAGGTGACAGATAGTAATTGCCTCCAAACAGAGTTTCACTGCGATTTTCAGGTTAATTCAGTCAGAATTCCACAGGCTGTCAGCTGGAGGTGTGGATGAATCCGGGAACAGCCGGTTTCCTTGTGACTATTCAGGCCAAATGTCATTATGGATTCTTGCATTTCTTTGGATTTTTTCTATGTTTTCTTATTTATCATGGATTGTAATGAATTTTCTGATGTGAGCTTTGGTTTTGAGGCTGCAATATGGAGTTCAGGGCACCAGAGGAATGGTCTTTTTCAAACAGGGCACAGCTGTTGGCCTGCTTCAATTCTGGCTTGCTGTCATTGTTTTGGGTGCCTCAGCTGATTTTTGGTTTCTTGAGCGGCAATTTCCTAAATGTTTTCGGGGTCTGAGTTGGTTTTGCCTTCTTCCTTCCCAAATTATGTATTCTGATGGCACACAAACAAGAGTTTGGGCAGATTAGGCATTATGAAATAAAAAACACAAGAAATAGGCATTTAAACCTACAAAATCTACTGGTAACTTGACCAAGGTGAGTTTTTGTGTTTTGGAAAAACAAATGGAACACTTTGGCTGAGGTGACAGATAGTAATTGGCTCCAAACTGAGTTTCACTGGGATTTTCAGGTGAATTCAGTCAGAATTCCACAGGCAGTGAGCTGGAGCAGAGGATGAATCCGGGAACAGCCGGTTTCCTTGTGACTAAATCCAGCCGAATATCATTATGTATTCTTGCATTTCTTTGGCTTTTTTCTCTGTTTTCTTATTTATCATGGTTTGTAATGAATTTTCTGATGTGAGCTTTGGTTTGTGGCTGAATATGGAGTTCAGGGCACCAGAGGAATGGTCTTTTTCAAACAGGGCACAGCTGTTGGCCTGCTCCAATTCTGGCTTCCTGTCATTGTTTTGAGTACCTCAGCCGATTTGTGGATTCTGTGCGGCAATTTCCTAAATGTTTTCTGGGTCTGAGTTGGTTTTGCCTTCTTCCTTCCCAAATTTTATATTCTGACGGCACACAAACAAGAGTTTGGGGAGAGTAGCCATTATGAAATGAAACACAAAACAAACAGGCGTTTGAAGCTTAGAAATCTACAGGTAACATGACCAAGGTGAGTTTTTGTGTTTTGGAATATAAAATGGAACACTTTGGCTGTGGTGACAGATATTAATTGCCTCCAAACTGAGTTTCACTGCGATTTTCATGTTAATTCAGTCAGAATTCCACAGGCAGTCAGCTGGAGGGGTGGATGAATCCGGGAACAGCCGGTTTCCTTGTGACTGAATCAAGCCCAATATCATTATGGATTCTTGCATTTCTTTGGCTTTTTTCTCCTTTTTCTTATTTATCATGGTTTGTAATGAATTTTCTGATGTGAGCTTTGGTTTTGAGGCTGCAATATGGAGTTTAGGGCACCGGGGGAATGGTCTTTTTCAAACAGGTCACAGCTGTTGACCTGCTCCAATTCTGGCTTGCTGTCATTGTTTTGGGTGCCTCAGCCGATATGTGGTTTGTGAGCGGCAATTTCCTAAATGTTTTCTGGGTCTGAGTTGGTTTTGCCTTCTTCCTTCCCAAATTTTGTATTCTGACGGCATACAAACAAGAGTTTGGGGAGAGTAGCCATTATGAAATAGAAAAACTCAACACAAGGGGTTTGAAGCTTAGAAATCTACAGGTAACACGACCAAGGTGAGATTTGTGTTTTGGAAAATCAAATGGAACACTTTGGCTGAGGTGACAGATATTAATTGCCTCCAAACTGAGTTTCCCTGCGATTTTCAGGATAATTCTGTCAGAATTCCACAGGCAGTCAGCTGGAGGGGTGGATGATTCCTGGAACAGCCGGTTTCCTAGCGACTAAATCAAGCCCTATATCATTATGGATTCTTGCTTTTCTTTTGCTTTTTTCTCCTTTTTCTTATTTATCATGGTTTGTAATGAATTTTCTGATGTGAGCTTTGGTTCTGAGGCTGGCATATTGAGTTCAGGGCAGAAGAGGAAGGTTCTTTTTCAAACAGGGCACAGCTGTTGGCTTGCTCTAATTCTGGCTTGCTGTCATTGCTTTGGGTGCCTCAGCTAACTTTTGGTTTCTTGAGCGGCAATTTCCTGAATATTTTCTGGGTCTGAGTTGGTTTTGCCTTCTTCCTTCCCAAATTTTGTATTCTGACGCCAAACAAACAAGAGTTTGGGCAGAGTAGCCATTATGAAATAAAAAACACAACAAATAGGCGTTTGAAGCTTAGAAATCTACAGGTAACATGACCAAGGTGATTTTTTGTGTTTTGGAAAATAAAATGGAACACTTTGGCTGAGGTGACAGATATTAATTGCCTCCAAACTGAGTTTCACTGCGATTTTCAGGTTAATTCAGTCAGAATTCCACAGGCAGTCAACTGGAGGGGTGAATGAATCCGCGAACAGCCGGCTTCCATGTGACTAAATCAAGCCCAATAACATTACGGATTCTTGCATTTCTTTGGCTTTTTTCTCCTTTTTCTTATTTATCATGGTTTGTAATGAATTTTCTGATGTGAGCTTTGGTTGAGGCTGCAATATGGAGTTCAGGGAGCAAGAGGAAGGTTCTGTTTCAAACAGGGCACAGCTATTGGCCTGCCCCAATTCTGGCTTGCTTTCATTGTTTTGGGATCCTCAGCTGATTTGTGGTTTCTTGAGTGGCAATTTGCGAAATGTTTTCTGGGTCTGAGTTGGTTTTGCCTTCTTCCTTCCCAAATTTTGTATTCTGACGCCATACAAACAAGAGTTTGGGTAGAATAGCCATTATGAAATAAAAAACACAACAAATAGGCGTTTGAAGCTTAGAAATCTACAGGTAACACGACCAAGGTGAGTTTTTGTGTTTTGCAAAATAAAATGGAACACTTTAGCTGAGGTGACAGATATTAATTGTCTCCTATATGAGTTTCACTGCTATTTTGAGGTTAATTCAGTCAGAATTCCATAGGCAGTCAGCTGGATGGGTGGATGAATCCGGGAATAGCCGGTTTCCTTGCGACTATATCAAGCCCGATATCATTACAGATTCTTGCATTTCTTTGGCTTTTTTCTCATTTTTCTTATTTATCATGGTTTGTAATGAATTTTCTGATGTGAGCTTTGTTTCTGAGGCTGGCATATTGAGTTCAGGGTAAAAGAGGAAGGTTCTTTTTCAAACAGGGTACCGCTGTTGGCTTGCTCCAATTATGGCTTGCTGTCATTGTTGTGGGTGCCTCAGCTGACTTTTGGTTTCTTGAGTGGCAATTTCCTAAATGTTTTCTGGGTCTGAGTTGGTTTTGCCTTCTTCCTTCCCAAATTTTGTATTCTGACGCCATACAAACAAGAGTTTGGGCAGAGTAGCTTTTATGAAATAAAAATCACAACAAATAGGCATTTGAAGCTTAGAAATCTACAGGTAACATGACCAAGGTGAGTTTTTGTGTTTTGGAAAATAAAATGGAACACTTTGGCTGAGGTGACAGATATTAATTGCCTCCAAACTGAGTTTCACTGCGATTTTCAGGTTAATTCAGTCAGAATTCCACAGGCAGTGAGCTGGAGCAGAGGATGAATCCAGCTACAGCCGGTTTCCTTGTGACTAATAAGGCCAAATGTCATTATGGATTCTTGCATTTCTTTGGCTTTTTTCTCTGATTTCCTATTTATCATGGTTTGTAATGAATTTTCTGATGTGAGCTTTGGTTTTATGGCTGCAATATGGAGTTCAGAGCACCGGGGGAATGGTCTTTTTCAAACAGGGCAAAGCAGTTGGCCTGCTCCAATTCTGGCTTGCTGTCATTGCTTTGGGTGCCTCAGCCGATATGTGGTTTGTGAGCGGCAATTTCCTAAATGTTTTCTGGGTCTGAGTTGGTTTTGCCTTCTTCCTACCCAAATTTTGTATTCTGACGCCATACAAACAAGAGTTTCGGCAGAGTAGCCATTATGGAATAAAACACAAAACAAATAGGCGTTTGAAGCTTAGAAATCTACAGGTAACACGACCAAGGTGAGATTTGTGTTTTGCAAAATCAAATGGAACACTTTGGCTGAGGTGACAGATATTAATTGCCTCCAAAGTGAGTTTCACTGCGATTTTCAGGTTAATTCAGTCAGAATTACACAGGCAGTCAGCTGGAGGGACGGATGATTCCAGGAACAGCCGGTTTCCTTGTGACTGAATCAAGCCCAATATCATTATGGATTCTTGCTTTTCTTTTCTTTTTTCTCCTTTTTCTTATTTATCATGGTTTGTAATGAATTTTCTGATGTGAGCTTTGGTTCTGAGGCTGGCATATTGAGTTCAGGGCAGAAGAGGAAGGTTCTTTTTCAATCAGGGCACAGCTGTTGGCTTGCTCTAATTCTGGCTTGCTGTCATTGCTTTGGGTGCCTCAGCTAACTTTTGGTTTCTTGAGCGGCAATTTCCTGAATATTTTCTGGGTCTGAGTTGGTTTTGCCTTCTTCCTTCCCAAATTTTGTATTCTGACGCCAAACAAACAAGAGTTTGGGCAGAGTAGCCATTATGAAATAAAAAACACAACAAATAGGCGTTTGAAGCTTAGAAATCTACAGGTAACATGACCAAGGTGATTTTTTGTGTTTTGGAAAATAAAATGGAACACTTTGGCTGAGGTCACAGATATTAATTGCCTCCAAACTGAGTTTCACTGCGATTTTCAGGTTAATTCAGTCAGAATTCCACAGGCAGTCAACTGGAGGGGTGAATGAATCCGCGAACAGCCGGCTTCCATGTGACTAAATCAAGCCCAATAACATTACGGATTCTTGCATTTCTTTGGCTTTTTTCTCCTTTTTCTTATTTATCATGGTTTGTAATGAATTTTCTGATATGAGCTTTGGTTTTGAGGCTGCAAAATGGAGTTCAGGGAGCAAGAGGAATGTTCTGTTTCAAACAGGGCACAGCTATTGGCCTGCCTCAATTCTGGCTTGCTTTCATTGTTTGGGATCCTCAGCTGATTTGTGGTTTCTTGAGTGGCAATTTTCTAAATGTTTTCTGGGTCTGAGTTGTTTTTCCCTTCTTCCTTCTCAAATTTTGTATTCTGACGCCATACAAACAAGAGTTTGGGCAGAGTAGCCATTATGAAATAAAAAACACAACAAATAGGCGTTTGAAGCTTAGAAATCTACAGGTAACACGACCAAGGTGATTTTTTGTGTTTTGCAAAATCAAATGGAACACTTTGGCTGAGGTGACAGATATTAATTGCCTCCAAACTGAGTTTCACTGCGATTTTCAGGTTAATTCAGTCAGAATTCCACAGGCAGTGAGCTGGAGCAGAGGATGAATCCAGCAACAGCCGGTTTCCTTGTGACTAATAAGGCCAAATGTCATTATGGATTCTTGCATTTCTTTGGCTTTTTTCTCATTTTTCTTATTTATCATGGTTTGTAACGAATTTTCTGATGTGAGCTTTGGTTTTATGGTGGCAATATGGAGTTCAGGGCACCGGGGGAATGGTCTTTTTCAACAGGGCAAAGCTGTTGGCCTGCTCCAATTCTGGCTTGCTGTCATTGTTTTGGGTGCCTCAGCCGATATGTGGTTTGTGAGCGGCAATTTCCTAAATGTTTTCTGGGTCTGAGTTGGTTTTGCCTTCTTCCTTCCCAAATTTTGTATTCTGACGGCATACAAACAAGAGTTTGGGGAGAGTAGCCATTATGAAATGAAACACACAACAAATAGGCATTTGAAGCTTAGAAATCTACAGGTAACACGACCAAGGTGAGTTTTTGTGTTTTGGAAAATCAAATGGTACACTTTGGCTGAGGTGATAGATATTAATTGCCTCAAAACTGAGTTTCACTGCGATTTTCAGGTTAATTCAGTCAGAATTACACAGGCAGTCAGCTGGAGGGGTGGATGATTCCGGGAACAGCCGGTTTCCTTGCGACTGAATCAAGCCCAATATCATCATGGATTCTTGCTTTTCTTTTGTTTTTTTCTCCTTTTTCTTATTTATCATGGTTTGTAATGAATTTTCTGATGTGAGCTTTGGTTCTGAGGCTGGCATATTGAGTTCAGGGCAGAAGAGGAAGGTTCTTTTTCAAACAGGGCACAGCTGTTGGCTTGCTCTAATTCTGGCTTGCTGTCATTGCTTTGGGTGGCTCAGCTGACTTTTGGTTTCTTGAGCGGCAATTTCCTAAATGTTTTCTGGGTCCGAGTTGGTTTTGCCTTATTCCTTCCCAAATTTTGTATTCTGACGCCATACAAACAAGAGTTTGGGCAGAGTAGCCATTATGAAATAAAAAACACAACAAATAGGCGTTTGAAGCTTAGAAATCTACAGGTAACACGACCAAGATGAGTTTTTGTGTTTTGGAAAATCAAATGGAACACTTTGGCTGAGGTGACAGATATTAATTGCCTCCAAACTGAGTTTCACTGCGATTTTCAGGTTAATTCAGTCAGAATTCCACAGGCAGTCAGCTGGAGCAGTGGATGAATCCGGGAACAGCCGGTTTCCTTGCGACTATATCAACTCTGATTTCATTATGGATTCTTCCATTTCTTTGGCTTTTTTCTCCTTTTTCTTATTTATCATGGTTTGTAATGAATTTTCCGATGTGAGCTTTGGTTTTGAGGCTGCAATATGGACTTCAGGGCACCGGAGGAATGGTCTTTTTCAAGCAGGGCAAAGCTGTTGGCCTGCTTCAATTCTGGCTTGCTGTCTTTGTTTTGGGTGCCTCAGCCGATTTGTGGTTTCTTGAGCCTCAATTTCCTAAATGTTTTCTGGGTCTGACTTGCTTTTCCCTTCTTCCTTCCCAAATTTTGTATTCTGACGCCATACAAACAAGACTGTGGGCAGAGTAGCCATTATGAAATAAAACACAAAACAAATAGGCATTTGAAGCATAGAAATCTACAGGAAACACGACCAAGGTGAGGTTTTGTGTTTTGGAAAATCAAATGGAACACTTTGGCTGAGGTGACAGATATTAATTGCCTCCAAACTGAGTTTCCCTGCGATTTTCAGGTTAATTCAGTCAGAAATCCACAGGTCGTCAGCTGGAGGGGTGGATGAACCCGGGAACAGCTGGTTTCCTTGCAACTTAATCAAGCCCTATATCATTATGGATTCTTGCATTTTTTTGTTTTTTTCTCATTTTTCTTATTTATCATGGTTTGTAATAAATTTTCTGCTGTAAGCTTTGGTTTTGAGGCTGGTATATTGAGTTCAGGGCACAAGAGGAAGGTTTTTTTTCTATCAGGGCACAGCTGTTGGCTTGCTCAAATTCTGGCTTGCTGTCGTAGTTTTGAGTGCCTCAGCCGATTTTGGTTTCTTGAGCAGGAATTTCCTAAATGTTTTCTGGGTCTGAGTTGGTTTTGCCTTCTTCGTTCCCAAATTTTGTATTCTGACGCCATACAAACAAGAGTTTCAGTGGAGTAGCCATTATGAAATAAAAACACAACAAATAGGCGATTGAACCTTAGAAATCTACAGGTAACACAACCAAGGTGAGTTTTTGTGTTTTGGAAAATCAAATGGAACACTTTGGCTGAGGTGACAGATATTAATTGCCTCCAAACTGAGTTTCCCTGGGATTTTCAGGTTAATTCAGTCAGAATTCCACAGGCAGTCAGCTGGAGCAGTGGATGAATCCGGGAACAGCCGGTTTCCTTGCGACTATATCAACTCCGATTTCATTATGGATTCTTTCATTTCTTTGGCTTTTTTCTCCTTTTTCTTATTTATCATGGTTTGTAATGAATTTTCTGATGTGAGCTTTGGTTTTGAGGCTGCAATATGGAGTTCAGGGCACGAGAGGAAGGTTCTTTTTCAAAAAGGGTAAAGCGGTTGGCTTGCTCCAATTATGGCTTGCTGTCATTGTTTTGGGTGCCTCAGCCAATTTGTATTTCTTGAGCGGCAATTTCCTAAATGTTTTCTGGGTCTGAGTTGGTTTTGCCTTCTTCCTTCCCAAATGTTGTATTCTGACGCAATACAAACAAGAGTTTGGACAGAGTAGCCATTATGAATTAAAAAAGACAACAAATAGGCATTTGAACCTTAGAAATCTACAGGTAACACGACCAAGGTGAGTTTTTGTGTTTTGGAAAATGAAATGGAACAGTTTGGCTGAAGTGACAGATATTAATTGCCTCCAAACTGAGTTTCCCTGCGATTTTCAGGTTAATTCAGTCAGAATTCCACAGGCAGTCAGCTGGAGGGGTGGATGAACCCGGGAACAGCTGGTTTCCTTGCAACTTAATCAAGAACAATATCATTATGGATTCTTGCATTTTTTTGGTTTTTTCTCATTTTTCTTATTTATCATGGTTTGTAATAAATTTTCTGTTGTAAGCTTTGGTTTTGAGGCTGGTATATTGAGTTCAGGGCACAAGAGGAAGGTTTTTTTTCTATCAGGGCACAGCTGTTGGCTTGCTCAAATTCTGGCTTGCTGTCGTAGTTTTGAGTGCCTCAGCCGATTTTGGTTTCTTGAGCTGGAATTTCCTAAATGTTTTCTGGGTCTGAGTTGGTTTTGCCTTCTTCGTTCCCAAATTTTGTGTTCTGACGCCATACAAACAAGAGTTTCAGTGGAGTAGCCATTATGAAATAAAAACACAACAAATAGGCGTTTGAACCTTAGAAATCTACAGGTAACACAACCAAGGTGAGTTTTTGTGTTTTGGAAAATAAAATGAAACAGTTTGGCTGAGGTGACAGATATTAATTGCCTCCAAACTGAGTTTCCCTGGGATTTTCAGGTTAATTCAGTCAGAATTCCACAGGCAGTCAGCTGGAGCAGTGGATGAATCCGGGAACAGCCGGTTTCCTTGCGACTATATCAACTCCGATTTCATTATGGATTCTTCCATTTCTTTGGCTTTTTTCTCCTTTTTCTTATTTATCATGGTTTGTAATGAATTTTCTGATGTGAGCTTTGGTTTTGAGGCTGCAGTATAGAGTTCACGGCACTGGAAGTATGGTCATTTTAAACAGGGTACAGCTGTGGCTTGCTCCAATTCTGGCTTGCCTTCTTTGTTTTGGGTGCCTCAGCTGATTTTGGTTTCTTGAGCGGCAATTTTTTAAATGTTTTCTGGGTCTGAGTTGGTTTTACCGTCTTCGTATCCAAATTTTCTTTTCTGCTGCCATACAAACAAGAGTTTGGGCAGAATAGCCATTATGAAATAAAAAACACAACAAATAGGCGTTTGAAGCTTAGAAATCTACAGGTAACATGACCAAGGTGATTTTTTGTGTTTTGGAAAATAAAATGGAACACTTTGGCTGAGGTGACAGATAGTAATTGCCTCCAAACGGAGTTTCACTGTGATTTTCAGGTTAATTCAGTTAGAAATCCACAGGCAGTCAGCTGGAGGGCTGGATGAATCCGGGAACAGCCAGTTTCCTTGTGACTGAATCAAGCCCAATATTATGGATTCTTGCATTTCCTTGTCTTTTTTCTCATTTTTCTTATTTTTTATGGTTTGTAATGAATTTTCTGATGTGAGCTTTGGTTTTGAGGCTGCAATATGGAGTTCAGGGCAGAAGAGGTAGGTTCTTTTTCAATCAGGGTACAGCTGTTGGCTTGCTCCAATTCTGGCTTGCTATCATTGTTTTGGGTGCCTCAGCTGACTTTTGGTTTCTTGAGTGGCAATTTCCTAAATGTTTTCTGGGTCTGAGTTGGTTTTGCCTTCTTCCTTCCCAAATTATGTATTCTGATGCCATAGAAACAAGAGTTTCAGCAGAGTAGCCACTATGAAATAAAAAACACAACAAATAGGCGTTTAAACCTTCAAAATCTACCAGTAACATGACCAAAGTGAGTTTTTGTGTTTTGGAAAATCAAATGGAACACTTTGGCTGAGGTGACAGATAGTAATTGCCTCCAAACAGAGTTTCACTGCGATTTTCAGGTTAATTCAGTCAGAATTCCACAGGCTGTCAGCTGGAGGTGTGGATGAATCCGGGAACAGCCGGTTTCCTTGTGACTATTCAGGCCAAATGTCATTATGGATTCTTGCATTTCTTTGGATTTTTTCTATGTTTTCTTATTTATCATGGATTGTAATGAATTTTCTGATGTGAGCTTTGGTTTTGAGGCTGCAATATGGAGTTCAGGGCACCAGAGGAATGGTCTTTTTCAAACAGGGCACAGCTGTTGGCCTGCTTCAATTCTGGCTTGCTGTCATTGTTTTGGGTGCCTCAGCTGATTTTTGGTTTCTTGAGCGGCAATTTCCTAAATGTTTTCGGGGTCTGAGTTGGTTTTGCCTTCTTCCTTCCCAAATTATGTATTCTGATGGCACACAAACAAGAGTTTGGGCAGATTAGGCATTATGAAATAAAAAACACAAGAAATAGGCATTTAAACCTACAAAATCTACTGGTAACTTGACCAAGGTGAGTTTTTGTGTTTTGGAAAAACAAATGGAACACTTTGGCTGAGGTGACAGATAGTAATTGGCTCCAAACTGAGTTTCACTGGGATTTTCAGGTGAATTCAGTCAGAATTCCACAGGCAGTGAGCTGGAGCAGAGGATGAATCCGGGAACAGCCGGTTTCCTTGTGACTAAATCCAGCCGAATATCATTATGTATTCTTGCATTTCTTTGGCTTTTTTCTCTGTTTTCTTATTTATCATGGTTTGTAATGAATTTTCTGATGTGAGCTTTGGTTTGTGGCTGAATATGGAGTTCAGGGCACCAGAGGAATGGTCTTTTTCAAACAGGGCACAGCTGTTGGCCTGCTCCAATTCTGGCTTCCTGTCATTGTTTTGAGTACCTCAGCCGATTTGTGGATTCTGTGCGGCAATTTCCTAAATGTTTTCTGGGTCTGAGTTGGTTTTGCCTTCTTCCTTCCCAAATTTTATATTCTGACGGCACACAAACAAGAGTTTGGGGAGAGTAGCCATTATGAAATGAAACACAAAACAAACAGGCGTTTGAAGCTTAGAAATCTACAGGTAACATGACCAAGGTGAGTTTTTGTGTTTTGGAATATAAAATGGAACACTTTGGCTGTGGTGACAGATATTAATTGCCTCCAAACTGAGTTTCACTGCGATTTTCATGTTAATTCAGTCAGAATTCCACAGGCAGTCAGCTGGAGGGGTGGATGAATCCGGGAACAGCCGGTTTCCTTGTGACTGAATCAAGCCCAATATCATTATGGATTCTTGCATTTCTTTGGCTTTTTTCTCCTTTTTCTTATTTATCATGGTTTGTAATGAATTTTCTGATGTGAGCTTTGGTTTTGAGGCTGCAATATGGAGTTTAGGGCACCGGGGGAATGGTCTTTTTCAAACAGGTCACAGCTGTTGACCTGCTCCAATTCTGGCTTGCTGTCATTGTTTTGGGTGCCTCAGCCGATATGTGGTTTGTGAGCGGCAATTTCCTAAATGTTTTCTGGGTCTGAGTTGGTTTTGCCTTCTTCCTTCCCAAATTTTGTATTCTGACGGCATACAAACAAGAGTTTGGGGAGAGTAGCCATTATGAAATAGAAAAACTCAACACAAGGGGTTTGAAGCTTAGAAATCTACAGGTAACACGACCAAGGTGAGATTTGTGTTTTGGAAAATCAAATGGAACACTTTGGCTGAGGTGACAGATATTAATTGCCTCCAAACTGAGTTTCCCTGTAATTTTCAGGATAATTCTGTCAGAATTCCACAGGCAGTCAGCTGGAGGGGTGGATGATTCCTGGAACAGCCGGTTTCCTAGCGACTAAATCAAGCCCTATATCATTATGGATTCTTGCTTTTCTTTTGCTTTTTTCTCCTTTTTCTTATTTATCATGGTTTGTAATGAATTTTCTGATGTGAGCTTTGGTTCTGAGGCTGGCATATTGAGTTCAGGGCAGAAGAGGAAGGTTCTTTTTCAAACAGGGCACAGCTGTTGGCTTGCTCTAATTCTGGCTTGCTGTCATTGCTTTGGGTGCCTCAGCTAACTTTTGGTTTCTTGAGCGGCAATTTCCTGAATATTTTCTGGGTCTGAGTTGGTTTTGCCTTCTTCCTTCCCAAATTTTGTATTCTGACGCCAAACAAACAAGAGTTTGGGCAGAGTAGCCATTATGAAATAAAAAACACAACAAATAGGCGTTTGAAGCTTAGAAATCTACAGGTAACATGACCAAGGTGATTTTTTGTGTTTTGGAAAATAAAATGGAACACTTTGGCTGAGGTGACAGATATTAATTGCCTCCAAACTGAGTTTCACTGCGATTTTCAGGTTAATTCAGTCAGAATTCCACAGGCAGTCAACTGGAGGGGTGAATGAATCCGCGAACAGCCGGCTTCCATGTGACTAAATCAAGCCCAATAACATTACGGATTCTTGCATTTCTTTGGCTTTTTTCTCCTTTTTCTTATTTATCATGGTTTGTAATGAATTTTCTGATGTGAGCTTTGGTTGAGGCTGCAATATGGAGTTCAGGGAGCAAGAGGAAGGTTCTGTTTCAAACAGGGCACAGCTATTGGCCTGCCCCAATTCTGGCTTGCTTTCATTGTTTTGGGATCCTCAGCTGATTTGTGGTTTCTTGAGTGGCAATTTGCGAAATGTTTTCTGGGTCTGAGTTGGTTTTGCCTTCTTCCTTCCCAAATTTTGTATTCTGACGCCATACAAACAAGAGTTTGGGTAGAATAGCCATTATGAAATAAAAAACACAACAAATAGGCGTTTGAAGCTTAGAAATCTACAGGTAACACGACCAAGGTGAGTTTTTGTGTTTTGCAAAATAAAATGGAACACTTTAGCTGAGGTGACAGATATTAATTGTCTCCTATATGAGTTTCACTGCTATTTTGAGGTTAATTCAGTCAGAATTCCATAGGCAGTCAGCTGGATGGGTGGATGAATCCGGGAATAGCCGGTTTCCTTGCGACTATATCAAGCCCGATATCATTACAGATTCTTGCATTTCTTTGGCTTTTTTCTCATTTTTCTTATTTATCATGGTTTGTAATGAATTTTCTGATGTGAGCTTTGTTTCTGAGGCTGGCATATTGAGTTCAGGGTAAAAGAGGAAGGTTCTTTTTCAAACAGGGTACCGCTGTTGGCTTGCTCCAATTATGGCTTGCTGTCATTGTTGTGGGTGCCTCAGCTGACTTTTGGTTTCTTGAGTGGCAATTTCCTAAATGTTTTCTGGGTCTGAGTTGGTTTTGCCTTCTTCCTTCCCAAATTTTGTATTCTGACGCCATACAAACAAGAGTTTGGGCAGAGTAGCTTTTATGAAATAAAAATCACAACAAATAGGCATTTGAAGCTTAGAAATCTACAGGTAACATGACCAAGGTGAGTTTTTGTGTTTTGGAAAATAAAATGGAACACTTTGGCTGAGGTGACAGATATTAATTGCCTCCAAACAGAGTTTCACTGCGATTTTCAGGTTAATTCAGTCAGAATTCCACAGGCAGTGAGCTGGAGCAGAGGATGAATCCAGCTACAGCCGGTTTCCTTGTGACTAATAAGGCCAAATGTCATTATGGATTCTTGCATTTCTTTGGCTTTTTTCTCTGATTTCCTATTTATCATGGTTTGTAATGAATTTTCTGATGTGAGCTTTGGTTTTATGGCTGCAATATGGAGTTCAGAGCACCGGGGGAATGGTCTTTTTCAAACAGGGCAAAGCAGTTGGCCTGCTCCAATTCTGGCTTGCTGTCATTGCTTTGGGTGCCTCAGCCGATATGTGGTTTGTGAGCGGCAATTTCCTAAATGTTTTCTGGGTCTGAGTTGGTTTTGCCTTCTTCCTACCCAAATTTTGTATTCTGACGCCATACAAACAAGAGTTTCGGCAGAGTAGCCATTATGGAATAAAACACAAAACAAATAGGCGTTTGAAGCTTAGAAATCTACAGGTAACACGACCAAGGTGAGATTTGTGTTTTGCAAAATCAAATGGAACACTTTGGCTGAGGTGACAGATATTAATTGCCTCCAAAGTGAGTTTCACTGCGATTTTCAGGTTAATTCAGTCAGAATTACACAGGCAGTCAGCTGGAGGGACGGATGATTCCAGGAACAGCCGGTTTCCTTGTGACTGAATCAAGCCCAATATCATTATGGATTCTTGCTTTTCTTTTCTTTTTTCTCCTTTTTCTTATTTATCATGGTTTGTAATGAATTTTCTGATGTGAGCTTTGGTTCTGAGGCTGGCATATTGAGTTCAGGGCAGAAGAGGAAGGTTCTTTTTCAATCAGGGCACAGCTGTTGGCTTGCTCTAATTCTGGCTTGCTGTCATTGCTTTGGGTGCCTCAGCTAACTTTTGGTTTCTTGAGCGGCAATTTCCTGAATATTTTCTGGGTCTGAGTTGGTTTTGCCTTCTTCCTTCCCAAATTTTGTATTCTGACGCCAAACAAACAAGAGTTTGGGCAGAGTAGCCATTATGAAATAAAAAACACAACAAATAGGCGTTTGAAGCTTAGAAATCTACAGGTAACATGACCAAGGTGATTTTTTGTGTTTTGGAAAATAAAATGGAACACTTTGGCTGAGGTCACAGATATTAATTGCCTCCAAACTGAGTTTCACTGCGATTTTCAGGTTAATTCAGTCAGAATTCCACAGGCAGTCAACTGGAGGGGTGAATGAATCCGCGAACAGCCGGCTTCCATGTGACTAAATCAAGCCCAATAACATTACGGATTCTTGCATTTCTTTGGCTTTTTTCTCCTTTTTCTTATTTATCATGGTTTGTAATGAATTTTCTGATATGAGCTTTGGTTTTGAGGCTGCAAAATGGAGTTCAGGGAGCAAGAGGAATGTTCTGTTTCAAACAGGGCACAGCTATTGGCCTGCCTCAATTCTGGCTTGCTTTCATTGTTTGGGATCCTCAGCTGATTTGTGGTTTCTTGAGTGGCAATTTTCTAAATGTTTTCTGGGTCTGAGTTGTTTTTCCCTTCTTCCTTCTCAAATTTTGTATTCTGACGCCATACAAACAAGAGTTTGGGCAGAGTAGCCATTATGAAATAAAAAACACAACAAATAGGCGTTTGAAGCTTAGAAATCTACAGGTAACACGACCAAGGTGATTTTTTGTGTTTTGCAAAATCAAATGGAACACTTTGGCTGAGGTGACAGATATTAATTGCCTCCAAACTGAGTTTCACTGCGATTTTCAGGTTAATTCAGTCAGAATTCCACAGGCAGTGAGCTGGAGCAGAGGATGAATCCAGCAACAGCCGGTTTCCTTGTGACTAATAAGGCCAAATGTCATTATGGATTCTTGCATTTCTTTGGCTTTTTTCTCATTTTTCTTATTTATCATGGTTTGTAACGAATTTTCTGATGTGAGCTTTGGTTTTATGGTGGCAATATGGAGTTCAGGGCACCGGGGGAATGGTCTTTTTCAACAGGGCAAAGCTGTTGGCCTGCTCCAATTCTGGCTTGCTGTCATTGTTTTGGGTGCCTCAGCCGATATGTGGTTTGTGAGCGGCAATTTCCTAAATGTTTTCTGGGTCTGAGTTGGTTTTGCCTTCTTCCTTCCCAAATTTTGTATTCTGACGGCATACAAACAAGAGTTTGGGGAGAGTAGCCATTATGAAATGAAACACACAACAAATAGGCATTTGAAGCTTAGAAATCTACAGGTAACACGACCAAGGTGAGTTTTTGTGTTTTGGAAAATCAAATGGTACACTTTGGCTGAGGTGATAGATATTAATTGCCTCAAAACTGAGTTTCACTGCGATTTTCAGGTTAATTCAGTCAGAATTACACAGGCAGTCAGCTGGAGGGGTGGATGATTCCGGGAACAGCCGGTTTCCTTGCGACTGAATCAAGCCCAATATCATCATGGATTCTTGCTTTTCTTTTGTTTTTTTCTCCTTTTTCTTATTTATCATGGTTTGTAATGAATTTTCTGATGTGAGCTTTGGTTCTGAGGCTGGCATATTGAGTTCAGGGCAGAAGAGGAAGGTTCTTTTTCAAACAGGGCACAGCTGTTGGCTTGCTCTAATTCTGGCTTGCTGTCATTGCTTTGGGTGGCTCAGCTGACTTTTGGTTTCTTGAGCGGCAATTTCCTAAATGTTTTCTGGGTCCGAGTTGGTTTTGCCTTATTCCTTCCCAAATTTTGTATTCTGACGCCATACAAACAAGAGTTTGGGCAGAGTAGCCATTATGAAATAAAAAACACAACAAATAGGCGTTTGAAGCTTAGAAATCTACAGGTAACACGACCAAGATGAGTTTTTGTGTTTTGGAAAATCAAATGGAACACTTTGGCTGAGGTGACAGATATTAATTGCCTCCAAACTGAGTTTCACTGCGATTTTCAGGTTAATTCAGTCAGAATTCCACAGGCAGTCAGCTGGAGCAGTGGATGAATCCGGGAACAGCCGGTTTCCTTGCGACTATATCAACTCTGATTTCATTATGGATTCTTCCATTTCTTTGGCTTTTTTCTCCTTTTTCTTATTTATCATGGTTTGTAATGAATTTTCCGATGTGAGCTTTGGTTTTGAGGCTGCAATATGGACTTCAGGGCACCGGAGGAATGGTCTTTTTCAAGCAGGGCAAAGCTGTTGGCCTGCTTCAATTCTGGCTTGCTGTCTTTGTTTTGGGTGCCTCAGCCGATTTGTGGTTTCTTGAGCCTCAATTTCCTAAATGTTTTCTGGGTCTGACTTGCTTTTCCCTTCTTCCTTCCCAAATTTTGTATTCTGACGCCATACAAACAAGACTGTGGGCAGAGTAGCCATTATGAAATAAAACACAAAACAAATAGGCATTTGAAGCATAGAAATCTACAGGAAACACGACCAAGGTGAGGTTTTGTGTTTTGGAAAATCAAATGGAACACTTTGGCTGAGGTGACAGATATTAATTGCCTCCAAACTGAGTTTCCCTGCGATTTTCAGGTTAATTCAGTCAGAAATCCACAGGTCGTCAGCTGGAGGGGTGGATGAACCCGGGAACAGCTGGTTTCCTTGCAACTTAATCAAGCCCTATATCATTATGGATTCTTGCATTTTTTTGTTTTTTTCTCATTTTTCTTATTTATCATGGTTTGTAATAAATTTTCTGCTGTAAGCTTTGGTTTTGAGGCTGGTATATTGAGTTCAGGGCACAAGAGGAAGGTTTTTTTTCTATCAGGGCACAGCTGTTGGCTTGCTCAAATTCTGGCTTGCTGTCGTAGTTTTGAGTGCCTCAGCCGATTTTGGTTTCTTGAGCAGGAATTTCCTAAATGTTTTCTGGGTCTGAGTTGGTTTTGCCTTCTTCGTTCCCAAATTTTGTATTCTGACGCCATACAAACAAGAGTTTCAGTGGAGTAGCCATTATGAAATAAAAACACAACAAATAGGCGATTGAACCTTAGAAATCTACAGGTAACACAACCAAGGTGAGTTTTTGTGTTTTGGAAAATCAAATGGAACACTTTGGCTGAGGTGACAGATATTAATTGCCTCCAAACTGAGTTTCCCTGGGATTTTCAGGTTAATTCAGTCAGAATTCCACAGGCAGTCAGCTGGAGCAGTGGATGAATCCGGGAACAGCCGGTTTCCTTGCGACTATATCAACTCCGATTTCATTATGGATTCTTTCATTTCTTTGGCTTTTTTCTCCTTTTTCTTATTTATCATGGTTTGTAATGAATTTTCTGATGTGAGCTTTGGTTTTGAGGCTGCAATATGGAGTTCAGGGCACGAGAGGAAGGTTCTTTTTCAAAAAGGGTAAAGCGGTTGGCTTGCTCCAATTATGGCTTGCTGTCATTGTTTTGGGTGCCTCAGCCAATTTGTATTTCTTGAGCGGCAATTTCCTAAATGTTTTCTGGGTCTGAGTTGGTTTTGCCTTCTTCCTTCCCAAATGTTGTATTCTGACGCAATACAAACAAGAGTTTGGACAGAGTAGCCATTATGAATTAAAAAAGACAACAAATAGGCATTTGAACCTTAGAAATCTACAGGTAACACGACCAAGGTGAGTTTTTGTGTTTTGGAAAATGAAATGGAACAGTTTGGCTGAAGTGACAGATATTAATTGCCTCCAAACTGAGTTTCCCTGCGATTTTCAGGTTAATTCAGTCAGAATTCCACAGGCAGTCAGCTGGAGGGGTGGATGAACCCGGGAACAGCTGGTTTCCTTGCAACTTAATCAAGAACAATATCATTATGGATTCTTGCATTTTTTTGGTTTTTTCTCATTTTTCTTATTTATCATGGTTTGTAATAAATTTTCTGTTGTAAGCTTTGGTTTTGAGGCTGGTATATTGAGTTCAGGGCACAAGAGGAAGGTTTTTTTTCTATCAGGGCACAGCTGTTGGCTTGCTCAAATTCTGGCTTGCTGTCGTAGTTTTGAGTGCCTCAGCCGATTTTGGTTTCTTGAGCTGGAATTTCCTAAATGTTTTCTGGGTCTGAGTTGGTTTTGCCTTCTTCGTTCCCAAATTTTGTGTTCTGACGCCATACAAACAAGAGTTTCAGTGGAGTAGCCATTATGAAATAAAAACACAACAAATAGGCGTTTGAACCTTAGAAATCTACAGGTAACACAACCAAGGTGAGTTTTTGTGTTTTGGAAAATAAAATGAAACAGTTTGGCTGAGGTGACAGATATTAATTGCCTCCAAACTGAGTTTCCCTGGGATTTTCAGGTTAATTCAGTCAGAATTCCACAGGCAGTCAGCTGGAGCAGTGGATGAATCCGGGAACAGCCGGTTTCCTTGCGACTATATCAACTCCGATTTCATTATGGATTCTTCCATTTCTTTGGCTTTTTTCTCCTTTTTCTTATTTATCATGGTTTGTAATGAATTTTCTGATGTGAGCTTTGGTTTTGAGGCTGCAGTATAGAGTTCACGGCACTGGAAGTATGGTCATTTTAAACAGGGTACAGCTGTGGCTTGCTCCAATTCTGGCTTGCCTTCTTTGTTTTGGGTGCCTCAGCTGATTTTGGTTTCTTGAGCGGCAATTTTTTAAATGTTTTCTGGGTCTGAGTTGGTTTTACCGTCTTCGTATCCAAATTTTCTTTTCTGCTGCCATACAAACAAGAGTTTGGGCAGAATAGCCATTATGAAATAAAAAACACAACAAATAGGCGTTTGAAGCTTAGAAATCTACAGGTAACATGACCAAGGTGATTTTTTGTGTTTTGGAAAATAAAATGGAACACTTTGGCTGAGGTGACAGATAGTAATTGCCTCCAAACGGAGTTTCACTGTGATTTTCAGGTTAATTCAGTTAGAAATCCACAGGCAGTCAGCTGGAGGGCTGGATGAATCCGGGAACAGCCAGTTTCCTTGTGACTGAATCAAGCCCAATATTATGGATTCTTGCATTTCCTTGTCTTTTTTCTCATTTTTCTTATTTTTTATGGTTTGTAATGAATTTTCTGATGTGAGCTTTGGTTTTGAGGCTGCAATATGGAGTTCAGGGCAGAAGAGGTAGGTTCTTTTTCAATCAGGGTACAGCTGTTGGCTTGCTCCAATTCTGGCTTGCTATCATTGTTTTGGGTGCCTCAGCTGACTTTTGGTTTCTTGAGTGGCAATTTCCTAAATGTTTTCTGGGTCTGAGTTGGTTTTGCCTTCTTCCTTCCCAAATTATGTATTCTGATGCCATAGAAACAAGAGTTTCAGCAGAGTAGCCACTATGAAATAAAAAACACAACAAATAGGCGTTTAAACCTTCAAAATCTACCAGTAACATGACCAAAGTGAGTTTTTGTGTTTTGGAAAATCAAATGGAACACTTTGGCTGAGGTGACAGATAGTAATTGCCTCCAAACAGAGTTTCACTGCGATTTTCAGGTTAATTCAGTCAGAATTCCACAGGCTGTCAGCTGGAGGTGTGGATGAATCCGGGAACAGCCGGTTTCCTTGTGACTATTCAGGCCAAATGTCATTATGGATTCTTGCATTTCTTTGGATTTTTTCTATGTTTTCTTATTTATCATGGATTGTAATGAATTTTCTGATGTGAGCTTTGGTTTTGAGGCTGCAATATGGAGTTCAGGGCACCAGAGGAATGGTCTTTTTCAAACAGGGCACAGCTGTTGGCCTGCTTCAATTCTGGCTTGCTGTCATTGTTTTGGGTGCCTCAGCTGATTTTTGGTTTCTTGAGCGGCAATTTCCTAAATGTTTTCGGGGTCTGAGTTGGTTTTGCCTTCTTCCTTCCCAAATTATGTATTCTGATGGCACACAAACAAGAGTTTGGGCAGATTAGCCATTATGAAATAAAAAACACAAGAAATAGGCGTTTAAACCTACAAAATCTACTGGTAACTTGACCAAGGTGAGTTTTTGTGTTTTGGAAAAACAAATGGAACACTTTGGCTGAGGTGACAGATAGTAATTGGCTCCAAACTGAGTTTCACTGGGATTTTCAGGTGAATTCAGTCAGAATTCCACAGGCAGTGAGCTGGAGCAGAGGATGAATCCGGGAACAGCCGGTTTCCTTGTGACTAAATCCAGCCGAATATCATTATGTATTCTTGCATTTCTTTGGCTTTTTTCTCTGTTTTCTTATTTATCATGGTTTGTAATGAATTTTCTGATGTGAGCTTTGGTTTGTGGCTGAATATGGAGTTCAGGGCACCAGAGGAATGGTCTTTTTCAAACAGGGCACAGCTGTTGGCCTGCTCCAATTCTGGCTTCCTGTCATTGTTTTGAGTACCTCAGCCGATTTGTGGATTCTGTGCGGCAATTTCCTAAATGTTTTCTGGGTCTGAGTTGGTTTTGCCTTCTTCCTTCCCAAATTTTATATTCTGACGGCACACAAACAAGAGTTTGGGGAGAGTAGCCATTATGAAATGAAACACAAAACAAACAGGCATTTGAAGCTTAGAAATCTACAGGTAACATGACCAAGGTGAGTTTTTGTGTTTTGGAATATAAAATGGAACACTTTGGCTGTGGTGACAGATATTAATTGCCTCCAAACTGAGTTTCACTGCGATTTTCATGTTAATTCAGTCAGAATTCCACAGGCAGTCAGCTGGAGGGGTGGATGAATCCGGGAACAGCCGGTTTCCTTGTGACTGAATCAAGCCCAATATCATTATGGATTCTTGCATTTCTTTGGCTTTTTTCTCCTTTTTCTTATTTATCATGGTTTGTAATGAATTTTCTGATGTGAGCTTTGGTTTTGAGGCTGCAATATGGAGTTTAGGGCACCGGGGGAATGGTCTTTTTCAAACAGGTCACAGCTGTTGACCTGCTCCAATTCTGGCTTGCTGTCATTGTTTTGGGTGCCTCAGCCGATATGTGGTTTGTGAGCGGCAATTTCCTAAATGTTTTCTGGGTCTGAGTTGGTTTTGCCTTCTTCCTTCCCAAATTTTGTATTCTGACGGCATACAAACAAGAGTTTGGGGAGAGTAGCCATTATGAAATAGAAAAACTCAACACAAGGGGTTTGAAGCTTAGAAATCTACAGGTAACACGACCAAGGTGAGATTTGTGTTTTGGAAAATCAAATGGAACACTTTGGCTGAGGTGACAGATATTAATTGCCTCCAAACTGAGTTTCCCTGCAATTTTCAGGATAATTCTGTCAGAATTCCACAGGCAGTCAGCTGGAGGGGTGGATGATTCCTGGAACAGCCGGTTTCCTAGCGACTAAATCAAGCCCTATATCATTATGGATTCTTGCTTTTCTTTTGCTTTTTTCTCCTTTTTCTTATTTATCATGGTTTGTAATGAATTTTCTGATGTGAGCTTTGGTTCTGAGGCTGGCATATTGAGTTCAGGGCAGAAGAGGAAGGTTCTTTTTCAAACAGGGCACAGCTGTTGGCTTGCTCTAATTCTGGCTTGCTGTCATTGCTTTGGGTGCCTCAGCTAACTTTTGGTTTCTTGAGCGGCAATTTCCTGAATATTTTCTGGGTCTGAGTTGGTTTTGCCTTCTTCCTTCCCAAATTTTGTATTCTGACGCCAAACAAACAAGAGTTTGGGCAGAGTAGCCATTATGAAATAAAAAACACAACAAATAGGCGTTTGAAGCTTAGAAATCTACAGGTAACATGACCAAGGTGATTTTTTGTGTTTTGGAAAATAAAATGGAACACTTTGGCTGAGGTGACAGATATTAATTGCCTCCAAACTGAGTTTCACTGCGATTTTCAGGTTAATTCAGTCAGAATTCCACAGGCAGTCAACTGGAGGGGTGAATGAATCCGCGAACAGCCGGCTTCCATGTGACTAAATCAAGCCCAATAACATTACGGATTCTTGCATTTCTTTGGCTTTTTTCTCCTTTTTCTTATTTATCATGGTTTGTAATGAATTTTCTGATGTGAGCTTTGGTTGAGGCTGCAATATGGAGTTCAGGGAGCAAGAGGAAGGTTCTGTTTCAAACAGGGCACAGCTATTGGCCTGCCCCAATTCTGGCTTGCTTTCATTGTTTTGGGATCCTCAGCTGATTTGTGGTTTCTTGAGTGGCAATTTGCGAAATGTTTTCTGGGTCTGAGTTGGTTTTGCCTTCTTCCTTCCCAAATTTTGTATTCTGACGCCATACAAACAAGAGTTTGGGTAGAATAGCCATTATGAAATAAAAAACACAACAAATAGGCGTTTGAAGCTTAGAAATCTACAGGTAACACGACCAAGGTGAGTTTTTGTGTTTTGCAAAATAAAATGGAACACTTTAGCTGAGGTGACAGATATTAATTGTCTCCTATATGAGTTTCACTGCTATTTTGAGGTTAATTCAGTCAGAATTCCATAGGCAGTCAGCTGGATGGGTGGATGAATCCGGGAATAGCCGGTTTCCTTGCGACTATATAAAGCCCGATATCATTACAGATTCTTGCATTTCTTTGGCTTTTTTCTCATTTTTCTTATTTATCATGGTTTGTAATGAATTTTCTGATGTGAGCTTTGTTTCTGAGGCTGGCATATTGAGTTCAGGGTAAAAGAGGAAGGTTCTTTTTCAAACAGGGTACCGCTGTTGGCTTGCTCCAATTATGGCTTGCTGTCATTGTTGTGGGTGCCTCAGCTGACTTTTGGTTTCTTGAGTGGCAATTTCCTAAATGTTTTCTGGGTCTGAGTTGGTTTTGCCTTCTTCCTTCCCAAATTTTGTATTCTGACGCCATACAAACAAGAGTTTGGGCAGAGTAGCTTTTATGAAATAAAAAACACAACAAATAGGCATTTGAAGCTTAGAAATCTACAGGTAACATGACCAAGGTGAGTTTTTGTGTTTTGGAAAATAAAATGGAACACTTTGGCTGAGGTGACAGATATTAATTGCCTCCAAACTGAGTTTCACTGCGATTTTCAGGTTAATTCAGTCAGAATTCCACAGGCAGTGAGCTGGAGCAGAGGATGAATCCAGCTACAGCCGGTTTCCTTGTGACTAATAAGGCCAAATGTCATTATGGATTCTTGCATTTCTTTGGCTTTTTTCTCTGATTTCCTATTTATCATGGTTTGTAATGAATTTTCTGATGTGAGCTTTGGTTTTATGGCTGCAATATGGAGTTCAGAGCACCGGGGGAATGGTCTTTTTCAAACAGGGCAAAGCAGTTGGCCTGCTCCAATTCTGGCTTGCTGTCATTGCTTTGGGTGCCTCAGCCGATATGTGGTTTGTGAGCGGCAATTTCCTAAATGTTTTCTGGGTCTGAGTTGGTTTTGCCTTCTTCCTACCCAAATTTTGTATTCTGACGCCATACAAACAAGAGTTTCGGCAGAGTAGCCATTATGGAATAAAACACAAAACAAATAGGCGTTTGAAGCTTAGAAATCTACAGGTAACACGACCAAGGTGAGATTTGTGTTTTGCAAAATCAAATGGAACACTTTGGCTGAGGTGACAGATATTAATTGCCTCCAAAGTGAGTTTCACTGCGATTTTCAGGTTAATTCAGTCAGAATTACACAGGCAGTCAGCTGGAGGGACGGATGATTCCAGGAACAGCCGGTTTCCTTGTGACTGAATCAAGCCCAATATCATTATGGATTCTTGCTTTTCTTTTCTTTTTTCTCCTTTTTCTTATTTATCATGGTTTGTAATGAATTTTCTGATGTGAGCTTTGGTTCTGAGGCTGGCATATTGAGTTCAGGGCAGAAGAGGAAGGTTCTTTTTCAATCAGGGCACAGCTGTTGGCTTGCTCTAATTCTGGCTTGCTGTCATTGCTTTGGGTGCCTCAGCTAACTTTTGGTTTCTTGAGCGGCAATTTCCTGAATATTTTCTGGGTCTGAGTTGGTTTTGCCTTCTTCCTTCCCAAATTTTGTATTCTGACGCCAAACAAACAAGAGTTTGGGCAGAGTAGCCATTATGAAATAAAAAACACAACAAATAGGCGTTTGAAGCTTAGAAATCTACAGGTAACATGACCAAGGTGATTTTTTGTGTTTTGGAAAATAAAATGGAACACTTTGGCTGAGGTCACAGATATTAATTGCCTCCAAACTGAGTTTCACTGCGATTTTCAGGTTAATTCAGTCAGAATTCCACAGGCAGTCAACTGGAGGGGTGAATGAATCCGCGAACAGCCGGCTTCCATGTGACTAAATCAAGCCCAATAACATTACGGATTCTTGCATTTCTTTGGCTTTTTTCTCCTTTTTCTTATTTATCATGGTTTGTAATGAATTTTCTGATATGAGCTTTGGTTTTGAGGCTGCAAAATGGAGTTCAGGGAGCAAGAGGAATGTTCTGTTTCAAACAGGGCACAGCTATTGGCCTGCCTCAATTCTGGCTTGCTTTCATTGTTTGGGATCCTCAGCTGATTTGTGGTTTCTTGAGTGGCAATTTTCTAAATGTTTTCTGGGTCTGAGTTGTTTTTCCCTTCTTCCTTCTCAAATTTTGTATTCTGACGCCATACAAACAAGAGTTTGGGCAGAGTAGCCATTATGAAATAAAAAACACAACAAATAGGCATTTTAAGCTTAGAAATCTACAGGTAACACGACCAAGGTGATTTTTTGTGTTTTGCAAAATCAAATGGAACACTTTGGCTGAGGTGACAGATATTAATTGCCTCCAAACTGAGTTTCACTGCGATTTTCAGGTTAATTCAGTCAGAATTCCACAGGCAGTGAGCTGGAGCAGAGGATGAATCCAGCAACAGCCGGTTTCCTTGTGACTAATAAGGCCAAATGTCATTATGGATTCTTGCATTTCTTTGGCTTTTTTCTCATTTTTCTTATTTATCATGGTTTGTAACGAATTTTCTGATGTGAGCTTTGGTTTTATGGTGGCAATATGGAGTTCAGGGCACCGGGGGAATGGTCTTTTTCAACAGGGCAAAGCTGTTGGCCTGCTCCAATTCTGGCTTGCTGTCATTGTTTTGGGTGCCTCAGCCGATATGTGGTTTGTGAGCGGCAATTTCCTAAATGTTTTCTGGGTCTGAGTTGGTTTTGCCTTCTTCCTTCCCAAATTTTGTATTCTGACGGCATACAAACAAGAGTTTGGGGAGAGTAGCCATTATGAAATGAAACACACAACAAATAGGCATTTGAAGCTTAGAAATCTACAGGTAACACGACCAAGGTGAGTTTTTGTGTTTTGGAAAATCAAATGGTACACTTTGGCTGAGGTGATAGATATTAATTGCCTCAAAACTGAGTTTCACTGCGATTTTCAGGTTAATTCAGTCAGAATTACACAGGCAGTCAGCTGGAGGGGTGGATGATTCCGGGAACAGCCGGTTTCCTTGCGACTGAATCAAGCCCAATATCATCATGGATTCTTGGTTTTCTTTTGTTTTTTTCTCCTTTTTCTTATTTATCATGGTTTGTAATGAATTTTCTGATGTGAGCTTTGGTTCTGAGGCTGGCATATTGAGTTCAGGGCAGAAGAGGAAGGTTCTTTTTCAAACAGGGCACAGCTGTTGGCTTGCTCTAATTCTGGCTTGCTGTCATTGCTTTGGGTGGCTCAGCTGACTTTTGGTTTCTTGAGCGGCAATTTCCTAAATGTTTTCTGGGTCCGAGTTGGTTTTGCCTTATTCCTTCCCAAATTTTGTATTCTGACGCCATACAAACAAGAGTTTGGGCAGAGTAGCCATTATGAAATAAAAAACACAACTAATAGGCGTTTGAAGCTTAGAAATCTACAGGTAACACGACCAAGATGAGTTTTTGTGTTTTGGAAAATCAAATGGAACACTTTGGCTGAGGTGACAGATATTAATTGCCTCCAAACTGAGTTTCACTGCGATTTTCAGGTTAATTCAGTCAGAATTCCACAGGCAGTCAGCTGGAGCAGTGGATGAATCCGGGAACAGCCGGTTTCCTTGCGACTATATCAACTCTGATTTCATTATGGATTCTTCCATTTCTTTGGCTTTTTTCTCCTTTTTCTTATTTATCATGGTTTGTAATGAATTTTCCGATGTGAGCTTTGGTTTTGAGGCTGCAATATGGACTTCAGGGCACCGGAGGAATGGTCTTTTTCAAGCAGGGCAAAGCTGTTGGCCTGCTTCAATTCTGGCTTGCTGTCTTTGTTTTGGGTGCCTCAGCCGATTTGTGGTTTCTTGAGCCTCAATTTCCTAAATGTTTTCTGGGTCTGACTTGCTTTTCCCTTCTTCCTTCCCAAATTTTGTATTCTGACGCCATACAAACAAGACTGTGGGCAGAGTAGCCATTATGAAATAAAACACAAAACAAATAGGCATTTGAAGCATAGAAATCTACAGGAAACACGACCAAGGTGAGGTTTTGTGTTTTGGAAAATCAAATGGAACACTTTGGCTGAGGTGACAGATATTAATTGCCTCCAAACTGAGTTTCCCTGCGATTTTCAGGTTAATTCAGTCAGAAATCCACAGGTCGTCAGCTGGAGGGGTGGATGAACCCGGGAACAGCTGGTTTCCTTGCAACTTAATCAAGCCCTATATCATTATGGATTCTTGCATTTTTTTGTTTTTTTCTCATTTTTCTTATTTATCATGGTTTGTAATAAATTTTCTGCTGTAAGCTTTGGTTTTGAGGCTGGTATATTGAGTTCAGGGCACAAGAGGAAGGTTTTTTTTCTATCAGGGCACAGCTGTTGGCTTGCTCAAATTCTGGCTTGCTGTCGTAGTTTTGAGTGCCTCAGCCGATTTTGGTTTCTTGAGCAGGAATTTCGTAAATGTTTTCTGGGTCTGAGTTGGTTTTGCCTTCTTCCTTCCCAAATGTTGTATTCTGACGCAATACAAACAAGAGTTTGGACAGAGTAGCCATTATGAATTAAAAAAGACAACAAATAGGCGTTTGAAGCTTAGAAATCTACAGGTAACACGACCAAGGTGAGGTTTTGTGTTTTGGAAAATCAAATGCAACACGTTGGCTGAAGTGACAGATATTAATGGCCTCCAAACTGAGTTGCACTGCGATTTTCAGGTTAATTCAGTCAGAATTCCACAGGCAGTCAGCTGGAGGGGTGGATGAACCCGGGAACAGCTGGTTTCCTTGCAACTTAATCAAGAACAATATCATTATGGATTTTTGCATTTTTTTTGGTTTTTTCTCCTTTTTCTTATTTATCATGGTTTGTAATGAATTTTCTGTTGTAAGCTTTGGTTTTGAGGCTGGTATATTGAGTTCAGGGCACAAGAGGAAGGTTCTTTTTCAATCAGGGCACAGCTGTTGGCTTGCTCAAATTCTGGCTTGCTGTCGTAGTTTTGAGTGCCTCAGCCGATTTGTGGTTTCTTGAGCGGCAATTTCGTAAATGTTTTCTGGGTCTGAGTTTGTTTTGCCTTCTTCCTTCCCAAATGTTGTATTCTGACGCAATACAAACAAGAGTTTGGACAGAGTAGCCATTATGAAATAAAAATAACACTACAAATAGGCGTTTGAAGATTATATTCTACAGGTAACACGACCGAGGTGAGTTTTTGTGTTTTGCAAAATAAAATGAAACAGTTTGGCTGAGGTGAAAGATATTAATTGCCTCCAAACTGAGTTTCCCTGCGATTTTCAGGTTAATTCAGTCAGAATTCCACAGGCAGTCAGCTGGAGCAGTGGATGAATCCGGGAACAGCCGGTTTCCTTGCGACTAACTCAAGCCCAATATCATTATGGATTCTTGCATTTCTTTGGCTTTTTTCTCGTTTTTCTTATTTATCATGGTTTGTAATGAATTTTCTGATGTGAGCTTTGGTGTTGAGGCTGGCAAATTGAGTTCAGGGCACGAGAGGAATGGTCTTTTTCAATCAGGGCACAGCTGTTGGCTTGCTCCAATTCTGGCTTGCTTTCCTTGTTTTGGGTGCCTCGGCCATTAGGAAAGAAAAAAAAAAAACACAGAAAATTGCCCTTTCGGGAGTAGAAATCTACAGGCAGCACGACCAATATGAGTTTCTGTGTTTGGGAAATGACATGGAACCCTTTTCCTGAGGGGACAGATTCTAACTCCCTAAAAATTGAGTGTGAGTGCGATTTTGTGGTCAATTCACTCAGAATTCCAAAGTCAGTCTGTGGAAGGGGGCAATGAATCTGGAACCAGTCCGTTTCCTTGTGTCTAAATCCAGCCAAATATCACAAAGGACTCTTGCATTTCTTTGGCTTTTTCACATTTCCCTTATTTATCATGGTTTGTAATGAATTTTCTAATGTGAGCTTTGGTTTTGAGGCTGCAATATGGAGTTCAGGACACAAGAGGAATGGTCTTTTTCAAACAGGGCACAGCTGTTGGCTTGCTCCAATTCTGGCTTCCTGTCATTGTTTTGGGTGCCTCAGCCGATTTGTGGTTTCTTGAGTGGCAATTTCCTACATATTTTCTGGGTCTGAGTCGGTTTTGCCTTCTTATTCCCAAATTTTGTATTCTGATGCAATAGAAGCAAGATTTTGGACAGAGTAGACATTATGAAAGAAAAAAAAAAAAACACAGCACATTGTCCTTTTTGGATTAGAAATCTACAGGCAACACGACCAAGATGAGTTTCTGTGTTTTGGAAAATGATATGGAACCCTTCTGCTGAGGGGACAGATACTAATACCCTCCAAATTGAGTGTGAGTGCGATTTTGAGATGAATTCAATCAGATTCCAAAGTCAGTCTGTGGAAGGGGGACGAATCAGGAAACAGCCAGTTTCCTTGTGTCTAAATCCAGTCCAATATTACAAAGGACTCTTCCATTTCTTTGGTTTTTCCACATTTCCCTTATTTATCATGGTTTGTAATGAATTTTCTGATATGAGCTTTGGTTTTGAGGCGGCAATATGGAGTTCAGAGTAACAGAGGAATGGTCTTTTTCAAACAGGGCACAGCTGTTGGCTTGCTCCAATTCTGGCTTGCTGTCATTGTTTTGGGTGCCTCAGCTGACTTTTGGTTTCTTGAGCGGCAATTTCCTAAATGTTTTCTGGGTCTGAGTTGGTTTTGCCTTCTTCCTTCCCAAATTTTGTATTCTGACACCATACAAACAAGAGTTTGGACAGAGTAGCCATTATGAATTAAAAAAGACAACTAATAGGTGTTTGAAGCTTAGAAATTTTCAGGCAACATGACCAAGGTGAGTTTTTGTGTTTTGGAAAATCAAATGGAACACTTTGGCTGAGGTGACAGATATTAATTGCCTCCAAACTGAGTTTCGCTGTGATTTTCAGGTTAATTCAGTCAGAATTCCACAAGCAGTCAGCTGGAGGGGTGAATGAATCCGGGAACGGCCGGTTTCCCTGTGACTAAATCAAGCCCAATATCATTATGGATTTTTGCATTTCTTTGGCTTTTTTCTCTTTTTTCTTATGTATCATGGTTTGTAATGAATTTTCTGATGTGAGCTTTTGTTTTGAGCTGGCAATATTGAGTTCAGGTCACAAGAGGAATGGTCTTTTTCAATCAGGGCACAGCTGTTGGCTTGCTCCAATTCTGGCTTGCTGTCATTGTTTTGGGTGCCTCAGCTGACTTTTGGTTTCTTGAGTGGCAGTTTCCTACATGTTTTCTGGGTCTGAGTCAGTTTTGCCTTCTTCCTTACCAAATTTTGTATTCTGATGAAATACAAGCAAGATTTTGGACAGAGTTAGCTCTCTGTCCATTCTTCTGTCTCTTTACTAGATGAATAAAAAGACAGTGTAAAATGATTTGTAAAGAACTATAAGGGGTCAGCGCTGTGCTGCTGCTGCCAATTGAGGAGTGAAGCAGGAGATGGAAAACACCTCTCTCTCTCTCTCTCTCTCTCTCTCTCTGTGCCTCTCCTTCTCTGTTACTCTGACTTCTAAATAAAAAAATGAATCTTAAAAGAAGTATAAACATCAATAAAACACAAATGAAAATTGTATTCTCAAAACTGGATATTAAACCATGCCTTCTACACCTCTGTTAAAAGTTACATTCTATCATAGTCATTTATGATTTCTAGGGCCAAAGTAGTAAATAAGATTTTTCTGGAAGAGACAGAGGTTATGAGGGAGCCAGGATTTGGGGTCAGTTAGCAGAAGTGAGTGTCACTCTTTCAGATTTGATGCAGGAAAGGAACAGCAACTGATCCCTGAGATTTTGGTGTGGGAAGGAAAGGAAGGAGGGACTTAACAAAAGCAAATGCCCTCTGGTTGTGGGCACCCACCCCTGACTGCAGCTTTTTGGAGGAACAGCTGGTGTCTCTAGGGATGCTGCAGCCTGGACTCCATTTCCCAGAGTTCCCAGTAGCTCCGAGGTATTCTGCTTTCCAAATACCTGTGGGCATGCACCTGCCACTGCCAGTCCCTGGGGCTCAGAGTTGGACCAGGGGAGTTCATTCCTTGATCAGTGTCAACCCTGGGGGCTATGCTGCTCCTTCTCTGGCATTTACTGCATCTCCTGCTCTGCACGTGCGATCCCAGGCAGTTTCCGAGTGCTCACCCTGAGCCTGCCTCCTGCTGCTTCTTCCCTCTTCATCCACCAACTGTGGGTCCCACATGCCAGGGACTCTCTTCTCCACACTCCCAATTTCACTCCCCGTGTATCTGGAAGAAAGGGTACCTGCTCCAGGGACTTTCTGCTGCAGGTTTGGCATGCAGGAAGGGGCGGAGACACATGTGGGAGAAGTGTGCCAGCGATCCTGGCAGCTTCTCCCGAGGTCAGGGCTGGGACCCGGGCTGCTCTGTCTCCCACCTCTATTTCCCAGGCTCAAAGTGCCCGGACTCTCTCCTGCAGTACCTCACCTAAACTGTCCCTAATGTGCTTTATTTAGTGGTTACAGGAGAGAGGGGGCAGTGTTCTGGGAACCTGCATTCACAGGGAAGGAAGGCAGAAAGACTCCTGATCTCCACAGTTAAATAAGCCGGGTTCCCACTGTGGGTGGTCTCAGAATGCAGTCTGGCCTGGTCTCTTGATGTTTCCTGGGCTGGTTCCTGCAGGGTGGGGCTGGATGGCCTTCAGCAGGGAGCCTGGGGCAGCAGAGGGGTGGGCAGGAGGATCTGTCTAGGATCTGCCCCACTGCTCTCATCCTGCACCTCATCTTCCTGGTGGGGAGCAGTGTGAAGCGTGAATAGCTGCTTTGTGTGTTGATCCCTCTCAAGTATTAATTATCAAATTTTTCCAATGTGGAATTTGAAGCTGTTCCAGAAACATGGGGTGGGAAATCTCCCTTCTTTCAAACAGGCACAGAGACAGTGGAGGATCCAAGGAGTTTCTATTAATGGCCCTAGGCTCAGCTGGAATGATTTCTTGAGAATTGAGCATCAAATTCAAGTTTCTTAGCTGTTACAGCATTGGTGGGTTTAAATGGCAGCCTACATGATTAGAACCACATTTCCAATGGTCAGTGGGTCCAGTATGTTTGTAAAAGAGATGCCAGGGACAGATTTATTAGGACAGATTTATGACTGGAGTTTACAAAAGCAGAACTTAGGACATCTTCCCTCCCTAGACAAGATTTCAGTGGGCAGCTGTTTCACTCATTAATTGTGAGCATCCACTTTTAAAGGTTTGTGTTGGATGGGGTCCACTTCTCTTTCTTTGATGATGTATTTGGCTGCTTTTCATTTTCTGTCTTCAGCTATCTCTTCTCCTGTAAGCAAGGCTGTCAACTGTTTTGACCTGCCACTGATCCCTTTGCAAAGTGAGAAGGGAACCAAAATTAATGCAAGTCTACTGTGTTGTCAATAACTGGAGCTACTTTTTTAAAGATTTATTTATTCATTTGAAAGAGTTACACAGAGAGGAGAGAGAGAGAGAGAGAAAGAGAGAGAGGTCTTCCATCCGATGGTTCATTCCCCAATTGGCAGCAATAGCTGGAGGTATGCCAATTTGGAGCCAGTAGCCAGGAGCTCCTTCTGAGATGAAGCTGTTTTTTTAAATAATTATTTATTTATTTGAAAGGCAGAACTTTGTCCAGGTCTCATAGGTGGGTGCAGGAGATGAGGGGTTTGGGCCAACTTCTACTGTTTTCCCAGTCCACAGCAGAGAGCTGGATGGGAAGTGCAGCAGCCAGGATCCCAACCGGCACCCATATAGGATGCTGACAAGGCAGCAGTAGCTTTACCCACTATGCAACAGTGCTGCCCACTAACGGGAGCTCTTTTAATCTGAGTTTGCATAAAGAGGAGAATTACAGCATCATAAATACAGATAAGTAACAGTTTTTCTCTGCCCAGCACTTTATATTACCCAGTGCTCCACTGAAAATCTTACATTCCACACTGTGTAATTAAGAAGGCCAGTTACTTATCTTATTTTGGGTTCTGTGTTTAAACCCATGACACTTTTGACATGGGAGGATATTAGTTCTACAATTTCATAGAGACTGGTCTTTGGAAGCATCGATAGAAGTTATAACTGTGAGAGTGGTAAGAAAGAAGAGGGGAAGAAATAAGTGCCCCTTACCTCCCTCAGAGATGTCCACAAGTGCAGTAGACGATATGCCCTTATGGTTGACTTTCTGGGACAAACTGTGTTTGAGTGCTTCACATGTTCTGATAGAAAGGTGTTGCCACCAGGTTTTTAGTATATTTTGTTAGTTTTTAAAGATTTATTTATTTATTTGAAAATCAGAGTTACACAGAGAGAGAAGGAGAGGCAGAGAGAGAGAGAGAGAGAGAGAGAGAGGTCTTCCATCAGGTTCATTTCCCCAATGGCTTCATCATTGTGAACTTTGCTCAGTTCCTGACCTATACCTTTCCTTTAACCTAGTACTTTGCCATGTAGTAGCCCATGAAAACTGCAGACTGCATAAATTAATGAATACTTGGAGGGTTGTGATTTCTTAGAGGAACATCATGAGATAGGAGGAATAAAACAAAACAAAAGTATCCTCCGTATATAGAAGGTACACTGTTTTTGCAAGCCACAGCAAAGAGGAAGAAGCAGGAAAGTAGTGAGACTGGAAAGTTTGCGGCAAAGGTAATAGGCACTGGTCAAGAATTTAACAAGCCCATTAGGAAAACATTAAGGTTTCCTTACTTCCATGTAGACTCTGCCCTCTTATGGTGAACAGGGTCCTCTAAACCCACTTGTTGCACAAATGAAAACCCAAGCATTGTCTTCTCCCACAGATGGAGTCTGCTATTGGTTTTGATTTACATTTCCCTAATGGCTAGTGATATTGGGCATGTTCATCTATGTCTTGACCATTGAGATTTCTTCTTCTGAGAAACATCTGTTTTGATCCTTGCCCATTTCTTAGCTGTACATTTTGCTTCTTATTTGGAGATTTTCCCAGTTCTATATATGTATGTTCTGGCTATCAATCTTTTGTCATAATCAGAGTTTTCAATGTTTCCTGCCATTCTGTCCATTGTATGTTCACTCTGTTGATTACTTTGTTGTGAAGATGTATCTTAATATGATATGCTCAAATTTCTATATTTTATTTTTGTTACTTGTGCTTTTGGAATCTTACCCAAAACTGTTATCTATGCTTATGTTTTATAGTTTCTCATATGTTTACTTAGTTTCTGGTTTTATATTTAGACTTTTAATTCACCTTGAGTTGCTTTTACATAGTGTATGAGGTTTTGGGTATATTTTCAGGCTTCTACATATGGATAATCACTTTCCTTTAAACCATATGCTAAAGGGGTTCTTCTTTCTCCTGTTTGTTTTCTTTCCTTTGTTAAATAGGAGTTGCCTGTAGAAAAGTCGGTTTATTTCAGCTGCCTATACTTTTACACTGAACTATGAGTCTGTTTTCCAACAGTGCTAACACTGTTTCTATATTTTTAAGATTTATTTATTTATTGGAAAGGCCAGATGCTTCTTCCAAGTCTCTCATGTGGGTGCCAGCACCGTAGAACACGGTCCATCTTCCACCAATTTCCCAGGTGCATTAGTAGGGAGCTGGATTGGAAGTGGAGCACCTGGTCTCCTAGCAGCAACATATGGGATGCATGCACAGCAGGTCAAGGCTTTAATCCACTACACCACAGCACCAAACCCTTCCTTATTTACTTCTGCTGTGATCTTTCATTATTCACTTTTTTCTACTGCCCTGCAACTTGACTCCTTCCTGTTTTTTTTCTGGGTCCTGGAGGATGGTAGTAGGTGGCTTCTGGGATCTTTTTGTGTTAGTAGATACTTGGTAATCTAAAATCACAGTTTTTAGTTTCTATATTTCTCTGCTAATCACTAGGACCTTCTGGATGACAATAGAAAATGCTGGCAGAAATGAGGATATATTAATTTGCTAAGAAAATACCACAGAGAATATGATTTAAATCATGGAATTTTACTTCTCAGAGTTGTAGAGCTTGAAAATATCAGATCAAGGTGCTTAAATAGGCTCGATTTTTCCAGAAGCCTTTCTCCGATGTGACAGACACATCTACCATTTGATCTGCTTAAAAGCACTTTCTTCAGGTAGAGTCATGTTGCTGGTTAGCACTTCCGTGTTAGAGTTTTAGGGAGGCACATTTCAGTCCATAACAGCAAAAGGGGCCCTGTGGTCTACTTCAATGACAGCCATCTCTGCGGAGGACAGAAAGTTTGGAATCAGCGTTAGGATTTCTCACAGTATTACTGTCAGTGCTATCTCCATCAAATGTGCATTCATGTACACACAAATCTACCTGTACTCATAAACACATTCAACAGTGGAAATGCCTGATGCTTGTGTATGGGTAACATCAATATAATAATCCATAAGATGACCTATTAGCAGACATTAAAAAGAGAATTAGAAAGAATGACAACAAAATCTTCAGTTACCTATATTTATGTCTATATGTATGATATTCAGTATTTATAGTTGCTAAAAGATGAATACTGATGTGTGGGAATAAAAGCTAAACCTTACCTTGCAATATTGCAGCCTAGTCTACATGAAAGATGTCTTCCTAAAACCATTCCCTGGGCCCACTCTGTGGCATAGTAGATTAAGCATCCACCTGCAGCACCAGCATCCCACATGGGCACCAGTTTGAGTCCCTGCTCCTGCACTTCCAATCCAGCTCTTTACTAATGGCCTAGGAAAGCAGTGCAATATGCCCTGAGTTCTTGGGCCCCTGCACCCATGTGAGAGACCTGGAGGAAGCTGCTGACTCCTGGCTTCTGGCACCTGGCTTCAGATCGGCCCAGCTCCAGCCATTCTGGCCATTTAGGGGTGAACCAGTCGATAGAAGACCTCTCTTTCTCTTCCTCTCTATATCTGTAACTCTGCCTCACAATAAAGAAATACATTTTTTAAAAACCTTTCACATGTTAAATTTCTTAATTGTTTTAAAGATTTATTTATTTATGTACAAGTCGAGTTACAGACAGAGAGGAGAGACAGAGAGAAAGAGAGAGGTCTTCCATCTGGTGTTCACTCCCTAATTGATTGCAACTTCCAGAGCTGTGCTGATCTGAAGCCAGGAGCCAGGAGCTAGTTCCCGGTCTCCCAGATGGGTACAGGGGCCCAAAGACTTGGGCCATCTTCTACTACTTTGCCAGGCCATAGCAGAGAGCAGGATCAGAAGTGGAGCAGCTGAGTATTGAACCGGCCCCCATATGGGATGCTGGCGCTTCAGACCAGGGTGTTAACCTGCTCCACCACAGCACCGGTCCAACATTTTAAATTTCTGATACTCTAAAGTAGTACAGGACTGCATTACGTCTAGGAAAGATGCATTTAAAAATTATAAATCTAGTGCATTTTAGCAGAAGTTTTAACAAATACTTCTGATTTTCTCAGCATTATATATAAATAAATGACATAATGAGTCATTGTCAGATTTTTAGCTTTTGACAGCCACTTATAATATTTCACAGCTTTTTGAAATGTATTGCTAGTGTGTTTTTCTCAACACATGCACTGGATTTTACCAGTTTAGTGCACATGGAGTTGCCTCTTATAGGATTTGCATTTTAATGGGTTTTCATGGCACATGTAATCAACATCTGCAAAGCCTCTAAAACACATAAATAATAACATGAATCAGGCTTTTTTCTTAAATATTAATTTATTTATTTGAAAGAGTTGCACAAATAGAGAAGAGGTAGAGAGAGAGAGACAGACAGACAGAGACAGAGAGGTCTTCCATCGGCTGGTTTACTCCCAGTTGGCCGCAATGACTGGTCTGTGTCAATCTGAAGCCAGGAGCTTCTTCAGGGTCTTTCACATGTGTGCAAGGCCCCAAGGACTTGGGCCACCTTCTAATGCTTTCCCAGGACATAGCAGAGAGCTGGTTCAGAAGTGGAGCAGCCGCGACTTGAACTGGCACCCATATGGCTTGCCAACACTGCAGGCAACAACTTTATCTGCTATGCCACAGCGCCAGCCCCACATTGCATCTTTTTAAGATGATATGGATTTAAGTTCATGAGAAATTATTAGCATAGTGGGAACTGATAGATATGCATGAAGCAGGATGGACTTGTTAGGAATGGTGATGTTAATTTTCTTATAAAATAAATAAATAAGAAATTAAATATGGTCAGACATAAATGAAGACTAAATTTTATTAGTGGTAATCCAGAAAGCACTGATCTCAGGTCTTTTTCTTCCAGTGTTAAGTTTATATTTTTAAATGCATATTAAGTGAACAAATTTCATGTAATTTATATATACAGATTGAAGAGCAAACTGATAACATCCTATCCTATCTTCCCTTGTTCTCATATTTCCAACTCCCTCCTTCTTGTTTTATTTTCTTTTAATTTTGACAGCTGCATGCTTTGATTTTATTTTAGAATCACAAGCTTTAACCCTCTACAAAATAAAGAATTCAGCAAGTAGTAGCAGAAATATCAATGAGTATATGTTGTGTACTCTATCAAAGAGTACAGAAAAGTGCTATGAACAATACTCAAATCTCAAAATGTCAATTTAACTCATATGCTGCTTTTTGTTGTCTATATATTAATTACCACCAGTCAGAGAAAACATATGGTATTTGTCTTTTGGGGACTGGCTTCTTTCATGAAGCATACTTGTTTCCAGTTCATCCATTTAGTTACAGAAGATGGGATTTCATTCTCAATTATGGTTGAATAGTATTTTACACTGTATATATAGCTCATATTTTTGTTCCAGTCACCAGTTGATGGACATCTGGGTTGATTCCATGTTAGCTATTGTGAATTGAGCTGTAATAAACATGAGGGTACAGATAACTCATGCCTGTGCATATTCTATTTCATTTCATGCGGATAAATTCCCAGTAGTCAGATGGCAGGATCACATGGTATGTTTGTTTTCAGATTTCTGAGGAACTTTGATACTGCCTTCCATAATGGTTGCACTAGCTTCATTCCCACCAACAGTGGATTAGGGTACCTTTTTCTCTCCCTCTCCACCAGCCTTTATTGTTTGTTGACCTTTTCAAAAGAATTATTTATTTGAAAGATTGAGTTACAGAGATGGAGAGGCAGAGGCAGAGAGACAGAAGTATTTTATCTGCTTGTTTATGCTCCATATGGCCCAACAGGTAGTGCTGGTCCAATCGGAAGCCAGAGTCAGGAGCATCTCCCTGGTCACCCATGCGGGTGCAGGGACCCAGGCACTTGGGCCATCCTCCACTGCCCTCCCAGTCCAGTGCAGAAAGCTGGACTGGAATAGCAGCAACCGGGACCAGAACTGGCACCCATATGGGATGCCGTCTCCACGGGTGGAGGATCAACCCAGTGTGCTATGGCACTGGCCCCCATCAGGGATATTTTTCTATAGTACTCTCTCTCCACTGTATCTTTTTCTAGTTGAAGAATTAAGGTGATGCAGGATTAATAGAAGGAGTTTGAGAGGATTGTCTCTCTTTCAATTGTGTTGAATAGTTTGAGAAGCATTAGTTCTTTAAAAGTCCTGTAGAATTCAATAGTGAGGCTGTCTGATCCTGGACTTTTGCTTGTTGGGAGGGTCTTTATTACTCATCCAATCTCTGTCTTGGTTTTTGATTTGTTTAGCTTTTCTATGTGTCTTCATGACTCAATTTTGGTATATTGTGTATGTCCAGGAATCTGTTGATTTTTACTCTAGGATTTCCAATTTGTTAGCAGTCACAACAGATGCCCACATCCTATATTGCAGTGCTAATCTGAGTTTTGGGTACTACACTTCCTAATCAGCTTCATGTTAATATCCCTGGGAAGCAATGTATAATAGCTCAAATTCTTTCATTCCTGTCGTCAAATTGGAGAACTGTAACCTCAATGGGGACTTGAGAACCTGGTCTTGCACAGTGGTAGCCATATAGAAAGTGAACCAGCAGATGGGAGATCTCTCTGCTTCTCTTTCCTTCTCTCTTTGTCTCTGTGTGTCTCTGCCTTTTTTATCATGTTAAAATATTTAATTACTTACTTGAAAGAGTTACAGAGAGAGGGAGAGACAGAAATCTTCCACCACCTAATTCATTTTTGAGATGACTTTAATAGCCAGAGTGTGGCCAGGTTGAAGCCAGGAGCTTTCCCTCCGATGTGCATGGCAGCAAGGAGCTTTTCCTGCAATGTGCGTGGCAGCATCCCAGGCACTTGGGCCATCTTTCCCTGCTTTTTCAGTCCATTGGTAAGGAGCTGGATCAGAAATGGAATAGCTGGTACTTGAACTGGTGCACATACAGGATGCCAATGTAACAGATAGCAGCTTTGTCCACTGCACCACAACCACCAGCTCCTCTATCTGCCTTTCCAATAAATAAATCTTTTGAAAAAGAACTGAAGGTAGTAAAAGTCATCATGACTGAGCAATGGCAAATTTATTGAAGTGATCTATTTTCTTAAAGATCCTTTTATGAATTTGAAAGGCAGCACTAGATGGAGAGAATGGGAGAGATTGATCTTCCTCCTGGTTTGTTCACTCCTCAAATGGCTGCAATGACTGCGGCTAGGCCAGACTGATATCAGGAGCCAGGGGCTTCTTCCAGGTCTCTCACAAGGGTGCAGGAGCCCCAATATTTGAGTCACCCTGTGCTGCTTTTCCAGACACATTAGCAGAGAACTGGGTCCGTTTGGAGCATTAATGTCTATGATACTCTCCTTGCAGTTGAAGGATTTAGAATCCATTTTGATTATGGGTGGGCCAAGTACAATGTCTTCCAATTGTCCAAGGTTTGGATTAGATGGGTTCTGAGAAATTTTGTTAAAATAGTTATTAATCTTGTTTAGACAAGGTCATAGTCAAAGTGGAGGTTCTCTCCTCCCTTCAGAGAAAGGTACCTCCTTCTTTGATGACCTGTTCTGTCCACTGGGATCTCACTCGCAGAGATCTTTTGCCAGAGTGTCTTGGCTTTCCATGCCTGAAATACTCTCATGAGCTTTTCAGCCAGCTCCGAATGCCTTTAGGGCTGATTCTGAGGCCAGAGTGCTATTTAGGACATCTGCCATTCTATGAGTCTGCTGAGTATCTCACTTCCCATGTTGGATCACTCTCCCCTTTATTTACTCCATCGGTTAGCGTTAGCAGGTACTAGACTTGTCTATGTGCTCCCTTTGACTCCCAGTCCCTCCACCATGACCAACTGTGAACTGAAACTGATCACCTGGAACAGTGAGATGGCATTGGTACATGCCACCTCAATGGGATTGAATTGGAATCCCCTGGTATGCTTCCAACTCCACCACTTGGGGCAAGTCAGCCTGAGCATGTCCCAAATTATACATCTCTTCCCTCTCCCATTCCCACCACCATGTTCAACAGGGATCACATTTCAGTTAATTTTCAACACTTAAGAATAACTGTGCATCAATTACAGATCTAAACCAGTCATATTAAGTAGAACAGATAAAAAAAACTACTAAGAGGGATAATGTATTAAGTTGTTCATTAACAGTCAGGGCTATGCTGATCAAGCCACCATTTCCCATAGTGTCCACCTCACTCCAACAGGTTTCCCTCTTGGTGTTCAGTCAGTCGTCACTGATCAGGGAGAACATATGGTATTTGTCCCTTTGGGACTGGCTTATTTCACTCAGCATGATGTGTTCCAGATTCCTCCATTTTGTTGCAAATGACTGGATTTCGTTGTTTCTTACTGCGGTATAGTATTCTAAAGAGTACATATCCCATAATTTCTTTATCCAGTCTATCGTTGATGGGCATTTAGGTTGGTTCCAGGTCTTAGCTATTGTGAATTGTGCTGCAATAAACATTAGGGTGCAGACCTCTTTTTTGTTTGCCAATTTAAATTCCTTTGGGTAAATTCCAAGGAGTGGGATGGCTGGGTCGAACCGTAGGTTATCTACGACCTTGTCTAAACAAGATAAGAGTCGGAGAACTCAGAGGGCTTCCATAGCCTTGGAAACTCATGACTGGAGCATAGGGAGATTACTGATGCCATAGACAGGAGTGTCAATTGGTAAAGTCAACAACAGGAGTCACTGTGCACTTACTCCTCATGTAGGATCTCTATCCTTAATGTGCTGTACATTGAGATTTAATGCTATAACGAGTACTCAAACAATATATTTCACTTTGTGTTTCTATGGGGGTGCAAACTGTTGAAATCCTTACTTAATGCATACTAAACTGATCCTCTGTTAAAAAAAAAAAAAGAAATTATCAATTCCCAACTTGACTCTCACTGGGATTAAACATGACAATAGGTCTGCTCTGATTTCATCATCATTTTAAAAAAAAAATCATCTATTATTTTTCACTTTATGTTTCTGTGTGGGAGCAAACTGTTGAAATCCATACTTGATGTATACTAAGCTGATCTTCTGTATATTAAGATAATCAAAAATGAATCTTGATGTGAATGGAAGGGGAGAGGGAGTGGGAAAGGGGAGGGTTGTGGGTGGGAGGGACGGTATGGGGGGGAAGCCATTGTAATCCATAAGTCGTACTTTGGAAATTTATATGCATTAAATAAAAATTAAAAAAAAATAGTTATTAATCATAACTCTCAGTTTAAGCTTTTCTTACCAAATTTTCATGTTTGCTGGTGTTTATATCTATGGGAAAATTGGGTCTCTGGATTGCAACCAATGAAAGCATCCAGACTAACAGTAATAAGGTCAACAGTCAGCAGAATGATGTCCAGCTGAACTGAAATAGCTTTTCTTATTTGGTAGAGGGGTTACCTCCTGCATTATGCTGACATACTGTCATAGACAGTAGATATTGGAGCCTGTCCCTTCTGCCAAATGGAGAATACCATATTTTGGTCCATCATATATATATTTATATATTATAATATATATTATATATTATACTATATATTTCTATACATAATATAGAATTGCATATAATTATTATAAATATATAATTGTATATAATTATTATATATGAATTTGTTATTTATATATAAATAATTATTTCTGATCCAGCTCCTTACCAATGGATTGAAAAAGCAGTGAAAGATGCTCCAAGTACCTGGGTTCCTGGGACACACATCAGAGGAAAAGCTCCTGGTTTCAACCTGGCCACACTCTGGCTATTGAAGTCATCTCAATAATATATATATATATATATATATATATATAAAATACATATAATAAATTATATAATATTATCTGTTTATAATTATATATTATATAATATATTGTATGATAAATTATAATATATTTTATATATGAATGTATTTATATACATAAATATATAAATAAATGTAAATATATATATAAGGAATTTATTTATGTAGTTGACAGGTTTACTTACAGAGAGTGAGAAGAAGAGACACAGAAAGGTCTTCCATATGCTCATTTACTCCCCTAATGACTGCAATGTCTGCAGCTGGGCCAATCTGAGCTAGGAGCTTCCAGGTCTCCCATATTTTGGCAGGGACCAAAGCACTTGGAACAGCTTCTACTGCTTTCCCAGGCTATTGCAGAGAGCTGGCTGGGAAAAGGAGAAATGGGGACTAGAACTGGTGCTCATATGGGGTGCCAGCATTGCAGGTAAAGGATTACACCACTGCACCACAGTGCTGGCCCCAGTCTATCCTTTATTAAGGAGATCTCAGTAATCATGTTCAGGTATTGCTGTCCTATATTCATGGCCAAAGTCCTAGCAGGCAACATGGTTTGGAGAATCATAAGCACAAGGTGTGTAGGAGACTTCATTTCTCATACAGCACAGTTAATAACAAGGTTCCAAGAGGGGAAATTACTTGCATCATAGTCTTTGAGAACTAATGGACATCACAGGTGATCTAAAGAATTTAGAAGGTTTGTGAGCCCCTAGAGTGAAAAAGTCACTGGGAGCACAAGGACAGTGCCTAGAGTTTATTTTGATGGATTTTAGCCCCTTTCATTGGAGGGAGGCCCGAAGAAGCTGGACTGATTAGTAAACCTCAGAAGTGTCTTTTCAAGGTGAAGGCAAACTGAGACTGAGGGGTTTTTGGAAAAACGTTGAACAAAAGACATTTCCCACACGTGGTTAAGACACATCATTTATCTACTGATTTTCATCAGATCTGTTAACATTAGGTATAAGGTACAGTGGACATGGTGGATGGCATATAGCAATATGATTTTAGTAATATATCATGAGGTGCTTTTTTTAAATGGATTTAGCAGGTAAAATTGGGCTACCTAATGGGATGTAGCTGGAATAATCACCTTTTTGTTAAATAAATCTGAGGTAATAAATGTTAGTGTATGAAGACATTGAGTTTTCTTTTATTGGGCCTTCTTGGTTATTTTAATCTGGGATCTGCGAATTCTCATTTTCTTTATTTTATTCCTCATCATGTCGGACCAACTCTGCTGCTTTGGGGATTTTTTTAGTACATCTGACATTTGGAAATTTAGACAATAGTATAGTTAAAATGAGATGTACCAAGTAAAGTATTTATTTTTATTCTGATACATATTTTGGAATTCTTCTAAAATTCCTATTGAGTATCCTTGTTAAATTTAGTTGCATCCCAGGTTAAGACTTATTGGAGGCAGGCTCCATGGCTCAATAAGCTAATCCTCCACCTGCGGTGCAGGCACACCAAGTTCTAGTCCTGCTGGGAGAGCCAGATTCTGTCCCAGTTGCTCCACTTCCAGTCCAGCTCTCTGCTATGGCCCAGGAGTGCAATGGAGGATGGCCAAAGTGCTTGGGCCCCGTACCTGCATGGGAGACCAGCAGGAAGCACTTGGCTCCTGGCTTTGGATCAGCGCCATGTGCCAGCCGCAGCACACTGGTGGCAGCGGTCACTAGGGGGTAAACCAACAGAAAAAGGAAGACCTTTCTCTCTGTCTCTCTCACTGTCCACTCTGCCTGTCAAAATAAAAAATAATTTTTATAAAAAGACTTATTGGAGCCACTTTAGTGATTACACCCATGAAACTTTGTTAATAAATGCAAATAGAACCTGGGAAAATTGATGTATATCTTATACTGTAGAGACTTAAGATTGAACATCTTTTTTTAATCTTTTTTAATTATATAATTTAAAAACAAATTTTAGATTTTTTTTTTTTTACTTTACTAAGTCACAGCTCTGGCCCCATTAATATGACTTAACAATGTTTTTTCCTCTCAGACTTATCTCTATTGTTTCAGTTAACTGCATGCCTTTTCTTTACATTCAGATTCCCTCAGCTGTCAAAGCTTATTCATCTTAATTCTGTTGTTCCTATTTCCCTCCCTTTTATTCTGTCCCTAGGCTAATTGAGATCATGATTCTCCATTCCTTCTGTGTGGTGTCACAGTAGGCTTGAAGTGTTCTTTTTCTCTTCTGATTTCTAAAGAAAGAAATTATGTATTCCCCCAGTTTAGATATTTTAATAATGCACTCTAAAACAAAGGTTAAATGTTCTTAATTTGACAAGAATTTTCGGGGCCAGTGGTGTGGCATAGTGGGTAGAGCCACCACTTGCAGTGCTGGCAGCTCATATGGATCCAGATCTCTGCTATAGCCTGGGAAAGCAGTAGAAGATGGCCCAAGTCCTGGGCCCCTGCACCCATGTGGGAGACCTGGAAGAAGCTCCTTGCTCCTGGCTTTGGATTGGCACAACTCTGGCCATTGCAGCCAACTGGGGAGAGAACCAGTGGATGGAAGACCCCTCTCTCTTCTCTGCCTCTCTCTGTGCAACTCTGACTTTAAAATAAATAAATAAATCTTTAAAAAAAGATTTTTTTCTAATTTTAGATTTGTTCTACTTCATTGCCACTTCAGGGTGTGTGTAAGGAGTGCATATCCAGTTTTTCTATTTTGGAATTTTGGGATTTTGTATTAGCTCTGCTGTGTATTCATTTTTCTTGAGCATTGGTGATATCTTCTCCTTAGTTGTATTAAGAGAGAGAGCAATAGCCCTCATGTCTTTTTAGGTAAGTAAGACATATTAAAAACAGAGCATTCAGTATACATTCATAGTATTTTGACTTGTTCAATTGATTTTCCTGACCTCCCTTGGATATTCTTGGTCTTTGCTGTACAACTTTCTATACTCATTAATTCTTTGATATTCCCAAATCCAGAAAATGAATGACTCAACAGCTGTGTTCCTGTATTTGCTGGGACTCAGGGTAAGAAGCAAAGTGGAGGTGTTCAGGAATCTAAAGTTACATGCTACATAGCAAAGCACATCATTTCCTATACAAAGTGACTGGGAAATCCAGAATCTTTTGCACACATATTGGATCCTGAACTATTACTGGACTATTCAGTAAGATTTTAATGTATTTATTTTCTGTGTGTGTGTTTGTATTTCTAAATAAACTCTGCTGGGCTACTTAACATTAACATGTATTGCAGAATTCTTTCATCAGTTTTTACTTTTAAAAAGTTTCTCTTTCAGTTTTATGGGAGAGGGTAGAAGTTTCCTGCTATGTAACTGAAAGTTCATTCATTCATTAAAGTTAAAAATATTTGTTGCAAATTGGTAGAATACTATTAATTCTCATGTGATTTACATGAAACTAAATACATTCTCTATTTTGTTTTGCTTAAAATTTCTGCATGTGTGGACTTCTTTTTTCCTTCTTGCCCCAAATCCCTTTGTGTATTGGGATGGCAAATGGGTTTTACACTGGAGAAAACATGTTATTTTGGCAAAGAAGTACTTAGCCTTCCTGCTTCAAGTATTCAAATATTGCATTGGAAATCAGTATATTTGTTTACTGTACAAATGTCCTTCATACAATTTTGTAATCTTCTGGGATGGGAGAGGAAGCAGGAAATAGGAGGATTATGGGTGGGAGGGATGTTTTGGGGGAGGGGAAGCCACTGTAATCCAAAAGCTGTACTTTGGAAATTTATATTTATTAAAAAAATTAAACAATTTTGTAATCTTCATCTTCCTTTTTATTTCATCCTTTTTAAAAAAAGATTCATTTATTTTACTTGAAAATCAGAGTTACACAGAGAAGGAGAGAGAGAGAGAGAGAGCAGTCTTCCAACCGCTGGTTCACTCCCCATTTGGCCACAATGGCTGGAGCTCTGCCAATCCAAAGCCAGGAGCCAGCAGCTTCTTTTGGGTCTCCTATGCAGGTGCAGGAGCCCAAGGGCCTGGGCCATCCTCTACTGCTGGATAGTAAGTCTTACTTGCCTAAAAAGATGGATAGTAATTTGAGTAGCCAGGACTTGAACTGGCACCCAATTGGAATGTCAGCACTGCAAGCCACAGCTCTACTTGCTACTCCACAGCATCGGCCCCCTAAATTCTTATGAGTATTGCTACACGATTGGAATTTATAATTGATAATGCTGAACAATTGAAACTGTCTTATTTACAATTGTAGGACTGGATATGGCAGTTCTACTTGAAGTAAAGTATGTAGCCTGCTTATTGTATGATTTTCGGAAAAGCATGTATTTATATATAACAGCAGATCTGTTAATCATTTAAAAGTGAATTGTCATGATTACCCAGATGTAAAGAATGCAATATGTGCTAATGAGTTAGCAGTCACAGACATTTAGAATTAGAGGGATTTTAGAACTTTTTCAATACTGCAGTTTTTATGAAAAACTAATAATTTTTTTTATTTGACAGGTAGAGTTATATACAGTGAGAAATCAGAAAGGTCTTCCTTCCATTGGTTCAGTCCCCAGATGGCTGCCACAGTTGGAGCTGTGCCCATCCAAAGCCAGGAGTCAGGTGCTTTCTCCTGGTCTCCCATCCGGGTGCAGGGCCCAAGCACTTGGGCCATCCTCTACTGCCTTCCCGGGCCATAGCAGAAAGCTGGACTGAAAGAGGAGCAACCAGGACTAGAACACTTTGCCCATAAGGGATACCAGCACCACAGGTGGAGAATTAACCAAGTGAGCCACGGCGCTGGCCCCCGATAAATTTACTCTTAACAAAATATCAAAATATCTTATTTAGTATAAAGTTAGTCGTGAAAAGAGACTACCTTGTTGAACACAGAAATTTGAGATTATATTTCTTGGTATTAATTTGCATCTTAAGGCTTATTGCCTAGTTTATTTCAATATTTCAATCTAATATTCCTAATAATATCTTGTACTTAGTGGTTCACTGTGTGCCAGACAATATTCTTTTGATTTTTTAAAAGATTTATTTATTTATTTATTTGGAAGTCAGAGTCACACAGATAGTGAACAAGAGGAAGAGAGAGAGAGAGAGAGGTCCTCCATCTGCTGGTTCACTCCCCAGATGGCCTAAAAGGTCAGAGATATGCCAATCTGAAACCAGGAGCCAGGACCTCTTCAGGGTCTCCCATGCAGATTCAGGGGCCCAAGGACTTGGGCCAACTTCCTACTGCTCTCCCAGGCTATAGCAGACAGCTGAATGGAAAGTGGAGCAGCCTGGACTTGAACCGGCCTCCATATGGGATGCCCCCACTGCATGCAGTGGCTTTACTAGCTACACCACAGCACTGGCCTCAAGACAATGCTCTAAAATGATGCATTAATTATTCCCAAATATTGAAAAGTGGCATGGTACACATTTGAATGTGTTGTTTTGTACTAGTTGTAGAAACAGTTTAAAATATATTTATATTTAAAAATGTAAGCTTTGATCTAAAGGTTTACTTTCCCTTAAGGTGCCTGTTTGGAAACTGAGAGATCATTGAAGTCTCAAGATAGAGTACAACTGATCTTATCCAAGCCTCCTTTATCACATGAGGATGCTAAATGCCAAGCCCAGAGAAGTAAAGTGAATTGTTCAAGGTCACATAGGTAAGTTGTGGCAGGGATAATTCTGTATTAGCATTAGGTATCCTGATACATAGGCCACTGTTCTGTCAATTTTGTACTCCTTCTGGAGTTAAAGATTCTAAGTTGTGGAAAATTGAATTTGGAAATTTAGTGGTTGCTATGTTGTTATGGTGAGAAATTTCTGTGTATAGCTATGAGTTGCTTAAATTTTATTCAATATATTTTTCTAGTATGTTTGCTATTTATTTGAAATGTATAACAAGTAGCTTCATCTATTTGCCAAAAGAATTTTTAAAGATTTATTTATATTATTTGAAAGTCAGAATTACACAGAGAGAGAAGGACAGGCAGAGAGAGTGGTCTTCCATTCACTGGTTCACTCCACAGTTGGCCTCCATGGCTGGAGCTGTGCTGACTGGAAGGCAGGAGCCAGGAGCCTCTTCCTGGTCTCCTATGCAGGTGCAGGGGCCCAAGGACTTGCACCATTTTATAGTGTTTCCCAGGCCATAGCAGAGAGCTGGATAGGAAGTGGAGCAGCCAGGTCTTGAACTGATGCCCCTATGGAATACCAGCACTGCAGGTGGCAGCCTCACCCACTATGCCACAGTGCCAGCCCTTGCCAAAAGAATTTATAGAAGCTATTCCATATATACACTTAACAATTATTTAGTTACTTGACATGAACTATCCCTGCATATTTGAAAATTTTGAATGGTATCACTTGGGTTTTAAGAATGTTATATTTTAGGTCTCTTAATATTTTTAGTGATGATGTTTTAAAGGCCCTTTCTGTTTTATGAAAAATGATAAGGATTTTGTTTTACAATGGCCATAGTATTACTACTTAAAGCAATAGATTAAATAAAACTTTTAAACAAAGTCATTTAATACTGAATTCTAACACACTGGTATATTTTAAAGTGAGAAGCCGGATTTCTTTCAGATATTCTAAAGAAGAATGATAATCAAAATTGAAGACATCTACAGTTTTTAATCACTTGTTTTAAGTATTGGTCATAATGGTCCAATTTTGAGTTTAATTTTAATTAGCTTTTAAATGATTCAATATGTTTTATAGAAAAAATTCGGAGAACATAATTATATACTCAACCTCCCTCCCTTCTTTTTCCTTCTTTGTCATTTTTTTTAGCTTATGAAATGACATTTTCAGTTTACATTACATTAAAAAGGGTTCTTGAATCAAGGGACAAGTTTAACAGGCAAAAAGCAAAAAGATCGTAATTTAGAGGGAATATAGACAATGGCTCTAAACAATATTTGAATATCACATCTAAACAATATTTGAATAAATTGATAAATATTTTAATTTCTCCTACTAAAATGCTCAAAGTCTTTAATTATTTATCAAATATTAGTGCAAAATTATGGATTTAAATGATCCCAAAAAGTGATGAATTTTTGTGTAATAAAGTCCAATTTTTGTCAAGGCTTTTTGACAGTCTCACAGAAAACTTATGTTTGTGAATGGGAAGAATAATACCAAAATATCCATACTACCAAAAGCAATTTGCAAATTCAATGTAATCCCAATCAACATACCAACGATGTTCTCAGAGCTAGAAAAAATGATGCTAAAATTCACATAGAAACATGAGAGATGCTTAACATCTAAAGTAATATTATAAAGCAAAAAAAAGCTGGAGACATCACACCATATTTTAAGACATATTACAGGGGTCAGCACTATGACATAGCAGGTAAAGTCACCGTCTGCAGTGCCGGCATCTCATATGGGTGCCAGTATGTTTCCCAGCTGCTCCACTTCTTATACCCCTCTCTGGTATAGCCTGAGAAAAAAGTAGAAAATGGCCAAAGTCTTTGGGCCCCTGCACCTGCATAGAGACCTGGAAGAAGCTCCTGACACTTGGATTCAGATCAACAGAGCTCCGGCCATTGTGACCATTTGGGGAGTAAACCAGTGGATGGAAGACCTCTCTCTCTCTCTGCCTCTACCTCTCTGTAACTCTGCCTTTCAAATAAATATACTGCAAAAAAAAAAGAAGAAGTGTTAGCACTGATATAATAACAGACACATAGTTCAATGGAAAAGACTTGGTAGCATAGAAATAAACCCAAATTTCTACCAGCAACTCATATTTAACAAAGGAACTAAAATGAACTGGAGAAAGAAGAATCTCTTTCACAAGTGGTGCAGAGGAACTTGATTATCCATATGTAGAAGCCTGAAAAGAGACTCCAACATCTCTTACACTATGTGAAAGTGAACTCACAGTGAATTAAAATGTAATCATAAGACCCAAACCCAAGTACACATAGGGAAACTCTAAATATTGTCAACACACAATAGCTTTTGGGTAAGATTCCAATAGCAATAGTCACAAAAATAAAAACAGAGACATTTGAGTATATCCAACTAAGATACTTCTTCACAACAAAGTAAACATCAGAGTGTAGATACAATGAACAGATGGCAGGAAAAATTAAAACTCTGAATGTTTACAGATTTCCAGAACATTTACATGAATTGGAAAAACTCCAAAAAATACAGTGAAGAAACAGGCAAGGATCTGAATAGACATTTCTCAGAAGAAATGTACATGGTCAAAACATGTGAATATGCCCGATGTCACTAGCCATTATGTAAATATAAATCAGAACACCATATCAGTCTCCAACACCTGTGGGAGAATACAACACTCAGGTGTTTGTGTGTGCAGCAAGTGGGTTTAGAGGACCCTGTTCACCTCTGGAGAGCAGAGCCTACAGGGAGGTAAAGAAACCTTACTGCGCAGGGGCATGCTAATCTTCTCTGTATCATTCCAATTTTAGTATATGTGCTGCCAAAGCGAGCACATGTGCTGCCGAAGCGAGAAAGAGATGAAAAGAATTTATCTCAGCTAGCCACTAATATTCAAGAAACAAGGTCTTCAGGAAAGCCAACTCAACTGACATTTTCATGTCATTGTTAAATAAAGGAAAAATTATCTAGGTTCAGCAATACGTAGTTTATAAGAGAAAGACTACAGAGTAATTTCCTTGGCATAGAAATAACTTTGTTTGTTTTTTTTTTTTTTTTTTTTTTTTTTTTTTTTTTTTTTTTTTTTATCCATGAGGGCTTGCTATCACCACCACACACCCACATCCCATATACAAATGCCTGGCTTGAGTGGTAGCTTCTCTGCTTTGAGGCAAGTTTCTGCTAGTGTGCACCCTGGGAGGAGACGGAGGATGGCAGAAGTGCTTGGGTCCCTGCACCCAAATGGGACATCAGAATGAATTCCCAGTTCCTGGTTTTGGCTTGGTCAAGCTTTGGCTATTGCAAGTGTCTGGGGAGTGAAGCAGTGGTTCCCTCTTCCTGTCACTCTGCCTTTCAAATCAATAACTGTTGTTGGTAATGACTAATAATGATATTCACTGATTGTCAAATTTTGAATCTATTAATTATAGACAATTTCTCTTTGTATTTTTAAACTTTCATAATGTTCTGTAGCCAATTTCATCACTAGAAATAAAAACTTTTCCTCAAAAAAAAAAAAAAAAGAAACCTTACTGCTTTCCTAATGTGCTTATTAAGTTCTTGACCAGCGCCTGTTAGTCTTGCCACAAACTTTCTAGTCTTACTACTTTCCTTCTTCTTCTTCTTCTTCTCTGTGACTTGTAAAATAGTATACATTCTATATACTGTGGATACTTTTGATTTATTTTATTCCTTCGGTCTCCTATGAAGTTCCTCCACAAAAGCACAGCCCTCAAAATATTCATTCATTTATGCAGTCTGCAGATTTCATGAGCTACTAAATTCCAAGTAGTATGTTAAAGGCAAGATCTGGGCCTAAGAGAAAAGTGGTCTAAATTCTGTGCCTAGAAGAGGATTTGGGACATAGTAGAACTTCAGTGAAGTGCTATGTGAATGACATGCACTCATTAAATGAGTAATCTAAAGCATACACTTCATTTAAGCAACACAGCAGCCCTACTCACCTCAGGTAGAGCAATTGAGAGGAATAATGTGAACAAAAATAAGACATCAATAAGTTGAATAATAACAGAGAAAAAACAAAATGAGATAGATGCCAACATTACTGAGCTATTTTTGAGGAATTAAATTGATAGAGGGGCTGGCATTGTGGCCAAGTGGGGAAAGCTGCAATCTGTGAGGCCAGCATAACATCTGAGTTCCACTTTGAGTTTAGGAATCTCCACTTCCAATTTAGCTCACTGCTAAACACCTGGGAAACCAGCAGAAGATGGACGAAGGACTCAGGTCCTTGCCACTCATGTGGGAGACTTGGATGAAGCTCCTGACTCCAGCATGCCCCAGGCTCAACTGTTGAAACTCTCTGGGGTGTGAGCCAGCAGATGAAAGCTATCTATGTCTTTCCCTCTCTCTCTAAATCCACCTTTCAAATAATAAAGATTTAATAAACAAATTAACTGATTTCAAAATACACAAAAACATGAACAATACTATATCATTTTTATGCCAAACTGATAAAAAATAACAAATGCTAGAGAGCACATGGGAAAAGAAAACCACCATATATGGTAGGTGAAAACACAAGTTAGTACAGATGTTATGCAGAACAGTATGGTCATTCCTTAAAAAGAATAAAAATTGGGGCTGGCGCTGTTGTGCAGTGAGTTAAAGCCCTGGCCTGAAGGGCCAGCATCCCATTTGGGTGCCAGTTCTAGTTCCAGCTGCTCTTCTTCCAATACAGCTCTCTGCTATCTCCTGGGATAGCAGTAGAAGATGGCCCAAGTCCTTGGGCCCATGCACCCATGAGGGAGACCCAGAGGAAGCTCCTGTCTCCAGGTTTCAGAATGGCATAACTCTGGCCTTTGTAGTCATCTGTAGAGTGAACCAGCTAATGGAGGACCTCTCTGTGTCTCTACCTCTATTGTAACTCTTTCAAATAAATAACAAAAATTAAACTAAGATAAAAATTGACCTACCATGTGAGAGTTATCTTGCTCTTGGCTATATAGAATAAGGAAATTTTATTAGAAGGAAAGGAGGAGAGCATATCAAAGATACAGCAATTTTCCCATAACACAGCCACTATAACACAGTTCACTGCAGCCAGGATGTGAAACCAATCTAGCTGTCCATCAATGAAAAACAATGGACAGGGCAACCTCTTTTAGATACAAAAAAAGAACAAAATATTATTAAATTAATTGAAATAAGCCAGAAGCAGGAACACAAATGTCACCTGGTCCTTGTCGCATGTGGAAGTGAAAGAAAATAATGGATCTGAACACAGAACTGTGATTACTAGAGGCTGAGAAGGGAAGCAGCTAGGGATAGAGGGGGATTGGATAATAGGTATCAAAAATCAAAGAGGCAGAAAGAACTTCTGGTGTTCCATAATATAATGAGATGACTACATTCAACCATATTAGGTTCTGTGTAAAGAACTGAAGGAGAGGAGCTGGTAGTCTCAAATCATGGAGAAGAATTAGAAACTGTAGTTGCTTGGGGGCCAGCATTGTGGCACAGTGGGCTAACACCCTGGCCTGAAGCACCAGCATCCCCTGTGGGTACCAGTTCTAGTCCTGGCTGCTCCTCTTCTGATCCAACTCTCTGCTATGGCCTGGGAAAGCAGTAGAAGATGGCCCAAGTCCTTGGGTCCCTGCACCCAAGTGGGAGATCTGGAAGAAGCTCCTGGTTCCTGGAATCAGATTGGCAGAGCTCCGGCCATTGTGGCCATCTGGGGAGTGAACCGGCAGAGGAAGACCTCTCTCTCTCTCTGCTGCTACTTCTCTCTGTAACTCTGTCTTTCAAATAAATAACTCTTTAAAAACTTAATAAAACTGTAGTTGCTTAGCTTGATCACTTTTTACTGCATAAATGTGTGCAAATATTGCACTACACCCTGTAATAATGCATGACTAGGACACATTAATCACAAATTATTTCAATGAAATTTTAAAAATTAGAAGCATTTCTTTATATTAACAATGAACTATTTGAAAATGAAATTAGAGAAACATTTCCATGCATAGCAGCATAAGAACCAGGAACCAATGTCTTCAATGTTATCAGTGATGAATCAGATTCACAGCCCCCAGCACTCAGTTTTTGCCATATACTTTACCATGGCAATTGTGGGCATATAGTAGTAAATCAATGGACAGGAATCCTTTGTCTCTAAATCTGCTAAATAAATAAACAAGGAATTCATCAAAGAAAAAGAGATATCAATTTGGATGCCAGGCACAAAAACACATGCACTTGAGCTATCCTCCAGTTTGTGATGCCAACAAATCTTTCAGACATGTTACATTTTCAGAGACTTTTCTGTAATCTTGCTAAGCTTTCTGGAAATCTGCCTTATAGCAAAGGGTTTCCCAATTCCATTACACTCATGATTTTTCTTTTGTGTGATATATTAGTTTACCATCTAGAGATAATTTATGGTACAAAACTTTTCTATGCATGCATGTTTTCTCATTTGTGAGTCTATTCATGGGAATTGAAGACTGATTTATAACAGAAATACATTTTCCAAATTCATTGCATAGACTTTTGTTCCTTATGAATTCTCTGAAGTCTGTTGATGTCTAATTTCTGGCTAAAGGTTTTATTGTATTTACAGCATGCAAAGACTATCACCTTTTGTGAATTCTGTGTCTATACAAGCCTGAAATAAAGAAAATGTTTTTGCACAATCAGTATACGCCTAAGAAACCACCTGTGTCAATTCTCTGATGTACCATTGACTTCTGACTCTAATAATATTTATAAGCTTTCTCCTTTACATGAGTCTCTGTTGGATAGGATGTGATTTCCAGCAAAAGGTTTTGTCACAATACTTACATGAATTTTGGAGAAAAGCTCTTCCACATTCATTATATTGTTAAGGTCTCTCCCTTGTTCAAATTCCATGATGGATTATGAGGCATTACCTATGTGAAATGACTTTCTCACATTTATTTCATTCATTAGATATATATGTTGTGTATTCTGATATAAGGAGAGATTTGGGCAGAGCTTTCCAACACTCATTACACCCATAAGGTTTCTCTCCCACGTGAATTCCCTGTTGTCTTATGAGGTATGGCTTCTAATTAAAGGGATTTTACTTTCAAAGGAGTTTTTCCCTATATGAATTTGATGATGTACAATGAGGGCTGAATTATGGTAAAAGGCTCTGAGTCATTACATTCATAAAATTGCTCCCCATGAGAATTCTTTTATGTTTGATGAGGTCTGATTTGCACCACAAAGGCTATTCACATGTATTATATTCATGCATTTCTCCCCTTGGTGAATTCTCTAATATTTCATGAGATATAACTTGCACAAAAAGGTCAAGTAGAAAATTCCCTGTGTGGATACTCTGATATCTTATGAGTTATGAAGTACAGCAAAGAGGCTTTCCACCATCCTTCCATCCATAAAACCTACCTAAATTGAGCAACAAAGATATAGAAAACCTAAACACACACATAACCAGATGGAAATGATACCAGTAATAAAGACCATCACTACCAAGAAAACCCCAAAACTGGAAGGCTTCACTGCTGAATTCTAACAGACATTTAAAGCACTAACTGCAATTCTTCTCAAGTTATTCAAAACAATTGAGAGAGAGGCGATTCTCCCAAATTCTTTCTATGAAGCCAACATCACCTTCATTCCTAAACTTGAAAAAAGTGCAACAAAGAAAGTAATTATAGACCAATTTCCCTGATGAACATACATGCAAAGATCTGCAACAGAATTCTGGCCAATTGAATCCAACAATGCATCAGAAAGATCATCCACCCAGACCAAGTGGGATTTATCCTTGGTATGCAAGGATGGGACCAAAGGCTTTTCCACAGTCATTTCATTTATAAGCTTTCTCCATGGTGTGAAGGCTCTGATACTTTCTGAGGTTTGACTTCTCAGCAAAGGTTTTTCCACAGTCATTGCAATCATAAGGTTTCCCCCAGTACAAATTGTCTGATGCTTTGTGAGCTTTGATTTCTCAGCAAAGGCTTTTCCACAATGATTGCATTCATAAGGTTTCTCCCCTCTGTGAATTCTCTGATGATTTATGAGGTTTGCCTTCTGGCCAAAGGATTTTCCATAGTAATTGCATTCATAAGGTTTCTCACCTGTGTGAATTCTCTGATGATTTATGAGGTTTGCCTTCTGGCCAAAGGATTTTCCACAGTCATTACATTCAAAAGGTTTCTCACCTGTGTGAATTCTCTGATGATTTATGAGGTGTTTCTTCTGGCCAAAGAACTTCCCACAGTCATTAGATTTGTAAGATTTCAACCCTGTGTGAATTCTCTGATGTCTAATGAGATCTGACTTCTGGTGAGTGGTTTCCACACAATCATTACACACATGAGGGTTTTCCACAATATGAGTGCTGTGATGGAGGGTATTTAATACTGAATGAATTCCCACAAGGTTTACATGCATAGGATTTCTTCCCTATATTTGGTCTATGATTCAGTCTAACATGTGATTGGTAAATGACAGGTTCCACAGTCCCAATATACTTATAAATGTTCTCTCTTTTCAGGTGAATACAATCAGAATTCCACAGTCAGTCAGCTGGGAGGGGTGGATGAATCCGGAAACAGCTGGTTTCCTTGTACTAAAACAAGCGCCATATCACGAAGGACTCTTGCATTTCTTTTTCTTTTTTGCATTTTTCACATTTTCTTATTTATCATGGTTTGTAATAAATTTTCTGATGTGGGTTGTGGTTTTGAGGCTGGCTTAAGGAGTTCAGGGAACCAGAGGAATGGTCTTTTTCAATTAGGGCACAGCTGTTGTTTCTCTCCAATTCTGGCTTTCTGTAATTGCTTTGGGTGCCTCAGGCAATTTTTCATTTTGAGCGACTTTTTCCTAAATGCTTTGTTGGTCTGAGTTGGTTTTGCCTTTTTCCTTTTCAAATTGTGTATTCTGATGCAATACAAACAAGGGTTTAGAACGAGGATCCATCAGGAAATTGAAAAACAGAACATATTGGGTTTTCATGATTAGAAATCATAGGCAACATGACCAAGATGAGTTTTTGGGTTTTGGAAAATGACATAGAACCCTTCCACTGAGGGGCAGATATTAATTTCCTCCAAATCGAGAGTGAGTGCGATTTTCAGGTGAATTCAATCAGAATTCCACAGCCAGTCAGCTAGGAGGGGTGGATGAATCCGGGAACAGCTGGTTTCCTTGCAACTAAATCAAGCCCAATATCACAAAGGACTCTTGCATTTCTTTGGCTTCTTTCTCTTTTTTCTTTTTATCATGGTTTGTAATGAATTTTCTGATGTGAGCTTTGGTTTTGAGGCTGCAATATAGAGTTCAGTGCACAGGAGGAATGGTCTTTTTCAAACAGGGCATAGCTGTTGGCCTGCTTCAATTCTGGCTTGCTGTCATTGTTTTGGGTGCCTCAGCCGATTTGTGGTTTCTTGTGTGGCAATTTCCTAAATGTTTTCTGGGTCTGAGTTGGCTTTGCCTTCTTCATTCCCAAATTCTGTATTCTGACGCAACACAAACAAGAGTTTGGACAGAGTAGCCATTATGAAATAAAAAACATTACAAATGGGCATTTGAAGAATATAAATCTACAGGTAACACGACCAAGGTGAGCTTTTGTGTTTTGGAAAATCAAATGGAACACTTTGGCTGAGGTGACAGATATTAATTGCCTCCAAAATGAGTTTCACTATGATTTTCAGGTTAATTCAGACAGAATTCCACAGGCATCAGCTGGAGGTGTGGATGAATCCGGGAACATTCGGTTTTCTTGAGACTAAATCAAGTCCAATATCATCATGGATTCTTGCATTTTTTTGGCTTTTTTCTCATTTTTCTTATTTATCATGGTTTGTAATGAATTTTCTGATGTGAGCTTTGGTTTTGAGGCTGGCATATTGAGTTCAGGGCACAAGAGGAAGGTTCTTTTTCAACCAGGGCACAGCTGTTGGCTTGCTCCACTTCTGGCTTGCTATCATTGTTTTGGGTGCCTCAGCCGATTTGTGGTTTCTTGAGTGCCAATTTCCTAAATGTTTTCTGGGTCTGAGTCGGTTTTGCCTTCCTATTCCCAAATTTTGTATTCTGATGCAATACAAGCATGTTTTGGAGAGTAGCCATTATGAAAGAAAAAAAAAAAAAACACAGCGCATTGCCATTTCAGGATTAGAAATCTACAGGCAACACAACCAAGATGAGTTTCTGTGTTTTGGAAAATGACATAGAACGCTTCTGCTGAGGGGACAGATTCTAATTCCCTCCCAAATGAGTGTGAGTGCGATTTTGAGGTGAATTCAATCAGAATTCCAGAGTCAGTCTGTGGAAGGGGGGGATGAATCTGGAAACAGCCAGTTTCTTTGTGTCTAAATCCAGCCAAATATCACAAAGGACTCTTGCATTTCTTTGGCTTTTTCACATTTCCCTTATTTATCATGGTTTGTAATGAATTTTCTGATGTGAGCTTTGGTTTTGAGGCTGCAATATAGAGTTCAGGGCACCGGAGGAATGGTCTTTTTCAAACAGGGCACAGCTGTTGGTTTGCTCCAATTCTGGCTATTGTCTTTGTTTTGGGTGCCTCAGCTGAAATTTGGTTTCTTGAGTTTCACTGGGATTGTCAGGTTAATTCAGTCAGAATTCCACAGGCAGTCAGCTTTAGTGGTGGATGAATCTGGGAACAGCCAGTTTCCTTGCAACTAAATCAAACCCAATATCATTATGGATTCTTGCATTTCTTTGGCTTTTTCACTTTTTTCTTATTTATCATGGTTTGTAATGAATTTTCTGATGTGAGCTTTGGTTTTGAGGCTGCAATATGGAGTTCAGGGCACAAGAGGATGGTTCTTTTTCAATCAGGGCACAGCTGTTGGCTTGCTCCACTTCTGGCTTGCTGTCATTCTTTTGAGTGCCTCAGCCGATTTGTGGTTTCTTGTGTGGCAATTTCCCAAATGTTTTCAGGGTCTGAGTTGGCTTTGCCTTCTTCCTTCCCAAATTTTGTATTCTGATGCAATGCAAAGAAGAGTTTGTATAGAGTAGCCATTATGAAATAAAAAGCCTAACAAATATGCATTTGAAGCTTAGAAATCTATAGGGAACATGACCAAGGTGAGTTTTTGTGTTTTGGAAAAAAAATGGAACACTTTGGCTGAGGTGACATATATTAACTGCCTCCAAACTGAGTTTCACTGTGATTTTCAGGTTAATTCAGTCAGAATTCCACAGGCAGTCAGCTGGAGGGGTGGATGAATCCGGGAACAGCCGGTTGCCTAGCGACTAAATCAAGCCCTATATCATTATGGATTCTTGCATTTCTTTGGCTTTTTTCTCTTTTTTCTTATTTATCATGGTTTGTAATGAATTTTCTGATGTGAGCTTTGGTTTTGAGGCTGGCGTATTGAGTTCAGGGCACAAGAGGAAGGTTCTTTTTCAATCAGGGCACAGCTGTTGGCTTGCTCCACTTCTGGCTTGCTGTCATTGTTTTGGGTGCCTCAGCTGATTTGTGGTTTCTTGTGTGGCAATTTCCTAAATGTTTTCGGGGTCTGAGTTGGTTTTGCCTTCTGCCTTCCCAAATTTTGTATTCTGATGCAATACAAGCAAAATTTTGGACAGAGTAGCCATTGTGAAAGAAAAAAAAAAAAAACACAGCAAATTGCCCTTTCAGGATTAGAAATCCATAGGCAACACAACCAAGATGAGATTCTGTGTTTTGGAAAATGACATGGAACGCTTCTGCTGAGGGGACAGATTCTAATTCCCTCCAAATGGAGTGTGAGAGCGATTTTGAGGTGAATTCAATCAGAATTCCAAAGTCAGTCTGTGGAAGGGGGGGATGAATCTGGAAACAGCCACTTTCTTTGTGTCTAAATCCTGCCAAATATCACAAAGGACTCTTGCATTTCTTTGGCTTTTTCACATTTCCCTTATTTATCATGGTTTGTAATGAATTTTCTGATGTGAGCTTTGGTTTTGAGGCTGGCATATTGAGTTCAGGGCACAAGAGGAAGGTTCTTTTTCAATCAGGGCACAGCTGTTGGCTTGCTCCAATTCTGGCTTGCTGTCATTGTTTTGGGTGCCTCAGCCGATTTGTGGTTTCTTGAGTGGCAATTTCCTAAATGCTTTCTGGGTCTGAGTCGGTTTTGCCTTCTTCCTTCCCAAATTTTGTATTCTGATGCAATACAAGCAAGATTTTGGAGAGTAGCCAATATGAAAGAAAGAAAAAAAAACACAGCGCATTGCCCTTTCAGGATTAGAAATCTACAGGCAACACAACCAAGATGAGTTTCTGTGTTTTGGAAAATGACATAGAACGCTTCTGCTGAGGGGACAGATTCTAATTCCCTCCCAAATGAGTGTGAGTGCGATTTTGAGGTGAATTCAATCAGAATTCCAAAGTCAATCTGTGGAAGGGGGGGATGTATCTGGAAACAGCCAGTTTCTTTGTGTCTAAATCCAGCCAAATATCACAAAGGACTCTAGCATTTCTTTGGCTTTTTCACATTTCCCTTATTTATCATGGTTTGTAATGAATTTTCTGATGTGAGCTTTGGTTTTGAGGCTGCAATATAGAGTTCAGGGCACCAGAGGAATGGTCCTTTTCAAACAGGGCACAGCTGTTGGTGTGCTCCAATTCTGGCTATTGTCTTTGTTTTGGGTGCCTCAGCTGAAATTTGGTATCTTGAGTTTCACTGCAATTGTCAGGTTAATTCAGTCAGAATTCCACAGGCAGTCAGCTTTAGTGGTGGATGAATCTGGGAACAGCCGGTTTCCTTGCAACTAAATCAAACCCAATATCATTACGGATTCTTGCATTTCTTTGGCTTTTTTCTCTTTTTTCTTATTTATCATGGTTTGTAATGAATTTTCTGATATGAGCTTTGGTTTTGAGGCTGGCATATTGAGTTCAGGGCACAAGAGGATGGTTCTTTTTCAATCAGGGCACAGCTGTTGGCTTGCTCCACTTCTGGCTTGCTGTCATTGTTTTGAGTGCCTCAGCCGATTTGTGGTTTCTTGTGTGGCAATTTCCCAAATGTTTTCAGGGTCTGAGTTGGCTTTGCCTTCTTCCTTCCCAAATTTTGTATTCTGATGCAATGTAAAGAAGAGTTTGTACAGAATAGCCATTATGAAAGAAAAAACACAACAAATAGGTGTTTGAAGCATAGAAATCTACAGGTAACATGACCAAGGTGAGTTTTTGTGTTTTGGAAAATCAAATGGAACACTTTGGCTGAGGTGACAGATATTAATGGCCTCCAAACTGAGTTTCACAGTGATTTTCAGGTTAATTCAGTCAGAATTCCACAGGCAGTCAGCTGGAGGGGTGGATGAATCCGGGAACAGCCGGTTTCCTAGCAACTAAATCAAGCCCACTATCATTATGGATTCTTGCATTTTTTTGGCTTTTTTCTCTTTTTTCTTATTTATCATGGTTTGTAATGAATTTTCTGATGTGAGCTTTGGTTTTGAGGCTGGCATATTGAGTTCAGGGCACAAGAGGAAGGTTCTTTTTCAATCAGGGCACAGCTGTTGGCTTGCTCCACTTCTGGCTTGCTGTCATTGTTTTGGGTGCCTCAGCTGATTTGTGGTTTCTTGTGTGGCAATTTCCTAAATGTTTTCGGGGTCTGAGTTGGTTTTGCCTTCTTCCTTCCCAAATTTTGTATTCTGATGCAATACAAGCAAGATTTTGGAGAGTAGCCATTATGAAAGAAAAAAAAAAAACACAGCAAATTTACCATTCAGGATTAGAAATCCATAGGCAACACAACCAAGATGAGATTCTGTGTTTTGGAAAATGACATGGAACGCTTCTGCTGAGGTGACAGATTCTAATTCCCTCCAAATGGAGTGTGAGAGCGATCTTGAGGTGAATTCAATCAGAATTCCAAAGTCAGTCTGTGGAAGGGGGGGATGAATCTGGAAACAGCCAGTTTCTTTGTGTCTAAATCCTGCCAAATATCACAAAGGACTCTTGCATTTCTTTGGCTTTTTCACATTTCCCTTATTTATCATGGTTTGTAATGAATTTTCTGATGTGAGCTTTGGTTTTGAGGCTGGCATATTGAGTTCAGGGCACAAGAGGAAGGTTCTTTTTCAATCAGGGCACAGCTGTTGGCTTGCTCCACTTCTGGCTTGCTGTCATTGTTTTGGGTGCCTCAGCTGATTTGTGGTTTCTTGTGTGGCAATTTCCTAAATGTTTTCGGGGTCTGAGTTGGTTTTGTCTTCTTCCTTCCCAAATTTTGTATTCTGATGCAATACAAGCAAGATTTTGGACAGAGTAGCCATTATGAAAGAAAAAAAAAAAACACAGCAAATTGACCATTCAGGATTAGAAATCCATAGGCAACACAACCAAGATGAGATTCTGTGTTTTGGAAAATGACATGGAACGCTTCTGCTGAGGTGACAGATTCCAATTCCCTCCAAATGGAGTGTGAGAGCGATCTTGAGGTGAATTCAATCAGAATTCCAAAGTCAGTCTGTGGAAGGGGGGGATGAATCTGGAAACAGCCACTTTCTTTGTGTCTAAATCCTGCCAAATATCACAAAGGACTCTTGCATTTCTTTGGCTTTTTTCTCTTTTTTCTTATTTATCATGGTTTGTAATGAATTTTCTGATGTGAGCTTTGGTTTTGAGGCTGGCATATTGAGTTCAGGGCACAAGAGGAAGGTTCTTTTTCAATCAGGGCACAGCTGTTGGCTTGCTCCACTTCTGGCTTGCTGTCATTGTTTTGGGTGCCTCAGCTGATTTGTGGTTTCTTGTGTGGCAATTTCCTAAATGTTTTCTGGGTCTGAGTTGGTTTTGCCTTCTTCCTTCCCAAATTTTGTATTCTGATGCAATACAAGCAAAATTTTGGACAGAGTAGCCATTGTGAAAGAAAAAAAAAACACAGCAAATTTACCATTCAGGATTAGAAATTCATAGGCAACACAACCAAGATGAGATTCTGTGTTTTGGAAAATGACATGGAACGCTTCTGCTGAGGGGACAGATTCTAATTCCCTCCAAATGGAGTGTGAGAGCGATCTTGAGGTGAATTCAATCAGAATTCCAAAGTCAGTCTGTGGAAGGGGGGGATGAATCTGGAAACAGCCACTTTCTTTGTGTCTAAATCCTGCCAAATATCACAAAGGACTCTTGCATTTCTTTGGCTTTTTCACATTTCCCTTATTTATCATGGTTTGTAATGAATTTTCTGATGTGAGCTTTGGTTTTGAGTCTGGCATATTGAGTTCAGGGCACAAGAGGAAGGTTCTTTTTCAATCAGGGCACAGCTGTTGGCTTGCTCCAATTCTGGCTTGCTGTCATTGTTTTGGGTGCCTCAGCTGATTTGTGGTTTCTTGTGTGGCAATTTCCTAAATATTTTCGGGGTCTGAGTTGGTTTTGTCTTCTTCCTTCCCAAATTTTGTATTCTGATGCAATACAAGCAAGATATTGGACAGAGTAGCCATTATGAAAGAAAAAAAAAAACACAGCAAATTGACCTTTCAGGATTAGAAATCCATAGGCAACACAACCAAGGTGAGATTCTGTGTTTTGGAAAATGACATGGAACGCTTCTGCTGAGGTGACAGATTCTAATTCCCTCCAAATGGAGTGTGAGAGCGATCTTGAGGTGAATTCAATCAGAATTCCAAAGTCAGTCTGTGGAAGGGGGGAATGAATCTGGAAACAGCCAGTTTCTTTGTGTCTAAATCCTGCCAAATATCACAAAGGACTCTTGCATTTCTTTGGCTTTTTTCTCTTTTTTCTTATTTATCATGGTTTGTAATGAATTTTCTGATGTGAGCTTTGGTTTTGAGGCTGGCATATTGAGTTCAGGGCACAAGAGGAAGGTTCTTTTTCAATCAGGGCACAGCTGTTGGCTTGCTCCACTTCTGGCTTGCTGTCATTGTTTTGGGTGCCTCAGCTGATTTGTGGTTTCTTGTGTGGCAATTTCCTAAATGTTTTCGGGGTCTGAGTTGGTTTTGCCTTCTTCCTTCCCAAATTTTGTATTCTGATGCAATACAAGCAAAATTTTGGACAGAGTAGCCATTATGAAAGAAAAAAAAAAACACAGCAAATTTACCATTCATGATTAGAAATCCATAGGCAACACAACCAAGATGAGATTCTGTGTTTTGGAAAATGACATGGAACGCTTCTGCTGAGGTGACAGATTCTAATTCCCTCCAAATGGAGTGTGAGAGCGATCTTGAGGTGAATTCAATCAGAATTCCAAAGTCAGTCTGTGGAAGGGGGGGATGAATCTGGAAACAGCCGCTTTCTTTGTGTCTAAATCCTGCCAAATATCACAAAGGACTCTTGCATTTCTTTGGCTTTTTCACATTTCCCTTATTTATCATGGTTTGTAATGAATTTTCTGATGTGAGCTTTGGTTTTGAGGCTGGCATATTGAGTTCAGGGCACAAGAGGAAGGTTCTTTTTCAATCAGGGCACAGCTGTTGGCTTGCTCCACTTCTGGCTTGCTGTCATTGTTTTGGGTGCCTCAGCTGATTTGTGGTTTCTTGTGTGGCAATTTCCTAAATGTTTTCGGGGTCTGAGTTGGTTTGTCTTATTCCTTCCCAAATTTTGTATTCTGATGCAATACAAGCAAGATTTTGGACAGAGTAGCCATTATGAAAGAAAAAAAAAAAACACAGCAAATTGACCATTCAGGATTAGAAATCCATAGGCAACACAACCAAGATGAGATTCTGTGTTTTGGAAAATGACATGGAACGCTTCTGCTGAGGTGACAGATTCTAATTCCCTCCAAATGGAGTGTGAGAGCGATCTTGAGGTGAATTCAATCAGAATTCCAAAGTCAGTCTGTGGAAGGGGGGGATGAATCTGGAAACAGCCACTTTCTTTGTGTCTAAATCCTGCCAAATATCACAAAGGACTCTTGCATTTCTTTGGCTTTTTTCTCTTTTTTCTTATTTATCATGGTTTGTAATGAATTTTCTGATGTGAGCTTTGGTTTTGAGGCTGGCATATTGAGTTCAGGGCACAAGAGGAAGGTTCTTTTTCAATCAGGGCACAGCTGTTGGCTTGCTCCACTTCTGGCTTGCTGTCATTGTTTTGGGTGCCTCAGCTGATTTGTGGTTTCTTGTGTGGCAATTTCCTAAATGTTTTCTGGGTCTGAGTTGGTTTTGCCTTCTTCCTTCCCAAATTTTGTATTCTGATGCAATACAAGCAAAATTTTGGACAGAGTAGCCATTGTGAAAGAAAAAAAAAACACAGCAAATTTACCATTCAGGATTAGAAATTCATAGGCAACACAACCAAGATGAGATTCTGTGTTTTGGAAAATGACATGGAACGCTTCTGCTGAGGTGACAGATTCTAATTCCCTCCAAATGGAGTGTGAGAGCGATCTTGAGGTGAATTCAATCAGAATTCCAAAGTCAGTCTGTGGAAGGGGGGGATGAATCTGGAAACAGCCAGTTTCTTTGTGTCTAAATCCTGCCAAATATCACAAAGGACTCTTGCATTTCTTTGGCTTTTTCACATTTCCCTTATTTATCATGGTTTGTAATGAATTTTCTGATGTGAGCTTTGGTTTTGAGGCTGGCATATTGAGTTCAGGGCACAAGAGGAAGGTTCTTTTTCAATCAGGGCACAGCTGTTGGCTTGCTCCACTTCTGGCTTGCTGTCATTGTTTTGGGTGCCTCAGCTGATTTGTGGTTTCTTGTGTGGCAATTTCCTAAATATTTTCGGGGTCTGAGTTGGTTTTGTCTTCTTCCTTCCCAAATTTTGTATTCTGATGCAATACAAGCAAGATATTGGACAGAGTAGCCATTATGAAAGAAAAAAAAAAACACAGCAAATTGACCTTTCAGGATTAGAAATCCATAGGCAACACAACCAAGGTGAGATTCTTTGTTTTGGAAAATGACATGGAACGCTTCTGCTGAGGTGACAGATTCTAATTCCCTCCAAATGGAGTGTGAGAGCGATCTTGAGGTGAATTCAATCAGATTTCCAAAGTCAGTCTGTGGAAGGGGGGAATGAATCTGGAAACAGCCAGTTTCTTTGTGTCTAAATCCTGCCAAATATCACAAAGGACTCTTGCATTTCTTTGGCTTTTTTCTCTTTTTTCTTATTTATCATGGTTTGTAATGAATTTTCTGATGTGAGCTTTGGTTTTGAGGCTGGCATATTGAGTTCAGGGCACAAGAGGAAGGTTCTTTTTCAATCAGGGCACAGCTGTTGGCTTGCTCCACTTCTGGCTTGCTGTCATTGTTTTGGGTGCCTCAGCTGATTTGTGGTTTCTTGTGTGGCAATTTCCTAAATGTTTTCTGGGTCTGAGTTGGTTTTGCCTTCTTCCTTCCCAAATTTTGTATTCTGATGCAATACAAGCAAAATTTTGGACAGAGTAGCCATTATGAAAGAAAAAAAAAAACACAGGAAATTTACCATTCATGATTAGAAATCCATAGGCAACACAACCAAGATGAGATTCTGTGTTTTGGAAAATGACATGGAACGCTTCTGCTGAGGTGACAGATTCTAATTCCCTCCAAATGGAGTGTGAGAGCGATCTTGAGGTGAATTCAATCAGAATTCCAAAGTCAGTCTGTGGAAGGGGGGGATGAATCTGGAAACAGCCAGTTTCTTTGTGTCTAAATCCTGCCAAATATCACAAAGGACTCTTGCATTTCTTTGGCTTTTTCACATTTCCCTTGTTTATCATGGTTTGTAATGAATTTTCTGATGTGAGCTTTGGTTTTGAGGCTGGCATATTGAGTTCAGGGCACAAGAGGAAGGTTCTTTTTCAATCAGGGCACAGCTGTTGGCTTGCTCCACTTCTGGCTTGCTGTCATTGTTTTGGGTGCCTCAGCTGATTTGTGGTTTCTTGTGTGGCAATTTCCTAAATGTTTTCGGGGTCTGAGTTGGTTTTGTCTTCTTCCTTCCCAAATTTTGTATTCTGATGCAATACAAGCAAGATTTTGGACAGAGTAGCCATTATGAAAGAAAAAAAAAACACAGCAAATTGACCATTCAGGATTAGAAATCCATAGGCAACACAACCAAGATGAGATTCTGTGTTTTGGAAAATGACATGGAACGCTTCTGCTGAGGTGACAGATTCTAATTCCCTCCAAATGGAGTGTGAGAGCGATCTTGAGGTGAATTCAATCAGAATTCCAAAGTCAGTCTGTGGAAGGGGGGGATGAATCTGGAAACAGCCAGTTTCTTTGTGTCTAAATCCTGCCAAATATCACAAAGGACTCTTGCATTTCTTTGGCTTTTTCACATTTCCCTTATTTATCATGGTTTGTAATGAATTTTCTGATGTGAGCTTTGGTTTTGAGGCTGGCATATTGAGTTCAGGGCACAAGAGGAAGGTTCTTTTTCAATCAGGGCACAGCTGTTGGCTTGCTCCACTTCTGGCTTGCTGTCATTGTTTTGGGTGCCTCAGCTGATTTGTGGTTTCTTGTGTGGCAATTTCCTAAATGTTTTCGGGGTCTGAGTTGGTTTTGTCTTCTTCCTTCCCAAATTTTGTATTCTGATGCAATACAAGCAAGATTTTGGAGAGTAGCCATTATGAAAGAAAGAAAAAAAAAAAAACACAGCGCATTGCCCTTTCAGGATTAGAAATCTACAGGCAACACGACCAAGATGAGTTTCTGTGTTTTGGAAAATGACATAGAACGCTTCTGCTGAGGGGACAGATTCTAATTCCCTCCCAAATGAGTGTGAGTGCGATTTTGAGGTGAATTCAATCAGAATTCCAAAGTCAGTCTGTGGAAGGGGGGGATGAATCTGGAAACAGCCACTTTCTTTGTGTCTAAATCCTGCCAAATATCACAAAGGACTCTTGCATTTCTTTGGCTTTTTCACATTTCCCTAATTTATCATGGTTTGTAATGAATTTTCTGATGTGAGCTTTGGTTTTGAGACTGCAATATGGAGTTCAGGGCACCTGAGGAATGGTCTTTTTCAAACAGGGCACAGCTGTTGGTGTGCTCCAATTCTGGCTATTGTCTTTGTTTTGGGTGCCTCAGCTGAAATTTAGTTTCTTGAGTTTCACTGCGATTGTCAGGTTAATTCAGTCAGAATTCCACAGGCAGTCAGCTTTAGTGGTGGATGAATCTGGGAACAGCCGGTTTCCTTGCAACTAAATCAAACCCAATATCATTATGAATTCTTGCATTTTTTTGGCTTTTTTCTCTTTTTTCTTATTTATCATGGTTTGTAATGAATTTTCTGATGTGAGCTTTGGTTTTGAGGCTGGCATATTGAGTTCAGGGCACAAGAGGAAGGTTGTTTTTCAATCAGGGCACAGCTGTTGGCTTGCTCCACTTGTGGCTTGCTGTCATTGTTTTGAGTGCCTCAGCAGATTTGTGGTTTCTTGTGTGGCAATTTCCCAAATGTTTTCAGGGTCTGAGTTGGCTTTGCCTTCTTCCTTCCCAAATTTTGTATTCTGATGCAATGCAAAGAAGAGTTTGTACAGAATAGCCATTATGAAAGAAAAAAACACAACAAATAGGCGTTTGAAGCTTAGAAATCTACAGGTAACATGACCAAGGTGAGTTTTTGTGTTTTGGAAAATCAAATGGAACACTTTGGCTGAGGTGACAGATATTAATTGCCTCCAAACTGAGTTTCACTGTGATTTTCAGGTTAATTCAGTCAGAATTCCACAGGCTGTCAGCTGGAGGGGTGGATGTATTTGGGAACAGCCGGTTTCCTAGCGACTAAATCAAGCCCACTATCATTATGGATTCTTGCATTTTTTTGGCTTTTTTCTCTTTTTTCTTATTTATCATGGTTTGTAATGAATTTTCTGATGTGAGCTTTGGTTTTGAGGCTGGCATATTGAGTTCAGGGCACAAGAGGAAGGTTGTTTTTCAATCAGGGCACAGCTGTTGGCTTGCTCCACTTCTGGCTTGCTGTCATTGTTTTGGGTGCCTCAGCTGATTTGTGGTTTCTTGTGTGGCAATTTCCTAAATGTTTTCGGGGTCTGAGTTGGTTTTGCCTTCTTCCTTCCCAATTTTTGTATTCTGATGCAATACAAGCAAGATTTTGGACAGAGTAGCCATTATGAAAGAAAAAAAAAAATACAGCAAATTGACCTTTCAGGATTAGAAATCCATAGGCAACACAACCAAGGTGAGATTCTGTGTTTTGGAAAATGACATGGAACGCTTCTGCTGAGGGGACAGATTCTAATGCCCTCCAAATGGAGTGTGAGAGCGATTTTTAGGTGAATTCAATCAGAATTCTAAAGTTGGTCTGTGGAAGGGGGGGATGAATCTGGAAACAGCCAGTTTCTTTGTGTCTAAATCCTGCCAAATATCACAAAGGACTCTTGCATTTCTTTGGCTTTTTCTTTTATTCTAATTTATCATGGTTTGTAATGAATTTTCTGATGTGAGCTTTGGTTTTGAGTCTGGCATATTGAGTTCAGGGCACAAGAGGAAGGTTCTTTTTCAATCAGGGCACAGCTGTTGGCTTGCTCCAATTCTGGCTTGCTGTCATTGTTTTGGGTGCGTCAGCCGATTTGTGGTTTCTTGAGTGCCAATTTCCTAAATGTTTTCTGGGTCTGAGTCGGTTTTGCCTTCTTATTCCCAAATTTTGTATTCTGATGCAATACAAGCAAGATTTTGGAGAGTAGCCATTATGAAAGAAAAAAAAAAAAGCGCATTGCCCTTTCAGGATTAGAAATCTACAGGCAAAACGACCAAGATGAGTTTCTGTGTTTTGGAAAATGACATAGAACACTTCTGCTGAGGGGACAGATTGTAATTCCCTCCAAATGGAGTGTGAGAGCGATTTTGAGGTGAATTCAATCAGAATTCCAAAGTCAGTCTGTGGAAGGGGGGAATGAATCTGGAAACAGCCAGTTTCTTTGTGTCTAAATCCAGCCAAATATCACAAAGGACTCTTGCATTTCTTTGGCTTTTTCACATTTCCCTTATTTATCATGGTTTGTAATGGATTTTCTGATGTGAGCTTTGGTTTTCAGACTGCAATATAGAGTTCAGGGCACCTGAGGAATGGTCTTTTTCAAACAGGGCACAGCTGTTGGTGTGCTCCAATTCTGGCTATTGTCTTTGTTTGGGTGCCTCAGCTGAAATTTGGTTTCTTGAGTTTCACTGCGATTGTCAGGTTAATTCAGTCAGAATTCCACAGGCAGTCAGCTTTAGTGGTGGATGAATCTGGGAACAGCCGGTTTCCTTGCAACTAAATCAAACCCAATATCATTATGGATTCTTGCATTTTTTTGGCTTTTTTCTCTTTTTTCTTATTTATCATGGTTTGTAATGAATTTTCTGATGTGAGCTTTGGTTTTGAGGCTGGCATATTGAGTTCAGGGCACAAGAGGAAGGTTGTTTTTCAATCAGGGCACAGCTGTTGGCTTGCTCCACTTCTGGCTTGCTGTCATTGTTTTGAGTGCCTCAGCCGATTTGTGGTTTCTTGTGTGGCAATTTCCCAAATGTTTTCAGGGTCTGAGTTGGCTTTGCCTTCTTCCTTCCCAAATTTTGTATTCTGATGCAATGCAAAGAAGAGTTTGTACAGAATAGCCATTATGAAAGAAAAAACACAACAAATAGGCGTTTGAAGCTTAGAAATCTACAGGTAACACAACAAAGGTGAGTTTTTGTGTTTTGGAAAATGAAATGGAAGACTTTGGCTGAGGTGACAGATATTAATTGCCCCCAAACTGAGTTTCACTGTGATTTTCAGGTTAATTCAGTCAGAATTCCACAGGCTGTCAGCTGGAGGGGTGGATGAATCCGGGAACAGCCGTTTACATGGCAATAAATCAAGCCCAATATTACTAAGAACTCCTGCATTTCTTTGGCTTTTTTCTCATTCTTCTGATTTATCATGGTTTGTAATGAATTTTCTGATGTGAGCTTTGGTTTTGAGGCAGGCATATTGAGTTCAGGGCACAAGAGGAAGGTTCTTTTTCAATCAGGGCACAGCTGTTGGCTTGCTCCAATTCTGGCTTGCTGTCCTTGTTTTGGGTGCCTCAGCTGACTTTTGGTTACTTGAGTGGCAATTTCCTAAATGTTTTCTGGGTCTGAGTTGGCTTTGCCTTCTTCCTTCCCAAATTTTGTATTCTGACGCCATACAAACAAGAGTTTGGGCAGAGTAGCCATTATGAAATAAAAAACACAACAAATAGGCGTTGGAAGCTTAGAAATCTACAGGTAACTCAATCAAGATGAGGTTTTGTGTTTTGGAAAATGAAATGGAAGACTTTGGCTGAGGTGACAGATATTAATTGCCTCCAAACTGAGTTTCACTGTGATTTTCAGGTTAATTCAGTCATAATTCCACAGGCAGTCAGCTGGAGGGGTGGATGAATCCGGGAACAGCCGGTTTCCTTGCGACTAAATCTAGCCCAATATCATTATGGATTCTTGCATGTCTTTGTCTATTTTCTCATTTTTCTTATTTATCATGGTTTGTAATGAATTTGCTGATGTGTTCTTTGGTTTTGAGGCTGCAATATGGAGTTCAGGGAACCTGAGGAATGGTCTTTTTTAATCAGGGCACAGCTGTTGCCTTGCTCCAATTCCGGCTTGCTGTCATTGGTTTGGGTGCCTCAGCCAATTTGTCGTTTCCTCAGTGGCAATTTCCTAAATGTTTACTGGTTCTGAGTTGGTTTTGCCTTCTTCCTTCCCAAATTTTGTATTCTGAAGAAATATAAACAAGAGTTTAGACAGAGTAGCCATTATGAAATTAAAAGCACAACAAATAGGCGTTGGAAGCTTAGAAATCTACAGGTAACACGACTAAGGTGAGTTTTTGTGTTTTGGAAAATAAAATGGAACACTTTGGCTGAGGTGACAGATATTAATAGTCTCCAAACTGAGTTTCACTGCGATTTTCAGGTTAATTCATTCAGAAGTCCACAGGCAGTCAGCTGGAAGGGTGGATGGATCTGGGAACAGCCGGTTTCGTTGTGACTGAATCAAGCCCAATATCATTATGGATTCTTGCATTTCCTTGGCTATTTTCTCATTTTTCTTTTTATCATGGTTTGTAATGAATTTTCTGATGTGAGCTTTGGTTTTGATGCTGGCATATTGGGTTCAGGGCACAAGAGGAAGGTTCTTTTTCAATCAGGGCACAGCTATTGGTTTGCTACAATTCTGTCTTGCTTTAAAGGTTTTGGGTGCCTCAGCGTTGTTGTTTTTTGATCCACATTTTCTGAATGTTTTCTGGGTCTGAGTTGGTTTTGCCTTCTTCCTTCCCAAATTTTCTGACCCAATACAAACAAGAGTTTGGACAGAGTAGCCATTATGAAATAAACAACACAACATTACGCATTTGAAGCTTAGAAATCGATAGGTAACACGACCAAGGTGAGTTTTTGTGTTTTAGAAAGTGTCATGGAACACTTCTGCTGAGGGGACAATTTCTAATTCCCTCCAAAGTGAGTTTCACTGCGATTTCCAGGTTAATTCAGTCAGAATACACATTCACTCAGCTGGGAGGTGTGGAAGAATCTGGAAACAGCAGTTTACATGGGAATAAATGAAGCCCAATATCACTAAGAACTCCTGCATTTCTTTGGCTTTTTTCTCATTTTTCTTATTTATCATGGTTTGTAATGAATTTTCTGATGTGAGCTTTGGTTTTGAGGCTGGCATATTGAGTTCAGGGCACAAGAGGAAGGTTCTTTTTCAATCAGGGCACAGCTGTTGGCTTGCTCCAATTCTGGCTTGCTGTCCTTGTTTTGGGTGCCTCAGCTGACATTTGGTTTCTTGAGCAGCAATTTCCTAAATGTTTTCTTGGTCGGAGTTGGTTTTGCCTTCTTCCTTCCCAAATTTTGTATTCTGACGCAATATAAACTAGAGTTTGGACAGAGTAGCCATTATGAAATAAAAAACACAACACATAGGCGTTTGAAGCTTAGAAATCTACAGGTAACACGACCAAGGTGAGTTTTTGTGTTTTGGAAAATAAAATGGAACACTTTGGCTGAGGTGACAGATATTAATTGCCTCCAAACTGAGTTTCACTGTGATTTTCAGGTTAATTCAGTGAGAATTGCACAGGCAGTCACCTGGAGGGGTGGATGAATCCAGGACTAGCCGGATTTCTTACGACTAAATCAAGCCCAATATCATTGTGGATTCTTGCATTTCTTTGGATTTTTTCTCTTTTTTCTTATTTATCATGGTTGGTAATGAATTTTTGATGTGAGCTTTGGATTTGAGGCTGCAATAAGAACTTCCGGGCACAAGAGAAATGTTCTTTTTCAATCAGGGCACAGCTGTTGGCTTGCTCTAATTGTGGCTTGCTGTCATTGTTTTGGGTGCCTCAGCAAATTTGAGGTTTCTTGAGTGGCAATTTCCTAAATGTTTTCTGGGTCTGACACGGTTTTTTCTTCTTATTCCCAAATTTTTTATTCTGACTCAATACAAACAAGAGTTTGGACAGAGTAGCCATTATGAAATAAAAAACACAACAAATAGGCGTTTGAAGCTTAGAAATCTACAGGTAACACGACCAAGGTGAGTTTTTGTGTTTTGGAAAATAAAATGGAACACTTTGGCTCAGGTGACATATATTAATTGCCTCCAAACTGAGTTTCCCTGTGATTTTCAGGTTAATTCAGTGAGAATTGCACAGGCAGTCACCTCGAGGGGTGGACGAATCCAGGAATAGCCGGATTCCTTACAACTAAATCAACCCCAATATCATTATGGATTCTTGCATTTCTTTGGCTTTTTTCTCATTTTTGTTATGTATGATGGTTTGTAATGAATTTTCTGATGTGCGCTTTGTTTTTGAGGTTGGCAATTGAGTTCAGGGCACAAGAGGATGGTTCTTTTTCAATCAGGGCACAGCTGTTGGCTTGCTCCAATTCTGGCTTGCTGTCATTGTTTTGGGTGCTTCAGCCGATTTGTGGGTACTTGAGTGGTAATTTACTAAATGCTTTCTGGGTCTGAGTTGATTTTGCCTTGTTATTCCCAAATTTTGTATTCTGATGCAATACAAGCAAGATTTTGGACAGAGTAGCCATTATGAAAAAAAAGAAAATACGGCAAATTGCCCTTTCAGGATTCAAAAGCTACAGGGAACAAGACCAAGATGAGTTTCTGTGTTTTGGATAATGACTTGGAACACTTCTGCTGAGGGGACAGATTCTAATTACCTTCCAATTGAGTGTGAGTGCGATTTTGAGGTGAATTCCATCAGAATTCCAAAGTCAGTCTGTGGAAGGGGTTGATGAATCTGGAAACAGCCAGTTTCCTTGTGTCTAAATCCAGCCAAATATCACAAAGGACTCTTGCATTTATTTGACTTTTTCACATTTCCCTTATTATCAAGGTTTGTAATGAATATTCTGATGTGAGCTTTGGTTTTGAGACGGCAATATGGAGTTCAGGGCACCGGAAGAATGGTCTTTTTAAAACAGGGCACAGCTGTTAGCTTGCTCCAATTCTGGGTTGCTGTCATTGGTTTTGGGGTTTCAGCTGACTATTGGTTTTGAGCGGCAATTTTCTAAATTTTTTCTGGGTCTGAGTTAGTTTTGCCTTATTCCTTCCCAAATTTTGTATTCTGACACAATGCAACAAATAGACATTTACAGATTATAAATCTGCTGGTAACACGCCAATATGATTTTTTTTTGTTTTGGAAAATAAAATGGAACACTTTGGCTGAGGTGACAGATATTAATTGCCTCCAAACTGAGTTTCACTGCGATTTTCTGATAAATTCAGTCGGAATTCCACAGGCAGTCAGCTGGAGCTGTGGATGAATCTGGGAACAGCCGATTTCCTTGCGACTAAATCAAGCCCAATATCATTATGGATTCTTGCATTTCCTTGGCTATTTTCTCATTTTTCTTAATTTTAGTGGTTTGTAATGAATTTTCTGATGTGAGCTTTGGTTTTGAGGCTGGCATATGGAGTTCAGGGCACAAGAGGAAGGTTCTTATTCAATCAGGTCACAGCTGTTGGCTTGCTCCAATTCTGGCTTGCTGTCATTGTTTTGGGTGCCTCCGCCGATTTGAAGTTTCTTGAGCATCAATATCCTAAATGTTTTCTTGGTCTGAGTTGGTTTTACTTCTTCCTTCCCAAATTTTGTATTCTGACACAATACAAACAAGAGTTTGGAAAGAGTAGCCATTAGGAAATAAAAAACACAACAAATAGGCTTTTGAAGCTACAGGTAACACGACCAAGGTGAGATTTTGTGTTTTGGAAAATCAAATGGAACAAGTTGGCTGTGGTGACAGATATTAACTGCCTCCGTTCAGGTTAATTCAGTCAGAATTCCACAGGCAGTCAGCTGGAGGGGTGGATGAATCAGGGAATAGCTGGTTTCCTTGCAACTAAATGAAGCCCAATATCATTATGGATTCTTGCATTTCTTTGGCTTTATTCTGATATTTCTTATTTATCATGGTTTGTAATGAATTTTCTGATGTGAGCTTTGGTTTTGAGGCTGCAATATGGAGTTCAGGGCACCGGAGGAATGGTCTTTTTCAATCAGGGCACAGCTGCTGGCTTGCTCCAATTCTGGCTTGCTGTCATTGTTTTGGGTGCCTCCGCCGATTTGAGGTTTCTTGAGTGGCAATTTCCTAAATGTTTTCTGAGTCTCAGTTGTTTTTGTCCTCTTACTTCCCAAATTTTGTATTCTGACGTAATACAAGCAAGATTTTGGACAGAATAGACATTATGAAATAAAAAACACATCAAATAGGCTTTTGAAAGCTACAGGTAACACGACCAAGGTGAGATTTTGTGTTTTGGAAAAAGATATGGAACACTTTTACTGAGGTGACAGATATTAATTGCCTCCAAACCGAGTTTCACAGCGAATTTCATTTTAATTCTGTCAGAAACCACAGACACTCAGCTGGGAGGTATAGAAGAATCTGGAAACAGCCATTAACAAGGGAATAGATCAAGCCCAATATCACTAAGAACTCCTGCATTTCTTTGGATTTTTTCTGATTTTTCTTATTTATCATGGTTTGTAATGAATTTTCTGATGTGAGCTTTGGTTTTGAGGCTGCAATATCGAGTTCAGGACACCGGAGGAATGGTCTTTTTCAATCAGGGCACAGCTGTTGGCTTGCTCCAATTCTGTCTTGCTTTCAAGGTTTTGGGTTCCTCAGCGGCCCTTTGTTTCTTGAGCGGCAATTTCCTAAATGTTTTCTGGGTCTGAGTTGGTTTTGCCTTCTTCCTTCCCAAATTTTGTAATCTGACGCAATAGAAACAAAAGTTTGGGCAGAGTAGCCATTATGAAATAAAAAACACAACAAATAGGCGTTTGAAGCTTAGAAATCTACAGGTAACACAACCAAGGTGAGTTTTTGTGTTTTGGAAAATCAAATGGAACACTTTGGCTGAGGTGACAGATATTAATTGCCTCCAAATTGAGTTTCACTGTGATTTTCAGGTTAATTCAGTCAGAATTCCACAAGCTGTCAGCTGGAGGGGTGGATGAATCCGGGAACAGCCGGTTTCCTTGCGACTAAATCCAGCCCAATATCATTATGGATTCTTGCATTTCTTTGGCTTTTTTCTCATTTTTCTTATTTATCATGGTTTGTAATGAATTTTCTGATGTGATCTTTGGTTTTGAGGCTGCAATATGGAGTTCAGGGCACCGGAGGAATGGTCTTTTTCAAACAGGTCACAGCTGTTGGCCTGCTCCAATTCTGGCTTGCTGCCATTTATTTGGGTGCCTCAGCTGACTTGGTTTCTTGAGTGGCAATTTCCTAAATGTTTTCTGGGTCTGAGTTGGTTTTGCCGTCTTCCTTCCCAAATTTTCTTTTCTGATGGCATACAAACAAGACTTTGGACAGAGTAGACATTATGAAATAAAAAACACATCAAATAGGCTTTTGAAAGCTACAGGTAACACGACCAAGGTGAGATTTTGTGTTTTGGAAAAAGACATGGAACACTTTTGCTGAGGTGACAGATATTAATTGCCTCCAAACCGAGTTTCACAGTGAATTTCATTTTAATTCAGTCAGAAACCACAGACACTCAGCTGGGAGGTGTAGAAGAATCTGGAAACAGCCATTAACAAGGGAATACATCAAGCCCAATATCACTAAGAACTCCTGCATTTCTTTGGATTTTTTCTGATTTTTCTTTTTTATCATGGTTTGTAATGAATTTTCTGATCTGAGGTTTGGTTTTGAGGTTGCAATATCGAGTTCAGGACACCGGAGGAATGGTCTTTTTCAATCAGGGCACAGCTGTTGGCTTGCTCCAATTCTGTCTTGCTTTCAAAGATTTGGGTTCCTCAGCGGCCCTTTGTTGCTTGAGCGGCAATTTCCTAAATGTTTTCTGGGTCTGAGTTGGTTTTGCTTTCTTCCTTCCCAATATTTGTATTCTGCCCAAATACAAACAGGAGTTTGGGCAGAGTAGCCATTATGAAACAAAAAACACAACAAATAGGCGTTTGAAGCTTAGAAATCTACAGGTAACACGACCGAGGTGAGTTTTTGTGTTTTAGAAAATAAAGTGGAACACTTTAGCTGAGGTGACAGTTATTAATTGCTTCCAAACTGAGTTTCACTGCGATTTTCCGGTTAATTCAGTCAGAATTCCACAGGCAGTCAGCTGCAGGGTTGGATGAATCCGGGAACAGCCGGTTTCCTTGCGAACAAATCCAGCCCAATATCATTCTGGATTCTTGCATTTTTGGGTATTTTCTCATTTTTCTTATGTATGAAGGTTTGTAATGAATTTTCTGATGTGAGCTTTGGTTTTGAGGCTGCAATATGGAGATCAGGGCACCGGAGGAATGGTCTTTTTCAAACAGGGCACAGCTGCTGGCTTGCTCCAATTCTGGCTTGCTGTCATTGTTTTGGGTGCCTCCGCCGATTTGAGGTTTCTTGAGTGGCAATTTCCTAAACGTTTTCTGAGTCTCAGATGGTTTTGTCCTCTTACTTCCCAAATTTTGTATTGTGACGCAATACAAACAAGAGTTTGGACAGAATAGACATTATGAAATAAAAAACACATCAAATAGGCTTTTGAAAGCTACAGGTAACACGACCAAGGTGAGATTTTGTGTTTTGGAAAAAGACATGGAACACTTTTGCTGAGGTGACAGATATTAATTGCCTCCAAACCGAGTTTCACAGCGAATTTCATTTTGATTCAGCAGAAACCACAGACACTCAGTTGGGAGGTATAGAAGAATCTGGAAACAGCCATTAACAAGGGAATAAATCAAGCCCAATATCACTAAGAACTCCTGCATTTCTTTGCATTTTTTGATTTTTCTTATTTATCATGATTTGTAATGAATTTTCTGAGCTGAGGTTTGGTTTTGAGGTTGCAATATCGAGTTCAGGACACCGGAGGAATGGTCTTTTTCAATCAGGGCACAGCTGTTGGCTTGCTCCAATTCTGTCTTGCTTTCAAAGTTTTGGGTTCCTCAGCGGCCCTTTGTTCCTTGAGCGGTAATTTCCTAAATGTTTTCTGGGTCTGAGTTGGTTTTGCCTTCTTCCTTCCCAAATTTTGTAATCTGACGCAATAGAAACAAAAGTTTGGGCAGAGTAGCCATTATGAAATAAAAAACACAACAAATAGGCGTTTGAAGCTTAGAAATCTACAGGTAACACAACAAAGGTGAGTTTTTGTGTTTTGGAAAATGAAATGGAAGACTTTGGCTGAGGTGACAGATATTAATTGCCCCCAAACTGAGTTTCACTGTGATTTTCAGGTTAATTCAGTCAGAATTCCACAGGCTGTCAGCTGGAGGGGTGGATGAATCCGGGAACAGCCGGTTTCCTAGCGACTAAATCAAGCCCTATATCATTATGGATTCTTGCATTTTTTTGGCTTTTTTCTCTTTTTTCTTATTTATCATGGTTTGTAATGAATTTTCTGATGTGAGCTTTGGTTTTGAGGCTGGCATATTGAGTTCAGGGCACAAGAGGAAGGTTGTTTTTCAATCAGGGCACAGCTGTTGGCTTGCTCCACTTCTGGCTTGCTGTCATTGTTTTGAGTGCCTCAGCCGATTTGTGGTTTCTTGTGTGGCAATTTCCGAAATGTTTTCAGGGTCTGAGTTGGCTTTGCCTTCTTCCTTCCCAAATTTTGTATTCTGATGCAATGCAAAGAAGAGTTTGTACAGAATAGCCATTATGAAAGAAAAAACACAACAAATAGGCGTTTGAAGCTTAGAAATCTACAGGTAACATGACCAAGGTGAGTTTTTGTGTTTTGGAAAATCAAATGGAACACTTTGGCTGAGGTGACAGATATTAATTGCCTCCAAACTGAGTTTCACTGTGATTTTCAGGTTAATTCAGTCAGAATTCCACAGGCTGTCAGCTGGAGGGGTGGATGAATCCGGGAACAGCCGGTTTCCTAGCGACTAAATCAAGCCCTATATCATTATGGATTCTTGCATTTTTTTGGCTTTTTTCTCTTTTTTCTTATTTATCATGGTTTGTAATGAATTTTCTGATGTGAGCTTTGGTTTTGAGGCTGGCATATTGAGTTCAGGGCACAAGAGGAAGGTTCTTTTTCAATCAGGGCACAGCTGTTGGCTTGCTCCACTTCTGGCTTGCTGTCATTGTTTTGGGTGCCTCAGCTGATTTGTGGTTTCTTGTGTGGCAATTTCCTAAATGTTTTCGGGGTCTGAGTTGGTTTTGCCTTCTTCCTTCCCAAATTTTGTATTCTGATGCAATACAAGCAAGATTTTGGACAGAGTAGCCATTATGAAAGAAAAAAAAAAAAAACACTGCAAATTGACCTTTCAGGATTAGAAATCCATAGGCAACACAACCAAGGTGAGATTCTGTGTTTTGGAAAATGACATGGAACGCTTCTGCTGAGGGGACAGATTCTAATTCCCTCCAAATGGAGTGTGAGAGCGATTTTGAGGTGAATTCAATCAGAATTCCAAAGTCGGTCTGTGGAAGGGGGGGATGAATCTGGAAACAGCCAGTTTCTTTGTGTCTAAATCCTGCCAAATATCACAAAGGACTCTTGCATTTCTTTGGCTTTTTCACATTTCCCTTATTTATCATGGTTTGTAATGAATTTTCTGATGTGAGCTTTGGTTTTGAGTCTGGCATATTGAGTTCAGGGCACAAGAGGAAGGTTCTTTTTCAATCAGGGCACAGCTGTTGGCTTGCTCCAATTCTGGCTTGCTGTCATTGTTTAGGGTGCCTCAGCCGATTTGTGGTTTCTTGAGTGCCAATTTCCTAAATGTTTTCTGGGTCTTAGTCGGTTTTGCCTTCTTATTCCCAAATTTTGTATTCTGATGCAATACAAGCAAGATTTTGGAGAGTAGCCATTATGAAAGAAAAAAAAAAAAAAAAAGCACATTGCCCTTTCAGGATTAGAAATCCACAGGCAACACGACCAAGATGAGTTTCTGTGTTTTGGAAAATGACATAGAACGCTTCTGCTGAGGGGACAGATTATAATTCCCTCCCAAATGAGTGTGAGTGCGATTTTGAGGTGAATTCAATCAGAATTCCAAAGTCAGTCTGTGGAAGGGGGGGAGAATCCGGAAACAGCCAGTTTCCTTGTGTCTAAATCCAGCCAAATATCACAAAGTACTCTTGCATTTCTTTGGCTTTTTTCTCTTTTTTCTTATTTATCATGGTTTGTAATTAATTTTCTCATGTGAGCTTTGGTTTTGAGGCTGGCATATTGAGTTCAGGGCAGAAGAGGATGGTTCTTTTTCAATCAGGGCACAGCTGTTGGCTGGCTGCAGTTCTGGCTTGCTGTCCTTATTTTGAGTACCTCAGCAGATTTGTGGTTTCTTGTGTGGCAATTTCCCAAATGTTTTCTGGGTCTGAGTTGGCTTTGCCTTCTTCCTTCCCAAATTTTGTATTCTGATGCAATGCAAAGAAGAGTTTGTACAGAATAGCCATTATGAAATAAAAAACACAACAAATAGGCGTTTGAAGCTTAGAAATCTACAGGTAACATAACCAAGGTGAGTTTTTGTGTTTATGAAAATAAAATGGAACACTTTGGCTGAGGTGACAGATATTAATTGCCTCCAAACTGAGTTTCACTGTGATTTTCAGGTTAATTCAGTCAGAATTCCACAGGCAGTCAGCTGGAGGGGTGGATGAATCCGGGAACAGCCGGTTTCCTAGCGACTAAATCAAGCCCTATATCATTATGGATTCTTGCATTTTTTTGGCTTTTTTCTCTTTTGTCGTATTTATCATGGTTTGTAATGAATTTTCTGATGTGAGCTTTGGTTTTGAGGCTGGCATATTGAGTTCAGGCACAAGAGGAAGGTTCTTTTTCAATCAGGGCACAGCTGTTGGCTTGCTCCAATTCTGGCTTGCTGTCATTGTTTTGGGTGTCTCAGCTGATTTGTGGTTTCTTGAGTGCCAATTTCCTAAATGTTTTCTGGGTCTGAGTCGGTTTTGCCTACTTATTCCCAAATTTTGTATTCTGATGCAATACAAGCAAGATTTTGGAGAGTAGCCATTATGAAAGAAAAAAAAAAAAACACAGCGCATTTCCCTTTCAGGATTAGAAATCTACAGGCAACACGCCCAAGATGAGTTTCTGTGTTTTGGAAAAAGTCATGGAACCCTTCTGCTGAGGGGACAGATTTTATTTCACTCCAAATTGAGTGTGAGTGCGATTTTGAGGTGAATTCAATCAGAATTCCAAAGTCAGTCTGTGGAAGGTTGGGATGAATCTCGAAACAGCCAGTTTCCTTTTATCTGAATCCAGCCAAATATCAAAAAGAACTCTTGCATTTCTTTGGCTTTTTCACATTTCCCTGATTTATCATGGTTTGTAATGAATTTTCTGATGTGAGCTTTGGTTTTGAGGCTGCAATATAGAGTTCAGGGCACTGGAGGAATGGTCTTTTTCAATCAGGGCACAGCTGTTTGCGTGCTCTAATTCTGGCTTCCTGTCAGTGTTTTGGGTGCCTCAGCTGAAATTTGGTTTCTTGAGTTTCACTGCGATTGTCAGGTTAATTAAGTCAGAATTCCACAGGCAGTCAGCTTTAGTGGTGGATGAATCTGGGAACAGCCGGTTTCCTTGCAACTAAATCAAACCCAATATCATTATGGATTCTTGCATTTCTTTGGCTTTTTTCTCTTTTTTCTTATTTATCATGGTTTGTAATGAATTTTCTGATGTGAGCTTTGGTTTAGAGGCTGCAATATGCAGTTCAGGGAACCGGAGGAGGGTCTTTTTCAATCAGGGCACAGCTGTTGGCTTGCTCCAATTCTGGCTTGCTGTCATTGTTTTGGGTGCCTCAGCCGATTTGTGGTTTCTTGAGTGCCAATTTCCTAAATGTTTTCTGGGTCTGAGTCGGTTTTGCCTTCCCAAATTATTTCCAAATTTTGTATTTTGATGCAATACAAGCAAGATTTTGGAGAGTAGCCATTATGAAAGAAAGAAAAAAAAAAAAACACAGCGAATTGCCCTTTCAGGATTATAAATCTACAGGCTACACGACCAAGATGAGTTTCTGTGTTTTGGAAAATGACAAGGAATCCTTCTGCTGAGGGGACAGATTCTAATTCCCTCCCAATTGAGTGTGAGTGCGATTTTGAGGTGAATTCAATCAGAATTCCAAAGTCAGTCTGTGGAAGGGGGGTATGAATCTGGAAACAGCCAGTTTCCTTGTATCTGAATCCAGCCAAATATCAAAAAGGACTCTTGCATTTCTTTGGCTTTTTCACATTTCCCTGATTTATCATGGTTTGTAATGAATTTTCTGATGTGAGCTTGGTTTTGAGGCTGCAATATGGAGTTCAGGGTACTGGAGGACCTGTCTTTTTCAAAGAGGGTACAGTTGTTGGCTTGCTGCAATTCTGGCTTGCTGTCATTGTTTTGGGTTCCTCAGCCAATTTGTGGTTTCCTGTGTGGCAATTTCCTAAATGTTCTCTGGGTCTGAGTTGGCTTTGCCTTCTTCCTTCCCAAATTTTGTATTCTGATGCAATACAAGCGAGATTTTCGACAGAGTAGCCATTATGAAATAAAAAACACAACTAATAGGCGTTTGAAGCTTAGAAATCAACAGGTAACATGACCAAGGTGAGTTTTTGTGTTTTGGAAAATAAAATGGAACACTTTGGCTGAGGTGACAGATATTAATTGCCTCCAAACTAAGTTTCAGTGCGATTTTCAGGTGAATTCAGTCAGAATTCCACAGGCAGTCAGCTGGAGGGGTGGATGAATCCGTGAACAGCTGGTTTCCTAGCGACTAAATCAAGCCCTATATCATCATGGATTCTTGCATTTTTTTGGCTTTTTTCTCTTTTTTCTTATTTATCATGGTTTGTAATGAATTTTCTGATGTGAGCTTTGGTTTTGAGGCTGGCATATTGAGTTCAGGGTACAAGAGGAAGGTTCTTTTTCTATCAGGGCACAGCTATTGGCTTGCTCCAATTCTGGCTTACTGTCATTGTTTTGGGTGCCTCAGCTAATTTGTGGTTTCTTGTGTGGCAATTTCCTAAATGTTCTCTGGGTCTGAGTTGGCTTTGCCTTCTTCCTTCCCAAATTTTGTATTCTGATGCAATACAAGCAAGATTTTGGACAGAGTAGCCATAATGCAATAAAAAACCCAACAAATAGGTGTTTGAAGCATACAAATCTACAGGTAACATGACCAAGTTGTTTTTGTGTTTTGGAAAATGAAATGGAACATTTTGGCTGAGGTGACAGATATTAATTGCCTCCAAACTCAGTTTCACTGCGATTTTCAGGTTAATTCAGTTAATTCAGTTAGGATTCCACAGGCTTCCATTTCTTCAGCTTTTTCACATTTCCCTTATTTATCATGGTTTGTATGAATTTTCTGATGTGAGCTTAGATTTGAGGCTGGCATATTGAGTTCAGGGCACAAGAGGAAGGTAATTTTTCAATCAGGGCACAGCTGTTGGCTTGCTCCACTTCTGGCTTGCTGTCATTGTTTTGGGTGCCTCAGCTGACATTTGGTTTCTTGAGCGGCTATTTCCTAAATGTTTTCTGGGTCTGAGTTGGTTTTGCCTTCTTCCTTCCCAAATTTTGCATTCTGACGCAATACAAACAAGAGTTTGGACAGAGTAGCAATTATGAAAAAAAAAAAACAACAAATAGGCATTTGAAGTTTTGAAATCTACAGGTAAGAAGACTAAGGTGAGTTTTTGAGTTTTGGAAGATAAAATAGAACACTTTGGCTGAGGTGACAGATATTAATTGCCTCCAAACCGAGTTTCACTGCGATTTTCAGGTTAATTCAGTCAGAAACCACAGACATTCAGCTGGGAGGTGTGGATGAATCTGGAAACAGCCGTTTACATTGCAAAAAATCAAGCCCAATATTACTAAGAACTCCTGCATTTCTTTGGCTTTTTTCTCATTTTTCTTCTTTATCATGGTTTGTAATGAATTTTCTGATGTGAGCTTTGGTTTTGAGGCTGGTATATTGAGTTCAGGGCACAAGAGGAAGGTTCTTTTTCAATCAGGGCACAGCTGTTGGCTTGCTCCAATTCTTGCTTGCTGTCATTGTTTTGGGTGCCTCAGCCGATTTGTGGTTTCTTGAGCGGCAATTTCCTAAATGTTTTCTGGGTCTGAGTCGGTTTTGCCTTCTTATTCCCAAATTTTGTATTCTGATGCAATACAAGCAAGATTTTGGCAGAGTAGCCATTATAAAAGAAAAAAAAAAAACACAGCAAATTGCCCTTTCAGGATTAGAAATCTACAGGCAACGCGACCAAGATGAGTTTCTGTGTTTTGGAAAATGACATGGAACACTTCTGCTGAGGGGACAGATTCTAATTCCCTCCATATTGAGTGTGAGTGCGATTTTGAGGTGAATTCAATCAGAATTCCAAGGTCTGTCTGTGGAAGGGGGGGATGAATCTGGAAACAGCCAGTTTCTTTGTGTCTAAATCCAGCCAAATACCACAAAGGACTCTTGAATTTCTTTGGCTTTCTCAGATTTCCCTTATTTATCATGGTTTGTAATGAATTTTCTGATGGGAGCTTTGGTTTTGAGGCTGCAATATGGAGTTATGGGCACTGGATTAATGGTCTTGTTCAATCAGGGCACAGCTGTTGGCTTGCTCCAATTCTGTCTTGCTTTCAAGGTTTTGGGTGCCTCAGCTGATTTGTGGTTTCTTGAGCGGCAATTTCCTAAATGTTTTCTGGGTCTGAGTTGGTTTTCCCTTCTTCCTTCCCAAATTTAGTATTCTGATGCAATGCAAAGAAGAGTTTGTACAGAGTAGCCATTATGAAATAAACAACACAAGAAATAGGCGTTTCAAGATTTTAAATCTGCAGGTAACACGACCAAAGTGAGTTTTTTTGTTTTGGAAAATAAAAGGGAAAACTTTGGCTGAGGTGACAGATATTAATTGCCACCAAACGGAGTTTCACTGTGATTTTCGGGTTCATTCTGTGAGAATTCCACAGGCAGTCAGCTTTAGGCGTGGATGAATCTGGGAACTGCTGGCTTCCTTGCGACTAAATCAAGCCCAATATCATTATGGATTCATGCATTTCTTTGGCTTTTTTTCTGATTTTTCTTATTTATCATTGTTTGTAATGAATTTTCTGATGTGAGCTTTGGTTTTGAGGCTGGCATATTGAGTTCAGGGCACAAGAGGAAGGTTCTTTTTCAATCAGGGCACAGCTGTTGTCTTGCTGCAATTCTGCTTGCTGTCATTGTTTTGGGTGCCTCAGCTGATTTGTGGATTCTTGTGTTGCAGTTTCCTAAATGTTTTCTGGGTCTGAGTCGGATTTGCCTTCTTATTCCCAAATTTTGTGTTCTGATGCAACATAAGCAATATTTTGAACAGGGTAGCCATTATGAAAGAAAAAAAAACACAGCAAATTGCCCTTTCAGGATTAGAAATCTATAGGCAACACGACCAAGATGAGTTTCTGTGTTTTGGAAAATGACATGGCACCGTTCTGCTGAGGGGACAGATTCTAATTCCCTCCAAATTGAGTGTGAGTGCGATTTTGAGGTGAATTCAATCAGAATTCCAAAGTCTGTCTGTGGAAGGGGGGGGATGAATCCGGAAACAGCCAGTTTCCTTCTGTCTAAATCCAGCCAAATACCACAAAGGACTCTTGAATTTCTTTGGCTTTCTCAGATTTCCCTTATTTATCATGGTTTCTAATGAATTTTCTGATGTGAGCTTTGGTTTTGAGGATGGAATATGGAGTTCAGGGCACTGGATTAATGGTCTTGTTCAATCAGGGCACAGCTGTTGGCTTGCTCCAATTCTGTCTTGCTTTCAAGGTTTTGGGTGCCTCAGCCGATTTGTGGTTTCTTGAGCGGCAATTTCCTAAATGTTTTCTGGGTCTGAGTTGGTTTTCCCTTCTTCCTTCCCACATTTTGTATTCTGACGCAATACAAACAAGAGTTTTGACAGAGTAGCCATTATGAAATAAAAAAAAAAAAACAACAACAACAAATTAGCGTTTGAAGCTTATAAATCTAAGGGTAACATGACCAAGGTGAGTTTTTGTGATTTGGAAAATAAAATGGAACACTTTGGCTGAGGTGACTGATATTATTGCCTCCAAACTGAGTCTTACTGCGATTTTCAGGTTAATTCAGTCGGAATTCCACAGGCAGTCAGCTGGAACTGTGGATGAATCTGGGAACAGCCGGTTTCCTTGCAACTAAATCAAGCCCACTATCATTATGGATTCTTGCATTTCTTTGGCTTTTTCTCCATTTTCTTATTTATCATGGTTTGTAATGAATTTTCTGATGTGAGCTTTGGTTTTGAGGCTGGCATATTGAGTTCAGGGCACAAGAGGGAGGTTCTTTTTCAATCAGGGCACAGCTGTTGGCTTGCTCCAATTCTGGCTTGCTGTCATTGTTTTGGGTGCCTCAGCCGATTTGTGGTTTCTTGAGCGGCAATTTCCTTAATGTTTTCTGGGTCTGAGTCGGTTTTGCCTTCTTATTCCCATATTTTGTATTCTGATGCAATACAAGCAAGATTTGGACAGAGTAGCCATTATGAAAGAAAAAAAAAACACAGAAATTGCCCTTTCAGGATTAGAAATCTGCTGGCAACATGATCAAGATTAGTTTCTGTGTTTTGGAAAATGACATGGAACCCTTCTGCTGAGGGGACAGATTCTAATTCCCTCCAAATTGAGTGTGAGTGCAATTTTGAGGTGAAATCAATCAGAATTCCAAATCAGTCAGTGAAAGGGGAGGATGAATCTTTAAACAGCCAGTTTCCTTGTGTCTAAATCCAGTCAAATATCACTAAGAACTCGTGCATTTCTTTGGCTTTTGTCTCATTTTTCTGATTTATCATGGTTTGTAATGAATTTTCTGATGTGAGCTTTGGTTTTGAGGCTGGCATATTGAGTTCAGGGCACCGGATCAATGGTCTTTTTCAAACAGGACACAGCTGTTGGCTTGTTGCAATTCTGGCTTGCTGTCATTGTTTTGCGTGCCTCAGCTGTTTTTGGTTTCTTTAGTGGCAATTTCCTACATGTTTTCTGGGTCTGAGTTGGTTTTGCCTTCTTCCTTCCCAAATTTTGTATTCTGACGTAATACAAACAAGAGTTTGGACAGAGTAGCCATTATGAAATAAAAAACAAAACAAATAGGCATTTGAAGTTCTGAAATCTACAGGTAAGAAGACTAAGGTGAGTTTTTGAGTTTTGGAAGATAAAATGGAACACTTTGGCTGAGGTGACAGATATTAATTGCCTCCAAACCGAGTTTCACTGCGATATTCAGGTTAATTCAGTCAGAAACCACAGATACTCAGCTGGGAGGTGTGGATGAATCTGGAAACAGCCGTTTACATGGCAATAAATCAAGCCCAATATTACTAAGAACTCCTGCATTTCTTTGGCTTTTTTCTCATTTTTCTTATTTATCATGGTTTGTAATGAATTTTCTGATGTGAGCTTTGGTTTTGAATCTGCTATATTGAGCTCAGGGCACAAGAGGAAGGTTCTCTTTCAATCAGGGCACAGCTGTTGTCTTTCTCCAATTCTGGCTTGCTGTCATTGTTGTGGGTTCCTCAGCTGACTTTTGGTTTCTTGAGTGGCAATTTCCTAAATGTTTTCTGGGTCTGACACGGTTTTTCCTTCTTATTCCCAAATTTTGTATTCTGACGCAATACAAACAAGAGTTTGGACAGACTAGCAATGATGAAATAAAAAACACAACAAATAGGCATTTGAAGCTTAGAAATCTACAGGTAAGAATACTAAGGTGAGTTTTTGAGTTTTGGAAAATAAAATGGAACACTTTGGCTGAGGTGACAGATATTAATTGCCTCCAAACCGAGTTTCACTGCGATTTTCAGGTTAATTCAGTCAGAAACCACAGACACTCAGCTGGGAGGTGTGGATGAATCTGGAAACAGCCGTTTACATGGCAATAAATCAAGCCCAATATTACTAAGAACTCCTGCATTTCTTTGGCTTTTTTCTCATTCTTCTGATTTATCATGGTTTGTAATGAATTTTCTGATGTGAGCTTTGGTTTTGAGGCAGGCATATTGAGTTCAGGGCACAAGAGGAAGGTTCTTTTTCAATCAGGGCACAGCTGTTGGCTTGCTCCAATTCTGGCTTGCTGTCCTTGTTTTGGGTGCCTCAGCTGACTTTTGGTTACTTGAGCGGCAATTTCCTAAATGTTTTCTGGGTCTGAGTTGGCTTTGCCTTCTTCCTTCCCAAATTTTGTATTCTGACGCCATACAAACAAGAGTTTGGGCAGAGTAGCCATTATGAAATAAAAAACACAACAAATAGGCGTTGGAAGCTTAGAAATCTACAGGTAACTCAATCAAGATGAGGTTTTGTGTTTTGGAAAATGAAATGGAAGACTTTGGCTGAGGTGACAGATATTAATTGCCTCCAAACTGAGTTTCACTGTGATTTTCAGGTTAATTCAGTCATAATTCCACAAGCAGTCAGCTGGAGGGGTGGATGAATCCGGGAACAGCCGGTTTCCTTGCGACTAAATCTAGCCCAATATCATTATGGATTCTTGCATGTCTTTGTCTATTTTCTCATGTTTCTTATTTATCATGGTTTGTAATGAATTTGCTGATGTGTTCTTTGGTTTTGAGGCTGCAATATGGAGTTCAGGGAACCTGAGGAATGGTCTTTTTTAATCAGGGCACAGCTGTTGCCTTGCTCCAATTCCGGCTTGCTGTCATTGGTTTGGGTGCCTCAGCCAATTTGTCGTTTCCTCAGTGGCAATTTCCTAAATGTTTACTGGTTCTGAGTTGGTTTTGCCTTCTTCCTTCCCAAATTTTGTATTCTGAAGAAATATAAACAAGAGTTTAGACAGAGTAGCCATTATGAAATTAAAAGCACAACAAATAGGCGTTGGAAGCTTAGAAATCTACAGGTAACACGACTAAGGTGAGTTTTTGTGTTTTGGAAAATAAAATGGAACACTTTGGCTGTGGTGACAGATATTAATAGTCTCCAAACTGAGTTTCACTGCGATTTTCAGGTTAATTCATTCAGAAGTCCACAGGCAGTCAGCTGGAAGGGTGGATGGATCTGGGAACAGCCGGTTTCGTTGTGACTGAATCAAGCCCAATATCATTATGGATTCTTGCATTTCCTTGGCTATTTTCTCATTTTTCTTTTTATCATGGTTTGTAATGAATTTTCTGATGTGAGCTTTGGTTTTGATGCTGGCATATTGGGTTCAGGGCACAAGAGGAAGGTTCTTTTTCAATCAGGGCACAGCTATTGGTTTGCTACAATTCTGTCTTGCTTTAAAGGTTTTGGGTGCCTCAGCGTTGTTGTTTTTTGATCCACATTTTCTGAATGTTTTCTGGGTCTGAGTTGGTTTTGCCTTCTTCCTTCCCAAATTTTCTGACGCAATACAAACAAGAGTTTGGACAGAGTAGCCATTATGAAATAAACAACACAACATTACGCATTTGAAGCTTAGAAATCGATAGGTAACACGACCAAGGTGAGTTTTTGTGTTTTAGAAAGTGTCATGGAACACTTCTGCTGAGGGGACAATTTCTAATTCCCTCCAAAGTGAGTTTCACTGCGATTTCCAGGTTAATTCAGTCAGAATACACATTCACTCAGCTGGGAGGTGTGGAAGAATCTGGAAACAGCAGTTTACATGGGAATAAATGAAGCCCAATATCACTAAGAACTCCTGCATTTCTTTGGCTTTTTTCTCATTTTTCTTATTTATCATGGTTTGTAATGAATTTTCTGATGTGAGCTTTGGTTTTGAGGCTGGCATATTGAGTTCAGGGCACAAGAGGAAGGTTCTTTTTCAATCAGGGCACAGCTGTTGGCTTGCTCCAATTCTGGCTTGCTGTCCTTGTTTTGGGTGCCTCAGCTGACATTTGGTTTCTTGAGCAGCAATTTCCTAAATGTTTTCTTGGTCGGAGTTGGTTTTGCCTTCTTCCTTCCCAAATTTTGTATTCTGACGCAATATAAACTAGAGTTTGGACAGAGTAGCCATTATGAAATAAAAAACACAACACATAGGCGTTTGAAGCTTAGAAATCTACAGGTAACACGACCAAGGTGAGTTTTTGTGTTTTGGAAAATAAAATGGAACACTTTGGCTGAGGTGACAGATATTAATTGCCTCCAAACTGAGTTTCACTGTGATTTTCAGGTTAATTCAGTGAGAATTGCACAGGCAGTCACCTGGAGGGGTGGATGAATCCAGGACTAGCCGGATTTCTTACGACTAAATCAAGCCCAATATCATTGTGGATTCTTGCATTTCTTTGGATTTTTTCTCTTTTTTCTTATTTATCGTGGTTGGTAATGAATTTTTGATGTGAGCTTTGGATTTGAGGCTGCAATAAGAACTTCCGGGCACAAGAGAAATGTTCTTTTTCAATCAGGGCACAGCTGTTGGCTTGCTCTAATTGTGGCTTGCTGTCATTGTTTTGGGTGCCTCAGCAAATTTGAGGTTTCTTGAGTGGCAATTTCCTAAATGTTTTCTGGGTCTGACACGGTTTTTTCTTCTTATTCCCAAATTTTTTATTCTGACTCAATACAAACAAGAGTTTGGACAGAGTAGCCATTATGAAATAAAAAACACAACAAATAGGCGTTTGAAGCTTAGAAATCTACAGGTAACACGACCAAGGTGAGTTTTTGTGTTTTGGAAAATAAAATGGAACACTTTGGCTCAGGTGACATATATTAATTGCCTCCAAACTGAGTTTCCCTGTGATTTTCAGGTTAATTCAGTGAGAATTGCACAGGCAGTCACCTCGAGGGGTGGACGAATCCAGGAATAGCCGGATTCCTTACAACTAAATCAACCCCAATATCATTATGGATTCTTGCATTTCTTTGGCTTTTTTCTCATTTTTGTTATGTATGATGGTTTGTAATGAATTTTCTGATGTGCGCTTTGTTTTTGAGGTTGGCAATTGAGTTCAGGGCACAAGAGGATGGTTCTTTTTCAATCAGGGCACAGCTGTTGGCTTGCTCCAATTCTGGCTTGCTGTCATTGTTTTGGGTGCTTCAGCCGATTTGTGGGTACTTGAGTGGTAATTTACTAAATGCTTTCTGGGTCTGAGTTGATTTTGCCTTGTTATTCCCAAATTTTGTATTCTGATGCAATACAAGCAAGATTTTGGACAGAGTAGCCATTATGAAAAAAAAGAAAATACGGCAAATTGCCCTTTCAGGATTCAAAAGCTACAGGGAACAAGACCAAGATGAGTTTCTGTGTTTTGGATAATGACTTGGAACACTTCTGCTGAGGGGACAGATTCTAATTACCTTCCAATTGAGTGTGAGTGCGATTTTGAGGTGAATTCCATCAGAATTCCAAAGTCAGTCTGTGGAAGGGGTTGATGAATCTGGAAACAGCCAGTTTCCTTGTGTCTAAATCCAGCCAAATATCACAAAGGACTCTTGCATTTATTTGACTTTTTCACATTTCCCTTATTATCAAGGTTTGTAATGAATATTCTGATGTGAGCTTTGGTTTTGAGACGGCAATATGGAGTTCAGGGCACCGGAAGAATGGTCTTTTTAAAACAGGGCACAGCTGTTAGCTTGCTCCAATTCTGGGTTGCTGTCATTGGTTTTGGGGTTTCAGCTGACTATTGGTTTTGAGCGGCAATTTTCTAAATTTTTTCTGGGTCTGAGTTAGTTTTGCCTTATTCCTTCCCAAATTTTGTATTCTGACACAATGCAACAAATAGACATTTACAGATTATAAATCTGCTGGTAACACGCCAATATGATTTTTTTTTTGTTTTGGAAAATAAAATGGAACACTTTGGCTGAGGTGACAGATATTAATTGCCTCCAAACTGAGTTTCACTGCGATTTTCTGATAAATTCAGTCGGAATTCCACAGGAAGTCAGCTGGAGCTGTGGATGAATCTGGGAACAGCCGATTTCCTTGCGACTAAATCAAGCCCAATATCATTATGGATTCTTGCATTTCCTTGGCTATTTTCTCATTTTTCTTAATTTTAGTGGTTTGTAATGAATTTTCTGATGTGAGCTTTGGTTTTGAGGCTGGCATATGGAGTTCAGGGCACAAGAGGAAGGTTCTTATTCAATCAGGTCACAGCTGTTGGCTTGCTCCAATTCTGGCTTGCTGTCATTGTTTTGGGTGCCTCCGCCGATTTGAAGTTTCTTGAGCATCAATATCCTAAATGTTTTCTTGGTCTGAGTTGGTTTTACTTCTTCCTTCCCAAATTTTGTATTCTGACACAATACAAACAAGAGTTTGGAAAGAGTAGCCATTAGGAAATAAAAAACACAACAAATAGGCTTTTGAAGCTACAGGTAACACGACCAAGGTGAGATTTTGTGTTTTGGAAAATCAAATGGAACAAGTTGGCTGTGGTGACAGATATTAACTGCCTCCGTTCAGGTTAATTCAGTCAGAATTCCACAGGCAGTCAGCTGGAGGGGTGGATGAATCCGGGAATAGCCGGTTTCCTTGCAACTAAATGAAGCCCAATATCATTATGGATTCTTGCATTTCTTTGGCTTTATTCTGATATTTCTTATTTATCATGGTTTGTAATGAATTTTCTGATGTGAGCTTTGGTTTTGAGGCTGCAATATGGAGTTCAGGGCACCGGAGGAATGGTCTTTTTCAATCAGGGCACAGCTGCTGGCTTGCTCCAATTCTGGCTTGCTGTCATTGTTTTGGGTGCCTCCGCCGATTTGAGGTTTCTTGAGTGGCAATTTCCTAAATGTTTTCTGAGTCTCAGTTGTTTTTGTCCTCTTACTTCCCAAATTTTGTATTCTGACGTAATACAAGCAAGATTTTGGACAGAATAGACATTATGAAATAAAAAACACATCAAATAGGCTTTTGAAAGCTACAGGTAACACGACCAAGGTGAGATTTTGTGTTTTGGAAAAAGATATGGAACACTTTTACTGAGGTGACAGATATTAATTGCCTCCAAACCGAGTTTCACAGCGAATTTCATTTTAATTCTGTCAGAAACCACAGACACTCAGCTGGGAGGTATAGAAGAATCTGGAAACAGCCATTAACAAGGGAATAGATCAAGCCCAATATCACTAAGAACTCCTGCATTTCTTTGGATTTTTTCTGATTTTTCTTATTTATCATGGTTTGTAATGAATTTTCTGATGTGAGCTTTGGTTTTGAGGCTGCAATATCGAGTTCAGGACACCGGAGGAATGGTCTTTTTCAATCAGGGCACAGCTGTTGGCTTGCTCCAATTCTGTCTTGCTTTCAAGGTTTTGGGTTCCTCAGCGGCCCTTTGTTTCTTGAGCGGCAATTTCCTAAATGTTTTCTGGGTCTGAGTTGGTTTTGCCTTCTTCCTTCCCAAATTTTGTAATCTGACGCAATAGAAACAAAAGTTTGGGCAGAGTAGCCATTATGAAATAAAAAACACAACAAATAGGCGTTTGAAGCTTAGAAATCTACAGGTAACACAACCAAGGTGAGTTTTTGTGTTTTGGAAAATCAAATGGAACACTTTGGCTGAGGTGACAGATATTAATTGCCTCCAAATTGAGTTTCACTGTGATTTTCAGGTTAATTCAGTCAGAATTCCACAAGCTGTCAGCTGGAGGGGTGGATGAATCCGGGAACAGCCGGTTTCCTTGCGACTAAATCCAGCCCAATATCATTATGGATTCTTGCATTTCTTTGGCTTTTTTCTCATTTTTCTTATTTATCATGGTTTGTAATGAATTTTCTGATGTGATCTTTGGTTTTGAGGCTGCAATATGGAGTTCAGGGCACCAGAGGAATGGTCTTTTTCAAACAGGTCACAGCTGTTGGCCTGCTCCAATTCTGGCTTGCTGCCATTTATTTGGGTGCCTCAGCTGACTTTTGGTTTCTTGAGTGGCAATTTCCTAAATGTTTTCTGGGTCTGAGTTGGTTTTGCCGTCTTCCTTCCCAAATTTTCTTTTCTGATGGCATACAAACAAGACTTTGGACAGAGTAGACATTATGAAATAAAAAACACATCAAATAGGCTTTTGAAAGCTACAGGTAACACGACCAAGGTGAGATTTTGTGTTTTGGAAAAAGACATGGAACACTTTTGCTGAGGTGACAGATATTAATTGCCTCCAAACCGAGTTTCACAGTGAATTTCATTTTAATTCAGTCAGAAACCACAGACACTCAGCTGGGAGGTGTAGAAGAATCTGGAAACAGCCATTAACAAGGGAATACATCAAGCCCAATATCACTAAGAACTCCTGCATTTCTTTGGATTTTTTCTGATTTTTCTTTTTTATCATGGTTTGTAATGAATTTTCTGATCTGAGGTTTGGTTTTGAGGTTGCAATATCGAGTTCAGGACACCGGAGGAATGGTCTTTTTCAATCAGGGCACAGCTGTTGGCTTGCTCCAATTCTGTCTTGCTTTCAAAGATTTGGGTTCCTCAGCGGCCCTTTGTTGCTTGAGCGGCAATTTCCTAAATGTTTTCTGGGTCTGAGTTGGTTTTCCCTTCTTCCTTCCCAATATTTGTATTCTGCCCAAATACAAACAGGAGTTTGGGCAGAGTAGCCATTATGAAACAAAAAACACAACAAATAGGCGTTTGAAGCTTAGAAATCTACAGGTAACACGACCGAGGTGAGTTTTTGTGTTTTAGAAAATAAAGTGGAACACTTTAGCTGAGGTGACAGTTATTAATTGCTTCCAAACTGAGTTTCACTGCGATTTTCCGGTTAATTCAGTCAGAATTCCACAGGCAGTCAGCTGCAGGGTTGGATGAATCCGGGAACAGCCGGTTTCCTTGCGAACAAATCCAGCCCAATATCATTCTGGATTCTTGCATTTTTGGGTATTTTCTCATTTTTCTTATGTATGAAGGTTTGTAATGAATTTTCTGATGTGAGCTTTGGTTTTGAGGCTGCAATATGGAGATCAGGGCACCGGAGGAATGGTCTTTTTCAAACAGGGCACAGCTGCTGGCTTGCTCCAATTCTGGCTTGCTGTCATTGTTTTGGGTGCCTCCGCCGATTTGAGGTTTCTTGAGTGGCAATTTCCTAAACGTTTTCTGAGTCTCAGATGGTTTTGTCCTCTTACTTCCCAAATTTTGTATTGTGACGCATTACAAACAAGAGTTTGGACAGAATAGACATTATGAAATAAAAAACACATCAAATAGGCTTTTGAAAGCTACAGGTAACACGACCAAGGTGAGATTTTGTGTTTTGGAAAAAGACATGGAACACTTTTGCTGAGGTGACAGATATTAATTGCCTCCAAACCGAGTTTCACAGCGAATTTCATTTTGATTCAGCAGAAACCACAGACACTCAGTTGGGAGGTATAGAAGAATCTGGAAACAGCCATTAACAAGGGAATAAATCAAGCCCAATATCACTAAGAACTCCTGCATTTCTTTGCATTTTTTGATTTTTCTTATTTATCATGATTTGTAATGAATTTTCTGATCTGAGGTTTGGTTTTGAGGTTGCAATATCGAGTTCAGGACACCGGAGGAATGGTCTTTTTCAATCAGGGCACAGCTGTTGGCTTGCTCCAATTCTGTCTTGCTTTCAAAGTTTTGGGTTCCTCAGCGGCCCTTTGTTCCTTGAGCGGCAATTTCCTAAATGTTTTCTGGGTCTGAGTTGGTTTTGCCTTCTTCCTTCCCAAATTTTGTAATCTGACGCAATAGAAACAAAAGTTTGGGCAGAGTAGCCATTATGAAATAAAAAACACAACAAATAGGCGTTTGAAGCTTAGAAATCTACAATCAAGCCCAATGTCATTATGGATTCTTGCGTTTCTTTGCTTTTTTCTCATTTTTCTTATTTATCATGGTTTGTAATGAATTTTCTGATGTCAGCTTTGGTTTTGAGGCTGTAATATGGCGTTCAGGGCACCAGAGGTATGGTCTTTTTCAAACAGGGCACAGCTGTTGTGCTGCTCCAATTCTGGCTTGCTGTCATTGTTTTGAGTGCCTCAGCCGATTTGTGGTTTCTTGAGCGGCAATTTCCTAAAGGTTTTCTGGGTCTGAGTTGGTTTTGCCTTCTTCCTTCCCAAATTTGTATTCTGACGCAATACAAACAAGAGTTTGGGCGGAGTAGCCATTATGAAATAAAAAACACAACAAAAAGGCGTTTGAAGCTTAGAAAAATACAGGTAACACGACCAAGGTGAGTTTTTGTGTTTTGGAAAATAAAATGGAACACTTTGGCTGAGGTCACAGATATTAATAGCCTCCAAACTGAGTTTCACTGCGATTTTCAGGTGAATTCAGTCAGAAGTCCACAGGCAGTCAGCTGGAGGTGTGGATGAATCCGGGAACAGCCGGTTTCCTTGCGACTAAATCAAGCCCAATATCATTCTTGATTCTTGCATTTCTTTGGCTTTTTTCTCCTTTTTCTTATTTATCATGGTTTGTAATGAATTTTCTGATGTGAGCTTTGGTTTTGAGGTTGCAATATTGAGTTCAGGGCACCCGAGGAATGGTCTTTTTCAAACAGGGTACAGATGTTGGCTTGCTCCAATTCTGGCTTTCTGTCATTGTTTTGGGAGCCTCAGCTGACTTTTGGTATCTTGAGTGGCAATGTCCTAAATGTTTTCTGGGTCTGAGTTGGTTTTGCCTTCTTCCTTCCCAAATATTGTATTCTGATGGAATACAAACAAGAGTTTGGACAGAGTAGTCATTATGAAATAAAAAACACAACAAATAGGTGTTTGAAGTTTATAAGTCTACTCGTAACGAGACCAAGGTGAGTTTTTGATTTTGGAAAATAAAATGGAACACTTTGGCTGAGGTGACAGATATTAATTGCCTCCAAACTGAGGTTCACTGCGATTTTCAGGTTAATTCAGTCATAATTCCACAGGCAGTCAGCTGGAGGGGTGGATGAATCTGGGAACAGCCAATTTCCTTGCGACTAATTCAAGCCCAATATCATTATGGATTCTAGCATTTCTTTGGCTTTTGTCTCATTTTTCTTATTTATCATGGTTTGTAATGAATTTTCTGATGTGAGCTTTGGTTTTGAAGCTGCAATATGGAGTTCAGGGCACAAGAGGAAGGTTATTTTTCAAAAAGGGCACAGCTGTTGACTTGCTCCAAGTCTGCCTTGCTGTCATTGTTTTGGGTGCCACAGCTGACTTTTGGTTTCCTGAGCGGCAATTTCCTAAATGTTTTCTGGGTCTGAGAGGTTTTTACCTTCTTCCTTCCCAAATTTTGTATTGTGACGCAATACAAACATGAGTTCAGACAGAGTAGCGATTATGAAATAAAAAACACAACAAATAGGCGTTTGAAGCTTAGAAATCTACAGGTTCACGACCAAGGTGAGTTTTTGTGTTTTGAAAAATCAAATGGAACACTTTGGCTGAGGTGACAGATATTAATTGCCTCCAAACTGAGGTTCACTGCGATTTTCCGGTTAATTCAGTCATAATTCCACAGGCATCAGCTGGAGGGGTGGATGAATCTGGGAACAGCCAATTTCCTTGCGACTCAATCAAGCCCAATATCATTATGGATTCTTGCATTTCTTTGGCTTTTGTCTCATTTTTCTTATTTATCATGGTTTGTAATGAATTTTCTGATGTGAGCTTTGGTTTTGAGGCTGCAATATGGAGTTCAGGGCACCGGAGGAAGGTTATTTTTCAAAAAGTGCACAGCTGTTGACTTGCTCCTATTCTGCCTTGCTGTCATTGTTTTGGGTGCCTCAGCCGATTATTGGTCTTTTGAGCGGCAATGTCCTAAATGTTTTCTGGGTCTGAATTGGGTTTGCCTTCTTCCTTCCCAAATGTTGTATTCTGATGCCATACAAACAAGAGTTTGGGGAGAGTAGCCATTATGAAATAAAAACACAACAAATAGGCATAGAAGCTTTGAAATCTACAGGTAACACGACCAAGGTGAGGTTTTGTGTTTTTGAAAATCAAATGGAACACTTTGGCTGAGGTGACAGATATTAATTGCCTCCAAACTGAGTTTCACTGTGTTTCTCCGGTTAATTCACTCAGAATTCCACAGGCTGTCAGCTGGAGGGGTGGATGTATCTGGGAACAGCCAGTTTCCTTGCGACTAAATCAAGCCCAATATCATTATGGATTCTTCCATTTCTTTGGCTTTTTTATCATTTTTCTCATTTTTTATGGTTTGTAATGAATTTTCTGATGTGAGCTTTGGTTTTGAGGCTGCAATATGGAGTTCATGGCACAAGAGGAAGGTTCTATTTCAATCAGGGCACAGCTGTTGTCTTGCTCCAATTCTGGCTTGCTGTCATTGTTTTCGATACCTCAGCTAATTTGTGGTTTCTTGAGCGGCAATTTCCTAAATGTTTTGTGCATCTGAGTTGGTTTTTCCTTCTTCCTTCCCTAATTTTGTATTCTGAGGCAACACAAACAAGAGTTTGGACAGAGTAGCAATTATGAAATAAAAACCACAACAAATAGGCATTTGAAGCTTAGAAATCTACAGGTAACATTACCAAGGTGAGTTTTTGTGTTTTGGAAAAAAAAAATGGAACACTTTGGCTGAGGTGACAGATATTAATTGCCTCCAAACTGAGTTTCACTGCGATATTCAGGTGAATTCAGTCAGAATTCCACCGGCAGTCAGCTGGAGGGGTGGATGAATCCGGGAACAGCCAGTTTCCTTGCAACTAAATCAAACCCAATATCATTATTGATTCTTGCATTTCTTTGGCTTTTTTCTCCTTTTTCTTATTTATCATGGGTTGTAATGAATTTTCTGATGTCAGCTTTGGTTTTGAGGCTGAAATATGGAGTTCAGGGCACCGGGGGAATGGACCTTTTAAACAGGGCAAAGCTGTTGGCCTGCTCCAATTCTGGCTTGCTGTCATTTTTTTGAGCCTCAGCCGATTTGTGGTTTCCTGAGCTGCAATTTCCTACATGTTTTCTGCGTCTGAGTTGGTTTTGCCTTCTACCTTCCCAAATTTTGTATTCTGATTTCTACAAACAAGAGTTTGGGGAGAGTAGCCATTATGACATAAAAAACACAGCAAATAGGATTTTGAAGCTTATAAATCTACAGGTAACATGACCAAGGGGAGTTTTTGTGTTTTGGAAAATCAAATGGAACACTTTGGCTGAGGTGACAGATATTAATTGCCTCCAAACTGAGTTTCACTGCGATTTTCAGGTTAATTCAGTCAGAATTGCACAGGCAGTCAGCTGGAGGGGTGGATGAATCCGGGAACAGCCGGTTTCCTTGCGACTGAATCAAGCCCAATATCATTATGAATTCTTGCATTTCTTTGGCTTTTTTCTATGTTTTCTTAATTATCATGGTTTTTAATAAATTTTCTGATGTGAGCTTTGGTTTTGAGGCTGCAGTATGGAGTTCACGGCACTGGAAGTATGGTCATTTTAAACAGGGTACAGCTGTGGCTTGCTCCAATTCTGGCTTGCCTTCATTGTTTTGGCTGCCTCAGTTGATTTTGGTTTCTTGAGCGGCAATTTTTTAAATGTTTTCTGGGTCTGAGTTGGTTTTACCGTCTTCGTATCCAAATTTTCTTTTCTGCTGCCATACAAACAAGAGTTTGGGCAGAATAGCCATTATGAAATAAAAAACACAACAAATAGGCGTTTGAAGCTTAGAAATCTACAGGTAAGATGACCAAGGTGAGTTTTTGTGTTTTGGAAAATAAAATGAAACACTTTGGCTGAGGTGACAGATATTAATGGCCTCCAAACTGAGTTTCACTGCGATTTTCAAGTTAATTCAGTCAGAATTCCACAGGCAGTCAGCTGGAGGGCTGGATGAATCCGGGAACAGCCGGTTTCCTTGCGACTGAATCAAGCCCAATATTATGGATTCTTGCATTTCCTTGTCTTTTTTCTCATTTTTCTTATTTTTTATGGTTTGTAATGAATTTTCTGATGTGAGCTTTGGTTTTGAGGCTGCAATATGGAGTTCAGGGCAGAAGAGGTAGTTTCTTTTTCAATCAGGGTACAGCTGTTGGCTTGCTCCAATTCTGGCTTGCTATCATTGTTTTGGGTGCCTCAGCTGACTTTTGGTTTCTTGAGTGGCAATTTCCTAAATGTTTTCTGAGTCTGAGTTGGTTTTGCCTTCTTCCTTCCCAAATTTTGTATTCTGACGGCATACAAACAAGAGTTTGGGGAGAGTAGCCATTGTGAAATGAAACACAAAACAAACAGGCATTTGAAGCTTAGAAATCTACAGGTAACATGACCAAGGTGAGTTTTTGTGTTTTGGAATATAAAATGGAACACTTTGGCTGTGGTGACAGATATTAATTGCCTCCAAACTGAGTTTCACTGCGATTTTCATGTTAATTCAGTCAGAATTCCACAGGCAGTCAGCTGGAGGGGTGGATGAATCCGGGAACAGCCGGTTTCCTTGTGACTGAATCAAGCCCAATATCATTATGGATTCTTGCATTTCTTTGGCTTTTTTCTCCTTTTTCTTATTTATCATGGTTTGTAATGAATTTTCTGATGTGAGCTTTGGTTTTGAGGCTGCAATCTGGAGTTCAGGGTGCAAGAGGAAGGCTCTTTTTCAAACAGGGCACAGAAGTTGGCCTGCTCCAATTCTGGCTTGCTGTCATTGTTTTGGGTGCCTCAGCCGATTTGTGTATTCTGAGCGGCAATTTCCTAAATGTTTCTGGGTCTGAGTTGGTTTTGCCTTCTTCCTTCCCAAATTTTGTATTCTGATGCCATACAAACAAGAGTTTCAGCAGAGTAGCCACTATGAAATAAAAAAACACAACAAATAGGCGTTTAAACCTTCAAAATCTACAGGTAACATGACCAAAGTGAGTTTTTGTGTTTTGGAAAATCAAATGGAACACTTTGGCTGAGGTGACAGATAGTAATTGCCTCCAAACTGAGTTTCACTGCGATTTTCAGGTTAATTCAGTCAGAATTCCACAGGCTGTCAGCTGGAGGTGTGGATGAATCCGGGAACAGCCGGTTTCCTTGTGACTATTCAGGCCAAATGTCATTATGGATTCTTGCATTTCTTTGGATTTTTTCTATGTTTTCTTATTTATCATGGATTGTAATGAATTTTCTGATGTGAGCTTTGGTTTTGAGGCTGCAATATGGAGTTCAGGGCACCAGGGGAATGGTCTTTTTCAAACAGGGCACAACTGTTGGCCTGCTTCAATTCCGGCTTGCTGTCATTGTTTTGGGTGCCTCAGCTGATTTTTGGTTTCTTGAGCGGCAATTTCCTAAATGTTTTCGGGGTCTGAGTTGGTTTTGCCTTCTTCCTTCCCAAATTATGTATTCTGATGGCACACAAACAAGAGTTTGGGCAGATTAGCCATTATGAAATAAAAAACACAAGAAATAGGCATTTAAACCTACAAAATCTACTGGTAACTTGACCAAAGTGAGTTTTTGTGTTTTGGAAAAACAAATGGAACACTTTGGCTGAGGTGACAGATAGTAATTGCCTCCAAACTGAGTTTCACTGGGATTTTCAGGTGAATTCAGTCAGAATTCCACAGGCAGTGAGCTGGAGCAGAGGATGAATCCGGGAACAGCCGGTTTCCTTGTGACTAATAAGGCCAAATGTCACTATGGATTCTTGCATTTCTTTGGCTTTTTTCTCTGTTTTCTTATTTATCATGGTTTGTAATGAATTTTCTGATGTGAGCTTTGGTTTGTGGCTGAATATGGAGTTCAGGGCACCAGAGGAATGGTCTTTTTCAAACAGGGCACAGCTGTTGGCCTGCTCCAATTCTGGCTTCCTGTCATGGTTTTGAGTACCTCAGCCGATTTGTGGATTCTGGGCGGCAATTTCCTAAATGTTTTCTGGGTCTGAGTTGGTTTTGCCTTCTTCCTTCCCAAATTTTGTATTCTGATGGCATACAAACAAGAGTTTGGGGAGAGTAGCCATTATGAAATGAAACACAAAACAAACAGGCATTTGAAGCTTAGAAATCTACAGGTAACATGACCAAGGTGTGTTTTTGTGTTTTGGAATATAAAATGGAACACTTTGGCTGTGGTGACAGATATTAATTGCCTCCAAACTGAGTTTCACTGCGATTTTCATGTTAATTCAGTCAGAATTCCACAGGCAGTCAGCTGGAGGGGTGGATGAATCCGGGAACAGCCGGTTTCCTTGTGACTGAATCAAGCCCAATATCATTATGGATTCTTGCATTTCTTTGGCTTTTTTCTCCTTTTTCTTATTTATCATGGTTTGTAATGAATTTTCTGATGTGAGCTTTGGTTTTGAGGCTGCAAACTGGAGTTCAGGGTGCAAGAGGAAGGCTCTTTTTCAAACAGGGCACAGCTGTTGGCCTGCTCCAATTCTGGCTTGCTGTCATTGTTTTGGGTGCCTCAGCCGATTTGTGTATTCTGAGCGGCAATTTCCTAAATGTTTCTGGGTCTGAGTTGGTTTTGCCTTCTTCCTTCCCAAATTTTGTATTCTGATGCCATACAAACAAGAGTTTCAGCAGAGTAGCCACTATGAAATAAAAAAACACAACAAATAGGCGTTTAAACCTTCAAAATCTACAGGTAACATGACCAAAGTGAGTTTTTGTGTTTTGGAAAATCAAATGGAACACTTTGGCTGAGGTGACAGATAGTAATTGCCTCCAAACTGAGTTTCACTGCGATTTTCAGGTTGATTCAGTCAGAATTGCACAGGCAGTCAGCTGGAGGTGTGGATGAATCCGGGAACAGCCGGTTTCCTTGTGACTATTCAGGACAAATGTCATTATGGATTCTTGCATTTCTTTGGATTTTTTCTATGTTTTCTTATTTATCATGGATTGTAATGAATTTTCTGATGTGAGCTTTGGTTTTGAGGCTGCAATATGGAGTTCAGGGCACGAGAGGAATGGTCTTTTTCAAACAGGGCACAGCTGTTGGCCTGCTTCAATTCTGGCTTGCTGTCATTGTTTTGGGTGCCTCAGCCGATTTGTGGATTCTGAGCAGCAATTTCCTAAATGTTTTCGGGGTCTGAGTTGGTTTTGCCCTCTTCCTTCTCAAATTTTGTATTCTTACGCCATACAAACAACAGTTTGGGCAGAGTAGCCATTATGAAATAAAAAGCACAACAAATAGGCGTTTGAAGCTTAGAAATCTACAGGTAACATGACCAAGGTGAGTTTTTGTGTTTTGGAAAATAAAATGGAACACTTTGGCTGAGGTGACAGATAGTAATTGCCTCCAAACTGAGTTTCACTGCGATTTTCAGGTTGATTCAGTCAGAATTGCACAGGCAGTCAGCTGGAGCAGAGGATGAATCCGGGAACAGCCGGTTTCCTTGTGACTAATAAGGCCAAATGTCATTATGGATTCTTGCATTTCTTTGGCTTTTTTCTCTGATTTCCTATTTATCATGGTTTGTAATGAATTTTCTGATGTGAGCTTTGGTTTTGAGGCTGCAATATGGAGTTTAGGGCACCGAGGGAATGGTCTTTTTCAAACAGGGCACAGCTGTTGACCTGCTCCAATTCTGGCTTGCTGTCATTGTTTTGGGTGCCTCAGCCGATATGTGGTTTGTGAGTGGCAATTTCCTAAATGTTTTCTGGGTCTGCGTTGGTTTTGCCTTATTCCTTCCCAAATTTTGTATTCTGACGCCATACAAATAAGAGTTTCGGCAGAGTAGGCATTATGAAATAGAAAAACTCAACAAAAGGGGTTTGAAGCTTAGAAATCTACAGGTAACACGACCAAGGTGAGTTTTTGTGTTTTGGAAAGTCAAATGGAACACTTTGGCTAGGTGACAGATATTAATTGCCTCCAAACTGAGTTTCCCTGCGATTTTCAGGATAATTCTGTCAGAATTCCACAGGCAGTCAGCTGGAGGGGTGGATGATTCCTGGAACAGCCGGATTCCTAGCGACTAAATCAAGCCCTATATCATTATGGATTCTTGCTTTTCTTTTGCTTTTTTCTCCTTTTTCTTATTTATCATGGTTTGCAATGAATGTTCTGATGTGAGCTTTGGTTCTGAGGCTGGCATATTGAGTTCTGGGCAGAAGAGGAAGGTTCTTTTTTAATCAGGGCACAGCTGTTGGCCTGCTCCAATTCCGGCTTGCTGTCATTGTTTTGAGTGCCTCAGCTGATTTGTGGTTTCTTGAGTGCCAATTTCCTAAATGTTTTCTGGGTCTGAGTCGGTTTTGCCTTCTTATTCCCAAATTTTGTATTCTGATGCAATACAAGCAAGATTTTGGAGAGTAGCCATTATGAAAGAAAGAAAAAAAAAAAAACACAGCGCATTGCCCTTTCAGGATTAGAAATCTACAGGCAACACAACCAAGATGAGTTTCTGTGTTTTGGAAAATGACATAGAACGCTTCTGCTGAGGGGACAGATTCTAATTCCCTCCCAAATGAGTGTGAGTGCGATTTTGAGGTGAATTCAATCAGAATTCCAAAGTCAGTCTGCGGAAGGGGGGATGAATCTGGAAACAGCCAGTTTCTTTGTGTCTAATTCCAGCCAAATATCACAAAGGACTCTTGCATTTCTTTGGCTTTTTCACATTACCCTAATTTATCATGGTTTGTAATGAATTTTCTGATGTGAGCTTTGGTTTTGAGGCTGGCATATTGAGTTCAGGGCAGAAGAGGATGGTTCTTTTTCAATCAGGGCACAGCTGTTGGCTGGCTGCAGTTCTGGCTTGCTGTCCTTATTTTGAGTACCTCAGCCGATTTGTGGTTTCTTGTGTGGCAATTTCCCAAATGTTTTCTGGGTCTGAGTTGGCTTTGCCTTCTTCCTTCCCAAATTTTGTATTCTGATGCAATGCAAAGAAGAGTTTGTACAGAATAGCCATTATGAAAGAAAAAACACAACAAATAGGCGTTTGAATCTTAGAAATCTACATGTAACATGACCAAGGTGAGTTTTTGTGTTTATGAAAATAAAATGGAACACTTTGGCTGAGGTGACAGATATTAATTGCCTCCAAACTGAGTTTCACTGTGATTTTCAGGTTAATTCAGTCAGAATTCCACAGGCTGTCAGCTGGAGGGGTGGATGAATCCGGGAACAGCTGGTTTCCTAGCGACTAAATCAAGCCCTATATCATTATGGATTCTTGCAATTTTTTGGCTTTTTTCTCTTTTTTCTTATTTATCATGGTTTGTAATGAATTTTCTGATGTGAGCTTTGGTTTTGAGGCTGGCATATTGAGTTCAGGGCACAAGAGGAAAGTTCTTTTTCAATCAGGGCACAGCTGTTGGCTTGCTCCACTTCTGGCTTGCTGTCATTGTTTTGGGTGCCTCAGCAGATTTGTGGTTTCTTGAGTGGCAATTTCCTAAATGTTTTCGGGGTCTGAGTTGGTTTTGCCTTCTTCCTTCCCAATTTTTGTATTCTGATGCAATACAAGCAAGATTTTGGACAGAGCAGCCATTATGAAAGAAAAAAAAAAAAAAACACAGCAAATTGACCTTTCAGGATTAGAAATCCATAGGCAACACAACCAAGGTGAGATTCTGTGTTTTGGAAAATGACATGGAACGCTTCTGCTGAGGGGACAGATTCTAATGCCCTCCAAATGGAGTGTGAGAGCGATTTTGAGGTGAATTCAATCAGAATTCCAAAGTCGGTCTGTGGAAGGGGGGGATGAATCTGGAAACAGCCAGTTTCTTTGTGTCTAAATCCTGCCAAATATCACAAAGGACTCCTGCATTTCTTTGGCTTTTTCACATTTCCCTTATTTATCATGGTTTGTAATGAATTTTCTGATGTGAGCTTTGGTTTTGAGGCTGGCATATTATGTTCAGGGCACAAGAGGAAGGTTCTTTTTCAATCAGGGCACAGCTGTTGGCTTGCTCCACTTCTGGCTTGCTGTCATTGTTTTGGGTGCCTCAGCCGATTTGTGGTTTCTTGAGTGCCAATTTCCTAAATGCTTTCTGGGTCTGAGTCGGTTTTGCCTTCTTATTCCCAAATTTTGTATTCTGATGCAATACAAGCAAGATTTTGGAGAGTAGCCATTATGAAAGAAAAAAAAAAGTGCATTGCCCTTTCAGGATTAGAAATCTACAGGCAACACGACCAAGATGAGTTTCTGTGTTTTGGAAAATGACATAGAACGCTTCTGCTGAGGGGACAGATTCTAATTCCCTCCCAAATGATTGTGAGTGCGATTTTGAGGTGAATTCAATCAGAATTCCAAAGTCAGTCTGTGGAAGGGGGGGATGAATCTGGAAACATCCAGTTTCCTTGTGTCTAAATCCAGCCAAATATCACAAAGTACTCTTGCATTTCTTTGGCTTTTTTCTCTTTTTTCTTATTTATCATGGTTTGAAATTAATTTTCTGATGTGAGCTTTGGTTTTGAGGCTGGCATATTGAGTTCAGGGCAGAAGAGGATGGTTGTTTTTCAATCAGGGCACAGCTGTTGGCTGGCTGCAGTTCTGGCTTGCTGTCCTTATTTTGAGTACCTCAGCCGATTTGTGGTTTCTTGTGTGGCAATTTCCCAAATGTTTTCTGGGTCTGAGTTGGCTTTGCCTTCTTCCTTCCCAAATTTTGCATTCTGATGCAATGCAAAGAAGAGTTTGTACAGAATAGCCATTATGAAAGAAAAAACACAACAAATAGGCGTTTGAAGCTTAGAAATCTACAGGTAACATAACCAAGGTGAGTTTTTGTGTTTATGAAAATAAAATGTAACACTTTGGCTGAGGTGACAGATATTAATTGCCTCCAAACTGAGTTTCACTGTGATTTTCAGGTTAATTCAGTCAGAATTCCACAGGCCGTCAGCTTGAGGGGTGGATGAATCCGGGAACAGCCGGTTTCCTTGTGACTAAATCAAGCCTTATATCATTATGGATTCTTGCAATTTTTTGGCTTTTTTCTCTTTTTTCTTATTTATCATGGTTTGTAATGAATTTTCTGATGTGAGCTTTGGTTTTGAGGCTGGCATATTGAGTTCAGGCACAAGAGGAAGGTACTTTTTCAATCAGGGCACAGCTGTTGGCTTGTTCCAATTCTGCCTTGCTGTCATTGTTTTGGGTGTCTCAGCTGATTTGTGGTTTCTTGAGTGCCAATTTCCTAAATGTTTTCTGGGTCTGAGTCGGTTTTACCTGCTTATTCCCAAATTTTGTATTCTGATGCAATACAAGCAAGATTTTGGAGAGTAGCCATTATGAAAAAAAAAAAAAAAAAAACACAGCGCATTGCCCTTTCAGGATTAGAAATCTACAGGCTACACGACCAAGATGAGTTTCTGTGTTTTGGAAAATGACAAGGAACCCTTCTGCTGAGGGGACAGATTCTAATTCCCTCCAAATTGAGTGTGAGTGCGATTTTGAAGTGAATTCAATCAGAATTCCAAAGTCAGTCTGTGGAAGGGGGGGATGAATCTGGAAACAGCCAGTTTCCTTGTATCTGAATCCAGCCAAATATCAAAAAGGACTCTTGCATTTCTTTGGCTTTTTCACATTTCCCTGATTTATCATGGTTTGTAATGAATTTTCTGATGTGAGCTTGGTTTTGAGGCTGCAATATGGAGTTCAGGGTACTGGAGGACCTGTCTTTTTCAAAGAGGGTACAGTTGTTGGCTTGCTGCAATTCTGGCTTGCTGTCATTGTTTTGGGTTCCTCAGCCAATTTGTGGTTTCCTGTGTGGCAATTTCCTAAATGTTCTCTGGGTCTGAGTTGGCTTTGCCTTCTTCCTTCCCAAATTTTATATTCTGATGCAATACAAGCGAGATTTTCGACAGAGTAGCCATTATGAAATAAAAAACACAACTAATAGGCGTTTGAAGCTTAGAAATCAACAGGTAACATGACCAAGGTGAGTTTTTGTGTTTTGGAAAATAAAATGGAACACTTTGGCTGAGGTGACAGATATTAATTGCCTCCAAACTGAGTTTCACTGCGATTTTCAGGTTAATTCATTCAGAATTCCACAGGCAGCAGTTGGAGGGGTGGATGAATCCGTGAACAGCTGGTTTCCTAGCGACTAAATCAAGCCCTATATCATTATGGATTCTTGCATTTCTTTGGCTTTTTTCTCTTTTTTCTTATTTATCATGGTTTGTAATGAATTTTCTGATATGAGCTTTGGTTTTGAGGCTGGCATATTGAGTTCAGGGTACAAGAGGAAGGTTCTTTTTCAATCAGGGCACAGCTGTTGGCTTGCTCCACTTCTGGCTTGCTGTCATGGTTTTGGGTGCCTCAGCTGACTTTTGGTTTCTTGAGTGGCAATTTCCTAAATGTTCTCTGGGTCTGAGTAGGCTTTGCCTTCTTCCTTCCCAAATTTTGTATTCTGATGCAATACAAGCAAGATTTTGGTCAGAGTAGCCATTATGAAATAAAAAACACAACAAATAGGTGTTTGAAGCATACAAATCTACAGGTAACATGACCAAGCTGTTTTTGTGTTTTGGAAAATGAAATGGAACATTTTGGCTGAGGTAACAGATATTAATTGCCTCCAAACTCAGTTTCACTGCGATTTTCAGGTTAATTCAGTTAATTCAGTTAGGATTCCACAGGCTTGCATTTCTTCAGCTTTTTCACATTTCCCTTATTTATCATGGTTTGTATGAATTTTCTGATGTGAGCTTTGGTTATGAGGCTGGCATATTGAGTTCAGGGCACAAGAGGAAGGTTCTTTTTCAATCAGGGTACAGCTGTTGGCTTGCTCCACTTCTGGCTTGCTGTCATTGTTTTGGGTGCCTCAGCTGATTTGTGGTTTCTTGTGTGGCAATTTCCTAAATGTTTTCGGGGTCTGAGTTGGTTTTGCCTTCTTCCTTCCCAATTTTTGTATTCTGAAGCAATACAAGCAAGATTTTGGAGAGTAGCCATTATGAAAGAAAAAAAAAAAAACACACACAGCAAATTGACCTTTCAGGATTAGAAATCCATAGGCAACACAACCAAGATGAGATTCTGTGTTTTGGAAAATGACATGGAACGCTTCTGCTGAGGGGACAGATTCTAATGCCCTCCAAATGGAGTGTGAGAGCGATTTTGAGGTGAATTCAATCAGAATTCCAAAGTCAGTCTGTGGAAGGGGGGGATGAATCTGGAAACAGCCAGTTTCTTTGTGTCTAAATCCAGCCAAATATCACAAAGGACTCTTGCATTTCTTTGGCTTTTTCACATTTCCCTTATTTCTCATGGTTTGTAATGAATTTTCTGATGTGAGCTTTGGTTTTGAGGCTGGCATTTTGAGTTCAGGGCACCGGAGGAATGGTCTTTTTCAAACAGGGCACAGCTGTTGGCCTCCTCCAATTCTGGCTATTGTCTTTGTTTTGGGTGCCGCAGCTGAAATTTGGTTTCTTGAGTTTCACTGCGATTGTCAGGTTAATTCAGTCAGAATTCCACAGGCAGTCAGCTTTAGTGGTGGATGAATCTGGGAACAGCCGGTTTCCTTGCAACTAAATCAAACCCAATATCATTATGGATTCTTGCATTTCTTTGGCTTTTTTCTCTTTTTTCTTATTTATCATGGTTTGTAATGAATTTTCTGATGTGAGCTTTGGTTTTGAGGCTGGCGTATTGAGTTCAGGGCACAAGAGGATGGTTCTTTTTCAATCAGGGCACAGCTGTTGGCTTGCTCCACTTCTGGCTTGCTGTCATTGTTTTGAGTGCCTCAGCCGATTTGTGGTTTCTTGTGTGGCAATTTCCCAAATGTTTTCAGGGTCTGAGTTGGCTTTGCCTTCTTCCTTCCCAAATTTTGTATTCTGATGCAATGCAAAGAAGAGTTTGTACAGAATAGCCATTACGAAAGAAAAAACACAACTAATAGGTGTTTGAGGCTTAGAAATCTACAGGTAACACTACCAAGGTGAGTTTTTGTGTTTTGGAAAATCAAATGGAACACTTTGGCTGAGGTGACAGATAGTAATTGCCTCCAAACTGAGTTTCACTGTGATTTTCAGGTTAATTCAGTCAGAATTCCACAGGCAGTCAGCTGGAGGGGTAGATGAATCCAGGAACAGCCGGTTTCCTAGCGACTAAATCAAGCCCTATATCATTATGGATTCTTGCATTTCTTTGGCTTTTTTCTCTTTTTTCTTATTTATCATGGTTTGTAATGAATTTTCTGATGTGAGCTTTGGTTTAGAGGCTGGCATATTGAGTTCAGGGCACAAGAGGAAGGTTCTTTTTCAATCAGGGCACAGCTGTTGGCTTGCTCCTCTTCTGGCTTGCTGTCATTGTTTTGGGTGCCTCAGTGACTTTTGGCTTCTTGAGCGGCAATTTCCTAAATGTTTTCTGGGTCTGATTTGGTGTTGCCTTCTTCCTTGCCAAATTTTGTATTCTGATGCAATACAAACAAGAGTTTGGACAGAGTAGCCATTATGAAATAAAACACACAACAAATAGGATGTTGAAACTTAGACATCTACAGGTAAAACAACCAAGGTGAGTTTTTCTGTTTTGGAAAATCAAATGGAACACTTTGGCTGAGGTGACAGATATTAATTGCCTCCAAACTGAGTTTCACTGCGATTTTCAGGTTAATTCAGTCAGAATTCCACAGGCCGTCAGCTTGAGGGGCGAATGAATCCGGGAACAGCCGGTTTCCTTGCGACTAAATCAAGCCCAATATAATTAGGGATTCTTGCATTTCTTTGGCTTTTTTCTCATTTTTCTTATGTATCATGGTTTGTAATGAATTTTCTGATGTGAGCTTTGGTTTTGAGGCTGGCATATTGAGTTCAGGGCACAAGAGGAAGGTTCTTTTTCAATCAGGGCACAGCTGTTGGCTTGCTCCAATTCTGGCTTGCTGTCATTGTTTTGGGTGCCTCAGCTGACTTTTGGTTTCTTGAGTGAAAATTTCCTAAATGTTTTCTGGGTCTGAGTTGGTTTTGCCTTCTCCCTTTTGAAATTTTGCATTCTGACACAATACAAACAAGAGTTTGGGCACAGTAGCCATTATGAAATAAACAACACAACAAATTGCGTTTGAAGCTTAGCAATCTGCAGGTAGCATGACCAAGGTGAGTTTTTGTGTATTGGAAAATAAAATGGAACACTTTGGCTGAGGTGACAGATATTAATTGCCTCCAAACCGAGTTTCACTGCGATTTTCATGTTAATTCAGTCAGAAACCACAGACACTCAGCTGGGAGTTGTTGATGAATCTGCAACCAGCCAGCAAAAAGAGAATAAATCAAGCCCAATATCACTAAGAACTCCTGCATTTCTTTGGCTTTTTTCTGATTTTTCTTATTTATCATGGTTTGTAATGAATTTTCTGATGTGAGCTTTGGTTTTGAGGCTGGCATATTGAGTTCAGGGCACAAGAGGAAGGTTCTTTTTCAATCAGGGCACAGCTGTTGGCGTGTTCCAATTCTGGCATCCTGACATTTTTTTGGGTCCCTCAGCTGATTTGTGATTTCTTGAGCGGCAATTTCCTAAATGTTTTCTGGGTCTGAGTTGGTTTTGCCTTCTTCCTTCCAAAATTTTGTATTCTGACACAATACAAACAAGAGTTTGGCCAGAGCAGCCATTATGAAATAAAAAACACTACACATAGTTGTTTGAAGCTTAGAAATCTACAGATAACACGACCAAGGTGAGTTTTTGTGTTATGGAAAATAAAATGGAACACTTTGGCTGAGGTGACAGATATTAATTGCCTCCAAACTGAGTTTCACTGCGATTTTCAGCTGAATTCAGTCAGAATTCCACAGGCAGTCAGCTGGAGGGGTGGATGAATCCGGGAACAGCCCGTTTCCTTGCGACTAAATCCAGCTCAATATCATTATGGATTCTTGCATTTCTTGGCTTTTTTCTCATTTTTCTTATGTATCGTGGTTTGTAATGAATTTCCTGATGTCAGCTTTGGTTTTGAGGCTGGAACATGGAGGTCAGGGTCCCGGAAGAATAGCCTTTTTCAATCAGGACTCAGCTGATTGCCTCCTCCAATTCTGGCTTGCTGTCATGGTTTTGGGTGCCTCAGCTGACTTTTGGTTTCTTGAGTGGCAATTTCCTAAATGTTTTCTGTGTCTGAGTTGGCTTTGCCTTCTACCTTCCCAAATTTTGTATGTGATGCAATACAAGGAAGATTTTGGACAGAGTAGACATTATGAAAGAAAAAACACAACAAATAGGCGTTTGAAGCTTGGAAATCTATAGGTAACATGACCAAAGTGAGTTTTTTTGTTTTGGAAAATAAAATGGAACACTTTGGCTGAGGTGACAGATATTAATTGTCTCCAAACCGAATTTCACTACCATTTTGAGGTGAATTCAGTCAGAATCCCTATTCACTCAGCTGGGAGTTGTGGATGAATCTGGAAACAGCTGTTTACTTAGGAATAAATCAAGCCCAATATCACTAAGAAAACTTGCATTTCTTTGACTTTTTTCTGATTTTTCCTATTTATCATGGTTTGAAAAGAATTTTTTGATGTGAGCTTTGGTTTTGTGGCTGGCATATTGAGTTTAGGGCACAAGAGGAAGGTTCTTTTTCAATCAGGGCACAGCTGTTGGCTTGCTCCAATTCTGGCTTGCTGTCATGGTTTTGGGTGCCTCAGCTGACTTTTGGTTTCTTGAATGGCAATTTCCTAAATGTTCTCTGGGTCTGAGTTGGCTTTGCCTTCTTCCTTCCCAAATTTTGTATTCTGATGCAATACAAGCAAGATTTTTTACAGAGTAGCCATTATGAAATAAAAAGCACAACAAATAGGTGTTTGAAGCATACAAATCTACAGGTAACATGACCAAGCTGTTTTTGTGTTTTGGAAAATGAAATGGAACATTTTGGCTGAGGTGACAGATATTAATTGCCTCCAAACTCAGTTTCACTGTGATTTTCAGGTTAATTCAGTTAATTCAGTTAGGCTTCCACAGGCTTGCATTTCTTCAGCTTTTTCACATTTCCCTTATTTATCAGGGTTTGTATGAATTTTCTGATGTGAGCTTTGGTTTTGAGGCTGGCATATTGAGTTCAGGGCACAAGAGGAAGGTTCTTTTTCAATCAGGGTACAGCTGTTGGCTTGCTCCAATTATGGCTTGCTGTCATTGTTTTGGGTGCCTCAGCTGATTTGTGGTTTCTTGTGTGGCAATTTCCTAAATGTTTTCGGGGTCTGAGTTGGTTTTGCCTTCTTCCTTCCCAATTTTTGTATTCTGATGCAATACAAGCAAGATTTTGGAGAGTAGCCATTATGAAAGAAAAAAAAAAAAAAACACAGCAAATTGACCTTTCAGGATTAGAAATCCATAGGCAACACAACCAAGTTGAGATTCTGTGTTTTGGAAAATGACATGGAACGCTTCTGCTGAGGGGACAGATTCTAATTCCCTCCAAATGGAGTGTGAGAGCGATTTTGAGGTGAATTCAATCAGAATTCCAAAGTCGGTCTGTGGAAGGGGGGGATGAATCTGGAAACAGCCAGTTTTTTTTGTGTCTAAATCCTGCCAAATATCACAAAGGACTCTTGCATTTCTTTGGCTTTTTCACATTTCCCTTATTTCTCATGGTTTGTAATGAATTTTCTGATGTGAGCTTTGGTTTTGAGGCTGGCATTTTGAGTTCAGGGCACAGGAGGAATGGTCTTTTTCAAACAGGGCACAGCTGTTGGCCTGCTCCAATTCTGGCTATTGTCTTTGTTTTGGGTGCCTCAGCTGAAATTTGGTTTCTTGAGTTTCACTGCGATTGTCAGGTTAATTCAGTCAGAATTCCACAGGCAGTCAGCTTTAGTGGTGGATGAATCTGGGAACAGCCGGTTTCCTTGCAACTAAATCAAACCCAATATCATTATGGATTCTTGCATTTCTTTGGCTTTTTTCTCTTTTTTCTTATTTATCATGGTTTGTAATGAATTTTCTGATGTGAGCTTTGGTTTTGAGGCTGCAATATGGAGTTCAGGGCACAAGAGGATGGTTCTTTTTCAATCAGGGCACAGCTGTTGGCTTGCTCCACTTCTGGCTTGCTGTCATTGTTTTGAGTGCCTCAGCCGATTTGTGGTTTCTTGTGTGGCAATTTCCCAAATGTTTTCCGGGTCTGAGTTGGCTTTGCCTTCTTCCTTCCCAAATTTTGTATTCTGATGCAATGCAAAGAAGAGTTTGTACAGAATAGCCATTACGAAAGAAAAAACACAACTAATAGGCGTTTGAAGCTTAGAAATCTACAAGTAACACTACCAAGGTGAGTTTTTGTGTTTTGGAAAATCAAATGGAACACTTTGGCTGAGGTGACAGATAGTAATTGCCTCCAAACTGAGTTTCACTGTGATTTTCAGGTTAATTCAGTCAGAATTCCACAGGCAGTCAGCTGGAGGGGTAGATGAATCCAGGAACAGCCGGTTTCCTAGCGACTAAATCAAGCCCTATATCATTATGGATTCTTGCATTTCTTTGGCTTTTTTCTCTTTTTTCTTATTTATCATGGTTTGTAATGAATTTTCTGATGTGAGCTTTGGTTTTGAGGCTGGCATATTGAGTTCAGGGCACAAGAGGAAGGTTCTTTTTCAATCAGGGCACAGCTGTTGGCTTGCTCCTCTTCTGGCTTGCTGTCATTGTTTTGGGTGCCTCAGTGACTTTTGGCTTCTTGAGCGGCAATTTCCTAAATGTTTTCTGGGTCTGATTTGGTGTTGCCTTCTTCCTTCCCAAATTTTGTATTCTGATGCAATACAAACAAGAGTTTGGACAGAGTAGCCATTATGAAATAAAACACACAACAAATAGGATGTTGAAACTTAGACATCTACAGGTAAAACAACCAAGGTGAGTTTTTCTGTTTTGGAAAATCAAATGGAACACTTTGGCTGAGGTGACAGATATTAATTGCCTCCAAACTGAGTTTCACTGTGATTTTCAGGTTAATTCAGTCAGAATTCCACAGGCCGTCAGCTTGAGGGGCAAATGAATCCGGGAACAGCCGGTTTCCTTGCGACTAAATCAAGCCCAATATAATTAGGGATTCTTGCATTTCTTTGTCTTTTTTCTCATTTTTCTTATGTATCATGGTTTGTAATGAATTTTCTGATGTGAGCTTTGGTTTTGAAGCTGGCATATTGAGTTCAGGGCACAAGAGGAAGGTTCTTTTTCAATCAGGGCACAGCTGTTGGCGTGCTCCTCTTCTGGCTTGCTGTCATTGTTTTGGGTGCCTCAGCTGACTTTTGGTTTCTTGAGTGAAAATTTCCTAAATGTTTTCTGGGTCTGAGTTGGTTTTGCCTTCTCCCTTTTGAAATTTTGCATTCTGACACAATGCAAACAAGAGTTTGGGCACAGTAGCCATTATGAAATAAACAACACAACAAATTGCGTTTGAAGCTTAGGAATCTGCAGGTAGCATGACCAAGGTGAGTTTTTGTGTATTGGAAAATAAAATGGAACACTTTGGCTGAGGTGACAGATATTAATTTCCTCCAAACCGAGTTTCACTGCGATTTTCATGTTAATTCAGTCAGAAACCACAGACACTCAGCTGGGAGTTGTTGATGAATCTGCAACCAGCCAGCAAAAAGAGAATAAATCAAGCCCAATATCACTAAGAACTCCTGCATTTCTTTGGCTTTTTTCTGATGTTTCTTATTTATCTTGGTTTGTAATGAATTTTCTGATGTGAGCTTTGGTTTTGAGGCTGGCATATTGAGTTCAGGGCACAAGAGGAAGGTTCTTTTTCAATCAGGGCACAGCTGTTGACGTGTTCCAATTCTGGCATCCTGACATTTTTTTGGGTCCCTCAGCTGATTTGTGATTTCTTGAGCGGCAATTTCCTAAATGTTTTCTGGGTCTGAGTTGGTTTTGCCTTCTTCCTTCCCAAATTTTGTATTCTGACACAATACAAACAAGAGTTTGGCCAGAGCAGCCATTATGAAATAAAAAACACTACACATAGTTGTTTGAAGCTTAGAAATCTAAAGATAACACGACCAAGGTGAGTTTTTGTGTTATGGAAAATAAAATGGAACACTTTGGCTGAGGTGACAGATATTAATTGCCTCCAAACTGAGTTTCACTGCGATTTTCAGGTGAATTCAGTCAGAATTCCACAGGCAGTCAGCTGGAGGGGTGGATGAATCCGGGAACAGCCCGTTTCCTTGCGACTAAATCCAGCTCAATATCATTATGGATTCTTGCATTTCTTGGCTTTTTTCTCATTTTTCTTATGTATCGTGGTTTGTAATGAATTTCCTGATGTCAGCTTTGGTTTTGAGGCTGGAATATGGAGTTCAGGGTCCCGGAAGAATGGCCTTTTTCAATCAGGACTCAGCTGATTGCCTCCTCCAATTCGGGCTTGCTGTCATTGTTTTGGGTGCCTCAGCTGACTTTTGGTTTCTTGAGTGGCAATTTCCTAAATGTTTTCTGTGTCTGAGTTGGCTTTGCCTTCTACCTTCCCAAATTTTGTATGTGATGCAATACAAGGAAGATTTTGGACAGAGTAGCGATTATGAAAGAAAAAACACAACAAATAGGCGTTTGAAGCTTGGAAATCTATAGGTAACATGACCAAAGTGAGTTTTTTTGTTTTGGAAAATAAAATGGAACACTTTGGCTGAGGTGACAGATATTAGTTGTCTCCAAACCGAATTTCACTACCATTTTGAGGTGAATTCAGTCAGATCCCTATTCACTCAGCTGGGAGTTGTGGATGAATCTGGAAACAGCTGTTTACTTAGGAATAAATCAAGCCCAATATCACTAAGAAAACTTGCATTTCTTTGGCTTTTTTCTGATTTTTCCTATTTATCATGGTTTGAAAAGAATTTTTTGATGTGAGCTTTGGTTTTGTGGCTGGCATATTGAGTTTAGGGCACAAGAGGAAGGTTCTTTTTCAATCAGGGAACAGCTGTTGGCTTGCTCCAATTCTGGCTTGCTGTCATGGTTTTGGGTGCCTCAGCTGATTTGTGGATTCTTTTTCTGCAGTTTCCTAAATGTTTTCTGGTTCTGATCGGATTTGCCTTCTTATTCCCAAATTTTGTATTCTGACGCAATACAAGCAAGATTTTGGACAGAGTAGCCATTATGAAAGAAAAAAAAAAAACACAGTAAATTGCCCTTTCAGGATTAGAAATCTACAGGCAACACGACCAAGATGAGTTTCTGTGTTTTGGAAATTCACATGGAACACTTCTGCTGAGGGGACAGATACTAATTCCCTCCAAATTGAGTGTGAGTGCGATTTTGAGGTGAATTGAGTCAGAATTCCAAAGTCAGTCTGTGGAAGGGGGGGATGAATCCAGAAACAGCCTGTTTCCTTCTGTCTAAATCCAGCCAAATACCACAAAGGACTCTTGAATTTCTTTGGCTTTCTCAGATTTCCCTTATTTATCATTGTTTGCAATGATTATTTTTTGTGAGCTTTGGTTTTGAGGCTGGAATATGGAGTTCAGGGCACTGGATTAATGGTTTTGTTCAATCAGGGCACAGCTGTTTGCTTGCTCCAATTCTGGCTTGCTGTCATTGTTTTGGGTGCCTCAGCCGATTTGTGGTTTCTTGAGCGGTAATTTCCTAAATCTTTTCTGGGTCTGAGTCGGTTTTACCTTCTTCCTTCCCAAATTTTGTATTCTGATGCAATACAAGCAAGATTTTGACAGAGTAGCCATTATGAAAGAAAAAATAACACAGCAAATTGCCCTTTCAGGATTAGAAATCTACAGGCAACTCGACCAAGATGAGTTTCTGTGTTTTGGAAAATGACATGATACCCTTCTGCTGAGGGGACAGATCCTAATTCCCTCCAAATTGAGTGTGAGTGCGATTTTGAGGTGAATTCAATCAGAATTCCAAAGTCTGTCTGTGGAAGGGGGTATGAATCTGGGAACAGCCAGTTTCCTTGTGTCTGAATCCAGCCAAATATCACAAAGGACTCCTGCATTTCTTTGGCTTTTTCACATTTCCCTTATTTATCATGGTTTGTAATGAATTTTCTGCTGTGAGCTTTGGTTTTGAGGCTGGAATATGGAGTTCAGGGCACAGGAGGAATGGTCTTTTTCAAACAGGGCACAGTTGTCGCCTTGCTCCCATTTTGCCTTGCTGTCATTGTTTTGGGTGCCTCAGCTGACTTTTGGTTTCTTGAGCGGCAATTTCCTAAATGTTTTATGGGTCTGAGTTGGTTTTGGCTTCTTCCTTCCCAAATTTTGTATTCTGCCACAATACAAACAAGAGTTTGGGCACGGTAGCCATTATGAAATAAAAAACACAACAAATAGGTGTTTGAAGCTTAGAAATCTACAGGTAACACGACCAAGGTGAGTTTTTGTGTTTTGGAAAATAAAATGAAAACTTTGGCTGAGGTGACAGATATTAATTGCCTCCAAACTGAGTTTCACTGCGATTTTCAGCTGAATTCAGTCAGAATTCCACAGGCAGTCAGCTGGAGGGGTGGATGAATCCGGGAACAGCCGGTTTCCTTGCAACTAAATCAAGCCCAATATCATTATGGATTCTTGCATTTCTTTGGCTTTTTTCTCATTTTTCTTATTTATCATGGTTTGTAATGAATTTTCTGATGTGAGCTTTGGTTTTGAGGCTGCAATATGGAGTTCAGGCACTGGATTAATGGTCTTTTTCAATCAGGGCACAGCTGTTGGCTTGCTCAAGTTCTGGATTGCTGTCATTTTTTTGGTGCCTCAGCTGACTTTAGGTTTCTTGAGCGGCAATTTCCTAAATGTTTTCTGAGTCTCAGTTGGATTTGCCTTCTTCCTTCCCAAATTTTGTATTCTGATGCAATATAAACAAGAGTTTGGACAGAGTAGCCATTATGAAATAAACAACACAACAAATATGCATTTGAAGCTTAGAAATCTACAGGTAACACGACCAAGGTGAGTTTTTGTGTTTTGGAAAATCAAATGGAACACTTTGGCTGAGGTGACAGATAGTAATTGCCTCCAAACCGAGTTTCACTGCGATTTTCATGTTAATTCAGTCAGAAACCACAGACACTCAGCTGGGAGGTATGGATGAATCTGGAAACAGCCATTAACAAGGGAATGATTCAAGCCCAATATCACTAAGAACTCCTGAATTTCTTTGGATTTTTTAGGATTTTTCTTATTTTTCATGGTTTGTAATAAATTTTCTGATGTGAGCTTTGGTTTTGAACCTGCAAGATGGAGTTCAGGGCACCAGAGGAATGGTCTTTTTCAATCACGTAACAGCTGTTGGCTTACTCCAATTCTGTCTTCCTTTCAAGGTTTTGGATGCCTCAGTGTCCTTCAGTTTCTTGAGCGGCAATTTCCTAAATGTATTCTGATTCTCAGTTGGTTTTGCCTTCTTCCTTCCCAAATTTTGTATTCTTACGCAATAGAAACAAGAGTTTGGGCACAGTAGCCATTATGAAGTAAACAACACAGCAAATAGGCATTTGAAGCTTAGAAATCTACAGGTAACATGACCAAGGTGAGGTTTTGTGTTTTGGAAAATCAAATGAAACACTTTGGCTGAGGTGACAGATATTAATTGCCTCCAAACTGAGTTTCACTGCGATTTTCAGGTTAATTCAGTCAGAATTCCACAGGTAGTCAGCTGGAGTGGTGGATGAATCCGGGAACAGCCAGTTTCCTTGTGTCTTAATCCAGCCAAATATCACAAAGGACTCTTGCATTTCTTTGTTTTTTTCACATTTCCCTTATTTATCCTGGTTTGTAATGAATTTTCTGATGTGAGCTTTGCTTTTGAGGTGGCAATATGGAGTTCAGGGCACCGGAGGAATGGTCTTTTTCAAACAGGGCAGAGCTGTTGGCTTGCTCCACTTCTGGCTTGCTGTCATTGTTTTGGGTGTCTCAGCTGACTTTTGGTTTCTTGAACGGCATTTTCCTAAATGATTACTGGGTCTGAGTTGATTTTGCCTTCTTTCTTCCCAAATTTTGTATTCTGATGCAATACAAACAAGAGTTTGTTTACAGTAGCCATTATGAAATAAGCAACAAAACAAATAGGCGTTTGAAGCTTATACATCTACAGGTAACACGACCAAGGTGAGTTTTTGTGTTTTGGAAAATACAATGGAACACTTTGGCTGAGGTGACAGATATTAATTGCCTCCAAACAGAGTTTCACTGTGATTTTCAGGTTAATTCAGTCAGAAATCCACAGGCAGTCAGCTGGAGGGGTGGATGAATCCAGGAACAGCCGGTTTCCTTACGACTAAATCAAGCCCAATATCATTATGGATTCTTGCAATTCTTTGGCTTTTTTCTCATTTTTCTTATTTATCATGGTTTGTAATGAATTTTCTGATGTGAGCTTTGGTTTTGAGACTGCAATATGGAGTTCAGGGCACTGCATTAATGGTCTTTTTCAATCAGGGCACAGCTGTTGGCTTGCTCAAGTTCTGGCTTGCTTTCATTGTTTTCGGTGCCTCAGCTGACTTTTGGTTTCTTGAGCGGAAATTCGGTAAATGTTTTCTGAGTCTCAGTTGGTTTTGCCTGCTTTCTTCCCAAATTTTGTATTCTGACACAATATAAACAAGAGTTTGGACAGAGTAGCCATTATGAAATAAAAAACACAACAAATATGCGTTTGAAGCTTAGAAATCTACAGGCAACATGACCAAGGTGAGATTTTGTGTTTTGGAAAATAAAATGGAACACTTTGGCTGTGGTGACAGATATTAACTGCCTCCATTCAGCTTAATTCAGTCAGAATTCCACAGTCAGTCAGCTGGATGGGTGGATGAATCCGGTAATAGCCGGTTTCCTTGTGACTAAATGAAGTCCAATATCATTATGGATTCTTGCATTTCTTTGGCTTTTTTCTCATTTTTCTTATTTATCATGGTTTGTAATGAATTTTCTGATGTGAGCTTTGGTTTTTAGGCTGGCATATTGAGTTGAGGTCACAAAAGGAAGGAACTTTTTCAATCAGGGCACAGCTGTTGGGTTGCTCCAATTCTGGCTTGCTGTCATTGGTTTGGGTGCCTCAGCCGATTTGTGGTTTCTTGAGCGGCAATTTCCTAAATGTTTTCTGGGTCTCAGTTGGTTTTGCCTTCTTCCTTCCCAAATTTTGTATTCTGACGCAATACAAACAAGAGTTTGGACAGAGTAGCCATTATGAAATAAAAAACACAACAAATAGGCATTTGAAGCTACAGGTAACACGACCAAGGTGAGATTTTGTGTTTTCGAAAATCAAATGGAACACTTTGGCTGAGGTGACAGATAGTAATTGCCTCCAAACTGAGTTTCACTGCAATTTTCAGGTTAATTCAGTCGGAATTCCACAGGCAGTCAGCTGGAGGGGTGGATGCATCCGGGAACATCTGGTTTCCTTGTGACTAAATCAAGCCCAATATCATTATGGATTCTTGCATTGCTTTGGATTTTTCTCATTTTTCTTTTGTATCATGGTTTGTAATGAATTTTCTGATGTGAGCTTTGGTTTTGAGGCTGGCATATTGAGTTCAGGGCACAAGAGGATGGTCTATTTCAAACAGGGCACAGCTGTTGGCTTGCTCCAATTCTGGCTTGCTGTCATTGTTTTGGGTGCCTCAGCTGATTTTGGTTTCTTGAGCGGCAATTTCCTAAATGTTTTATGGGTCTGAGTTGGTTTTGCCTTCTTGCTTCCCAAATTTTGTATTCTGAGGCAATACAAACAAGAGTTTTGACAGAGTAGCCATTATGAAATAAAAAACACAACAAATAGGCGTTTGAAGCTTATACATCTACAGGTAAAAAGACCAAGTGAGTTTTTGTGTTTTGGAAAATAAAGTGGAACACTTTGGCTGAGGTGACAGATAGTAATTGCCTCCAAACTGAGGTTCACTGCGATTTTCAGGTTAATTCAGTCAGAATTCCACAGGCAGTCATCTGGAGGGGGGGATGAATCTTGGACGAGCCGATTTCCTTGCGACTAAATCAAGCCCAATATCATTATGGATTCTTGCATTTCTTTGGCTTTTTCTCATTTTTCTTATTTATCATGGTTTGTAATGAATTTTCTGATGTGATCTTTGGTTTTAAGCTGGCATATTGAGTTCAGGGCACAAGAGGAGGGTTGTTTATCAATCAGGGCACAGCTGTTGGGTTGCTCCAATTCTGGCTTGCTGTCATTGTTTTGGGTGCCTCAGCTGATTTGTGGATTCTTGAGTGGCAATATCCTAAATGTTTTCTGGGTCTGAGTTACTTTTGCCTTCTTATTCCCAAATTTTGTATTCTGATGCAATACAAGCAAGATTTTTACAGAGTAGCCATTATGAAAGAAAAAAAAAAAAGCAAATTGGCCTTTCAGGATTAGAACTGTACAGGCAACACAATCAAGATGAGTTTCTTTGTTTTGGATAGTGACATGGACCCCTTCTGCTGAGGGGACAGATACTAATTTCCTCCAAATTGAGTGTGAGTGCAATTTTGAGGTGAATTCAATTAGAATTCCAAAGTCAGTCTGTTTAAGGGTGGGATGAATCCTGAAACAGCCAGTTTCCTTGTGTCTAAATCCAGCCAAATATCACAAAGGACTCTTGCATTTCTTTGGCTTTTTCACATTTCCCTTATTTATCATGGTTTGTTATGAATTTTCTGATGTGAGCTTTGGTTTTGAGGCTGCAAAATGGATTTCAGGGTACAAGAGAATGGTTCTTTTTCAATCAGGGCACAGCTGTTGGCTTGCTCCAATTCTGGCTTGCTGTCATTGTTCTGCATGCCTCAGCTTACTTTTGGTTCCTTGAGCAGTAATTTCCTAAATATTTTCTGGGTCTGAGTTGGTTTTGCCTTCTTCCTTCCCAAATTTTGTATTCTGATGCAATACAAACAAGAGTTTGAACAGAGTAGCTATTATGAAATAAAAAGTGCAACAAATAGGCGTTTGAAGCTCAGAAATCTACAGGTAACACGACCAAGGTGAGTTTTTGTGTTTTGGAAAAGAAAATGGAACACTTTGGCTGAGGTGACAGATATTAATTGCCTCCAAACTGAGTTTCCCTGCGATTTTCAGGTTAATTCCATCAGAATTCCACAGGCATTCAGCTGCAGGGGTGGATGAATCCAGGAACAGCCGGTTTCCTTGCGACTAAATCAACCCAATATAATTATGGATTCTTGCATTTCTTTGGCTTTTTCTCATTTCTCTTATGTATCATGGTTTGTAATAAATTTTCTGATGTGAGCTCTGGTTTTAAGGCTGGCGTATTGGGTTCAGGGAACAAGAGGATGGTTCTTTTCAATCAGGGCACAGCTGTTGGCCTCCTCCAATTCTGGCTTGCTGTCAATGTTTTGAGTGCTTCAGCAAATTTGTGGATTCTAGTGTGTCAATTTACTAGATGTTTTTTGGGTCTGTGTTGGTTTTGCCTTCTTCCTTCCCAAATTTTGTATTCTGATGCAATACAAACAAGAGTTTGGACAGAGTAGGTATTATGAAATTAAAAACACAACAAATATCCGTTTGAAGCTTAGAAATCTACAGGTAACACGACCAAGGTGAGTTTTTGTGTTTTGGAAAAGAAAATGGAACACTTTGGCTGAGGTGACAGATATTAATTGCCTCCAAACTGAGTTTCACTGTGATTTTCAGGTTAATTCAGTCAGAATACCACAGGCAGTCAGCTGCAGGGGTGGATGAATCCTGGAACAGCCTGTTTCCTTCGAGTGAATCAAGCCCAATATCATAATGGATTCTTGCATTTCTTTGGCCTTTTTCTTATTTTTCTTATTTATCATGGTTTGTAATGAATTTTCTGAGGTATGCTTTGGTTTTGAAGCTGCAATATGGAGTTCAGGATCCGGGGGAATGGTCTTTTTCCTTTTTTTTTTTTTCTTGACAGGCAGAGTGGACAGTGAGAGAGAGAGACAGGGAGAAATTTCTTCCTTTGCCGTTGGTTCACCCTCCAATGGCCGCCGCGGCCAGTGGGCTGCGGCGGGCGCACCGCGCTGATCCGATTGCAGGAACCAGGAGCCAGGTGCTTTTCCTGGTCTCCCATGGGGTGCAGTGCCCCAGCACTTGGGCCATCCTCCACTGCACTCCCTGGCCACAGCAGAGGGCTGACCTGGAAGAGGGGCAACCGGGACAGAATCCGCACCCAGACCGGGACTAGAACCTGGTGTGCTGGGGCCGCTAGGTGGAGGATAAGCTTAATGAGCCACGGAGCCGGCTGGGAATGGTCTTTTTCAAACAGGGCACAGCTCTTGGCCTGCTCCAATTCTGGCTTGCTGTCATTGTTTTGGGAGCCTCAGATGATTTGTGGTTTCTTGAGCGGCAATATCCTAAATGTTTTCTGCGTCTGAGTTGGTTTTGCCTTCTTCCTTCCCAAATTTTGTATTCTGATGCAATACAAACAAGAGTTTGAGCAGAGTAGCCATTTTGTAATGAAAAACACAGCAAATAGGCGTTTGAAGCTTAGAAATCTACAGGTAACACGACCAAGGTGAGTTTTTCTGTTTTGGAAAATCAAATGGAACACTTTGGCTGAGGTCACAGATATATATTGCCTCCAAAGTGAGTTTCAATGCGATTTTCTGGTTAATTCAGTCAGAATTCCACAGGCAGTCAGCAGGAGTGGTGGATGAATCTGGGAACAGCCGGTTTCCTGGCGACTAAATCCAGCCCAATATCATTATGGATTCTTGCATTTCTTTCGCTTTTTTCTCATTTTTCTTATTTATCATGGTTTGTAATGAATTTTTTGATGTGAGCTTTGGTTTTGAGGCTGGCATATTGAGTTCAGGTCACCAGAGGAAGGTTCTTTTTCAATCAGGGCACAGCTGTTGGCTTGCTCCAATTCTGGCTTGCTGTCATTGTTTTGGGTGCCTCAGCTGTCTTTGGGTTTCTTGAGTGGCAATTTACTAAATGTTTTCTGGATCTTAGTTGGTTTTGCCTTCTTCCTTCCCAAATATTGTATTCTGACACGATACAACCAATAGTTTGGACAGAGTTGCCATTATGAATTAAAAAACATTACAAATAGGCCTTTGAAGCTTAGAAATCTACAGGTAACATAACCAAGGTGAGTTTTTATGTTTTGCAAAATCAAATGGAATACTTTGGCTGAGGTCACAGATATATATTGCCTCCAAAGTGAGTTTCAATGTGATTTTCTGGTTAATTCAGTCAGAATTCCACAGGCAGTCAGCAGGAGTGGTGGATGAATCTGGGAACAGCCGGTTTCCTTGCGACTAAATCAAGCCCAATATCATTACGGATTCTTGCATTTCTTTGGCTTTTTTCTCATTTTTCTTATGTATCATGGTTTGTAATGAATTTTCTGATGTGAGCTTTGGTTTTGAAGCTGGCATATGGAGTTCAGGGTACCGGAGGAATACTCTTTTTCAAACAGGGCATAGCTGTTGATCTGCTCCAAATCTGGCTTGCTGTCATTTCTTTGGGTGCCTCAGCTGAATTTTGGTTTCTTGAGCGGCAATTTCCTAAATGTTTGCTGGGTCTGAGTTGGTTTTGCCTTCTTCCTTCCCAAATTTTCTTTTCTGATGGCATGCAAACAAGAGTTTCGGCAGAGTAGCCATTATGAAATAAAAAACACTACAAATATGCGTTTAAAGCTTAGAAATCTACAGGTAATACGACCAAGGTGAGTTTTTGTGTTTTAGAAAATCAAATGGAACACTTTGGCTGAGGTGACAGATAGTAATTGCCTCCAAACTGAGTTTCACTGCGATTTTCAGGTGAATTCCGTCAGAATTCCACATGCAGTCCGCTGGAGGGGTGGATGAATCCGGGAACAGCCGGTTTCCTTGTGACGAAATCAAGCTGAATATCATTATGGATTCTTGCATTTCTTTGGGTTTTTTCTCCTTTTTCTTATTTATCATGGTTTGTGATGAATTTTCTGATGTGAGCTTTGGTTTTGAGGCTGGCATATGGAGTTCAGGGCACAAGAGGAATGGTCTTTTTCAATCAGGGCACAGCTGTTGGCCTGCTCCAATTCTTGCTTCCCATCATTGTTTTGGGTGCCGCGGCTGACTTCAGGTGAATTCAGTCACAATTCCACAGGCAGTCAGCTGTAGGGGTGGATGAATCTGGGCACAGCCGGTATCCTTGCGAATAAATCCAGCCCAATATCATTATGGGTTTTCTGGGTCTGAGTTGGTTTTGCTGTCTGCCTTCCCAAATTATCTTTTCTGATGCCATACAAACAAGAGTTTGGGCAGAGTAGCCATTATGAAATAAAAACCACAAGAAATAGGATTTTGAAGCTTAGAAATCTACAGGTAGCACGACCATGGTGAGTTTTTGTGTTTTGGAACATAAAATGGAACGCTTTGGCTGAGGTGACAGATATTAATTGCTACCAAACTGAGTTTCACTGCGATTTTCAGGTTAATTCAGTCAGAATTCCACAGGCAGTCAGCTGGAGGGGTGGATGAATCTGGGAGCAGCCGGTTTCCATGCGAATAAAACAAGCCTAATATCATTATGGATTCTTGCATTTCTTTGGCTTTTTTCTCATTTTTTATTTATCAAGGTTTGTAATGAATTTTCTGATGTGAGATTTGGTTTTGAGGCTGCAATATGCAGTTCAGGGCACCGGAGGAATGGCCTTTTTCAAACAGGGCACAGCTGTTGGCCTGCTCGAATTCTGGCTTGCTGTCATTGTTTTAAGTGCCTCAGCTGACTTTTGGTTTCTTGAGCAGCAATTTCCTGCATGTTTTCAGGGTCTGAGTTGGTTTTGCCTTCTTCCTTCCCAAATTTTGTATTCTGACGCCATACAAACAAGAGTTTGGGCAGAGCAGCCATTTTGTAATGAAAAACACAGCAAATAGGCATTTGAAGCTTAGAAATCTACAGGTAACATGACCAAGGTGAGGTTTTGTGTTTTGGAAAATCAAATGGAACACGTTGGCTGAGGTGACAGATATAAATTGCCTCCAAACTGAGTTTCACTGCGATTTTCAGGTGAATTCAGTCACAATTCCACAGGCAGTCCGCTGGAGGGGTGGATGAATCCAGGAACAGCCGGTTTCCTTTAGACTAAATCAAGCCCAATATCATTATGGATTCTTGCATTTCTTTGGTTTTTTTCTCATTTTTCTTATTTATCATGGTTTGTAATGCATTTTCTGATGTCAGCTTTGGTTTTGAGGCTGCAATATAGAGTTCAGGGCACCGGGGCAATGGTCTTTTTCAAACAGGACACAGCTGTTGGCTTGTTGCAATTCTTGCTTGCTGTCATTGTTTTGCGTGCCTCAGCTGTTTTTGGTTTCTTGAGCAGCAATTTCCTAAATGTTTTCTGGGTCTGAGTTGGTTTTGCCTTCTTCCTTCCCAAATGTTGTATTCTGACACAATACAAACAAGAGTTTGGGCAGAGTAGCTATTATGAAATAAAAAACACAACAAATAGGCTTTTGAAGCTTAGAAATCTACAGGTAACACGACCAAGGGGAGTTTTTGTGTTTTGGAAAATCAAATGGAACACTTTGGCTGAGGTGACAGTTATTTACTGCCTCCAAACGGAGTTTCACTGCGATATTCAGGTTAATTCAGTCAGAATTCCACAGGCAGTCAGCTGGAGGGGTGGATGAATCCGGGAACAGCCGGTTTCCTTGTGACTGAACCAAGCCCAATATCATTATGGATTCTTGCATTTCTTTGGCTTTTTTCTCATTTTTCTTATTTATCATGGTTTGTAATGAATTTTCTGATGTCAGCTTTGGTTTTGAGGCTGCAATATGGAGTTCAGGGCACCGGAGGAATGGTCTTTTTCAATCAGGGCACAGCTGTTGGCCTGCTCCAATTCTGGCTTGCTGTCATTGTTTTGAGTGCCTCAGCCGATTTGTGGTTTCTTGAGCAGCAATTTCCTAAATGTTTTCTGGGTCTGAGTTGGTTTTGCCTTTTTCCTTCCCAAATTTTGTATTCTGACGCAATACAAACAAGAGTTTGGGCAGAGTAGCCATTATGAAATAAAAAACACTATAAATAGGCGTTTGAAGCTCAGAAATCTACAGGTAACAGGACAAGATGAGGTTTTGTGTTTTGGCAAATAAAATGGAACACTTTGGCTGAGGTGACAGATATTAATGGCCTCCAAACTGAGTTTCACTGCGATTTTCAGGTTAATTCAGTCAGAATTCCACAGGCAGTCAGCTGGAGGGGTGGATGAATCTGGGAACAGCCAATTTCCTTGCGACTAAATCAAGCCCAATATCATTATGGATTCTAGCATTTCTTTGGCTTTTTTCTCCTTTTTCTTATTTATCATGGTTTGTAATGAATTTTCTGATGTGAGCTTTGGTTTTGAGGCTGCAATATGGAGTTCAGGGCACAAGAGGAAGGTTATTTTTCAAAAAGGGCACAGCTGTTGACTTGCTCCAATTCTGCCTTGCTGTCATTGTTTTGGGTGCCTTAGCTGACTTTTGGTTTCTTGAGCGGCAATTTCCTAAATGTTTTCTGTGTCTGAGAGGTTTTTGCCTTCTTCCTTCCCAAATTTTGTATTGTGACGCAATACAAACATGTGTTCAGACAGTGTACCGATTATGAAATAAAAAACACAAGAAATAGGCGTTTGAAGGTTATGATTCTACAGGTATCATGACCAAGGTGAGTTTTTGAGTTTTGAAAAATCAAATGGAACACTTTGGCTGAGGTGACAGATATTAATTGCCTTCAAACTGAGTTTCACTGCATTTTTCAGGTTAATTCAGTCAGAATTCCACAGGCAGTCAGCTGTAGGGGTGGATGAATGCGGGAACATCCGGTTTCCTTGCGACTAAATCAAGTCCAATATCATTATGGATTCTTGCATTTCTTTGGCTTTTTTCTCATTTTTCTTATTTGTAATGGTTTGTAATATATTTTCTGATGTGAGCTTTGGTTTTGAGGCTGGCATATTGAGTTCAGGGCACAAGAGGATGGTTCTGTTTCAATCAGGGCACAGTTGTTGGTTTGCTCCAATTCCGGCTTTCTGTCATTGTTTTGGATGCCTCAGAAGATTCGTGGTTTCTTGAGTGGCAATTTCATAAATGTTTTCTGCGTCTGAGTTGGATTTGCCTTCTTATTCCCAAATTTTGTATTCTGATGCAATGCAAAGAAGAGTTTGGACAGAGTAGCCATTATGAAATAAACAACACAACAAATAGGCATTTGAAGCTTGGAAATCTACAGGTAACAAGACCAAGGTGAGTTTTTGTGTTTTGGAAAATAAAATGGAACTCTTTGGCTGAGGTGACAGATATTAATTGCCTCCAAACTGAGTTTCACTGCGATTTTCAGGTTAATTCAGTCAGAATTCCACACGCAGTCAGCTGGAGTGTTGGATGAATCCGGGAACAGCCGGTTTCCTTGCAACTAAATCCAGCTCAATATCATTATGTTTTCTTGCATTTCTTGGCTTTTTTCTCATTTTTCTTATGTATCGTGGTTTGTAATGAATTTCCTGATGTGAGCTTTGGTTTTGAGGCTGGAATATGGAGTTCAGGGTACCGGAAGAATGGCCTTTTTCAATCAGGACTCAGCTGATTGCCTGCTCCAATTCTGGCTTGCTGTCATGGTTTTGGGAGCCTCAGCTGACTTTTGGTTTCTTGAGTGGCAATTTCCTAAATGTTTTCTTTGTCTGAGTTGGCTTTGCCTTCTACCTTCCCAAATTTTGTATGTTGATGCAATACAAGCAAGATTTTGGACAGAGTAGCCATTATGAAATAAAAAACACAACAAATAGGCGTTTGACGCTTTGAAATCTATAGGAAACATGACCAAAGTGAGTTTTTTTGTTTTGGAAAATAAAATGGAACACTTTGGCTGAGGTGACAGATATCAATTGTCTCCAAACTGAATTTCACTGCCATTTTGAGGTGAATTCAGTCAGAATCCCTATTCACTCAGCTGGGAGTTGTGGATGAATCTGGAAACAGCTGTTTACTTAGGAATAAATCAAGCCCAATATCACTAAGAAAACTTGCATTTCTTTGGCTTTTTTCTGATTTTTCCTATTTATCATGGTTTGAAATGAATTTTCTGATGTGAGCTTTGGTTTTGTGGCTGGCATATTGAGTTTAGGGCACAAGAGGAAGGTTCTTTTTCAATCAGGGCACAGCTGTTGGTGTGCTCCAGTTCTGCTTGCTGTCATTGTTTTGGATTCCTTAGCTGATTTGTGGATTCTTTTTCTGCAGTTTCCTAAATGTTTTCTGGGTCTGAGTCGGATTTGCCTTATAATTCCCAAATTTTGTATTCTGACGCAATACAAGCAAGATTTTGGACAGAGTAGCCATTATGAAAGAAAAAAAAAAAAAACACAGTAAATTGCCCTTTCAGGATTAGAAGTCTACAGGCAACACGACTAAGATGAGTTTTTGTGTTTTGGAAAATGACATGGAACACTTCTGCTGAGGGGAGAAATACTAATTCCCTCCAAATTGAGTGTGAGTGCGATTTTGAGGTGAATTGAGTCAGAATTCCAAAGTCAGTCTGTGGAAGGGGGGGATGAATCCGGAAAAAGCCTGTTTCCTTCTGTCTAAATCCAGCCAAATACCACAAAGGACTCTTGAATTACTTTGGCTTTCTCAGATTTCCCTTATTTATCATTGCTTGTAATGATGTTTTTTTTGGGAGCTTTGGTTTTGAGGCTGGAATATGGAGTTCAGGGCACTGGATTAATGGTTTTGTTCAATCAGGGCACAGCTGTTGGCTTGCTCCAATTCTGGCTTGCTTTCAAGGTTTTGGGTGCCTCAGCCGATTTGTGGTTTCTTGAGCGGCAATTTCCTACATGTTTTCTGGCTCTGAGTAGGTTTTGCCTTCTTCCTTCCCAAATTTTGTATTCTGGCGTAATACAAACAAGAGTTTGGACAGAGTAGCCATTATGAAATAAAAAAACACAACAAATATGCTTTTGAAGCTTATATATGTACTGGTCACAAGACCAAGGTATGATTTTTTGTTTTCGAAATTAAAAATGAACACTCTGGCTGAGGTGACAGATATTAATTGCCTCCAAAACCGAGTTTCACTGCGATTTTCAGATTAATTCAGTTAATTCAGTTAGGATTCCACAGGCTTGCATTTCTTTGGCTTTTTCTCATTTCCCTTATTTATCATGGTTTGTAATGAATTTTCTGATGTGAGCTTTGGTTTTGAGGCTGGCATATTGAGTTCAGGGTACTGGAGGAATGGTCTTTTTCAAACAGGGCACAGCTGTTGGCTTGCTCCAATTCTGGCTTGCTGTCATTGTTTTGGGTGCCTCAGCTCAATTTTTGTTTGTTAAGCGGCAATTTCCTAAATGTTTTCTGGGTCTGATTTGGTTTTGCCTTCCTCCTTCCCAAATTTTGTATTCTGACGCCATACAAACATGAGTTTGGGCAGAGTACCGATTATGAAATACAAAACACAACAAATGGGCATTTGAAGCTTAAAAATCTACAGGTTACATGACCAAGGTGAGTTTTTGTGTTTTGGAAAAAAAAATGTTACACTTTGGCTGAGGTCACAGATATTAATTGACTCCAAACTGAGTTTCACTGCGATTTTCAGGGTAATTCAGTCAGAATTCCACAGGCAGACAGCTGGAGGTATGGATGAATCTGGGGACAGCCGGTTTCCTTGCGACTAAATCAAGCCCAATATCATTAAGGATTCTTGCATTTCTTTGGCTTTTTTCTCATTTTTCTTATTTATCATGGTTTGTAATGAATTTTCTGATGTGAGCTTTGGTTTTGAGGCTGGCATATTGTGTTCAGGGCACAAGAGGAAGGTTCTTTTTCAATCAGGGCACAGCTGTTGTCTTTCTCCAATTCTGGCTTGCTGTCATTGTTGTGGGTTCCTCAGCTGACTTTTGGTTTCTTGAGCGGCAATTTCCTAAAGGTTTTCTGGGTCTGAGTTGGTTTTGCCTTCTTCCTTCCCAAATTTTGTATTCTGACGCAATACAAACAAGAGTTTGGACAGAGTAGCAATTATGAAATAAAAAACAAAACAAATAGGCATTTGAAGTTTTGAAATCTACAGGTACGAAGACTAAGGTGAGTTTTTGGGTTTTGGAAGATAAAATGGAACACTTTGGCTGAGGTGACAGATATTAATTGCCTCGAAACCGAGTTTCACCTCGATTTTTTTGTTAATTCTTTCAGAAAACAAAGACACTCAGTTGGGAGGTGTGGATGAATCTGGAAACAGCCGTTTACATGGCAAAAAATCAAGCCCAATATTACTAAGAACTCCTGCATTTCTTTGGCTTTGTTCTCATTTTTCTTCTTTATCATGGTTTGTAATGAATTTTCTGATGTGAGCTTTGGTTTTGAGGCTGGTATATTGAGCTCAGGGCACAAGAGGAAGGTTCTTTTTCAATCAGGGCACAGCTGTTGGCTTGCTCCAATTCTGGCTTGCTGTCATTGTTTTGGGTGCCTCAGCCGATTTGTGGTTTCTTGAGCGGCAATTTCCTAAATGTTTTCTGGGTCTGAGTCGGTTTGGCCTTCTTATTCCCAAATTTTGTATTCTGATGCCATACAAGCAAGATTTTGGCAGAGTAGCCATTACGAAAGAAAAAAAAATACACAGCAAATTGCCCTTTCAGGATTAGAAATCTATAGGCAACGCGACCAAGATGAGTTTCTGTGTTTTGGAAAATGACATGGAACCCTTCTGCTGAGGGGACAGATTCTAATTCCCTCCAAATTGAGTGTGAGTGCGATTTTGAGGTGAATTCAATCAGAATTCCAAGGTCTGTCTGTGGAAGGGGGGGATGAATCTGGAAACAGCCAGTTTCTTTGTGTCTAAATCCAGCCAAATACCACAAAGGACTCTTGAATTTCTTTGGCTTTCTTAGATTTCCCTTATTTATCGTGGTTTGTAATGAATTATCTGATGGGAGCTTTGGTTTTGAGGCTGCAATATGGAGTTCTGGGCACTGGATTAATGGTCTTGTTCAATCAGGGCACAGCTGTTGGCTTGCTCCAATTCTGTCTTGCTTTCAAGGTTTTGGGTGCCTCAGCTGATTTGTGGTTTCTTGAGCGGCAATTTCCTAAATGTTTTCTGGGTCTGAGTTGGTTTTGCCTTGTTCCTTTCCAAATTTTGTATTCTGATGTAATACAAACAAGAGTTTGGACAGAGTAGTCATTATGAAATAAAAAAACACAACAAATATGCGTTTGAAGCTTATATATGTACAGGTAACACGAGCAAGGTAAGTTTTTGTGTTTTCGAAAGTAAAATTGAACACTCTGGCTGAGGTGACAGATATTAATTGCCTCCAAAACCGAGTTTCACTGCGATTTTTTTGTTAATTCATTCAGAAACCAAAGACACTCAGTTGGGAGGTGTGGATGAATCTGGAAACAGCCGTTTACATGGCCATAATTCAAGCCCAATATCCCTAAGAACTCCTGCATTTCTTTGGCTTTTTTCTCATTTTTCTTATTTATCATGGTTTGTAATGAATTTTCTGATGTGAGCTTTGGTTTTGCGGCTGGTATATTGAGTTCAGGGCACAAGAGGAAGGTTCTTTTTCAATCAGGGCACAGCTGTTGGCTTTCTCCAATTCTGGCTTGCTGTCATTGTTGTGGGTTCTTCAGCTGACTTTTGGTTTCTTGAGTGGCAATTTCCTAAATGTTTTCTGGGTCTGAGTTGGTTTGCTTTCTTCCTTCCCAAATTTTGTATTCTGACGCAATACAAACAAGAGTTTGGACAGACTAGCAATGATGAAATAAAAAACAAAACCAATAGGCATTTGAAGTTTTGAAATCTACAGGTAAGAAGACTAAGGTGAGTTTTTGAGTTTTGGAAGATAAAATGGAACACTTTGGCTGAGGTGACAGATATTAATTGCCTCCAAACCGAGTTTCACTGCGATTTTCAGGTTAATTCAGTCAGAAACCACAGACATTCAGCTGGGAGGTGTGGATGAATCTGGAAACAGCCGTTTACATGGCAATAAATCAAGCCCAATATTACTAAGAACTCCTGCATTTCTTTGGCTTTTTTCTCATTTTTCTTCTTTATCATGGTTTGTAATGAATTTTCTGATGTGAGCTTTGGTTTTGAGGCTGGTATATTGAGTTCAGGGCACAAGAGGAAGGTTCTTTTTCAATCAGGGCACAGCTGTTGGCTTGCTCCAATTCTGGCTTGCTGTCATTGTTTTGGGTGCCTCAGCCAATTTGTGGTTTCTTGAGCGGCAATTTCCTAAATGTTTTCTGGGTCTGAGTCGGTATTGCCTTCTTCCTTCCCAAATTTTGTATTCTGATGCAATACAAGCAAGATTTTGGCAGAGTAGCCATTATAAAAGAAAAAAAAAACACAGCAAATTGCCCTTTCAGGATTAGAAATCTACAGGCAACGCGACCAAGATGAGTTTCTGTGTTTTGGAAAACGACATGGAACACTTCTGCTGAGGGGACAGATTCTAATTCCCTCCAAATTGAGTGTGAGTGCGATTTTGAGGTGAATTCAATCAGAATTCCAAAGTCTGTCTGTGGAAGGGGGGGATGAATCTGGAAACAGCCAGTTTCCTTCTGTCTAAATCCAGCCAAATACCACAAAGGACTCTTGAATTTCTTTGGCTTTCTCAGATTTCCCTTATTTATCATGGTTTGTAATGAATTATCTGATGGGAGCTTTGGTTTTGAGGCTGCAATATGGAGTTCTGGGCACTGGATTAATGGTCTTGTTCAATCAGGGCACAGCTGTTGGCTTGCTCCAATTCTGTCTTGCTTTCAAGGTTTTGGGTGCCTCAGCTGATTTGTGGTTTCTTGAGCGGCAATTTCCTAAATGTTTTCTGGGTCTGAGTTGGTTTTGCCTTCTTCCTTCCCAAATTTAGTATTCTGATGCAATGCAAAGAAGAGTTTGTACAGAGTAGCCATTATGAAATAAACAACACAACAAATAGGCATTTCAAGATTTTAAATCTGCAGGTAACACGACCAAAGTGAGTTTTTTTGTTTTGGAAAATAAAATGGAAAACTTTGGCTGAGGTGACAGATATTAATTGCCTCCAAACGGAGTTTCACTGTGATTTTCGGGTTCATTCTGTGAGAATTCCACAGGCAGTCAGCTGGAGGGGTGGATGAATCCGGGAACTGCTGGCTTCCTTGCAACTAAATCAAGCCCAATATCATTATGGATTCTTGCATTTCTTTGGCTTTTTTTCTGATTTTTCTTATTTATCATTGTTTGTAATGAATTTTCTGATGTGAGCTTTGGTTTTGAGGCTGCAATATGGAGTTCAGGGCACAAGAGGAAGGTTCTTTTTCAATCAGGGCACAGCTGTTGGCTTGCTCCAATTCTGCTTGCTGTCATTGTTTTGGGTGCCTCAGCTGATTTGTGGATTCTTGTGTTGCAGTTTCCTAAATGTTTTCTGGGTCTGAATCGGATTTGCCTTCTTATTCCCAAATTTTGTATTCTGATGCAACATAAGCAAGATTTTGTACAGAGTAGCCATTATGAAAGAAAAAAAAAACACAGCAAATTGCCCTTTCAGGATTAGAAATCTATAGGCAACACGACCAAGATGAGTTTCTGTGTTTTGGAAAATGACATGGAACCCTTCTGCTGAGGGGACAGATTCTAATTCCCTCCAAATTGAGTGTGAGTGCGATTTTGAGGTGAATTCAATCAGAATTCCAAAGTCTGTCTGTGGAAGGGGGGGATGAATCCGGAAACAGCCAGTTTCCTTCTGTCTAAATCCAGCCAAATACCACAAAGGACTCTTGAATTTCTTTGGCTTTCTCAGATTTCCCTTATTTATCATGGTTTCTAATGAATTTTCTGATGTGAGCTTTGGTTTTGAGGATGGAATATGGAGTTCAGGGCACTGGATTAATGGTCTTGTTCAATCAGGGCACAGCTGTTGGCTTGCTCCAATTCTGTCTTGCTTTCAAGGTTTTGGGTGCCTCAGCTGATTTGTGGTTTCTTGAGCAGCAATTTCCTAAATGTTTTCTGGGTCTGAGTTGGTTTTCCCTTCTTCCTTCCCACATTTTGTATTCTGACGCAATACAAACAAGAGTTTGGACAGAGTAGCCATTATGAAATAAAAATAAAACAACAACAACAAATTAGCGTTTGAAGCTTATAAATCTAAGGGTAACATGACCAAGGTGAGTTTTTGTGATTTGGAAAATAAAATGGAACACTTTGGCTGAGGTGACTGATATTATTGCCTCCAAACTGAGTCTTACTGCGATTTTCAGGTTAATTCAGTCGGAATTCCACAGGCAGTCAGCTGGAGCTGTGGATGAATCTGGAAACAGCCGGTTTCCTTGCAACTAAATCAAGCCCACTATCATTATGGATTCTTGCATTTCTTTGGCTTTTTTTCCATTTTCTTATTTATCATGGTTTGTAATGAATTTTCTGATGTGAGCTTTGGTTTTGAGGCTGCAATATTAAGCTCAGGGCACAAGAGGGAGGTTCTTTTTCAATCAGGGCACAGCTGTTGGCTTGCTCCAATTCTGGCTTGCTGTCATTGTTTTGGGTGCCTCAGCCGATTTGTGGTTTCTTGAGCGGCAATTTCCTTAATGTTTTCTGGGTCTGAGTCGGTTTTGCCTTCTTATTCCCATATTTTGTATTCTGATGCAATACAAGCAAGATTTGGACAGAGTAGCCATTATGAAAGAAAAAAAAAACACAGAAATTGCCCTTTCAGGATTAGAAATCTGCTGGCAACATGATCAAGATTAGTTTCTGTGTTTTGGAAAATGACATGGAACCCTTCTGCTGAGGGGACAGATTCTAATTCCCTCCAAATTGAGTGTGAGTGCAATTTTGAGGTGAAATCAATTTGAATTCCAAAGTCAGTCAGTGGAAGGGGGGGATGAATCTTTAAACAGCCAGTTTCCTTGTGTCTAAATCCAGCCAAATATCACTAAGAACTCGTGCATTTCTTTGGCTTTTGTCTCATTTTTCTGATTTATCATGGTTTGTAATGAATTTTCTGATGTGAGCTTTGGTTTTGAGGCTGGCATATTGAGTTCAGGGCACCGGATCAATGGTCTTTTTCAAACAGGACACAGCTGTTGGCTTGTTGCAATTCTGGCTTGCTGTCATTGTTTTGCGTGCCTCAGCTGTTTTTGGTTTCTTTAGTGGCAATTTCCTACATGTTTTCTGGGTCTGAGTTGGTTTTGCCTTCTTCCTTCCCAAATTTTGTATACTGACGTAATACAAACAAGAGTTTGGACAGAGTAGCCATTATGAAATAAAAAACACAACAAATATGCGTTTGAAGCTTATATATGTACAGGTAACACGAGCAAGGTAAGTTTTTGTGTTTTCGAAAGTAAAATTGAACACTCTGGCTGAGGTGACAGATATTAATTGCCTCCGAAACCGAGTTTCACTGCGATTTTTTTGTTAATTCATTCAGAAACCAAAGACACTCAGTTGGGAGGTGTGGATGAATCTGGAAACAGCCGTTTACATGGCCATAATTCAAGCCCAATATCCCTAAGAACTCCTGCATTTCTTTGGCTTTTTTCTGATTTTTCTTATTTATCATGGTTTGTAATGAATTTTCCGATGTGAGCTTTGCTTTTGAGGCTGGCATATTGAGTTCAGGGCACAAGAGGAAGGTTCTTTTTCAATCAGGGCACAGCTGTTGTCTTTCTCCAATTCTGGCTTGCTGTCATTGTTGTGGGTTCCTCAGCTGACTTTTGGTTTCTTGAGTGGCAATTTCCTAAATGTTTTCTGGGTCTGACACGGTTTTTCCTTCTTAATCCCAAATTTTGTATTCTGACGCAATACAAACAAGAGTTTGGACAGACTAGCAATGATGAAATAAAAAACAAAACAAATAGGCATTTGAAGCTTAGAAATCTACAGGTAAGAAGACTAAGGTGAGTTTTTGAGTTTTGGAAAATAAAATGGAACACTTTGGCTGAGGTGACAGATATTAATTGCCTCCAAACCGAGTTTCACTGCGATTTTCAGGTTAATTCAGTCAGAAACCACAGACACTCAGCTGGGAGGTGTGGATGAATCTGGAAACAGCCGTTTACATGGCAATACATCAAGCCCAATATTACTAAGAACTCCTGCATTTCTTTGGCTTTTTTCTCATTTTTCTTATTTATCATGGTTTGTAATGAATTTTCTGATGTGAGCTTTGGTTTTGAGACTGGTATATTGAGCTCAGGGCACAAGAGGAAGGTTCTTTTTCAATCAGGGCACAGCTGTTGGCTTGCTCCAATTCTGGCTTGCTGTCATTGTTGTAGGTTCCTCCGCTGACTTTTGGATTCTTCAGTGGCAATTTCCTAAATGTTTTCTGGGTCTGAGTCGGTTTTGCCTTCTTCCTTGCCAAATTTTGTATTCTGACGCAATACAAACAAGAGCTTGGGCAGAGTAGCCATTATGAAATAAAAAACAAAACAAATAGGCATTTGAAGTTTTGAAATCTACAGGTATGAAGACTAAGGTGAGTTTTTGAGTTTTGGAAGATAAAATGGAACACTTTGGCTGAGGTGACAGATATTAATTGCCTCCAACCCGAGTTTCACTGCGATATTCAGGTTAATTCAGTCAGAAACCACAGATACTCAGCTGGGAGGTGTGGATGAATCTGGAAACAGCCGTTTACATGGCAATAAATCAAGCCCAATATTACTAAGAACTCCTGCATTTCTTTGCCTTTTTTCTCTTTTTTCTTATTTATCATGGTTTGTAATGAATTTTCTGATGTGAGCTTTGGTTTTGAGGCTGGTATATTGAGCTCAGGGCACAAGAGGAAGGTTCTTTTTCAATCAGGGCACAGCTGTTGGCTTGCTGCAATTCTGGCTTGCTGTCATTGTTTTGGGTGCCTCAGCCGATTTGTGGTTTCTTGAGCGGAAATTTCCTAAATGTTTTCTGGGTCTGAGTTGGTTTTGCCTTCTTATTCCCAAATTTTGTATTCTGATGCAATACAAGCAAGATTTTGGCAGAGTAGCCATTATGAAAGAAAAAAAAAAAAACACAGCAAATTGCCCTTTCAGGATTAGAAATCTACAGGCAACTCGACCAAGATGAGTTTCTGTGTTTTGGAAAATGACATGGAACACTTCTGCTGAGGGGACAGATTCTAATTCCCTCCAAATTGAGTGTGAGTGCGATTTTGAGGTGAATTCAATCAGAATTCCAAAGTCTTTCTGTGGAAGGGGGGGATGAATCTTTAAACAACCAGTTTCTTTGTGTCTAAATCCAGCCAAATACCACAAAGGACTCTTGAATTTCTTTGGCTTTCTCAGATTTCCCTTATTTATCATGGTTTGTAATGAATTTTCTGATGTGAGCTTTGGTTTTGAGGCTGGCATATTGAATTTTTGTGCACAAGAGGGAGGTTCTTTTTCAATCAGGGCACAGCTGTTGTCTTGCTGCAATTCTGCTTGCTGTCATTGTTTTGGGTGCCTCAGCTGATTTGTGGATTCTTGTGTTGCAGTTTCCTAAATGTTTTCTAGGTCTGAGTCGGATTTGCCTTCTTATTCCCAAATTTTGTATTCTGATGCAACATAAGCAAGATTTGGACAGAGTAGCCATTATGAAAGAAAAAAAAACACAGCAAATTGCCCTTTCAGGATTAGAAATCTATAGGCAACACGACCAAGATGAGTTTCTGTGTTTTGGAAAATGACATGGAACACTTCTGCTGAGGGGACAGATTCTAATTCCCTCCAAATTGAGTGTGAGTGCGATTTTGAGGTGAATTCAATCAGAATTCCAAAGTCTGTCTGTGGAAGGGGGGGATGAATCCGGAAACAGCCAGTTTCTTTGTGTCTAAATCCAGCCAAATACCAAAAAGGACTCTTGAATTTCTTTGGCTTTCTCAGATTTCCCTTATTTATCATGGTTTCTAATGAATTTTCTGATGTGAGCTTTGGTTTTGAGGATGGAATATGGAGTTCAGGGCACTGGATTAATGGTCTTGTTCAATCAGGGCACAGCTGTTGGCTTGCTCCAATTCTGTCTTGCTTTCAAGGTTTTGGGTGCCTCAGCCGATTTGTGGTTTCTTGAGCGGCAATTTCCTAAATGTTTTCTGGGTCTGAGTTGGTTTTCCCTTCTTCCTTCCCACATTTTGTATTCTGACACAATACAAACAAGAGTTTGGACAGAGTAGCCATCATGATATAAAAAAAAAAAAAACAACAAATTAGCGTTTGAAGCTTATGAATCTAAGGGTAACACGACCAAGGTGAGTTTTTGTGATTTGGAAAATCAAATGGAACACTTTGGCTGAGGTGACTGATATTATTGCCTCCAAACTGAGTCTTACTGCGATTTTCAGGTTAATTCAGTGAGAATTCCACAGGCAGTCAGCTGGAGGGGTGGATGAATGCGGAACAGCTGGTTTCCTTGCAACTAATTCAAGCCACTATGATTATGGATTCTTGCATTTCTTTGGCTTTTTTCTCTTTTTTCTTATTTATGATGATTTGTAATGAATTTTCTGATGTGAGCTTTGGTTTTGAGGCTGGCATATTGAGTTCAGGGCACAAGAGGAAGGTTCTTTTTCAATCAGGGCACAGCTGTTGGCTTGCTCCAATTCTGGCTTGCTGTCATTGTTTTGGGAACCTCAGCCGATTTATGGTTTCTTGAGCGGCAATTTCCTTAATGTTTTCTGGGTCTGAGTCGGTTTTGCCTTCTTATTCCCATATTTTGTATTCTGATGCAATACAAGCAAGATTTGGACAGAGTAGCCATAATGAAAGAAAAAAAAAAACACAGAAATTGCCCTTTCAGGATTAGAAATCTACTGGCAACGTGATCAAGATTAGTTTCTGTGTTTTGGAAAATGACATGGAACCCTTCTGCTGAGGGGACAGATTCTAATTCCCTCCAAATTGAGTGTGAGTGCAATTTTGAGGTGAAATCAATTTGAATTCCAAAGTCAGTCAGTGGAAGGGGGGGATGAATCTTTAAACAGCCAGTTTCCTTGTGTCTAAATCCAGCCAAATATCACTAAGAACTCGTGCATTTCTTTGGCTTTTGTCTCATTTTTCTGATTTATCATGGTTTGTAATGAATTTTCTGATGTGAGCTTTGGTTTTGAGGCTGGCATATTGAGTTCAGGGCACCGGATCAATGGTCTTTTTCAAACAGGACACAGCTGTTGGCTTGTTGCAATTCTGGCTTGCTGTCATTGTTTTGCGTGCCTCAGCTGTTTTTGGTTTCTTTAGTGGCAATTTCCTACATGTTTTCTGGGTCTGAGTTGGTTTTGCCTTCTTCCTTCCCAAATTTTGTATACTGACGTAATACAAACAAGAGTTTGGACAGAGTAGCCATTATGAAATAAAAAACACAACAAATATGCGTTTGAAGCTTATATATGTACAGGTAACACGAGCAAGGTAAGTTTTTGTGTTTTCGAAAGTAAAATTGAACACTCTGGCTGAGGTGACAGATATTAATTGCCTCCAAAACCGAGTTTCACTGCGATTTTTTTGTTAATTCATTCAGAAACCAAAGACACTCAGTTGGGAGGTGTGGATGAATCTGGAAACAGCCGTTTACATGGCCATAATTCAAGCCCAATATCCCTAAGAACTCCTGCATTTCTTTGGCTTTTTTCTCATTTTTCTTATTTATCATGGTTTGTAATGAATTTTCCGATGTGAGCTTTGCTTTTGAGGCTGGCATATTGAGTTCAGGGCACAAGAGGAAGGTTCTTTTTCAATCAGGGCACAGCTGTTGTCTTTCTCCAATTCTGGCTTGCTGTCATTGTTGTGGGTTCCTCAGCTGACTTTTGGTTTCTTGAGTGGCAATTTCCTAAATGTTTTCTGGGTCTGACACGGTTTTTCCTTCTTAATCCCAAATTTTGTATTCTGACGCAATACAAACAAGAGTTTGGACAGACTAGCAATGATGAAATAAAAAACAAAACAAATAGGCATTTGAAGCTTAGAAATCTACAGGTAAGAAGACTAAGGTGAGTTTTTGAGTTTTGGAAAATAAAATGGAACACTTTGGCTGAGGTGACAGATATTAATTGCCTCCAAACCGAGTTTCACTGCGATTTTCAGGTTAATTCAGTCAGAATTCCACAGGCAGTCAGCTGGAGGGGTGGATGAATCTGGAAACAGCCGTTTACATGGCAATACATCAAGCCCAATATTACTAAGAACTCCTGCATTTCTTTGGCTTTTTTCTCATTTTTCTTATTTATCATGGTTTGTAATGAATTTTCTGATGTGAGCTTTGGTTTTGAGACTGGTATATTGAGCTCAGGGCACAAGAGGAAGGTTCTTTTTCAATCAGGGCACAGCTGTTGGCTTGCTCCAATTCTGGCTTGCTGTCATTGTTGTAGGTTCCTCCGCTGACTTTTGGATTCTTCAGTGGCAATTTCCTAAATGTTTTCTGGGTCTGAGTCGGTTTTGCCTTCTTCCTTGCCAAATTTTGTATTCTGACGCAATACAAACAAGAGCTTGGGCAGAGTAGCCATTATGAAATAAAAAACAAAACAAATAGGCATTTGAAGTTTTGAAATCTACAGGTATGAAGACTAAGGTGAGTTTTTGAGTTTTGGAAGATAAAATGGAACACTTTGGCTGAGGTGACAGATATTAATTGCCTCCAACCCGAGTTTCACTGCGATATTCAGGTTAATTCAGTCAGAAACCACAGATACTCAGCTGGGAGGTGTGGATGAATCTGGAAACAGCCGTTTACATGGCAATAAATCAAGCCCAATATTACTAAGAACTCCTGCATTTCTTTGGCTTTTTTCTCATTTTTCTTATTTATCATGGTTTGTAATGAATTTTCTGATGTGAGCTTTGGTTTTGAGGCTGGTATATTGAGCTCAGGGCACAAGAGGAAGGTTCTTTTTCAATCAGGGCACAGCTGTTGGCTTGCTGCAATTCTGGCTTGCTGTCATTGTTTTGGGTGCCTCAGCCGATTTGTGGTTTCTTGAGCGGAAATTTCCTAAATGTTTTCTGGGTCTGAGTTGGTTTTGCCTTCTTATTCCCAAATTTTGTATTCTGATGCAATACAAGCAAGATTTTGGCAGAGTAGCCATTATGAAAGAAAAAAAAAAAAAACACAGCAAATTGCCCTTTCAGGATTAGAAATCTACAGGCAACTCGACCAAGATGAGTTTCTGTGTTTTGGAAAATGACATGGAACACTTCTGCTGAGGGGACAGATTCTAATTCCCTCCAAATTGAGTGTGAGTGCGATTTTGAGGTGAATTCAATCAGAATTCCAAAGTCTGTCTGTGGAAGGGGGGGATGAATCTTTAAACAACCAGTTTCTTTGTGTCTAAATCCAGCCAAATACCACAAAGGACTCTTGAATTTCTTTGGCTTTCTTAGATTTCCCTTATTTATCATGGTTTGTAATGAATTTTCTGATGTGAGCTTTGGTTTTGAGGCTGGCATATTGAATTTTTGTGCACAAGAGGGAGGTTCTTTTTCAATCAGGGCACAGCTGTTGTCTTGCTGCAATTCTGCTTGCTGTCATTGTTTTGGGTGCCTCAGCTGATTTGTGGATTCTTGTGTTGCAGTTTCCTAAATGTTTTCTAGGTCTGAGTCGGATTTGCCTTCTTATTCCCAAATTTTGTATTCTGATGCAACATAAGCAAGATTTGGACAGAGTAGCCATTATGAAAGAAAAAAAAACACAGCAAATTGCCCTTTCAGGATTAGAAATCTATAGGCAACACGACCAAGATGAGTTTCTGTGTTTTGGAAAATGACATGGAACACTTCTGCTGAGGGGACAGATTCTAATTCCCTCCAAATTGAGTGTGAGTGCGATTTTGAGGTGAATTCAATCAGAATTCCAAAGTCTGTCTGTGGAAGGGGGGGATGAATCCGCAAACAGCCAGTTTCCTTCTGTCTAAATCCAGCCAAATACCAAAAAGGACTCTTGAATTTCTTTGGCTTTCTCAGATTTCCCTTATTTATCATGGTTTCTAATGAATTTTCTGATGTGAGCTTTGGTTTTGAGGATGGAATATGGAGTTCAGGGCACTGGATTAATGGTCTTGTTCAATCAGGGCACAGCTGTTGGCTTGCTCCAATTCTGTCTTGCTTTCAAGGTTTTGGGTGCCTCAGCCGATTTGTGGTTTCTTGAGCGGCAATTTCCTAAATGTTTTCTGGGTCTGAGTTGGTTTTCCCTTCTTCCTTCCCACATTTTGTATTCTGACACAATACAAACAAGAGTTTGGACAGAGTAGCCATCATGAAATAAAAAAAAAAAAACAACAACAAATTAGCGTTTGAAGCTTATGAATCTAAGGGTAACACGACCAAGGTGAGTTTTTGTGATTTGGAAAATCAAATGGAACACTTTGGCTGAGGTGACTGATATTATTGCCTCCAAACTGAGTCTTACTGCGATTTTCAGGTTAATTCAGTGAGAATTCCACAGGCAGTCAGCTGGAGGGGTGGATGAATGCGGAACAGCGGGTTTCCTTGCAACTAATTCAAGCCACTATGATTATGGATTCTTGCATTTCTTTGGCTTTTTTCTCTTTTTTCTTATTTATGATGATTTGTAATGAATTTTCTGATGTGAGCTTTGGTTTTGAGGCTGGCATATTGAGTTCAGGGCACAAGAGGAAGGTTCTTTTTCAATCAGGGCACAGCTGTTGGCTTGCTCCAATTCTGGCTTGCTGTCATTGTTTTGGGAACCTCAGCCGTTTTGTTGTTTCTTGAGCGGCAATTTCCTTAATGTTTTCTGGGTCTGAGTCGGTTTTGCCTTCTTATTCCCATATTTTGTATTCTGATGCAATACAAGCAAGATTTGGACAGAGTAGCCATAATGAAAGAAAAAAAAAAAACACAGAAATTGCCCTTTCAGGATTAGAAATCTACTGGCAACGTGATCAAGATTAGTTTCTGTGTTTTGGAAAATGACATGGAACCCTTCTGCTGAGGGGACAGATTCTAATTCCCTCCAAATTGAGTGTGAGTGCAATTTTGAGGTGAAATCAATTTGAATTCCAAAGTCAGTCAGTGGAAGGGGGGGATGAATCTTTAAACAGCCAGTTTCCTTGTGTCTAAATCCAGCCAAATATCACTAAGAACTCGTGCATTTCTTTGGCTTTTGTCTCATTTTTCTGATTTATCATGGTTTGTAATGAATTTTCTGATGTGAGCTTTGGTTTTGAGGCTGGCATATTGAGTTCAGGGCACCGGATCAATGGTCTTTTTCAAACAGGACACAGCTGTTGGCTTGTTGCAATTCTGGCTTGCTGTCATTGTTTTGCCTGCCTCAGCTGTTTTTGGTTTCTTTAGCGGCAATTTCCTACATGTTTTCTGGGTCTGAGTTGGTTTTGCCTTCTTCCTTTCCAAATTTTCTATTCTGACGTAATACAAACAAGAGTTTGGACAGAGTAGCCATTATGAAATAAAAAACACAACAAATATGCGTTTGAAGCTTATATATGTACAGGTAACACGAGCAAGGTAAGTTTTTGTGTTTATGAAAATAAAATTGAACACTCTGGCTGAGGTGACAGATATTAATTGCCTCCAAAACCGAGTTTCACTGCGATTTTTTTGTTAATTCATTCAGAAACCAAAGACACTCAGTTGGGAGGTGTGGATGAATCTGGAAACAGCCGTTTACATGGCCATAATTCAAGCCCAATATCCCTAAGAACTCCTGCATTTCTTTGGCTTTTTTCTCATTTTTCTTATTTATCATGGTTTGTAATGAATTTTCTGATGTGAGCTTTGCTTTTGAGGCTGGCATATTGAGTTCAGGGCACAAGAGGAAAGTTCTCTTTCAATCAGGGCACAGCTGTTGGCTTTCTCCAATTCTGGCTTGCTGTCATTGTTGTGGGTTCCTCAGCTGACTTTTGGTTTCTTGAGTGGCAATTTCCTAAATGTTTTCTGGGTCTGACACTTTTTTTCCTTCTTAATCCCAAATTTTGTATTCTGACGCAATACAAACAAGAGTTTGGACAGAGTAGCAATGATGAAATAAAAAACACAACAAATAGGCATTTGAAGCTTAGAAATCTACAGGTAAGAAGACTAAGGTGAGTTTTTGAGTTTTGGAAAATAAAATGGAACACTTTGGCTGAGGTGACAGATATTAATTGCCTCCAAACCGAGTTTCACTGCGATTTTCAGGTCAATTCAGTCAGAAACCACAGACACTCAGCTGGGAGGTGTGGATGAATCTGGAAACAGCCGTTTACATGGCAATAAATCAAGCCCAATATTACTAAGAACTCCTGCATTTCTTTGGCTTTTTTCTCATTTTTCTTATTTATCATGGTTTGTAATGAATTTTCTGATATGAGCTTTGGTTTTGAATCTGCTATATTGAGCTCAGGGCACAAGAGGAAGGTTCTTTTTCAATCAGGGCACAGCTGTTGGCTTGCTCCAATTCTGGCTTGCTGTCATTGTTGTAGGTTCCTCCGCTGACTTTTGGATTCTTGAGTGGCAATTTCCTAAATGTTTTCTGGGTCTGAGTCGGTTTTGCCTTCTTCCTTGCCAAATTTTGTATTCTGGCACAATACAAACAAGAGCTTGGGCAGAGTAGCCATTATGAAATAAAAAACAAAACAAATAGGCATTTGAAGTTTTGAAATCTACAGGTAAGAAGACTAAGGTGAGTTTTTGAGTTTTGGAAGATAAAATGGAACACTTTGGCTGAGGTGACAGATATTAATTGCCTCCAAACCGAGTTTCACTGCGATATTCAGGTTAATTCAGTCAGAAACCACAGATACTCAGCTGGGAGGTGCGGATGAATCTGGAAACAGCCGTTTACATGGCAATAAATCAAGCCCAATATTACTAAGAACTCCTGCATTTCTTTGCCTTTTTTCTCTTTTTTCTTATTTATCATGGTTTGTAATGAATTTTCTGATGTGAGCTTTGGTTTTGAGACTGGTATATTGAGCTCAGGGCACAAGAGGAAGGTTCTTTTTCAATCAGGGCACAGCTGTTGGCTTGCTCCAATTCTGGCTTGCTGTCATTGGTTTAGGTGCCCCAGCCGATTTGAGGTTTCTTGAGCAGCAATTTCCTAAATGTTTTCTGGGTCTGAGTTGGTTTTGCCTTCTTATTCCCAAATTTTGTATTGTGATGCAATATAAGCAAGATTTTGGACAGAGTAGCCATTATGAAAGAAAAAAAAAACACACCAAATTACCCTTTCAGGATTAGAAATCTACAGGCAACATGAGCAAGATGAGTTTCTGTGTTTTGGAAAATGACATGGAACACTTCTGCTGAGGGGACAGATAGTAATTCCCTCCAAATTGAGTGTGAGTGCGATTTTGAGGTGAATTGAGTCAGAATTCCAAACTCAGTCTGTGGAAGGGGGGGATGAATCTTTAAACAGCCAGTTTCCTTCTGTCTAAATCCAGCCAAATATCACAAAGGACTCTTGCATTTCTTTGGCTTTCTTAGATTTCCCTTATTTATCATGGTTTGTAATGAAATTTCTGATGTGAGCTTTAGTTTTGAGGCTGGCATATTGAGTTCAGGGCACAAGAGGAAGGTTCTTTTTCAATCAGGGCACAGCTGTTGGCTTGCTCCAATTCTGGCTTGCTGTCCTTGTTTTGGGTGCCTCAGCTGACTTTTGGTTACTTGAGCGGCAATTTCCTAAATGTTTTCTGGGTCTGAGTTGGCTTTGCCTTCTTCCTTCCCAAATTTTGTATTCTGATGCAATGCAAAGAAGACTTTGTACAGAGTAGCCATTATGAAATTAAAAGCACAACAAATAGGCGTTGGAAGCTTAGAAATCTACAGGTAACACGACTAAGGTGAGTTTTTGTGTTTTGGAAAATAAAATGGAACACTTTGGCTGAGGTGACAGATATTAATAGTCTCCAAACTGAGTTTCACTGCGATTTTCAGGTTAATTCATTCAGAAGTCCACAGGCAGTCAGCTGGAAGGGTGGATGGATCTGGGAACAGCCGGTTTCGTTGTGACTGAATCAAGCCCAATATCATTATGGATTCTTGCATTTCCTTGGCTATTTTCTCATTTTTCTTTTTATCATGGTTTGTAATGAATTTTCTGATGTGAGCTTTGGTTTTGATGCTGGCATATTGGGTTCAGGGCACAAGAGGAAGGTTCTTTTTCAATCAGGGCACAGCTATTGGTTTGCTACAATTCTGTCTTGCTTTAAAGGTTTTGGGTGCCTCAGCGTTGTTGTTTTTTGATCCACATTTTCTAAATGTTTTCTGGGTCTGAGTTGGTTTTGCCTTCTTCCTTCCCAAATTTTGTATTCTGACGCAATACAAACTAGAGTTTGGACAGAGTAGCCATTATGAAATAAACAACACAACACATAGGTGTTTGAAGCTTAGAAATCTACAGGTAAGACGACCAAGGTGAGATTTTGTGTTTTGGAAAATAAAATGGAACACTTTGGCTGAGGTGACAGATATTAATTCCCTCCAAACTGAGTTTCACTGTGATTTTCAGGTTAATTCAGTGAGAATTGCACAGGCAGTCACCTGGAGGGGTGGATGAATCCAGGACTAGCCGGATTTCTTACGACTAAATCAAGCCCAATATCATTATGGATTCTTGCATTTCTTTGGCTTTTTTCTCTTTTTTCTTATTTATCATGGTTGGTAATGAATTTTTGATGTGAGCTTTGGATTTGAGGCTGCAATAAGAACTTCCGGGCACAAGAGAAATGTTCTTTTTCAATCAGGGCACAGCTGTTGGCTTGCTCTAATTGTGGCTTGCTGTCATTGTTTTGGGTGCATCAGCAAATTTGAGGTTTCTTGAGTGGCAATTTCCTAAATGTTTTCTGGGTCTGACACGGTTTTTTCTTCTTATTCCCAAATTTTTTATTCTGACTCAATACAAACAAGAGTTTGGACAGAGTAGCCATTATGAAATAAAAAACACAACAAATAGGCGTTTGAAGCTTAGAAATCTACAGGTAACACGACCAAGGTGATTTTTTGTGTTTTGGAAAAAAAAATGGAACACTTTGGCTCAGGTGACATATATTAATTGCCTCCAAACTGAGTTTCCCCGTGATTTTCAGGTTAATTCAGTGAGAATTGCACAGGCAGTCACCTCGAGGGGTGGACGAATCCAGGAATAGCCGGATTCCTTACGACTAAATCAATCCCAATATCATTATGGATTCTTGCATTTCTTTGGCTTTTTTCTCATTTTTGTTATGTATGATGGTTTGTAATGAATTTTCTAATGTGCGCTTTGTTTTTGAGGCTGGCATATTGAGTTCAGGGCACAAGAGGATGGTTCTTTTTCAATCAGGGCACAGCTGTTGGCTTGCTCCAATTCTGGCTTGCTGCCATTTATTTGGGTGCCTCAGCTGACTTTTGGTTTCTTGAGTGGCAATTTCCTAAATGTTTTCTGGGTCTGAGTTGGTTTTGCCGTCTTCCTTCCCAAATTTTCTTTTCTGATGGCATACAAACAAGACTTTGGACAGAGTAGACATTATGAAATAAAAAACACATCAAATAGGCTTTTGAAAGCTACAGGTAACACGACCAAGGTGAGATTTTGTGTTTTGAAAAAAGACATGGAACAGCAGTCATTATGAAATAAAAAACACAACAAATAGGCGTTTGAAGCTGATAAGTCTACTCGAAACACGACCAAGGTGAGTATTTGTGTTTTGGAAAATAAAATGGAACACTTTGTTGAGGTCACAGATATTAATGGCCTCCAAACTGAGTTTGACTGCGATTTTCAGGTTAATTCAGTGAGAATTCCACAGGCAGTCAGCAGGAGGGGTGGATGAATCTGGGAGCAGCCGGTTTCCTTGCGACGAAATCCAGCCCAATATCAGAAAGGTCTCCTGTATTTCTTTGGCATTTTTCTCATTTTTTGATTTATCCTGCTTTGTAATGAATTTTCTGATGTGAGATTTGGTTTTGAGGCTGCAATATGGAGTTTAGGGCACAAGAGGAAGGTTTTTTTTTTTAAACAGGGCACAGCTCTTGGCTTGCTCCAATTTTGGCTTGCTGTCCTTGTTTTGCATGCCTCAGCTCAATTTTGGTTTGTTGAGTGGCAATTTCCCAAATGTTTTCTGGGTCTGAGTTGGTTTTGCCTTCTTCCTTCCCAAATTTTGTATTCTGTCGCATTACAAACAAGAGTTTGGAGAGAGCAGACATTATGAAATAAAAAACACAACAAATAGGTGTTAGAAGCTTAGAAATCTACAGGTAACACGACCAAGGTGCGTTTTTGTGTTTTGGAAAATGAAATGGAACACTTTGGCTGAGGTGACAGATATTAATTGCCTCCAAACTGAGTTTCACTGCGATTTTCAGGTTAATTCAGTCAGAATTCCACAGGCAGTCAGCTGGAGGGGTGGATGAATCCGGGTACAGCTGGTTTCCTTGCGACTAAATCAAGCCCAATGTCATTATGGATTCTTGCGTTTCTTTGGCTTTTTTCTCATTTTTCTTATTTATCATGGTTTGTAATGAATTTTGTGATGTCAGCTTTGGTTTTGAGGCTGTAATATGGCGTTCAGGGCACCAGAGGTATGGTCTTTTTCAAACAGGGCACAGCTGTTGTGCTGCTCCAATTCTGGCTTGCTGTCATTGATTTGAGTGCCTCAGCCGATTTGTGGTTTCTTGAGCGGCAATTTCCTAAAGGTTTTCTGGGTCTGAGTTGGTTTTGCCTTCTTCCTTCCCAAATGTTGTATTCTGACGCAATACAAAAAAGAGTTTGGGCGGAGTAGCCATTATGAAATAAAAAACACAACAAAAAAGGCGTTTGAAGCTTAGAAAAATACAGGTAACACGACCAAGGTGAGTTTTTGTGTTTTGGAAAATAAAATGGAACACTTTGTTGAGGTGACAGATATTAATAGCCTCCAAACTGAGTTTCACTGCGATTTTCAGGTGAATTCAGTCAGAAGTCCACAGGCAGTCAGCTGGAGGTGTGGATGAATCCGGGAACAGCCGGTTTCCTTGTGACTAAATCAAGCCCAATATCATTCTTGATTCTTGCATTTCTTTGGCTTTTTTCTCCTTTTTCTTATTTATCATGGTTTGTAATGAATTTTCTGATGTGAGCTTTGGTTTTGAGGTTGCAATATTTAGTTCAGGGCACCTGAGGAATGGTCTTTTTCAAACAGGGTACAGATGTTGGCTTGCTCCAATTCTGGCTTGCTGTCATTGTTTTGGGAGCCTCAGCTGACTTTTGGTTTCTTGAGCCACAATGTCCTAAATGTTTTCAGGGTCTGAGTTGGTTTTGCCTTCTTCCTTCCCAAATATTGTATTCTGATGGAATACAAACAAGAGTTTGGACAGAGTAGTCATTATGAAATAAAAAACACAACAAATAGGCGTTTGAAGCTTATAAGTCTACTCGTAACGAGACCAAGGTGAGTTTTTGATTTTGGAAAATAAAATGGAACACTTTGGCTGAGGTGACAGATATTAATTGCCTCCAAACTGAGGTTCACTGCGATTTTCAGGTTAATTCAGTCATAATTCCACAGGCATCAGCTGGAGGGGTGGATGAATCTGGGAACAGCCAATTTCCTTGCGACTAAATCAAGCCCAATATCATTATGGATTCTTGCATTTCTTTGGCTTTTGTCTCATTTTTCTTATTTATCATGGTTTGTAATGAATTTTCTGATGTGAGCTTTGGTTTTGAGGCTGCAATATGGAGTTCAGGGCACCGGAGGAAGGTTATTTTTCAAAAAGTGCACAGCTGTTGACTTGCTCCTATTCTGCCTTGCTGTCATTGTTTTGGGTGCCTCAGCCGATTATTGGTCTTTTGAGCGACAATTTCCTAAAGGTTTTCTTGGTCTGAGTTGGTTTTGCCTTCTTCCTTCCCAAATGTTGTATTCTGACGCCATACAAACAAGAGTTTCGGCAGAGTAGCCATTATGCAATAAAATCACAACAAATAGGTTTTGAAGCTTATAAATCCATAGGTAACACGAGCAAGGTGAGTTTTTGTGTTTTGGAAAATAAAATGGAACACTTTGGCTGAGGTGACAGATATTAATTGCCTCCAAACTGAGTTTCACTGCGATTTTCAGGTGAATTCAGGTAGATCCACAGGCAGTCAGCTGGAGGTGTGGATGAATCCGGGAACAGCCGGTTTCCTTTTGACTAAATCAAGCCCAATATCATTCTTGATTCTTGCATTTCTTTGGCTTTTTTCTCCTTTTTCTGATATAGCATGCTTTGTAATGAATTTTCTGATGTGAGCTTTGGTTTTGAGGCTGCAATATGGAGTTCAGGGCACCTGAGGAATGGTCTTTTTCAAACAGGGCACAGCTGTTGGCCTGCACCAATTCTGGCTTGCTGTCATTGTTTTGAGTGCCTCAGCCGATTTGTGGTTTCTTGAGCGGCAATTTCCTAAATGTTTTCTGGGTCTGAGTTGGTTTTGCCTTCTTCCTTCCCAAATTTTGTATTCTGACGCCATGCAAACAAGAGTTTCGGCAGGGTAGCCATTATGAAATAAAAAACACCACAAATAGGCTTTTGAAGCTTAGAAATCAACAGGTAACACAACAAAGGTGAGTTTTTGTGTTTTGGAAAATCAAATGGAACACTTTGGCTGAGGTGACAGATATTAATTGCCTCCAAACTGAGTTTCACTGCGATTTTCAGGTTAATTCAGTCAGAATTCCACAGGCAGTCAGCAGGAGGGTTGGATGAATCCGGGAACAGCCCGTTTTCTTGCGACTAAATGAAGCCCAATATCATTATGGATTCTTGATTTCTTTGGCGTTTTTCTCATTTTTCTTATTTATCCTGGTTTGTAATGAATTTTCTGATGTCAGCTTTGGTTTTGAGGCTGTAATATGGAGTTCAGGGCACCGGGGGAACGGTCTTTTTCAAACAGAGCACAGCTGTTGGCCTGCTCCAATTCTGGCTTGCTGTCATTGTTTTGGGTGCCTCCGCCAATTTGATGTTTTTTGAGCAGCAATTTCTTAAAAGTTTTCTGGGTCTGAGTTGGTTTTGCCTTCTTCCTTCCCAAATATTGTATTCTGATGCAATACAAACAAGAGTTTGGGCAGAGTGGCCATTATGAAATAAAAAACACAACAAATAGGTTTTGAAGCTTAGAAATCCAGAGGTAACATGACTAAGGTGAGTTTTTGTGTTTTGGAAAATCAAATGGAACAGTTTGGCTGAGGTGACATATATTAATTGCCTCCAAACTAAGTTTCCCTGCGATTTTCCGGTTAATTCAGTCAGAATTCCACAGGCAGTCAGCTGGAGGGGTGGATGAATCTGGGAACAGCCGGTTTCCTTGAAACTAAATCCAGCCCAACATCATTATGGATTCTTGCATTTCTTTGGCTTTTGTCTCATTTTTCTGATTTATCATGGTTTGTAATGAATTTTCTGATGTGAGCTTCGGTTTTGAGGCTGGCATATGGAGTTCAGGGCACAAGAGGAAGGTTCTTATTCAATCAGGGCACAGCTGCTGGGTCACTCCAATTCTGGCTTACTGTCATTGTTTTGGTTGCCTCCGCCGATTTGAGGTTTCTTGAGCATCAATTTCCTAAATGTTTTGTTCGTCTGAGTTGGTTTTCCTTCTTCCTTCCAAAATTTTGTATTCTGACCCAATACAAAAAAGAGTTTGGACAGACTTGCCATTTTGCCATAAAAAAAAAACACAATAAATAGGCGTTTGAAGCTTAGAAATCCACAGGTAATACGACCAAGGTGAGTTTTTGTGTTTTGGAAAATAAAATGGGACACTTTGGCTGAGGTGACAGATATTAATTGCCTCCAAACTGAGTTTCCCTGCGATTTTCCGGATAATTCCGTCAGAATTCCACAGGCAGTCAGCTGGAGGGGTGGATGAATCTGGGAATAGCCGGTTTCCTTTTGACTAAATCAAGCCCAATATCATTATGGATTCTTGCATTTCTTTGGCTTTTTTCTCATTTTTCTTATGTATCATGGTTTGTAATGAGTTTTCTGATGTGAGCTTTGGTTTTAAGCTGGCATATTCAGTTCAGGGCACCAGAGGAAGGTTGTTTTTCAATCAGGGCACAGCTTTTGGCCTGCTCCAATTCTGGCTTGCTGTCATTGTTTTGGGTGCCTCAGCTGATTTGTGGATTCTTGAGTGGCAATATCCTAAATGTTTTCTGGGTCTGAGTTAGTTTTGCCTTCTTATTCCCAAATTTTGTATTCTGATGCAATACAAGCAAGATTTTGACAGAGTAGCCATTATGAAAGAAAAAAAAAAAAACAAAGCAAATTGGCCTTTCATGTTTAGAACTGTACAGGCAACACAATCAAGATGAGTTTCTGTGTTTTGGAAAATGACTTGGACTCCTTCTGCCGAGGGGACAGATACTAATTTCCTCCAAATTGAGTGTGAGTGCAATTTTGAGGTGAATTCAATCAGAATTCCAAAGTCAGTCTGTTTAAGGGTGGGATGAATCCTGAAACAGCCAGTTTCCTTGTGTCTAAATCCAGCCAAATATCACAAAGGACTCTTGCATTTCTTTGGCTTTTTCTCATTTCCCTTATTTATCATGGTTTGTAATGAATTTTCTGATGTGAGCTTTGGTTTTGAGGCTGCAATATGGAGTTCATGGCACAAGAGAATGGTTCTTTTTCAATTGGGGCACAGTTGTTGGCTTGCTCCAATTCTGGCTTGCTGTCATTGTTGGGTGCCTCAGCTGACTTTTGGTTTCTTGAGGGTCAGTTTGCTGAATATTTTCTGGGTCTGAGTTGGTTTTCCCTTCTTCATACCCAAATTGTGTATTCTCATGCAATACAAGCAAGATTGTCGACAGAGTAGCCATTATGAAAGAAAACAAAAAACACAGCAAATTGGCCTTTCAGGATTAGAAATCTACAGGCAACATGACCAAGATGAGTTTCTGTGGTTTGGAAAATGATATGGAACCCTTCTGCTGAGGGGAGAGATACTAATTCATCCAAATTGAATGTGAGTGGGATTTTGAGGTGAATTCAATCAGAAGTCCAAAGTCAGTCTGTGGATGGGGGGATGAATCTGGAAACAGCCAGGTTCCTTTTGTCTAATCCCGCCAAGTATCACAAAGGACTCTTGCATTTCTTTGGCTTTTTCACATTTCCATTATTCATCATGGTTTGTAATGAATTTTCTGATGTGAGCTTTGGTTTTGAGGCTGCAATATGGAGTTCAGGGTAACGGAGGAATGGTCTTTTTCAAACAGGGCACAGCTGTTGGCCTGCTACACTTCTGGCTTGCTGTCATTGTTTTGGTACCTCAGCTGACTTTTAGTTTCTTGAGCGGCAATTTCCTAAATGTTTTCTGGGTCTGAATTGGGTTTGCCTTCTTCCTTCCCAAATGTTGTACTCTGATGCCATACAAACAAGAGTTTGGGGAGAGTAGCCATTATGAAATAAAAACACAACAAATAGGAATTTGAAGCTTTGAAATCTACAGGTAACACGACCAAAGTGAGGTTTTGTGTTTTGGAAAATCAAATGGAACACTTTGGCTGAGGTGACAGATATTAATTGCCTCCAAACTGAGTTTCACTGTGTTTCTCCGGTTAATTCACTCAGAATTCCACAGGCTGTCAGCTGGAGGGGTGGATGTATCTGGGAACAGCCACTTTCCTTGCGACTAAATCAAGCCCAATATCATTATGGATTCTTCCATTTCTTTGGCTTTTTTATCATTTTTCTTATTTTTTATGGTTTGTAATGAATTTTCTGATGTGAGCTTTGGTTTTGAGGCTGCAATATGGAGTTCATGGCACAAGAGGAAGGTTCTATTTCAATCAGGGCATAGCTGTTATCTTGCTCCAATTCTGGCTTGCTGTCATTGTTTTCGATACCTCAGCTAATTTGTGGTTTCTTGAGCGGCAATTTCCTAAATGTTTTCTGGGTCTGAGTTGGTTTTGCCTTCTTCCTTCCCTAATTTTGTATTCTGAGGCAACACAAACAAGAGTTTGGACAGAGTAGCAATTATGAAATAAAAACCACAACAAATAGGCATTTGAAGCTTAGAAATCTACAGGTAACATTACCAAGGTGAGTTTTTGTGTTTTGGAAAAAAAAATGGAACACTTTGGCTGAGGTGACAGATATTAATTGCCTCCAAACTGAGTTTCACTGCGATATTCAGGTGAATTCAGTCAGAATTCCACAGGCAGTCAGCTGGAGGGGTGGATGAATCCGGGAACAGCCAGTTTCCTTGCAACTAAATCAAGCCCAATATCATTATTGATTCTTGCATTTCTTTGGCTTTTTTCTCCTTTTTCTTATTTATCATGGGTTGTAATGAATTTTCTGATGTCAGCTTTGGTTTTGAGGCTGCAATATGGAGTTCACGGCACCGGGGGAATGGACCTTTTAAACAGGGCAAAGCTGTTGGCCTGCTCCAATTCTGGCTTGCTGTCATTGTTTTGAGCCTCAGCCGATTTGTGGTTTCCTGAGCTGCAATTTCCTACATGTTTTCTGCGTCTGAGTTGGTTATGCCTTCTACCTTCCCAAATTTTGTATTCTGATTTCTACAAACAAGAGTTTGGGGAGAGTAGCCATTATGACTTAAAAAACACAGCAAATAGGATATTGAAGCTTATAAATCTACAGGTAACATGACCAAGGGGAGTTTTTGTGTTTTGGAAAATCAAATGGAACACTTTGGCTGAGGTGACAGATATTAATTCCCTCCAAACTGAGTTTCACTGCGATTTTCAGGTTACTTCAGTCAGAATTGAACAGGCAGTCAGCAGGAGGGGTGGATGAATCCGGGAACAGCCGGTTTCCTTGCGACTGAATCAAGCCCAATATCATTATGAATTCTTGCATTTCTTTGGCTTTTTTCTCATCTTTCTTATTTATCATGGTTTAAATGAATTTTCTGATGTGAGCTTTGGTTTTGAGGCTGCAGTATGGAGTTCATGGCACTGGAAGTATGGTCATTTTAAACAGGGTACAGCTGTGGCTTGCTCCAATTCTGGCTTGCCTTCATTGTTTTGGGTGTCTCAGCTGATTTTGGTTTCTTGAGCGGCAATTTTTTAAATGTTTTCTGGGTCTGAGTTGGTTTTACCGTCTTCGTATCCAAATTTTCTTTTCTGCTGCCATACAAACAAGAGTTTGGGCAGAATAGCCATTATGAAATAAAAAACACAACAAATAGGCGTTTGAAGCTTAGAAATCTACAGGTAACATGACCACGGTGAGTTTTTGTGTTTTGGAAAATGAAATGGAACACTTTGGCTGAGGTGACAGATAGTAATTGCCTCCAAACCGAGTTTCACTGTGATTTTCAGGTTAATTCAGTTAGAAATCCACAGGCAGTCAGCTGGAGGGCTGGATGAATCCGGGAACAGCCGGTTTCCTTGCGACTGAATCAAGCCCAATATTATGGATTCTTGCATTTCCTTGTCTTTTTTCTCATTTTTCTTATTTTTTATGGTTTGTAATGAATTTTCTGATGTGAGCTTTGGTTTTGAGGCTGCAATATGGAGTTCAGGGCAGAAGAGGTAGGTTCTTTTTCAATCAGGGTACAGCTGTTGGCTTGCTCCAATTCTGGCTTGCTATCATTGTTTTGGGTGCCTCAGCTGACTTTTGGTTTCTTGAGTGGCAATTTCCTAAATGTTTTCTGGGTCTGAGTTGGTTTTGCCTTCTTCCTTCCCAAATTATGTATTCTGATGCCATAGAAACAAGAGTTTCAGCAGAGTAGCCACTATGAAATAAAAAACACAACAAATAGGCATTTAAACCTTCAAAATCTACCAGTAACATGACCAAAGTGAGTTTTTGTGTTTTGGAAAATCAAATGGAACACTTTGGCTGAGGTGACAGATAGTAATTGCCTCCAAACAGAGTTTCACTGCGATTTTCAGGTTAATTCAGTCAGAATTCCACAGGCTGTCAGCTGGAGGTGTGGATGAATCCGGGAACAGCCGGTTTCCTTGTGACTATTCAGGCCAAATGTCATTATGGATTCTTGCATTTCTTTGGCTTTTTTCTCCTTTTTCTTATTTATCATGGTTTGTAACGAATTTTCTGATGTGAGCTTTGGTTTTATGGCGGCAATATGGAGTTCAGGGCACCGGGGGAATGGTCTTTTTCAACAGGGCAAAGCTGTTGGCCTGCTCCAATTCTGGCTTGCTGTCATTGTTTTGGGTGCTTCAGCCGATTTGTGGTTTCTTGAGCAGCAATTTCCTAAATGTTTTCTGGGTCTGAGTTGGTTTTGCCTTCTTCCTTCCCAAATTTTGTATTCTGAGGGCATACAAACAAGAGTTTGGGGAGAGTAGCCATTATGAAATGAAACACACAAGAAATAGGCATTTGAAGCTTAGAAATCTACAGGTAACACGACCAAGGTGAGTTTTTGTGTTTTGGAAAATCAAATGGAACACTTTGGCTGAGGTGACAGATATTAATTGCCTCCAAACTGAGTTTCACTGCGATTTTCAGGTTAATTCAGTCAGAATTACACAGGCAGTCAGCTGGAGGGGTGGATGATTCCGGGAACAGCCGGTTTCCTTGCGACTGAATCAAGCCCAATATCATTATGGATTCTTGCTTTTCTTTTGGTTTTTTCTCCTTTTTCTTATTTATCATGGTTTGTAATGAATTTTCTGATGTGAGCTTTGTTTCTGAGGCTGGCATATTGAGTTCAGGGCACAAGAGGAAGGTTCATTTTCAAACAGGGCACAGCTGTTGGCTTGCTCTAATTCTGGCTTGCTGTCATTGCTTTGGGTGCCTCAGCTTAATTTTGGTTTCTTTAGCGGCAATTTCCTAAATGTTTTCTGGGTCCGAGTTGGTTTTGCCTTATTCCTTCCCAAATTTTGTATTCTGATGCCATACAAACAAGAGTTTGGGCAGAGCAGCCATTATGAAATAAAAAACACAACTAATAGGCGTTTGAAGCTTAGAAATATACAGGTAACACGACCAAGGTGAGTTTTTGTGTTTTGGAAAATCAAGTGGAACACTTTGGCTGAGGTGACAGATATTAATTGCCTCCAAACTGAGTTTCACTGCGATTTTCAGGTTAATTCAGTCAGAATTCCACAGGCAGTCAGCTGGAGCAGTGGATGAATCCGGGTACAGCCGGTTTCCTTGCGACTATATCAACTCTGATTTCATTATGGATTCTTCCATTTCTTTGGCTTTTTTCTCCTTTTTCTTATTTATCATGGTTTGTAATGAATTTTCCGATGTGAGCTTTGGTTTTGAGGCTGCAATATGGACTTCAGGGCACCGGAGGAATGGTCTTTTTCAAGCAGGGCACAGCTGTTGGCCTGCTTCAATTCTGCCTTGCTGTCTTTGTTTTGGGTGCCTCAGCCGATTTGTGGTTTCTTGAGCAGCAATTTCCTAAATGTTTTCTGGGTCTCAGTTGCTTTTCCCTTCTACCTTCCCAAATTTTGTATTCTGACGCCATACAAACAAGACTTTGGGCAGAGTAGCCATTATGAAATAAAACACAAAACAAATAGGCATTTGAAGCTCAGAAATCTACAGGTAACACGACCAAGGTGAGGTTTTGTGTTTTGGAAAATCAAATGGAACACTTTGGCTGAGATGACAGATATTAATTGCCTCCAAACTGAGTTTCACTGCGATTTTCAGGTTAATTCAGTCAGAAATCCACAGGCCGTCAGCTGGAGGGGTGGATGAATCCGGAAACAGCCGGTTTCCTTGCGACTAAATCAAGCCCAATATCATTATGGTTTCTTGTATTTCTTTGGCTTTTTTCTCTTTTTTCTTATTTATCATGGTTTGTAATGAATTTTCTGATGTGAGCTTTGGTTTTGAGGCTGGCAAATTGAGTTCAGGGCACGAGAGGAATGGTCTTTTTCAATCAGGGCACAGCTGTTGGCTTGCTCCAATTCTGGCTTGCTGTCCTTGTTTTGGGTGCCTCGGCCATTAGGAAAGAAAAAAAAAAAAAACACAGAAAATTGCCCTTTCGGGAGTAGAAATCTACAGGCAGCACGACCAATATGAGTTTCTGTGTTTGGGAAATGACATGGAACCCTTTTCCTGAGGGGACAGATTCTAACTCCCTAAAAATTGAGTGTGAGTGCGATTTTGTGGTCAATTCACTCAGAATTCCAAAGTCAGTCTGTGGAAAGGGGCAGAATCTGGAACCAGCCAGTTTCCTTGTGTCTAAATCCAGCCAAATATCACAAAGGACTCTTGCATTTCTTTGGCTTTTTCACATTTCCCTTATTTATCATGGTTTGTAATGAATTTTCTAATGTGAGCTTTGGTTTTGAGGTGGCAATATTGAGTTCAGGGCACAAGAGGAATGGTCTTTTTCAAACAGGGCACAGCTGTTGGCTTGCTCCAATTCTGGCTTCCTGTCATTGTTTTGGGTGCCTCAGCCGATTTGTGGTTTCTTGAGTGGCAATTTCCTACATATTTTCTGGGTCTGAGTTGGTTTTGCCTTCTTATTCCCAAATTTTGTATTCTGATGCAATAGAAGCAAGATTTTGGACAGAGTAGACATTATGAAAGAAAAAAAAAAAACACAGCGCATTGTCCTTTTTGGATTAGAAATCTACAGGCAACACGACCAAGATGAGTTTCTGTGTTTTGGAAAATTATATGGAACCCTTCTGCTGAGGGGACAGATACTAATACCCTCCAAATTGAGTGTGAGTGTGATTTTGAGATGAATTCAATCAGATTCTAAAGTCAGTCTGTGGAAGGGGGACGAATCTGGAAACAGCCAGTTTCCTTGTGTCTAAATCCAGTCCAATATTACAAAGGACTCTTGCATTTCTTTGGTTTTTCCACATTTCCCTTATTTATCATGGTTTGTAATGAATTTTCTGATATGAGCTTTGGTTTTGAGGTGGCAATATGGAGTTCAGGGTAACAGAGGAATGGTCTTTTTCAAACAGGGCACAGCTGTTGGCTTGCTCCAATTCTGGCTTGCTGTCATTGTTTTGGGTGCCTCAGCTGACTTTTGGTTTCTTGAGCGGCAATTTCCTAAATGTTTTCTGGGTCTGAGTTGGTTTTGCCTTCTTCCTTCCCAAATGTTGTATTCTGACACCATACAAACAAGAGTTTGGACAGAGTAGCCATTATGAATTAAAAAAGACAACTAATAGGTGTTTGAAGCTTAGAAATTTACAGGCAACATGACCAAGGTGAGTTTTTGTGTTTTGGAAAATCAAATGGAACACTTTGGCTGAGGTGACAGATATTAATTCCCTCCAAACTGAGTTTCACTGTGATTTTCAGGTTAATTCAGTCAGAATTCCACAAGCAGTCAGCTGGAGGGGTGAATGAATCCGGGAATGGCCGGTTTCCCTGCGACTAAATCAAGCCCAATATCATTATGGATTTTTGCATTTCTTTGGCTTTTTTCTCTTTTTTCTTATGTATCATGGTTTGTAATGAATATTCTGATGTGAGCTTTTGTTTTGAGCCGGCAATATTGAGTTCAGGGCACAAGAGGAATGGTCTTTTTCAATCAGGGCACAGCTGTTGGCTTGCTCCAATTCTGGCTTGCTGTCCTTGTTTTGGGTGCCTCAGCTGACTTTTGGTTTCTTGAGTGGCAGTTTCCTACATGTTTTCTGGGTCTGAGTCAGTTTTGCCTTCTTCCTTCCCAAATTTTGTATTCTGATGCAATACAAGCAAGATTTTGGACAGAGTTAGCTCTGTGTCCATTCTTCTGTCTCTTTACTAGATGAATAAAAAGACAGTGTAAAATGATTTGTAAAGAACTATAAGGGGTCAGCGCTGTGCTGCTGCTGCCAATTGAGGAGTGAAGCAGGAGATGGAAAACACCTCTCTCTCTCTCTCTCTCTCTCTGTGCCTCTCCTTCTCTGTTACTCTGACTTCTAAATAAAAAAATGAATCTTAAAAGAAGTATAAACATCAATAAAACACAAATGAAAATTGTATTCTCAAAACTGGATATTAAACCATGCCTTCTACACCTCTGTTAAAAGTTACATTCTATCATAGTCATTTATGATTTCTAGGGCCAAAGTAGTAAATAAGATTTTTCTGGAAGAGACAGAGGTTATGAGGGAGCCAGGATTTGGGGTCAGTTAGCAGAAGTGAGTGTCACTCTTTCAGATTTGATGCAGGAAAGGAACAGCAACTGATCCCTGAGATTTTGGTGTGGGAAGGAAAGGAAGGAGGGACTTAACAAAAGCAAATGCCCTCTGGTTGTGGGCACCCACTCCTGACTGCAGCTTTTCGGAGGAACAGCTGGTGTCTCTAGGGATGCTGCAGCCTGGACTCCATTTCCCAGAGTTCCCAGTAGCTCCAAGGTATTCTGCTTTCCAAATACCTGTGGGCATGCACCTGCCACTGCCAGTCCCTGGGGCTCAGAGTTGGACCAGGGGAGTTCATTCCTTGATCAGTGTCAACCCTGGGGGCTATGCTGCTCCTTCTCTGGCATTTACTGCAACTCCTGCTCTGCACGTGCGATCCCAGGCAGTTTCTGAGTGCTCACCCTGAGCCTGCCTCCTGCTGCTTCTTCCCTCTTCATCCACCAACTGTGGGTCCCACATGCCAGGGACTCTCTTCTCCACACTCCCAATTTCACTCCCCGTGTATCTGGAAGAAAGGGTACCTGCTCCAGGGACTTTCTGCTGCAGGTTTGGCATGCAGGAAGGGGCGGAGACACATGTGGGAGAAGTGTGCCAGCAATCCTGGCAGCTTCTCCCGAGGTCAGGGCTGGGACCCGGGCTGCTCTGTCTCCCACCTCTATTTCCCAGGCTCAAAGTGCCCGGACTCTCTCCTGCAGTACCTCACCTAAACTGTCCCTAATGTGCTTTATTTAGTGGTTACAGGAGAGAGGGGGCAGTGTTCTGGGAACCTGCACTCACAGGGAAGGAAGGCAGAAAGACTCCTGATCTCCACAGTTAAATAAGCCGGGTTCCCACTGTGGGTGGTCTCAGAATGCAGTCTGGCCTGGTCTCTTGATGTTTCCTGGGCTGGTTCCTACAGGGTGGGGCTGGATGGCCCTCAGGAGGGAGCCTGGGGCAGCAGAGGGGTGGGCAGGAGGATCTGTCTAGGATCTGCCCCACTGCTCTCATCCTGCACCTCATCTTCCTGGTGGGGAACAGTGTGAAGCGTGAATAGCTGCTTTGTGTGTTGATCCCTCTCAAGTATTAATTATCAAATTTTTCCAATGTGGAATTTGAAGCTGTTCCAGAAACATGGGGTGGGAAATCTCCCTTCTTTCAAACAGGCACAGAGACAGTGGAGGATCCAAGGAGTTTCTATTAATGGCCCTAGGCTCAGCTGGAATGATTTCCTGAGAATTGAGCATCAAATTCAAGTTTCTTAGCTGTTACAGCATTGGTGGGTTTAAATGGCAGCCTACATGATTAGAACCACATTTCCAATGGTCAGTGGGTCCAGTATGTTTGTAAAAGAGATGCCAGGGACAGATTTATTAGGACAGATTTATGACTGGAGTTTACAAAAGCAGAACTTAGGACATCTTCCCTCCCTAGACAAGATTTCAGTGGGCAGCTGTTTCACACATTAATTGTGAGCATCCACTTTTAAAGGCTTGTGTTGGATGGGGTCCACTTCTCTTTCTTTGATGATGTATTTGGCTGCTTTTCATTTTCTGTCTTCAGCTATCTCTTCTCCTGTTAGCAAGGCTGTCAACTGTTTTGACCTGCCACTGATCCCTTTGCAAAGTGAGAAGGGAACCAAAATTAATGCAAGTCTACTGTGTTGTCAATAACTGGAGCTACTTTTTTAAAGATTTATTTATTCATTTGAAAGAGTTACACAGAGAGGAGAGAGAGAGAGAGAGAAAGAGAGAGAGGTCTTCCATCCGATGGTTCATTCCCCAATTGGCAGCAATAGCTGGAGGTATGCCAATTTGGAGCCAGTAGCCAGGAGCTCCTTCTGAGATGAAGCTGTTTTTTTAAATAATTATTTATTTATTTGAAAGGCAGAACTTTGTCCAGGTCTCATAGGTGGGTGCAGGAGATGAGGGGTTTGGGCCAACTTCTACTGTTTTCCCAGTCCACAGCAGAGAGCTGGATGGGAAGTGCAGCAGCCAGGATCCCAACCGGCACCCATATAGGATGCTGACAAGGCAGCAGTAGCTTTACCCACTATGCAACAGTGCTGCCCACTAACGGGAGCTCTTTTAATCTGAGTTTGCATAAAGAGGAGAATTACAGCATCATAAATACAGATAAGTAACAGTTTTTCTCTGCCCAGCACTTTATATTACCCAGTGCTCCACTGAGAATCTTACATTCCACACTGTGTAATTAAGAAGGCCAGTTACTTATCTTATTTTGGGTTCTGTGTTTAAACCCATGACACTTTTGACATGGGAGGATATTAGTTCTACAATTTCATAGAGACTGGTCTTTGGAAGCATCGATAGAAGTTATAACTGTGAGAGTGGTAAGAAAGAAGAGGGGAAGAAATAAGTGCCCCTTACCTCCCTCAGAGATGTCCACAAGTGCAGTAGACGATATGCCCTTATGGTTGACTTTCTGGGACAAACTGTGTTTGAGTGCTTCACATGTTCTGATAGAAAGGTGTTGCCACCAGGTTTTTAGTATATTTTGTTAGTTTTTAAAGATTTATTTATTTATTTGAAAATCAGAGTTACACAGAGAGAGAAGGAGAGGCAGAGAGAGAGAGAGAGAGAGAGAGGTCTTCCATCAGGTTCATTTCCCCAATGGCTTCATCATTGTGAACTTTGCTCAGTTCCTGACCTATACCTTTCCTTTAACCTAGTACTTTGCCATGTAGTAGCCCATGAAAACTGCAGACTGCATAAATTAATGAATACTTGGAGGGTTGTGATTTCTTAGAGGAACATCATGAGATAGGAGGAATAAAACAAAACAAAAGTATCCTCCGTATATAGAAGGTACACTGTTTTTGCAAGCCACAGCAAAGAGGAAGAAGCAGGAAAGTAGTGAGACTGGAAAGTTTGCGGCAAAGGTAATAGGCACTGGTCAAGAATTTAACAAGCCCATTAGGAAAACATTAAGGTTTCCTTACTTCCATGTAGACTCTGCCCTCTTATGGTGAACAGGGTCCTCTAAACCCACTTGTTGCACAAATGAAAACCCAAGCATTGTCTTCTCCCACAGATGGAGTCTGCTATTGGTTTTGATTTACATTTCCCTAATGGCTAGTGATATTGGGCATGTTCATCTATGTCTTGACCATTGAGATTTCTTCTTATGAGAAACATCTGTTTTGATCCTTGCCCATTTCTTAGCTGTACATTTTGCTTCTTATTTGGAGATTTTCCCAGTTCTATATATGTATGTTCTGGCTATCAATCTTTTGTCATAATCAGAGTTTTCAATGTTTCCTGCCATTCTGTCCATTGTATGTTCACTCTGTTGATTACTTTGTTGTGAAGATGTATCTTAATATGATATGCTCAAATTTCTATATTTTATTTTTGTTACTTGTGCTTTTGGAATCTTACCCAAAACTGTTATCTATGCTTATGTTTTATAGTTTCTCATATGTTTACTTAGTTTCTGGTTTTATATTTAGACTTTTAATTCACCTTGAGTTGCTTTTACATAGTGTATGAGGTTTTGGGTATATTTTCAGGCTTCTACATATGGATAATCACTTTCCTTTAAACCATATGCTAAAGGGGTTCTTCTTTCTCCTGTTTGTTTTCTTTCCTTTGTTAAATAGGAGTTGCCTGTAGAAAAGTCGGTTTATTTCAGCTGCCTATACTTTTACATTGAACTATGAGTCTGTTTTCCAACAGTGCTAACACTGTTTCTATATTTTTAAGATTTATTTATTTATTGGAAAGGCCAGATGCTTCTTCCAAGTCTCTCATGTGGGTGCCAGCACCGTAGAACACGGTCCATCTTCCACCAATTTCCCAGGTGCATTAGTAGGGAGTGGATTGGAAGTGGAGCACCTGGTCTCCTAGCAGCAACATATGGGATGCATGCACAGCAGGTCAAGGCTTTAATCCACTACACCACAGCACCAAACACTTCCTTATTTACTTCTGCTGTGATCTTTCATTATTCACTTTTTTCTACTGCCCTGCAACTTGACTCCTTCCTGTTTTTTTTCTGGGTCCTGGACGATGGTAGTAGGTGGCTTCTGGGATCTTTTTGTGTTAGTAGATACTTGGTAATCTAAAATCACAGTTTTTAGTTTCTATATTTCTCTGCTAATCACTAGGACCTTCTGGATGACAATAGAAAATGCTGGCAGAAATGAGGATATATTAATTTGCTAAGAAAATACCACAGAGAATATGATTTAAATCATGGAATTTTACTTCTCAGAGTTGTAGAGCTTGAAAATATCAGATCAAGGTGCTTAAATAGGCTCGATTTTTCCAGAAGCCTTTCTCCGATGTGACAGACACATCTACCATTTGATCTGCTTAAAAGCACTTTCTTCAGGTAGAGTCATGTTGCTGGTTAGCACTTCCGTGTTAGAGTTTTAGGGAGGCACATTTCAGTCCATAACAGCAAAAGGGGCCCTGTGGTCTACTTCAATGACAGCCATCTCTGCGGAGGACAGAAAGTTTGGAATCAGCGTTAGGATTTCTCACAGTATTACTGTCAGTGCTATCTCCATCAAATGTGCATTCATGTACACACAAATCTACCTGTACTCATAAACACATTCAACAGTGGAAATGCCTGATGCTTGTGTATGGGTAACATCAATATAATAATCCATAAGATGACCTATTAGCAGACATTAAAAAGAGAATTAGAAAGAATGACAACAAAATCTTCAGTTACCTATATTTATGTCTATATGTATGATATTCAGTATTTATAGTTGCTAAAAGATGAATACTGATGTGTGGGAATAAAAGCTAAACCTTACCTTGCAATATTGCAGCCTAGTCTACATGAAAGATGTCTTCCTAAAACCATTCCCTGGGCCCACTCTGTGGCATAGTAGATTAAGCATCCACCTGCAGCACCAGCATCCCACATGGGCACCAGTTTGAGTCCCTGCTCCTGCACTTCCAATCCAGCTCTTTACTAATGGCCTAGGAAAGCAGTGCAATATGCCCTGAGTTCTTGGGCCCCTGCACCCATGTGAGAGACCTGGAGGAAGCTGCTGACTCCTGGCTTCTGGCACCTGGCTTCAGATCGGCCCAGCTCCAGCCATTCTGGCCATTTAGGGGTGAACCAGTCGATAGAAGACCTCTCTTTCTCTTCCTCTCTATATCTGTAACTCTGCCTCACAATAAAGAAATACATTTTTTAAAAACCTTTCACATGTTAAATTTCTTAATTGTTTTAAAGATTTATTTATTTATGTACAAGTCGAGTTACAGACAGAGAGGAGAGACAGAGAGAAAGAGAGAGGTCTTCCATCTGGTGTTCACTCCCTAATTGATTGCAACTTCCAGAGCTGTGCTGATCTGAAGCCAGGAGCCAGGAGCTAGTTCCCGGTCTCCCAGATGGGTACAGGGGCCCAAAGACTTGGGCCATCTTCTACTACTTTGCCAGGCCATAGCAGAGAGCAGGATCAGAAGTGGAGCAGCTGAGTATTGAACCGGCCCCCATATGGGATGCTGGCGCTTCAGACCAGGGTGTTAACCTGCTCCACCACAGCACCGGTCCAACATTTTAAATTTCTGATACTCTAAAGTAGTACAGGACTGCATTACATCTAGGAAAGATGCATTTAAAATTATAAATCTAGTGCATTTTAGCAGAAGTTTTAACAAATACTTCTGATTTTCTCAGCATTATATATAAATAAATGACATAATGAGTCATTGTCAGATTTTTAGCTTTTGACAGCCACTTATAATATTTCACAGCTTTTTGAAATGTATTGCTAGTGTGTTTTTCTCAACACATGCACTGGATTTTACCAGTTTAGTGCACATGGAGTTGCCTCTTATAGGATTTGCATTTTAATGGGTTTTCATGGCACATGTAATCAACATCTGCAAAGCCTCTAAAACACATAAATAATAACATGAATCAGGCTTTTTTCTTAAATATTAATTTATTTATTTGAAAGAGTTGCACAAATAGAGAAGAGGTAGAGAGAGAGAGACAGACAGACAGAGACAGAGAGGTCTTCCATCGGCTGGTTTACTCCCAGTTGGCTGCAATGACTGGTCTGTGTCAATCTGAAGCCAGGAGCTTCTTCAGGGTCTTTCACATGTGTGCAAGGCCCCAAGGACTTGGGCCACCTTCTAATGCTTTCCCAGGACATAGCAGAGAGCTGGTTCAGAAGTGGAGCAGCCGCGACTTGAACTGGCACCCATATGGCTTGCCAACACTGCAGGCAACAACTTTATCTGCTATGCCACAGCGCCAGCCCCACATTGCATCTTTTTAAGATGATATGGATTTAAGTTCATGAGAAATTATTAGCATAGTGGGAACTGATAGATATGCATGAAGCAGGATGGACTTGTTAGGAATGGTGATGTTAATTTTCTTATAAAATAAATAAATAAGAAATTAAATATGGTCAGACATAAATGAAGACTAAATTTTATTAGTGGTAATCCAGAAAACACTGATCTCAGGTCTTTTTCTTCCAGTGTTAAGTTTATATTTTTAAATGCATATTAAGTGAACAAATTTCATGTAATTTATATATACAGATTGAAGAGCAAACTGATAACATCCTATCCTATCTTCCCTTGTTCTCATATTTCCAACTCCCTCCTTCTTGTTTTATTTTCTTTTAATTTTGACAGCTGCATGCTTTGATTTTATTTTAGAATCACAAGCTTTAACCCTCTACAAAATAAAGAATTCAGCAAGTAGTAGCAGAAATATCAATGAGTATATGTTGTGTACTCTATCAAAGAGTACAGAAAAGTGCTATGAACAATACTCAAATCTCAAAATGTCAATTTAACTCATATGCTGCTTTTTGTTGTCTATATATTAATTACCACCAGTCAGAGAAAACATATGGTATTTGTCTTTTGGGGACTGGCTTCTTTCATGAAGCATACTTGTTTCCAGTTCATCCATTTAGTTACAGAAGATGGGATTTCATTCTCAATTATGGTTGAATAGTATTTTACACTGTATATATAGCTCATATTTTTGTTCCAGTCACCAGTTGATGGACATCTGGGTTGATTCCATGTTAGCTATTGTGAATTGAGCTGTAATAAACATGAGGGTACAGATAACTCATGCCTGTGCATATTCTATTTCATTTCATGCGGATAAATTCCCAGTAGTCAGATGGCAGGATCACATGGTATGTTTGTTTTCAGATTTCTGAGGAACTTTGATACTGCCTTCCATAATGGTTGCACTAGCTTCATTCCCACCAACAGTGGATTAGGGTACCTTTTTCTCTCCCTCTCCACCAGCCTTTATTGTTTGTTGACCTTTTCAAAAGAATTATTTATTTGAAAGATTGAGTTACAGAGATGGAGAGGCAGAGGCAGAGAGACAGAAGTATTTTATCTGCTTGTTTATGCTCCATATGGCCCAACAGGTAGTGCTGGTCCAATCGGAAGCCAGAGTCAGGAGCATCTCCCTGGTCACCCATGCGGGTGCAGGGACCCAGGCACTTGGGCCATCCTCCACTGCCCTCCCAGTCCAGTGCAGAAAGCTGGACTGGAATAGCAGCAACCGGGACCAGAACTGGCACCCATATGGGATGCCGTCTCCACGGGTGGAGGATCAACCCAGTGTGCTATGGCACTGGCCCCCATCAGGGATATTTTTCTATAGTACTCTCTCTCCACTGTATCTTTTTCTAGTTGAAGAATTAAGGTGATGCAGGATTAATAGAAGGAGTTTGAGAGGATTGTGTCTCTTTCAATTGTGTTGAATAGTTTGAGAAGCATTAGTTCTTTAAAAGTCCTGTAGAATTCAATAGTGAGGCTGTCTGATCCTGGACTTTTGCTTGTTGGGAGGGTCTTTATTACTCATCCAATCTCTGTCTTGGTTTTTGATTTGTTTAGCTTTTCTATGTGTCTTCATGACTCAATTTTGGTATATTGTGTATGTCCAGGAATATGTTGATTTTTACTCTAGGATTTCCAATTTGTTAGCAGTCACAACAGATGCCCACATCCTATATTGCAGTGCTAATCTGAGTTTTGGGTACTACACTTCCAAATCAGCTTCATGTTAATATCCCTGGGAAGCAATGTATAATAGCTCAAATTCTTTCATTCCTGTCGTCAAATTGGAGAACTGTAACCTCAATGGGGACTTGAGAACCTGGTCTTGCACAGTGGTAGCCATATAGAAAGTGAACCAGCAGATGGGAGATCTCTCTGCTTCTCTTTCCTTCTCTCTTTGTCTCTGTGTGTCTCTGCCTTTTTTATCATATTAAAATATTTAATTACTTACTTGAAAGAGTTACAGAGAGAGGGAGAGACAGAAATCTTCCACCACCTAATTCATTTTTGAGATGACTTTAATAGCCAGAGTGTGGCCAGGTTGAAGCCAGGAGCTTTCCCTCCGATGTGCATGGCAGCAAGGAGCTTTTCCTGCAATGTGCGTGGCAGCATCCCAGGCACTTGGGCCATCTTTCCCTGCTTTTTCAGTCCATTGGTAAGGAGCTGGATCAGAAATGGAATAGCTGGTACTTAAACTGGTGCACATACAGGATGCCAATGTAACAGATAGCAGCTTTGTCCACTGCACCACAACCACCAGCTCCTCTATCTGCCTTTCCAATAAATAAATCTTTTGAAAAAGAACTGAAGGTAGTAAAAGTCATCATGACTGAGCAATGGCAAATTTATTGAAGTGATCTATTTTCTTAAAGATCCTTTTATGAATTTGAAAGGCAGCACTAGATGGAGAGAATGGGAGAGATTGATCTTCCTCCTGGTTTGTTCACTCCTCAAATGGCTGCAATGACTGCGGCTAGGCCAGACTGATATCAGGAGCCAGGGGCTTCTTCCAGGTCTCTCACAAGGGTGCAGGAGCCCCAATATTTGAGTCACCCTGTGCTGCTTTTCCAGACACATTAGCAGAGAACTGGATCCGTTTGGAGCATTAATGTCTATGATACTCTCCTTGCAGTTGAAGGATTTAGAATCCATTTTGATTATGGGTGGGCCAAGTACAATGTCTTCCAATTGTCCAAGGTTTGGATTAGATGGGTTCTGAGAAATTTTGTTAAAATAGTTATTAATCTTGTTTAGACAAGGTCATAGTCAAAGTGGAGGTTCTCTCCTCCCTTCAGAGAAAGGTACCTCCTTCTTTGATGACCTGTTCTGTCCACTGGGATCTCACTCGCAGAGATCTTTTGCCAGAGTGTCTTGGCTTTCCATGCCTGAAATACTCTCATGAGCTTTTCAGCCAGCTCCGAATGCCTTTAGGGCTGATTCTGAGGCCAGAGTGCTATTTAGGACATCTGCCATTCTATGAGTCTGCTGAGTATCTCACTTCCCATGTTGGATCACTCTCCCCTTTATTTACTCCATCGGTTAGCGTTAGCAGGTACTAGACTTGTCTATGTGCTCCCTTTGACTCCCAGGCCCTCCACCATGACCAACTGTGAACTGAAACTGATCACCTGGAACAGTGAGATGGCATTGGTACATGCCACCTCAATGGGATTGAATTGGAATCCCCTGGTATGCTTCCAACTCCACCACTTGGGGCAAGTCAGCCTGAGCATGTCCCAAATTATACATCTCTTCCCTCTCCCATTCCCACCACCATGTTCAACAGGGATCACATTTCAGTTAATTTTCAACACTTAAGAATAACTGTGCATCAATTACAGATCTAAACCAGTCATATTAAGTAGAACAGATAAAAAAACTACTAAGAGGGATAATGTATTAAGTTGTTCATTAACAGTCAGGGCTATGCTGATCAAGCCACCATTTCCCATAGTGTCCACCTCACTCCAACAGGTTTCCCTCTTGGTGTTCAGTCAGTCGTCACTGATCAGGGAGAACATATGGTATTTGTCCCTTTGGGACTGGCTTATTTCACTCAGCATGATGTGTTCCAGATTCCTCCATTTTGTTGCAAATGACTGGATTTCGTTGTTTCTTACTGCGGTATAGTATTCTAAAGAGTACATATCCCATAATTTCTTTATCCAGTCTATCGTTGATGGGCATTTAGGTTGGTTCCAGGTCTTAGCTATTGTGAATTGTGCTGCAATAAACATTAGGGTGCAGACCTCTTTTTTGTTTGCCAATTTAAATTCCTTTGGGTAAATTCCAAGGAGTGGGATGGCTGGGTCGAACCGTAGGTTATCTACGACCTTGTCTAAACAAGATAAGAGTCGGAGAACTCAGAGGGCTTCCATAGCCTTGGAAACTCATGACTGGAGCATAGGGAGATTACTGATGCCATAGACAGGAGTGTCAATTGGTAAAGTCAACAACAGGAGTCACTGTGCACTTACTCCTCATGTAGGATCTCTATCCTTAATGTGCTGTACATTGAGATTTAATGCTATAACGAGTACTCAAACAATATATTTCACTTTGTGTTTCTATGGGGGTGCAAACTGTTGAAATCCTTACTTAATGCATACTAAACTGATCCTCTGTTAAAAAAAAAAAAAGAAATTATCAATTCCCAACTTGACTCTCACTGGGATTAAACATGACAATAGGTCTGCTCTGATTTCATCATCATTTAAAAAAAAATCATCTATTATTTTTCACTTTATGTTTCTGTGTGGGAGCAAACTGTTGAAATCCATACTTGATGTATACTAAGCTGATCTTCTGTATATTAAGATAATCAAAAATGAATCTTGATGTGAATGGAAGGGGAGAGGGAGTGGGAAAGGGGAGGGTTGTGGGTGGGAGGGACGGTATGGGGGGGAAGCCATTGTAATCCATAAGTCGTACTTTGTAAATTTATATGCATTAAATAAAAATTAAAAAAAATAGTTATTAATCATAACTCTCAGTTTAAGCTTTTCTTACCAAATTTTCATGTTTGCTGATGTTTATATCTATGGGAAAATTGGGTCTCTGGATTGCAACCAATGAAAGCATCCAGACTAACAGTAATAAGGTCAACAGTCAGCAGAATGATGTCCAGCTGAACTGAAATAGCTTTTCTTATTTGGTAGAGGGGTTACCTCCTACATTATGCTGACATACTGACATAGACAGTAGATATTGGAGCCTGTCCCTTCTGCCAAATGGAGAATACCATATTTTGGTCCATCATATATATATTTATATATTATAATATATATTATATATTATACTATATATTTCTATACATAATATAGAATTGCATATAATTATTATAAATATATAATTGTATATAATTATTATATATGAATTTGTTATTTATATATAAATAATTATTTCTGATCCAGCTCCTTACCAATGGATTGAAAAAGCAGTGAAAGATGCTCCAAGTACCTGGGTTCCTGGGACACACATCAGAGGAAAAGCTCCTGGTTTCAACCTGGCCACACTCTGGCTATTGAAGTCATCTCAATAATATATATATATATATATAAAATACATATAATAAATTATATAATATTATCTGTTTATAATTATATATTATATAATATATTGTATGATAAATTATAATATATTTTATATATGAATATATTTATATACATAAATATATAAATAAATGTAAATATATATATAAGGAATTTATTTATGTAGTTGACAGGTTTACTTACAGAGAGTGAGAAGAAGAGACACAGAAAGGTCTTCCATATGCTCATTTACTCCCCTAATGACTGCAATGTCTGCAGCTGGGCCAATCTGAGCTAGGAGCTTCCAGGTCTCCCATATTTTGGCAGGGACCAAAGCACTTGGAACAGCTTCTACTGCTTTCCCAGGCTATTGCAGAGAGCTGGCTGGGAAAAGGAGAAATGGGGACTAGAACTGGTGCTCATATGGGGTGCCAGCATTGCAGGTAAAGGATTACACCACTGCACCACAGTGCTGGCCCCAGTCTATCCTTTATTAAGGAGATCTCAGTAATCATGTTCAGGTATTGCTGTCCTATATTCATGGCCAAAGTCCTAGCAGGCAACATGGTTTGGAGAATCATAAGCACAAGGTGTGTAGGAGACTTCATTTCTCATACAGCACAGTTAATAACAAGGTTCCAAGAGGGGAAATTACTTGCATCATAGTCTTTGAGAACTAATGGACATCACAGGTGATCTAAAGAATTTAGAAGGTTTGTGAGCCCCTAGAGTGAAAAAGTCACTGGGAGCACAAGGACAGTGCCTAGAGTTTATTTTGATGGATTTTAGCCCCTTTCATTGGAGGGAGGCCCGAAGAAGCTGGACTGATTAGTAAACCTCAGAAGTGTCTTTTCAAGGTGAAGGCAAACTGAGACTGAGGGGTTTTTGGAAAAACGTTGAACAAAAGACATTTCCCACACGTGGTTAAGACACATCATTTATCTACTGATTTTCATCAGATCTGTTAACATTAGGTATAAGGTACAGTGGACATGGTGGATGGCATATAGCAATATGATTTTAGTAATATATCATGAGGTGCTTTTTTTAAATGGATTTAGCAGGTAAAATTGGGCTACCTAATGGGATGTAGCTGGAATAATCACCTTTTTGTTAAATAAATCTGAGGTAATAAATGTTAGTGTATGAAGACATTGAGTTTTCTTTTATTGGGCCTTCTTGGTTATTTTAATCTGGGATCTGCGAATTCTCATTTTCTTTATTTTATTCCTCATCATGTCGGACCAACTCTGCTGCTTTGGGGATTTTTTTAGTACATCTGACATTTGGAAATTTAGACAATAGTATAGTTAAAATGAGATGTACCAAGTAAAGTATTTATTTTTATTCTGATACATATTTTGGAATTCTTCTAAAATTCCTATTGAGTATCCTTGTTAAATTTAGTTGCATCCCAGGTTAAGACTTATTGGAGGCAGGCTCCATGGCTCAATAAGCTAATCCTCCACCTGCGGTGCAGGCACACCAAGTTCTAGTCCTGCTGGGAGAGCCAGATTCTGTCCCAGTTGCTCCACTTCCAGTCCAGCTCTCTGCTATGGCCCAGGAGTGCAATGGAGGATGGCCAAAGTGCTTGGGCCCCGTACCTGCATGGGAGACCAGCAGGAAGCACTTGGCTCCTGGCTTTGGATCAGCGCCATGTGCCAGCCGCAGCACACTGGTGGCAGCGGTCACTAGGGGGTAAACCAACAGAAAAAGGAAGACCTTTCTCTCTGTCTCTCTCACTGTCCACTCTGCCTGTCAAAATAAAAAATAATTTTTATAAAAAGACTTATTGGAGCCACTTTAGTGATTATACCCATGAAACTTTGTTAATAAATGCAAATAGAACCTGGGAAAATTGATGTATATCTTATGCTGTAGAGACTTAAGATTGAACATCTTTTTTTAATCTTTTTTAATTATATAATTTAAAAACAAATTTTAGATTTTTTTTTTTACTTTACTAAGTCACAGCTCTGGCCCCATTAATATGACTTAACAATGTTTTTTCCTCTCAGAATTATCTCTATTGTTTCAGTTAACTGCATGCCTTTTCTTTACATTCAGATTCCCTCAGCTGTCAAAGCTTATTCATCTTAATTCTGTTGTTCCTATTTCCCTCCCTTTTATTCTGTCCCTAGGCTAATTGAGATCATGATTCTCCATTCCTTCTGTGTGGTGTCACAGTAGGCTTGAAGTGTTCTTTTTCTCTTCTGATTTCTAAAGAAAGAAATTATGTATTCCCCCAGTTTAGATATTTTAATAATGCACTCTAAAACAAAGGTTAAATGTTCTTAATTTGACAAGAATTTTCGGGGCCAGTGGTGTGGCATAGTGGGTAGAGCCACCACTTGCAGTGCTGGCAGCTCATATGGATCCAGATCTCTGCTATAGCCTGGGAAAGCAGTAGAAGATGGCCCAAGTCCTGGGCCCCTGCACCCATGTGGGAGACCTGGAAGAAGCTCCTTGCTCCTGGCTTTGGATTGGCACAACTCTGGCCATTGCAGCCAACTGGGGAGAGAACCAGTGGATGGAAGACCCCTCTCTCTTCTCTGCCTCTCTCTGTGCAACTCTGACTTTAAAATAAATAAATAAATCTTTAAAAAAAGATTTTTTTCTAATTTTAGATTTGTTCTACTTCATTGCCACTTCAGGGTGTGTGTAAGGAGTGCATATCCAGTTTTTCTATTTTGGAATTTTGGGATTTTGTATTAGCTCTGCTGTGTATTCATTTTTCTTGAGCATTGGTGATATCTTCTCCTTAGTTGTATTAAGAGAGAGAGAGCAATAGCCCTCATGTCTTTTTAGGTAAGTAAGACATATTAAAAACAGAGCATTCAGTATACATTCATAGTATTTTGACTTGTTCAATTGATTTTCCTGACCTCCCTTGGATATTCTTGGTCTTTGCTGTACAACTTTCTATACTCATTAATTCTTTGATATTCCCAAATCCAGAAAATGAATGACTCAACAGCTGTGTTCCTGTATTTGCTGGGACTCAGGGTAAGAAGCAAAGTGGAGGTGTTCAGGAATCTAAAGGTACATGCTACATAGCAAAGCACATCATTTCCTATACAAAGTGACTGGGAAATCCAGAATCTTTTGCACACATATTGGATCCTGAACTATTACTGGACTATTCAGTAAGATTTTAATGTATTTATTTTCTGTGTGTGTGTTTGTATTTCTAAATAAACTCTGCTGGGCTACTTAACATTAACATGTATTGCAGAATTCTTTCATCAGTTTTTACTTTTAAAAAGTTTCTCTTTCAGTTTTATGGGAGAGGGTAGAAGTTTCCTGCTATGTAACTGAAAGTTCATTCATTCATTAAAGTTAAAAATATTTGTTGCAAATTGGTAGAATACTATTAATTCTCATGTGATTTACATGAAACTAAATACATTCTCTATTTTGTTTTGCTTAAAATTTCTGCATGTGTGGACTTCTTTTTTCCTTCTTGCCCCAAATCCCTTTGTGTATTGGGATGGCAAATGGGTTTTACACTGGAGAAAACATGTTATTTTGGCAAAGAAGTACTTAGCCTTCCTGCTTCAAGTATTCAAATATTGCATTGGAAATCAGTATATTTGTTTACTGTACAAATGTCCTTCATACAATTTTGTAATCTTCTGGGATGGGAGAGGAAGCAGGAAATAGGAGGATTATGGGTGGGAGGGATGTTTTGGGGGAGGGGAAGCCACTGTAATCCAAAAGCTGTACTTTGGAAATTTATATTTATTAAAAAAATTAAACAATTTTGTAATCTTCATCTTCCTTTTTATTTCATCCTTTTTAAAAAAAGATTCATTTATTTTACTTGAAAATCAGAGTTACACAGAGAAGGAGAGAGAGAGAGAGAGAGCAGTCTTCCAACCGCTGGTTCACTCCCCATTTGGCCACAATGGCTGGAGCTCTGCCAATCCAAAGCCAGGAGCCAGCAGCTTCTTTTGGGTCTCCTATGCAGGTGCAGGAGCCCAAGGGCCTGGGCCATCCTCTACTGCTGGATAGTAAGTCTTACTTGCCTAAAAAGATGGATAGTAATTTGAGTAGCCAGGACTTGAACTGGCACCCAATTGGAATGTCAGCACTGCAAGCCACAGCTCTACTTGCTACTCCACAGCATCGGCCCCCTAAATTCTTATGAGTATTGCTACACGATTGGAATTTATAATTGATAATGCTGAACAATTGAAACTGTCTTATTTACAATTGTAGGACTGGATATGGCAGTTCTACTTGAAGTAAAGTATGTAGCCTGCTTATTGTATGATTTTCGGAAAAGCATGTATTTATATATAACAGCAGATCTGTTAATCATTTAAAAGTGAATTGTCATGATTACCCAGATGTAAAGAATGCAATATGTGCTAATGAGTTAGCAGTCACAGACATTTAGAATTAGAGGGATTTTAGAACTTTTTCAATACTGCAGTTTTTATGAAAAACTAATAATTTTTTTTATTTGACAGGTAGAGTTATATACAGTGAGAAATCAGAAAGGTCTTCCTTCCATTGGTTCAGTCCCCAGATGGCTGCCACAGTTGGAGCTGTGCCCATCCAAAGCCAGGAGTCAGGTGCTTTCTCCTGGTCTCCCATCCGGGTGCAGGGCCCAAGCACTTGGGCCATCCTCTACTGCCTTCCCGGGCCATAGCAGAAAGCTGGACTGAAAGAGGAGCAACCAGGACTAGAACACTTTGCCCATAAGGGATACCAGCACCACAGGTGGAGAATTAACCAAGTGAGCCACGGCGCTGGCCCCCGATAAATTTACTCTTAACAAAATATCAAAATATCTTATTTAGTATAAAGTTAGTAGTGAAAAGAGACTACCTTGTTGAACACAGAAATTTGAGATTATATTTCTTGGTATTAATTTGCATCTTAAGGCTTATTGCCTAGTTTATTTCAATATTTCAATCTAATATTCCTAATAATATCTTGTACTTAGTGGTTCACTGTGTGCCAGACAATATTCTTTTGATTTTTAAAAAGATTTATTTATTTATTTATTTGGAAGTCAGAGTTACACAGATAGTGAACAAGAGGAAGAGAGAGAGAGAGAGAGGTCCTCCATCTGCTGGTTCACTCCCCAGATGGCCTAAAAGGTCAGAGATATGCCAATCTGAAACCAGGAGCCAGGACCTCTTCAGGGTCTCCCATGCAGATTCAGGGGCCCAAGGACTTGGGCCAACTTCCTACTGCTCTCCCAGGCTATAACAGACAGCTGAATGGAAAGTGGAGCAGCCTGGACTTGAACCAGCCTCCATATGGGATGCCCCCACTGCATGCAGTGGCTTTACTAGCTACACCACAGCACTGGCCTCAAGACAATGCTCTAAAATGATGCATTAATTATTCCCAAATATTGAAAAGTGGCATGGTACACATTTGAATGTGTTGTTTTGTACTAGTTGTAGAAACAGTTTAAAATATATTTATATTTAAAAATGTAAGCTTTGATCTAAAGGTTTACTTTCCCTTAAGGTGCCTGTTTGGAAACTGAGAGATCATTGAAGTCTCAAGATAGAGTACAACTGATCTTATCCAAGCCTCCTTTATCACATGAGGATGCTAAATGCCAAGCCCAGAGAAGTAAAGTGAATTGTTCAAGGTCACATAGGTAAGTTGTGGCAGGGATAATTCTGTATTAGCATTAGGTATCCTGATACATAGGCCACTGTTCTGTCAATTTTGTACTCCTTCTGGAGTTAAAGATTCTAAGTTGTGGAAAATTGAATTTGGAAATTTAGTGGTTGCTATGTTGTTATGGTGAGAAATTTCTGTGTATAGCTATGAGTTGCTTAAATTTTATTCAATATATTTTTCTAGTATGTTTGCTATTTATTTGAAATGTATAACAAGTAGCTTCATCTATTTGCCAAAAGAATTTTTAAAGATTTATTTATATTATTTGAAAGTCAGAATTACACAGAGAGAGAAGGACAGGCAGAGAGAGTGGTCTTCCATTCACTGGTTCACTCCACAGTTGGCCTCCATGGCTGGAGCTGTGCTGACTGGAAGGCAGGAGCCAGGAGCCTCTTCCTGGTCTCCTATGCAGGTGCAGGGGCCCAAGGACTTGCACCATTTTATAGTGTTTCCCAGGCCATAGCAGAGAGCTGGATAGGAAGTGGAGCAGCCAGGTCTTGAACTGATGCCCCTATGGAATACCAGCACTGCAGGTGGCAGCCTCACCCACTATGCCACAGTGCCAGCCCTTGCCAAAAGAATTTATAGAAGCTATTCCATATATACACTTAACAATTATTTAGTTACTTGACATGAACTATCCCTGCATATTTGAAAATTTTGAATGGTATCACTTGGGTTTTAAGAATGTTATATTTTAGGTCTCTTAATATTTTTAGTGATGATGTTTTAAAGGCCCTTTCTGTTTTATGAAAAATGATAAGGATTTTGTTTTACAATGGCCATAGTATTACTACTTAAAGCAATAGATTAAATAAAACTTTTAAACAAAGTCATTTAATACTGAATTCTAACACACTGGTATATTTTAAAGTGAGAAGCCGGATTTCTTTCAGATATTCTAAAGAAGAATGATAATCAAAATTGAAGACATCTACAGTTTTTAATCACTTGTTTTAAATATTGGTCATAATGGTCCAATTTTGAGTTTAATTTTAATTAGCTTTTAAATGATTCAATATGTTTTATAGAAAAAATTCGGAGAACATAATTATATACTCAACCTCCCTCCCTTCTTTTTCCTTCTTTGTCATTTTTTTTAGCTTATGAAATGACATTTTCAGTTTACATTACATTAAAAAGGGTTCTTGAATCAAGGGACAAGTTTAACAGGCAAAAAGCAAAAAGATCGTAATTTAGAGGGAATATAGACAATGGCTCTAAACAATATTTGAATATCACATCTAAACAATATTTGAATAAATTGATAAATATTTTAATTTCTCCTACTAAAATGCTCAAAGTCTTTAATTATTTATCAAATATTAGTGCAAAATTATGGATTTAAATGATCCCAAAAAGTGATGAATTTTTGTGTAATAAAGTCCAATTTTTGTCAAGGCTTTTTGACAGTCTCACAGAAAACTTATGTTTGTGAATGGGAAGAATAATACCAAAATATCCATACTACCAAAAGCAATTTGCAAATTCAATGTAATCCCAATCAACATACCAACGATGTTCTCAGAGCTAGAAAAAATGATGCTAAAATTCACATAGAAACATGAGAGATGCTTAACATCTAAAGCAATATTATAAAGCAAAAAAAAGCTGGAGACATCACACCATATTTTAAGACATATTACAGGGGTCAGCACTATGACAAAGCAGGTAAAGTCACCGTCTGCAGTGCCGGCATCTCATATGGGTGCCAGTATGTTTCCCAGCTGCTCCACTTCTTATACCCCTCTCTGGTATAGCCTGAGAAAAAAGTAGAAAATGGCCAAAGTCTTTGGGCCCCTGCACCTGCATAGAGACCTGGAAGAAGCTCCTGACACTTGGATTCAGATCAACAGAGCTCCGGCCATTGTGACCATTTGGGGAGTAAACCAGTGGATGGAAGACCTCTCTCTCTCTCTGCCTCTACCTCTCTGTAACTCTGCCTTTCAAATAAATATACTGCAAAAAAAAAGAAGAAGTGTTAGCACTGATATAATAACAGACACATAGTTCAATGGAAAAGACTTGGTAGCATAGAAATAAACCCAAATTTCTACCAGCAACTCATATTTAACAAAGGAACTAAAATGAACTGGAGAAAGAAGAATCTCTTTCACAAGTGGTGCAGAGGAACTTGATTATCCATATGTAGAAGCCTGAAAAGAGACTCCAACATCTCTTACACTATGTGAAAGTGAACTCACAGTGAATTAAAATGTAATCATAAGACCCAAACCCAAGTACACATAGGGAAACTCTAAATATTGTCAACACACAATAGCTTTTGGGTAAGATTCCAATAGCAATAGTCACAAAAATAAAAACAGAGACATTTGAGTATATCCAACTAAGATACTTCTTCACAACAAAGTAAACATCAGAGTGTAGATACAATGAACAGATGGCAGGAAAAATTAAAACTCTGAATGTTTACAGATTTCCAGAACATTTACATGAATTGGAAAAACTCCAAAAAATACAGTGAAGAAACAGGCAAGGATCTGAATAGACATTTCTCAGAAGAAATGTACATGGTCAAAACATGTGAATATGCCCGATGTCACTAGCCATTATGTAAATATAAATCAGAACACCATATCAGTCTCCAACACCTGTGGGAGAATACAACACTCAGGTGTTTGTGTGTGCAGCAAGTGGGTTTAGAGGACCCTGTTCACCTCTGGAGAGCAGAGCCTACAGGGAGGTAAAGAAACCTTACTGCGCAGGGGCATGCTAATCTTCTCTGTATCATTCCAATTTTAGTATATGTGCTGCCGAAGCGAGCACATGTGCTGCCGAAGCGAGAAAGAGATGAAAAGAATTTATCTCAGCTAGCCACTAATATTCAAGAAACAAGGTCTTCAGGAAAGCCAACTCAACTGACATTTTCATGTCATTGTTAAATAAAGGAAAAATTATCTAGGTTCAGCAATACGTAGTTTATAAGAGAAAGACTACAGAGTAATTTCCTTGGCATAGAAATAACTTTTTTTTTTTTTTTTTTTTTTATCCATGAGGGCTTGCTATCACCACCACACACCCACATCCCATATACAAATGCCTGGCTTGAGTGGTAGCTTCTCTGCTTTGAGGCAAGTTTCTGCTAGTGTGCACCCTGGGAGGAGACGGAGGATGGCAGAAGTGCTTGGGTCCCTGCACCCAAATGGGACATCCAGAATGAATTCCCAGTTCCTGGTTTTGGCTTGGTCAAGCTTTGGCTATTGCAAGTGTCTGGGGAGTGAAGCAGTGGTTCCCTCTTCCTGTCACTCTGCCTTTCAAATCAATAACTGTTGTTGGTAATGACTAATAATGATATTCACTGATTGTCAAATTTTGAATCTATTAATTATAGACAATTTCTCTTTGTATTTTTAAACTTTCATAATGTTCTGTAGCCAATTTCATCACTAGAAATAAAAACTTTTCCTCAAAAAAAAAAAAGAAACCTTACTGCTTTCCTAATGTGCTTATTAAGTTCTTGACCAGCGCCTGTTAGTCTTGCCACAAACTTTCTAGTCTTACTACTTTCCTTCTTCTTCTTCTTCTTCTCTGTGACTTGTAAAATAGTATACATTCTATATACTGTGGATACTTTTGATTTATTTTATTCCTTCGGTCTCCTATGAAGTTCCTCCACAAAAGCACAGCCCTCAAAATATTCATTCATTTATGCAGTCTGCAGATTTCATGAGCTACTAAATTCCAAGTAGTATGTTAAAGGCAAGATCTGGGCCTAAGAGAAAAGTGGTCTAAATTCTGTGCCTAGAAGAGGATTTGGGACATAGTAGAACTTCAGTGAAGTGCTATGTGAATGACATGCACTCATTAAATGAGTAATCTAAAGCATACACTTCATTTAAGCAACACAGCAGCCCTACTCACCTCAGGTAGAGCAATTGAGAGGAATAATGTGAACAAAAATAAGACATCAATAAGTTGAATAATAACAGAGAAAAAACAAAATGAGATAGATGCCAACATTACTGAGCTATTTTTGAGGAATTAAATTGATAGAGGGGCTGGCATTGTGGCCAAGTGGGGAAAGCTGCAATCTGTGAGGCCAGCATAACATCTGAGTTCCACTTTGAGTTTAGGAATCTCCACTTCCAATTTAGCTCACTGCTAAACACCTGGGAAACCAGCAGAAGATGGACGAAGGACTCAGGTCCTTGCCACTCATGTGGGAGACTTGGATGAAGCTCCTGACTCCAGCATGCCCCAGGCTCAACTGTTGAAACTCTCTGGGGTGTGAGCCAGCAGATGAAAGCTATCTATGTCTTTCCCTCTCTCTCTAAATCCACCTTTCAAATAATAAAGATTTAATAAACAAATTAACTGATTTCAAAATACACAAAAACATGAACAATACTATATCATTTTTATGCCAAACTGATAAAAAATAACAAATGCTAGAGAGCACATGGGAAAAGAAAACCACCATATATGGTAGGTGAAAACACAAGTTAGTACAGATGTTATGCAGAACAGTATGGTCATTCCTTAAAAAGGATAAAAATTGGGGCTGGCGCTGTTGTGCAGTGAGTTAAAGCCCTGGCCTGAAGGGCCAGCATCCCATTTGGGTGCCAGTTCTAGTTCCAGCTGCTCTTCTTCCAATACAGCTCTCTGCTATCTCCTGGGATAGCAGTAGAAGATGGCCCAAGTCCTTGGGCCCATGCACCCATGAGGGAGACCCAGAGGAAGCTCCTGTCTCCAGGTTTCAGAATGGCATAACTCTGGCCTTTGTAGTCATCTGTAGAGCGAACCAGCTAATGGAGGACCTCTCTGTGTCTCTACCTCTATTGTAACTCTTTCAAATAAATAACAAAAATTAAACTAAGATAAAAATTGACCTACCATGTGAGAGTTATCTTGCTCTTGGCTATATAGAATAAGGAAATTTTATTAGAAGGAAAGGAGGAGAGCATATCAAAGATACAGCAATTTTCCCATAACACAGCCACTATAACACAGTTCACTGCAGCCAGGATGTGAAACCAATCTAGCTGTCCATCAATGAAAAACAATGGACAGGGAAACCTCTTTTAGATACAAAAAAAGAACAAAATATTATTAAATTAATTGAAATAAGCCAGAAGCAGGAACACAAATGTCACCTGGTCCTTGTCGCATGTGGAAGTGAAAGAAAATAATGGATCTGAACACAGAACTGTGATTACTAGAGGCTGAGAAGGGAAGCAGCTAGGGATAGAGGGGGATTGGATAATAGGTATCAAAAATCAAAGAGGCAGAAAGAACTTCTGGTGTTCCATAATATAATGAGATGACTACATTCAACCATATTAGGTTCTGTGTAAAGAACTGAAGGAGAGGAGCTGGTAGTCTCAAATCATGGAGAAGAATTAGAAACTGTAGTTGCTTGGGGGCCAGCATTGTGGCACAGTGGGCTAACACCCTGGCCTGAAGCACCAGCATCCCATGTGGGTACCAGTTCTAGTCCTGGCTGCTCCTCTTCTGATCCAACTCTCTGCTATGGCCTGGGAAAGCAGTAGAAGATGGCCCAAGTCCTTGGGTCCCTGCACCCAAGTGGGAGATCTGGAAGAAGCTCCTGGTTCCTGGAATCAGATTGGCAGAGCTCCGGCCATTGTGGCCATCTGGGGAGTGAACCGGCAGAGGAAGACCTCTCTCTCTCTCTGCTGCTACTTCTCTCTGTAACTCTGTCTTTCAAATAAATAACTCTTTAAAAACTTAATAAAACTGTAGTTGCTTAGCTTGATCACTTTTTACTGCATAAATGTGTGCAAATATTGCACTACACCCTGTAATAATGCATGACTAGGACACATTAATCACAAATTATTTCAATGAAATTTTAAAAATTAGAAGCATTTCTTTATATTAACAATGAACTATTTGAAAATGAAATTAGAGAAACATTTCCATGCATAGCAGCATAAGAACCAGGAACCAATGTCTTCAATGTTATCAGTGATGAATCAGATTCACAGCCCCCAGCACTCAGTTTTTGCCATATACTTTACCATGGCAATTGTGGGCATATAGTAGTAAATCAATGGACAGGAATCCTTTGTCTCTAAATCTGCTAAATAAATAAACAAGGAATTCATCAAAGAAAAAGAGATATCAATTTGGATGCCAGGCACAAAAACACATGCACTTGAGCTATCCTCCAGTTTGTGATGCCAACAAATCTTTCAGACATGTTACATTTTCAGAGACTTTTCTGTAATCTTGCTAAGCTTTCTGGAAATCGGCCTTATAGCAAAGGGTTTCCCAATTCCATTACACTCATGATATTTCTTTTGTGTGATATATTAGTTTACCATCTAGAGATAATTTATGGTACAAAACTTTTCTATGCATGCATGTTTTCTCATTTGTGAGTCTATTCATGGGAATTGAAGACTGATTTATAACAGAAATACATTTTCCAAATTCATTGCATAGACTTTTGTTCCTTATGAATTCTCTGAAGTCTGTTGATGTCTAATTTCTGGCTAAAGGTTTTATTGTATTTACAGCATGCAAAGACTATCACCTTTTGTGAATTCTGTGTCTATACAAGCCTGAAATAAAGAAAATGTTTTTGCACAATCAGTATACGCCTAAGAAACCACCTGTGTCAATTCTCTGATGTACCATTGACTTCTGACTCTAATAATATTTATAAGCTTTCTCCTTTACATGAGTCTCTGTTGGATAGGATGTGATTTCCAGCAAAAGGTTTTGTCACAATACTTACATGAATTTTGGAGAAAAGCTCTTCCACATTCATTATATTGTTAAGGTCTCTCCCTTGTTCAAATTCCATGATGGATTATGAGGCATTACCTATGTGAAATGACTTTCTCACATTTATTTCATTCATTAGATATATATGTTGTGCATTCTGATATAAGGAGAGATTTGGGCAGAGCTTTCCAACACTCATTACACCCATAAGGTTTCTCTCCCACGTGAATTCCCTGTTGTCTTATGAGGTATGGCTTCTAATTAAAGGGATTTTACTTTCAAAGGAGTTTTTCCCTATATGAATTTGATGATGTACAATGAGGGCTGAATTATGGTAAAAGGCTCTGAGTCATTACATTCATAAAATTGCTCCCCATGAGAATTCTTTTATGTTTGATGAGGTCTGATTTGCACCACAAAGGCTATTCACATGTATTATATTCATGCATTTCTCCCCTTGGTGAATTCTCTAATATTTCATGAGATATAACTTGCACAAAAAGGTCAAGTAGAAAATTCCCTGTGTGGATACTCTGATATCTTATGAGTTATGAAGTACAGCAAAGAGGCTTTCCACCATCCTTCCATCCATAAAACCTACCTAAATTGAGCAACAAAGATATAGAAAACCTAAACACACACATAACCAGATGGAAATGATACCAGTAATAAAGACCATCACTACCAAGAAAACCCCAAAACTGGAAGGCTTCACTGCTGAATTCTAACAGACATTTAAAGCACTAACTGCAATTCTTCTCAAGTTATACAAAACAATTGAGAGAGAGGCGATTCTCCCAAATTCTTTCTATGAAGCCAACATCACCTTCATTCCTAAACTTGAAAAAAGTGCAACAAAGAAAGTAATTATAGACCAATTTCCCTGATGAACATACATGCAAAGATCTGCAACAGAATTCTGGCCAATTGAATCCAACAATGCATCAGAAAGATCATCCACCCAGACCAAGTGGGATTTATCCTTGGTATGCAAGGATGGAACCAAAGGCTTTTCCACAGTCATTTCATTTATAAGCTTTCTCCATGGTGTGAAGGCTCTGATACTTTCTGAGGTTTGACTTCTCAGCAAAGGTTTTTCCACAGTCATTGCAATCATAAGGTTTCCCCCAGTACAAATTGTCTGATGCTTTGTGAGCTTTGATTTCTCAGCAAAGGCTTTTCCACAATGATTGCATTCATAAGGTTTCTCCCCTCTGTGAATTCTCTGATGATTTATGAGGTTTGCCTTCTGGCCAAAGGATTTTCCATAGTAATTGCATTCATAAGGTTTCTCACCTGTGTGAATTCTCTGATGATTTATGAGGTTTGCCTTCTGGCCAAAGGATTTTCCACAGTCATTACATTCAAAAGGTTTCTCACCTGTGTGAATTCTCTGATGATTTATGAGGTGTTTCTTCTGGCCAAAGAACTTCCCACAGTCATTAGATTTGTAAGATTTCAACCCTGTGTGAATTCTCTGATGTCTAATGAGATCTGACTTCTGGTGAGTGGTTTCCACACAATCATTACACACATGAGGGTTTTCCACAATATGAGTGCTGTGATGGAGGGTATTTAATACCGAATGAATTCCCACAAGGTTTACATGCATAGGATTTCTTCCCTATATTTGGTCTATGATTCAGTCTAACATGTGATTGGTAAATGACAGGTTCCACAGTCCCAATATACTTATAAATGTTCTCTCTTTTCAGGTGAATACAATCAGAATTCCACAGTCAGTCAGCTGGGAGGGGTGGATGAATCCGGAAACAGCTGGTTTCCTTGTACTAAAACAAGCGCCATATCACGAAGGACTCTTGCATTTCTTTTTCTTTTTTGCATTTTTCACATTTTCTTATTTATCATGGTTTGTAATAAATTTTCTGATGTGGGTTGTGGTTTTGAGGCTGGCTTAAGGAGTTCAGGGAACCAGAGGAATGGTCTTTTTCAATTTGGGCACAGCTGTTGTTTCTCTCCAATTCTGGCTTTCTGTAATTGCTTTGGGTGCCTCAGGCAATTTTTCATTTTGAGCGACTTTTTCCTAAATGCTTTGTTGGTCTGAGTTGGTTTTGCCTTTTTCCTTTTCAAATTGTGTATTCTGATGCAATACAAACAAGGGTTTAGAACGAGGATCCATCAGGAAATTGAAAAACAGAACATATTGGGTTTTCATGATTAGAAATTATAGGCAACATGACCAAGATGAGTTTTTGGGTTTTGGAAAATGACATAGAACCCTTCCACTGAGGGGCAGATATTAATTTCCTCCAAATCGAGAGTGAGTGCGATTTTCAGGTGAATTCAATCAGAATTCCACAGCCAGTCAGCTAGGAGGGGTGGATGAATCCGGGAACAGCTGGTTTCCTTGCAACTAAATCAAGCCCAATATCACAAAGGACTCTTGCATTTCTTTGGCTTCTTTCTCTTTTTTCTTTTTATCATGGTTTGTAATGAATTTTCTGATGTGAGCTTTGGTTTTGAGGCTACAATATAGAGTTCAGTGCACAGGAGGAATGGTCTTTTTCAAACAGGGCATAGCTGTTGGCCTGCTTCAATTCTGGCTTGCTGTCATTGTTTTGGGTGCCTCAGCCGATTTGTGGTTTCTTGTGTGGCAATTTCCTAAATGTTTTCTGGGTCTGAGTTGGTTTTGCCTTCTTCATTCCCAAATTCTGTATTCTGACGCAACACAAACAAGAGTTTGGACAGAGTAGCCATTATGAAATAAAAAACATTACAAATGGGCATTTGAAGAATATAAATCTACAGGTAACACGACCAAGGTGAGTTTTTGTGTTTTGGAAAATCAAATGGAACACTTTGGCTGAGGTGACAGATATTAATTGCCTCCAAACTGAGTTTCACTGTGATTTTCAGGTTAATTCAGTCAGAATTCCACAGGCATCAGCTGCAGGTGTGGATGAATCCGGGAACAGCCGGTTTCCTAGCGACTAAATCAAGTCCAATATCATCATGGATTCTTGCATTTTTTTGGCTTTTTTCTCATTTTTCTTATTTATCATGGTTTGTAATGAATTTTCTAATGTGAGCTTTGGTTTTGAGGCTGCAATATGGAGTTCAGGACACAAGAGGAAGGTTCTTTTCAATGAGGGCACAGCTGTTGGCTTTCTCCAATTCTGGCTTGCTGTCATTGTTTTGGGTGCCTCAGCCGATTTGTGGTTTCTTGAGTGGCAATTTCCTAAATGTTTTCTGGGTCTGAGTCGGTTTTGCCTTCCTATTCCCAAATTTTGTATTCTGATGCAATACAAGCATGTTTTGGAGAGTAGCCATTATGAAAGAAAAAAAAAAAAAACACAGCGCATTGCCATTTCAGGATTAGAAATCTACAGGCAACACAACCAAGATGAGTTTCTGTGTTTTGGAAAATGACATGGAACGCTTCTGCTGAGGGGACAGATTCTAATTCCCTCCCAAATGAGTGTGAGTGCGATATTGAGGTGAATTCAATCAGAATTCCAGAGTCAGTCTGTGGAAGGGGGGGATGAATCTGGAAACAGCCAGTTTCTTTGTGTCTAAATCCAGCCAAATATCACAAAGGACTCTTGCATTTCTTTGGCTTTTTCACATTTCCCTTATTTATCATGGTTTGTAATGAATTTTCTGATGTGAACTTTGGTTTTGAGGCTGCAATATAGAGTTCAGGGCACCGGAGGAATGGTCTTTTTCAAACAGGACACAGCTGTTGGTTTGCTCAAATTCTGGCTATTGTCTTTGTTTTGGGTGCCTCAGCTGAAATTTGGTTTCTTGAGTTTCACTGGGATTGTCAGGTTAATTCAGTCAGAATTCCACAGGCAGTCAGCTTTAGTGGTGGATGAATCTGGGAACAGCCAGTTTCCTTGCAACTAAATCACACCCAATATCATTACGGATTCTTGCATTTCTTTGGCTTTTTCACTTTTTTCTTATTTATCATGGTTTGTAATGAATTTTCTGATGTGAGCTTTGGTTTTGAGGCTGCAATATGGAGTTCAGGGCACAAGAGGATGGTTCTTTTTCAATCAGGGCACAGCTGTTGGCTTGCTCCACTTCTGGCTTGCTGTCATTGTTTTGAGTGCCTCAGCCGATTTGTGGTTTCTTGTGTGGCAATTTCCCAAATGTTTTCAGGGTCTGAGTTGGCTTTGCCTTCTTCCTTCCCAAATTTTGTATTCTGATGCAATGCAAAGAAGAGTTTGTACAGAATAGCCATTATGAAATAAAAAACCCAACAAATAGGCATTTGAAGCTTAGAAATCTACAGGTAACATGACCAAGGTGAGTTTTTGTGTTTTGGAAAAAAAAATGGAACACTTTGGCTGAGGTGACAGATATTAACTGCCTCCAAACTGAGTTTCACTGTGATTTTCAGGTTAATTCAGTCAGAATTCCACAGGCAGTCAGCTGGAGGGGTGGATGAATCCAGGAACATCCGGTTGCCTAGCGACTAAATCAAGCCCTATATCATTATGGATTCTTGCATTTCTTTGGCTTTTTTCTCTTTTTCTTATTTATCATGGTTTGTAATGAATTTTCTGATGTGAGCTCTGGTTTTGAGGCTGGCGTATTGAGTTCAGGGCACAAGAGGAAGGTTCTTTTTCAATCAGGGCACAGCTGTTGGCTTGCTCCACTTCTGGCTTGCTGTCATTGTTTTGGGTGCCTCAGCCGATTTGTGGTTTCTTGTGTGGCAATTTCCTAAATGTTTTCGGGGTCTGAGTTGGTTTTGCCTTCTTCCTTCCCAAATTTTGTATTCTGATGCAATACAAGCAAGATTTTGGACAGAGTAGCCATTATGAAAGAAAAAAAAAAAACACAGCAAATTGACCTTTCAGGATTAGAAATCCATAGGCAACACAACCAAGGTGAGATTCTGTGTTTTGGAAAATGACATGGAACGCTTCTGCTGAGGTGACAGATCCTAATTCCCTCCAAATGGAGTGTGAGAGCGATTTTGAGGTGAATTCAATCAGAATTCCAAAGTCAGTCTGTGGAAGGGGGGGATGAATCTGGAAACAGCCAGTTTCTTTGTGTCTAAATCCTGCCAAATATCACAAAGGACTCTTGCATTTCTTTGGCTTTTTCACATTTCCCTTATTTATCATGGTTTGTAATGAATTTTCTGATGTGAGCTTTGGTTTTGAGGCTGGCATATTGAGTTCAGGGCGCAAGAGGAAGGTTCTTTTTCAATCAGGGCACAGCTGTTGGCTTGCTCCAATTCTGGCTTGCTGTCATTGTTTTGGGTGCCTCAGCCGATTTGTGGTTTCTTGAGTGCCAATTTCCTAAATGTTTTCTGGGTCTGAGTCGGTTTTGCCTTCTTATTCCCAAATTTTGTATTCTGATGCAATACAAGCAAGATTTTGGAGAGTAGCCATTATGAAAGAAAGAAAAAAAAAAAAAAACACAGCGCATTGCCCTTTCAGGATTAGAAATCTACAGGCAACACGACCAAGATGAGTTTCTGTGTTTTGGAAAATGACATAGAACGCTTCTGCTGAGGGGACAGATTCTAATTCCCTCCCAAATGAGTGTGAGTGTGATTTTGAGGTGAATTCAATCAGAATTCCAGAGTCAGTCTGTGGAAGGGGGGGATGTATCTGGAAACAGCCAGTTTCTTTGTGTGTAAATCCAGCCAAATATCAGAAAGGACTCTTGCATTTCTTTGGCTTTTTCACATTTCCCTTATTTATCATGGTTTGTAATGAATTTTCTGATGTGACCTTTGGTTTTGAGGCTGCAATATAGAGTTCAGGGCACCAGAGGAATGGTCTTTTTCAAACAGGGCACAGCTGTTGGCCTGCTCCAATTCTGGCTATTGTCTTTGTTTTGGGTGCCTCAGCTGAAATTTGGTTTCTTGAGTTTCACTGGGATTGTCAGGTTAATTCAGTCAGAATTCCACAGGCAGTCAGCTTTAGTGGTGGATGAATCTGGGAACAGCCGGTTTCCTTGCAACTAAATCAAACCCAATATCATTATGGATTCTTAGATTTCTTTGGCTTTTTTCTCTTTTTTCTTATTTATCATGGTTTGTAATGAATTTTCTGATGTGAGCTTTGGTTGAGGCTGCAATATGGAGTTCAGGGCAGAAGAGGATGGTTCTTTTTCAATCAGGGCACAGCTGTTGGCTTGCTCCACTTCTGGCTTGCTGTCAGTGTTTTGAGTGCCTCAGCCGATTTGTGGTTTCTTGTGTGGCAATTTCCCAAATGTTTTCAGGGTCTGAGTTGGCTTTGCCTTCTTCCTTCCCAAATTTTGTATTCTGATGCAATTTAAAGAAGACTTTGTACAGAATAGCCATTATGAAAGAAAAAACACAACAAATAGGCGTTTGAAGCTTAGAAATCTACAGGTAACATGACCAAGGTGAGTTTTTGTGTTTATGAAAATAAAATGGAACACTTTGGCTGAGGTGACAGATATTAATTGCCTCCAAACTGAGTTTCACTGTGATTTTCAGGTTAATTCAGTCAGAATTCCACAGGCTGTCAGCTGGAGGGGTGGATGTATCTGGGAACAGCCGGTTTCCTAGCGACTAAATCAAGCCCTATATCATTATGAATTCTTGCATTTTTTGGGCTTTTCTCTCTTTTTTCTTATTTATCATGGTTTGTAATGAATTTTCTGATGTGAGCTTTGGTTTTGAGACTGCAATATAGAGTTCAGGGCATCGGAGGAATGGTCTTTTTCAAACAGGGCACAGCTGTTGGTGTGCTCAAATTCTGGCTATTGTCTTTGTTTTGGGTGCCTCAGCTGAAATTTGGTTTCTTGAGTTTCACTGGGATTGTCAGGTTAATTCAGTCAGAATTCCACAGGCAGTCAGCTTTAGTGGTGGATGAATCTGGGAACAGCCGGTTTCCTTGCAACTAAATCAAACCCAATATCATTATGGATTCTTGCATTTCTTTGGCTTTTTTCTCTTTTTTCTTATTTATCATGGTTTGTAATGAATTTTCTGATGTGAGCTTTGGTTTTGAGGCTGCAATATGGAGTTCAGGGCACAAGAGGATGGTTCTTTTTCAATCAGGGCACAGCTGTTGGCTTGCTCCACTTCTGGCTTGCTGTCATTGTTTTGAGTGCCTCAGCCGATTTGTGGTTTCTAGTGTGGCAATTTCCCAAATGTTTTCAGGTCTGTGTTGGCTTTGCCTTCTTCCTTCCCAAATTTGTATTCTGATGCAATGCAAAGAAGAGTTTGTACAGAATAGCCATTATGAAATAAAAAAAACACAACAAATAGGCGTTTGAAACTTAGAAATCTACAGGTAACATGACCAAGGTGAGTTTTTGTGTTTATGAAAATCAAATGGAACACTTTGGCTGAGGTCACAGATATTAATTGACTCCAAACTGAGTTTCACTTTGATTTTCAGGTTAATTCAGTCAGAATTCCACAGGCAGTCAGCTGGAGGGGTGGATGAATCTGGGAACAGCCGGTTTCCTAGCGACTAAATCAAGCCCTATATCATTATGGATTCTTGCATTTTTTGGCTTTTTTCCATTTTTCTTATTTATCATGGTTTGTAATGAATTTTCTGATGTGAGCTTTGGTTTTGAGGCTGGCATATTGAGTTCAGGGCACAAGAGGAAGGTTCTTTTTCAATCAGGGCACAGCTGTTGGCTTGCTCCACTTCTGGCTTGCTGTCATTGTTTTGGGTGCCTCAGCTGATTTGTGGTTTCTTGTGTGGCAATTTCCTAAATGTTTTCGGGGTCTGAGTTGGTTTTGCCTTCTTCCTTCCCAAATTTTGTATTCTGATGCAATACAAGCAAGATTTTGGACAGAGTAGCCATTATGAAAGAAAAAAAAAAAAACACAGCAAATTGACCTTTCAGGATTAGAAATCCATAGGCAACACAACCAAGGTGAGATTCTGTGTTTTGGAAAATGCCATGGAACGCTTCTGCTGAGGGGACAGATTCTAATTCCCTCCAAATGGAGTGTGAGAGCGATTTTGAGGTGAATTCAATCAGAATTCCAGAGTCAGTCTGTGGAAGGGGGGGATGAATCTGGAAACAGCCAGTTTCTTTGTGTCTAAATCCTGCCAAATATCACAAAGGACTCTTGCATTTCTTTGGCTTTTTCACATTTCCCTTATTTATCATGGTTTGTAATGAATTTTCTGATGTGAGCTTTGGTTTTGAGGCTGGCATATTGAGTTCAGGGCACAAGAGGAAGGTTCTTTTTCAATGAGGGCACAGCTGTTGGCTTGCTCCAATTCTGGCTTGCTGTCATTGTTTTGGATGCCTCAGCCGATTTCTGGTTTCTTGAGTGGAAATTTCCTAAATGATTTCTGGGTCTGAGTCGGTTTTGCCTTCTTATTCCCAAATTTTGGATTCTGATGCAATGCAAAGAAGAGTTTGTAAAGAATAGCCATTATGAAATAAAAAGCAAAAAAAATAGGTGTTTGAAGCTTAGAAATCTACAGGTAACATGACCAAGGTGAGTTTTTGTGTTTATGAAAATAAAATGGAATACTTTGGCTGAGGTGACAGATATTAATTGCCTCCAAACTGAGTTTCACTGTGATTTTCAGGTTAATTCAGTCAGAATTTCAAGGGCAGTCAGCTGGAGGGGTGGATGAATCCGGGAACAGCCGGTTTCCTAGCGACTAAATCAAGCCCTATATCATTATGGATTCTTGCATTTTTTTGGCTTTTTTCTCTTTTTTCTTATTTATCATGGTTTGTAATGAATTTTCTGATGTGAGCTTTGGTTTTGAGGCTGGCATACTGAGTTCAGGGCACAAGAGGAAGGTTCTTTTTCAATCAGGGCACAGCTGTTGGCTTGCTCCAATTCTGGCTTGCTGTCATTGTTTTGGGTGCCTCAGCTGATTTGTGGTTTCTTGTGTGGCAATTTCCTAAATGTTTTCGGGGTCTGAGTTGGTTTTGTCTTCTTCCTTCCCAAATTTTGTATTCTGATGCAATACAAGCAAGATTTTGGACAGAGTAGCCATTATGAAAGAAAAAAAAAAAAAAACACAGCAAATTGACCTTTCAGGATTAGAAATCCATAGGCAACACAACCAAGATGAGATTCTGTGTTTTGGAAAATGACATGGAACGCTTCTGCTGAGGGGACAGATTCTAATGCCCTCCAAATGGAGTGTGAGAGCGATTTTGAGGTGAATTCAATCAGAATTCCAAAGTCAGTCTGTGGAAAGGGGGGATGAATCTGGAAACAGCCAGTTTCTTTGTGTCTAAATCCTGCCAAATATCACAAAGGACTCTTGCATTTCTTTGGCTTTTTCACATTTCCCTTATTTATCATGGTTTGTAATGAATTTTCTGATGTGAGCTTTGGTTTTGAGACTGCAGTATAGAGTTCAGGGCACAAGAGGAAGGTTCTTTTTCAATCAGGGCACAGCTGTTGGCTTGCTCCACTTCTGGCTTGCTGTCATTGTTTTGGGTGCCTCAGCTGATTTGTGGTTTCTTGAGTGGCAATTTCCTAAATATTTTCTGGGTCTGAGTCGGTTTTGCCTTCTTATTCCCAAATTTTGTATTCTGATGCAATACAAGCAAGATTTTGGAGAGTAGCCATTATGAAAGAAAAAAAAAAAATGCATTGCCCTTTCAGGATTACAAATCTACAGGCAACACAACCAAGATGAGTTTCTGTGTTTTGGAAAATGACATAGAACGCTTCTGCTGAGGGGACAGATTCTAATTCCCTCCCAAATGAGTGTGAGAGCGATTTTGAGGTGAATTCAATCAGAATTCCAAAGTCAGTCTGTGGAAGGGGGGGATGAATCTGGAAACAGCCAGTTTCTTTGTGTCTAAATCCAGCCGAATATCACAAAGGACTCTTGCATTTCTTTGGCTTTTTCACATTTCCCTTATTTATCATGGTTTGTAATGAATTTTCTGATGTGAGCTTTGGTTTTGAGACTGCAATATAGAGTTCAGGGCACCGGAGGAATGGTCTTTTTCAAACAGGGCACAGCTGTTGGTGTGCTCCAATTCTGGCTATTGTCTTTGTTTTGGGTGCCTCAGCTGAAATTTGGTATCTTGAGTTTCACTGTGATTGTCAGGTTAATTCAGTCAGAATTCCACAGGCAGTCAGCTTTAGTGGTGGATGAATCTGGGAACAGCCGGTTTCCTTGCAACTAAATCAAACCCAATATCATTATGGATTCTTGCATTTCTTTGGCTTTTTTCTCTTTTTTCTTATTTATCATGGTTTGTAATGAATTTTCTGATGTGAGCTTTGGTTTTGAGGCTGCAATATGGAGTTCAGGGCACAAGAGGATGGTTCTTTTTCAATCAGGGCACAGCTGTTGGCTTGCTCCACTTCTGGCTTGCTATCATTGTTTTGAGTGCCTCAGCCGATTTCTGGTTTCTTGTGTGGCAATTTCCCAAATGTTTTCAGGTCTGTGTTGGCTTTGCCTTCTTCCTTCCCAAATTTTGTATTCAGATGCAATGCAAAGAAGAGTTTGTACAGAATAACCATTATGAAATAAAAAAAACACAACAAATAGGCGTTTGAAACTTAGAAATCTACAGGTAACATGACCAAGGTGAGTTTTTGTGTTTATGAAAATCAAATGGAACACTTTGGCTGAGGTGACAGATATTAATTGCCTCCAAACTGAGTTTCACTGTGATTTTCAGGTTAATTCAGTCAGAATTCCACAGGCAGTCAGCTGGAGGGGTGGATGAATCCGGGAACAGCCGGTTTCCTAGCGACTAAATCAAGCCCTATATCATTATGGATTCTTGCATTTTTTTGGCTTTTTTCTATTTTTTTCTTATTTATCATGGTTTGTAATGAATTTTCTGATGTGAGCTTTGGTTTTGAGGCTGGCATATTGAGTTCAGGGCACAAGAGGAAGGTTCTTTTTCAATCAGGGCACAGCTGTTGGCTTACTCCACTTCTGGCTTGCTGTCATTGTTTTGGGTGCCTCAGCTGATTTGTGGTTTCTTGTGTGGCAATTTCCTAAATGTTTTCGGGGTCTGAGTTGGTTTTGCCTTCTGCCTTCCCAAATTTTGTATTCTGATGCAATACAAGCAAGATTTTGGACAGAGTAGCCATTATGAAAGAAAAAAAAAAAAACACAGCAAATTGACTTTCAGGATTAGAAATCCATAGGCAACACAACCAAGATGAGATTCTGTGTTTTGGAAAATGACATGGAACGCTTCTGCTGAGGGGACAGATTCTAATGCCCTCCAAATGGAGTGTGAGAGCGATTTTGAGGTGAATTCAATCAGAATTCCAAAGTCAGTCTGTGTAAGGGGGGGATGAATCTGGAAACAGCCAGTTTCTTTGTGTCTAAATCCTGCCAAATATCACAAAGGACTCTTGCATTTCTTTGGCTTTTTCACATTTCCCTTATTTATCATGGTTTGTAATGAATTTTCTGATGTGAGCTTTGGTTTTGAGGCTGGCATATTGAGTTCAGGGCACAAGAGGAAGGTTCTTTTTCAATCAGGGCACAGCTGTTGGCTTGCTCCACTTCTGGCTTGCTGTCATTGTTTTGGGTGCCTCAGCCGATTTGTGGTTTCTTGAGTGGCAATTTCCTAAATGCTTTCTGGGTCTGAGTCGGTTTTGCCTTCTTATTCCCAAATTTTGTATTCTGATGCAATACAAGCAAGATTTTGGAGAGTAGCCATTATGAAAGAAAAAAAAAAAAAAACACAGCGCATTGCCCTTTCAGGATTAGAAATCTACAGGTAACACAACCAAGATGAGTTTCTGTGTTTTGGAAAATGTCATAGAACGCTTCTGCTGAGGGGACAGATTCTAATTCCCTCCCAAATGAGTGTGAGTGCGATTTTGAGGTGAATTCAATCAGAATTCCAAAGTCAATCTGTGGAAGGGGGGGATGTATCTGGAAACAGCCAGTTTCTTTGTGTGTAAATCCAGCCAAATATCACAAAGGACTCTTGCATTTCTTTGGCTTTTTCACATTTCCCTTATTTATCATGGTTTGTAATGAATTTTCTGATGTGCGCTTTGGTTTTGAGGCTGCAATATAGAGTTCAGGGCACCTGAGGAATGGTCTTTTTCAAACAGGGCACAGTTGTTGGTGTGCTCCAATTCTGGCTATTGTCTTTGTTTTGGGTGCCTCAGCTGAAATTTGGTATCTTGAGTTTCACTGCAATTGTCAGGTTAATTCAGTCAGAATTCCACAGGCAGTCAGCTTTAGTGGTGGATGAATCTGGGAACAGCCGGTTTCCTTGCAACTAACTCAAACCCAATATCATTATGGATTCTTGCATTTCTTTGGCTTTTTTCTCTTTTTTCTTATTTATCATGGTTTGTAATGAATTTTCTGATGTGAGCTTTGGTTTTGAGGCTGGCATATTGAGTTCAGGGCACAAGAGGATGGTTCTTTTTCAATCAGGGCACAGCTGTTGGCTTGCTCCACTTCTGGCTTGCTGTCATTGTTTTGAGTGTCTCAGCCGATTTGTGGTTTCTTGTGTGGCAATTTCCCAAATGTTTTCAGGGTCTGAGTTGGCTTTGCCTTCTTCCTTCTCAAATTTTGTATTCTGATGCAATGCAAAGAAGAGTTTGTACAGAATAGCCATTATGAAAGAAAAAACACAACAAATAGGCGTTTGAAGCTTAGAAATCTACAGGTAACATGACCAAGGTGAGTTTTTGTGTTTATGAAAATAAAATGGAACACTTTGGCTGAGGTGACAGATATTAATTGCCTCCAAACTGAGTTTCACAGTGATTTTCAGGTTAATTCAGTCAGAATTCCACAGGCAGTCAGCTGGAGGGGTGAATGAATCCGGGAACAGCCGGTTTCCTAGCAACTAAATCAAGCCCTATATCCTTATGGATTCTTGCATTTTTTTGGCTTTTTTCTCTTTTTTCTTATTTATCATGGTTTGTAATGAATTTTCTGATGTGAGCTTTGGTTTTGAGGCTGGCATATTGAGTTCAGGGCACAAGAGGAAGGTTCTTTTTCAATCAGGGCACAGCTGTTGGCTTGCTCCACTTCTGGCTTGCTGTCATTGTTTTGGGTGCCTCAGCTGATTTGTGGTTTCTTGTGTGGCAATTTCCTAAATGTTTTCGGGGTCTGAGTTGGTTTTGTCTTCTTCCTTCCCAAATTTTGTATTCTGATGCAATACAAGCAAAATTTTGGACAGAGTAGCCATTATGAAAGAAAAAAAAAAAAACACAGCAAATTGCCCTTTCAGGATTAGAAATCCATAGGCAACACAACCAAGGTGAGATTCTGTGTTTTGGAAAATGACATGGAACGCTTCTGCTGAGGTGACAGATTCTAATTCCCTCCAAATGGAGTGTGAGAGCGATTTTGAGGTGAATTCAATCAAAATTACAAAGTCAGTCTGTGGAAGGGGGGGATGAATCTGGAAACAGCCAGTTTCTTTGTGTCTAAATCCTGCCAAATATCACAAAGGACTCTTGCATTTCTTTGGCTTTTTCACATTTCCCTTATTTATCATGGTTTGTAATGAATTTTCTGATGTGAGCTTTGGTTTTGAGGCTGGCATATTGAGTTCAGGGCACAAGAGGAAGGTTCTTTTTCAATCAGGGCACAGCTGTTGGCTTGCTCCACTTCTGGCTTGCTGTCATTGTTTTGAGTGCCTCAGCCGATTTGTGGTTTCTTGTGTGGCAATTTCCCAAATGTTTTCAGGGTCTGAGTTGGCTTTGCCTTCTTCCTTCCCAAATTTTGTATTCTGATGCAATGCAAAGAAGAGTTTGTACAGAATAGCCATTATGAAAGAAAAAACACAACAAATAGGCGTTTGAAGCTTAGAAATCTACTGGTAACATGACCAAGGTGAGTTTTTGTGTTTTGGAAAATCAAATGGAACACTTTGGCTGAGGTGACAGATATTAATTGCCTCCAAACTGAGTTTCACTGTGATTTTCAGGTTAATTCAGTCAGAATTCCACAGGCTGTCAGCTGGAGGGGTGGATGAATCCGGGAACAGCCGGTTTCCTAGCGACTAAATCAAGCCCTATATCATTATGGATTCTTGCATTTTTTTTGGCTTTTTTCTCTTTTTTCTTATTTATCATGGTTTGTAATGAATTTTCTGATGTGAGCTTTGGTTTTGAGGCTGGCATATTGAGTTCAGGGTACAAGAGGAAGGTTCTTTTTCAATCAGGGCACAGCTGTTGGCTTGCTCCACTTCTGGCTTGCTGTCATTGTTTTGGGTGCCTCAGCTGATTTGTGGTTTCTTGTGTGGCAATTTCCTAAATGTTTTCGGGGTCTGAGTTGGTTTTGCCTTCTTCCTTCCCATTTTTTGTATTCTGATGCAATACAAGCAAGATTTTGGACAGAGTAGCCATTATGAAAGAAAAAAAAAAACACAGCAAATTGACCTTTCAGGATTAGAAATCCATAGGCAACACAACCAAGGTGAGATTCTGTGTTTTGGAAAAAGTCATGGAACTCTTCTGCTGAGGGGACAGATTTTAATTCACTCCAAATTGAGTGTGAGTGCGATTTTGAGGTGAATTCAATCAGAATTCCAAAGTCAGTCTGTGGAAGGTTGGGATGAATCTGGAAACAGCCAGTTTCCTTTTATCTGAATCCAGCCAAATATCAAAAAGAACTCTTGCATTTCTTTGGCTTTTTCACATTTCCCTTATTTATCATGGTTTGTAATGAATTTTCTGATGTGAGCTTTGGTTTTGAGGCTGCAATATAGAGTTCAGGGCACCGGAGGAATGGTCTTTTTCAAACAGGGCACAGCTGTTTGTGTGCTCTAATTCTGGCTTCCTGTCAGTGTTTTGGGTGCCTCAGCTGAAATTTGGTTTCTTGAGTTTCACTGCGATTGTCAGGTTAATTCAGTCAGAATTCCACAGGCAGTCAGCTTTAGTGGTGGATGAATCTGGGAACAGCCAGTTTCCTTGCAACTAAATCAAACCCAATATCATTATGGATTCTTGCATTTCTTTGGATTTTTCTCTTTTTTCTTATTTATCATGATTTGTAATGAATTTTCTGATATGAGCTTAGATTTGAGGCTGTCATATTGAGTTCAGGGAACCGGAGGAGGGTCTTTTTCAATCAGGGCACAGCTGTTGGCTTGCTCCACTTCTGGCTTGCTGTCATTGTTTTGGGTGCCTCAGCTGATTTGTGGTTTCTTGAGTGCCAATTTCCTAAATGTTTTCTGGGTCTGAGTCGGTTTTGCCTTCTTCCTTCCCAAATTTTGTATTCTGATGCAATACAAGCAAGATTTTGGAGAGTAGCCATTATGAAAGAAAAAAAAAAAACACAGCAAATTGACCTTTCAGGATTAGAAATCCATAGGCAACACAACCAAGATGAGATTCTGTGTTTTGGAAAATGACATGGAACGCTTCTGCTGAGGTGACAGATTCTAATTCCCTCCAAATGGAGTGTGAGAGCGATTTTGAGGTGAATTCAATCAGAATTCCAAAGTCAGTCTGTGGAAGGGGGGGATGAATCTGGAAACAGCCAGTTTCTTTGTGTCTAAATCCAGCCAAATACCACAAAGGACTCTTGCATTTCTTTGGCTTTTTCACATTTCCCTTATTTATCATGGTTTGTAATGAATTTTCTGATGTGAGCTTTGGTTTTGAGGCTGGCATTTTGAGTTCAGGGCACCTGAGGAATGGTCTTTTTCAAACAGGGCACAGCTGTTGGCCTGCTCCAATTCTGGCTATTGTCTTTGTTTTGGGTGCCTCAGCTGATATTTGGTTTCTTGAGTTTCACTGAGATTGTCAGGTTAATTCAGTCAGAATTCCACAGGCAGTCAGCTTTAGTGGTGGATGAATCTGGGAACAGCCGGTTTCCTTGCAACTAAATCAAACCCAATATCATTATGGATTCTTGCATTTCTTTGGCTTTTTTCTCTTTTTTCTTATTTATCATGGTTTGTAATGAATTTTCTGATGTGAGCTTTGGTTTTGAGGCTGCAATATGGAGTTCAGGGCACAAGAGGATGGTTCTTTTTCAATCAGGGCACAGCTGTTGGCTTGCTCCACTTCTGGCTTGCTGTCATTGTTTTGAGTGCCTCAGCCGATTTGTGGTTTCTTGTGTGGCAATTTCCCAAATGTTTTCAGGGTCTGAGTTGGCTTTGCCTTCTTCCTTCCCAAATTTTGTATTCTGATGCAATGCAAAGAAGAGTTTGTACAGAATAGCCATTACGAAAGAAAAAACACAACTAATAGGCGTTTGAAGCTTAGAAATCTACAAGTAACACTACCAAGGTGAGTTTTTGTGTTTTGGAAAATCAAATGGAACACTTTGGCTGAGGTGACAGATATTAATTGCCTCCAAACTGAGTTTCACTTTGATTTTCAGGTTAATTCAGTCAGAATTCCACAGGCAGTCAGCTGGAGGGGTAGATGAATCCAGGAACAGCCTCTTTCCTAGCGACTAAATCAAGCCCTATATCATTATGGATTCTTGCAATTCTTTGGCTTTTTTCTCTTTTTTCTTATTTATCATGGCTTGTAATGAATTTTCTGATGTGAGCTTTGGTTTTGAGGCTGGCATATTGAGTTCAGGGCACAAGAGGAAGGTTCTTTTTCAATCAGGGCACAGCTGTTGGCTTGCTCCACTTCTGGCTTGCTGTCATTGTTTTGGGTGCCTCAGTGACTTTTGGCTTCTTGAGCGGCAATTTCCTAAATGTTTTCTGGGTCTGATTTGGTGTTGCCTTCTTCCTTCCCAAATTTTGTATTCTGATGCAATACAAACAAGAGTTTGGACAGAGTAGCCATTATGAAATAAAACACACAAGAAATAGGATGTTGAAACTTAGACATCTACAGGTAAAACAACCAAGGTGAGTTTTTCTGTTTTGGAAAATCAAATGGAACACTTTGGCTGAGGTGACAGATATTAATTGCCTCCAAACTGAGTTTCACTGCGATTTTCAGGTTAATTCAGTCAGAATTCCACAGGCCGTCAGCTTGAGGGGCGAATGAATCCGAGAACAGCCGGTTTCCTTGCGACTAAATCAAGCCCAATATAATTAGGGATTCTTGCATTTCTTTGGCTTTTTTCTCATTTTTCTTATGTATCATGGTTTGTAATGAATTTTCTGATGTGAGCTTTGGTTTTGAGGCTGGCATATTGAGTTCAGGGCACAAGAGGAAGGTTCGTTTTCAATCAGGGCACAGCTGTTGGCATGCTCCACTTCTGGCTTGCTGTCATTGTTTTGGGTGCCTCAGCTGACTTTTGGTTTCTTGAGTGAAAATTTCCTAAATGTTTTCTGGGTCAGAGTTGCTTTTGCCTTCTCCCTTTTGAAATTTTGCATTCTGACACAATACAAACAAAGTTTGGGCACAGTAGCCATTATGAAATAAACAACACAACAAATTGCGTTTGAAGCTTAGAAATCTGCAGGTAACACGACCAAGGTGAGTTTTTGTGTATTGGAAAGTAAAGTGGAACACTTTGGCTGAGGTGACAGATATTAATTGCCTCCAAACCGAGTTTCACTGTGATTTTCAGGTGAATTCAGTCAGAAACCACAGACACTCAGCTGGGAGTTGTTGATGAATCTGCAACCAGCCAGCAATAAGAGAATAAATCAAGCCCAACATCACTAAGAACTCCTGCATTTCTTTGGCTTTTTTCTGATTTTTCTTATTTATCATGGTTTGTAATGAATTTTCTGATGTGAGCTTTGGTTTTGAGGCTGGCATATTGAGTTCAGGGCACAAGAGGAAGGTTCTTTTTCAATCAGGGCACAGCTGTTGGCGTGTTCTAATTCTGGCATCCTGACATTTTTTTGGGTGCCTCAGCTGATTTGTGATTTCTTGAGCGGCAATTTCCTAAATGTTTTCTGGGTCTGAGTTGGTTTTGCCTTCTTCCTTCCCAAATTTTGTATTCTGACACAATACAAACAAGAGTTTGGCCAGTGCAGCCATTATGAAATAAAAAACACTACACATAGGTGTTTGAAGCTTAGAAATCTACAGATAACACGACCAAGGTGAGTTTTTGTGTTATGGAAAATAAAATGGAACACTTTGGCTGAGGTGACAGATATTAATTGCCTCCAAACTGAGTTTCACTGCGATTTTCAGGTGAATTCAGTCAGAACTCCACAGGCAGTCAGCTGGAGGGGTGGATGAATCCGGGCACAGCCGTTTCCTTGCGACTAAATCCAGCTCAATATCATTATGGATTCTTGCATTTCTTGGCTTTTTTCTCATTTTTCTTATGTATCGTGGTTTGTAATGAATTTCCTGATGTCAGCTTTGGTTTTGATGCTGGAATATGCAGTTCAGGGTCCCGGAAGAATGGCCTTTTTCAATCAGGACTCAGCTGATTGCCTCCTCCAATTCTGGCTTGCTGTCATGGTTTTGGGTGCCTCAGCTGACTTTTGGTTTCTTGAGTGGCAATTTCCTAAATGTTTTCTGTGTCTGAGTTGGCTTTGCCTTCTTCCTTCCCAAATTTTGTATGTGATGCAATACAAGGAAGATTTTGGACAGAGTAGCCATTATGAAATAAAAAACACAACAAATAGGCGTTTGAAGCTTGGAAATCTATAGGTAACATGACCAAAGTGAGTTTTTTTGTTTTGGAAAATAAAATGGAACACTTTGGCTGAGGTGACAGATATTAATTGTCTCCAAACCGAATTTCACTGCCATTTTGAGGTGAATTCAGTCAGAATCCCTATTCACTCAGCTGGGAGTTGTGGATGAATCTGGAAACAGCTGTTTACTTAGGAATAAATCAAGCCCAATATCACTAAGAAAACTTGCATTTCTTTGGCTTTTTTCTGATTTTTCCTATTTATCATGGTTTGAAAAGAATTTTTTGATGTGAGCTTTGGTTTTGTGGCTGGCATATTGAGTTTAGGGCACAAGAGGAAGGTTCTTTTTCAATCAGGGCACAGCTGTTGGCGTGCTCCAATTCTGCTTGCTGTCATTGTTTTGGGTGCCTCAGCTGATATGTGGATTCTTTTTCTGCAGTTTCCTAAATGTTTTCTGGTTCTGATCGGATTTGCCTTCTTATTACCAAATTTTGTATTCTGACGCAATACAAGCAAGATTTTGGACAGAGTAGCCATTATGAAAGAAAAAAAAAAACACAGTAAATTGCCCTTTCAGGATTAGAAATCTACAGGCAACACGACCAAGATGAGTTTCTGTGTCTTGGAAATTCACATGGAACACTTCTGCTGAGGGGACAGATACTAATTCCCTCCAAATTGAGTGTGAGTGCGATTTTGAGGTGAATTGAGTCAGAATTCCAAAGTCAGTCTGTGGAAGGGGGGGATGAATCCAGAAACAGCCTGTTTCCTTCTGTCTAAATCCAGCCAAATACCACAAAGGACTCTTGAATTACTTTGGCTTTCTCAGATTTCCCTTATTTATCATTGTTTGTAATGATTATTTTTTGTGAGCTTTGGTTTTGAGGCTGGAAGATGGAGTTCAGGGCACTGGATTAATGGTTTTGTTCAATCAGGGCACAGCTGTTGGCTTGCTCCAATTCTGGCTTGCTGTCATTGTTTTGGGTGCCTCAGCCGATTTGTGGTTTCTTGAGCGGTAATTTGCTAAATATTTTCTGGGTCTGAGTCGGTTTTAACTTCTTCCTTCCCAAATTTTGTATTCTGATGCAATACAAGCAAGATTTTGACAGAGTAGCCATTATGAAAGAAAAAATAACACAGCAAATTGCCCTTTCAGGATTAGAAATCTACAGGCAACTCGACCAAGATGAGTTTCTGTGTTTTGGAAAATGACATACAACGCTTCTGCTGAGGGGACAGATCCTAATTCCCTCCAAATTGAGTGTGAGAGCGATTTTGAGGTGAATTCAATCAGAATTCCAAAGTCTGTCTGTGGAAGGGGGTATGAATCTGGGAACAGCCAGTTTCCTTGTGTCTGAATCCAGCCAAATATCACAAAGGACTCCTGCATTTCTTTGGCTTTTTCACATTTCCCTTATTTATCATGGTTTGTAATGAATTTTCTGCTGTGAGCTTTGGTTTTGAGGCTGGAATATGGAGTTCAGGGCACAGGAGGAATGGTCTTTTTCAAACAGGGTACAGTTGTCGCCTTGCTCCCATTTTGCCTTGCTGTCATTGTTTTGGGTGCCTCAGCTGACTTTTGGTTTCTTGAGCGGCAATTTCCTAAATGTTTTATGGGTCTGAGTTGGTTTTGGCTTCTTCCTTCCCAAATTTTGTATTCTGCCACAATACAAACAAGAGTTTGGGCACGGTAGCCATTATGAAATAAACAACACAACAAATAGGTGTTTGAAGCTTAGAAATCTACAGGTAACACGACCAAGGTGAGGTTTTGTGTTTTGGAAAATAAAATGGAAACTTTGGCTGAGGTGACAGATATTAATTGCCTCCAAACTGAGTTTCACTGTGATTTTCAGGTGAATTCAGTCAGAAACCACAGACACTCAGCTGGGAGTTGTTGATGAATCTGCAACCAGCCAGCAATAAGAGAATAAATCAAGCCCAATATCACTAAGAACTCCTGCATTTCTTTGGCTTTTTTCTGATTTTTCTTATTTATCATGGTTTGTAATGAATTTTCTGATGTGAGCTTTGGTTTTGAGGCTGGCATATTGAGTTCAGGGCACAAGAGGAAGGTTCTTTTTCAATCAGGGCACAGCTGTTGGCGTGTTCTAATTCTGGCATCCTGACATTTTTTTGGGTGCCTCAGCTGATTTGTGATTTCTTGAGCGGCAATTTCCTAAATGTTTTCTGGGTCTGAGTTGGTTTTGCCTTCTTCCTTCCCAAATTTTGTATTCTGACACAATACAAACAAGAGTTTGGCCAGTGCAGCCATTATGAAATAAAAAACACTACACATAGGTGTTTGAAGCTTAGAAATCTACAGATAACATGACCAAGGTGAGTTTTTGTGTTATGGAAAATCAAATGGAACACTTTGGCTGAGGTGACAGATATTAATTGCCTCCAAACTGAGTTTCACTGCGATTTTCAGGTGAATTCAGTCAGAATTCCACAGGCAGTCAGCTGGAGGGGTGGATGAATCCGGGCACAGCCCGTTTCCTTGCGACTAAATCCAGCTCAATATCATTATGGATTCTTGCATTTCTTGGCTTTTTTCTCATTTTTCTTATGTATCGTGGTTTGTAATGAATTTCCTGATGTCAGCTTTGGTTTTGAGGCTGGAATATGGAGTTCAGGGTCCCGGAAGAATGGCCTTTTTCAATCAGGACTCAGCTGATTGCCTCCTCCAATTCTGGCTTGCTGTCATGGTTTTGGGTGCCTCAGCTGACTTTTGGTTTCTTGAGTGGCAATTTCCTAAATGTTTTCTGTGTCTGAGTTGGCTTTGCCTTCTTCCTTCCCAAATTTTGTATGTGATGCAATACAAGGAAGATTTTGGACAGAGTAGCCATTATGAAATAAAAAACACAACAAATAGGCGTTTGAAGCTTGGAAATCTATAGGTAACATGACCAAAGTGAGTTTTTTTGTTTTGGAAAATAAAATGGAACACTTTGGCTGAGGTGACAGATATTAATTGTCTCCAAACCGAATTTCACTGCCATTTTGAGGTGAATTCAGTCAGAATCCCTATTCACTCAGCTGGGAGTTGTGGATGAATCTGGAAACAGCTGTTTACTTAGGAATAAATCAAGCCCAATATCACTAAGAAAACTTGCATTTCTTTGGCTTTTTTCTGATTTTTCCTATTTATCATGGTTTGAAAAGAATTTTTTGATGTGAGCTTTGGTTTTGTGGCTGGCATATTGAGTTTAGGGCACAAGAGGAAGGTTCTTTTTCAATCAGGGCACAGCTGTTGGCGTGCTCCAATTCTGCTTGCTGTCATTGTTTTGGGTGCCTCAGCTGATATGTGGATTCTTTTTCTGCAGTTTCCTAAATGTTTTCTGGTTCTGATCGGATTTGCCTTCTTATTCCCAAATTTTGTATTCTGACGCAATACAAGCAAGATTTTGGACAGAGTAGCCATTATGAAAGAAAAAAAAAAAACACAGTAAATTGCCCTTTCAGGATTAGAAATCTACAGGCAACACGACCAAGATGAGTTTCTGTGTCTTGGAAATTCACATGGAACACTTCTGCTGAGGGGACAGATACTAATTCCCTCCAAATTGAGTGTGAGTGCGATTTTGAGGTGAATTGAGTCAGAATTCCAAAGTCAGTCTGTGGAAGGGGGGGATGAATCCAGAAACAGCCTGTTTCCTTCTGTCTAAATCCAGCCAAATACCACAAAGGACTCTTGAATTACTTTGGCTTTCTCAGATTTCCCTTATTTATCATTGTTTGTAATGATTATTTTTTGTGAGCTTTGGTTTTGAGGCTGGAAGATGGAGTTCAGGGCACTGGATTAATGGTTTTGTTCAATCAGGGCACAGCTGTTGGCTTGCTCCAATTCTGGCTTGCTGTCATTGTTTTGGGTGCCTCAGCCGATTTGTGGTTTCTTGAGCGGTAATTTGCTAAATATTTTCTGGGTCTGAGTCGGTTTTAACTTCTTCCTTCCCAAATTTTGTATTCTGATGCAATACAAGCAAGATTTTGACAGAGTAGCCATTATGAAAGAAAAAATAACACAGCAAATTGCCCTTTCAGGATTAGAAATCTACAGGCAACTCGACCAAGATGAGTTTCTGTGTTTTGGAAAATGACATACAACGCTTCTGCTGAGGGGACAGATCCTAATTCCCTCCAAATTGAGTGTGAGAGCGATTTTGAGGTGAATTCAATCAGAATTCCAAAGTCTGTCTGTGGAAGGGGGTATGAATCTGGGAACAGCCAGTTTCCTTGTGTCTGAATCCAGCCAAATATCACAAAGGACTCCTGCATTTCTTTGGCTTTTTCACATTTCCCTTATTTATCATGGTTTGTAATGAATTTTCTGCTGTGAGCTTTGGTTTTGAGGCTGGAATATGGAGTTCAGGGCACAGGAGGAATGGTCTTTTTCAAACAGGGTACAGTTGTCGCCTTGCTCCCATTTTGCCTTGCTGTCATTGTTTTGGGTGCCTCAGCTGACTTTTGGTTTCTTGAGCGGCAATTTCCTAAATGTTTTATGGGTCTGAGTTGGTTTTGGCTTCTTCCTTCCCAAATTTTGTATTCTGCCACAATACAAACAAGAGTTTGGGCACGGTAGCCATTATGAAATAAACAACACAACAAATAGGTGTTTGAAGCTTAGAAATCTACAGGTAACACGACCAAGGTGAGGTTTTGTGTTTTGGAAAATAAAATGGAAACTTTGGCTGAGGTGACAGATATTAATTGCCTCCAAACTGAGTTTCACTGTGATTTTCAGGTGAATTCAGTCAGAAACCACAGACACTCAGCTGGGAGTTGTTGATGAATCTGCAACCAGCCAGCAATAAGAGAATAAATCAAGCCCAATATCACTAAGAACTCCTGCATTTCTTTGGCTTTTTTCTGATTTTTCTTATTTATCATGGTTTGTAATGAATTTTCTGATGTGAGCTTTGGTTTTGAGGCTGGCATATTGAGTTCAGGGCACAAGAGGAAGGTTCTTTTTCAATCAGGGCACAGCTGTTGGCGTGTTCTAATTCTGGCATCCTGACATTTTTTTGGGTGCCTCAGCTGATTTGTGATTTCTTGAGCGGCAATTTCCTAAATGTTTTCTGGGTCTGAGTTGGTTTTGCCTTCTTCCTTCCCAAATTTTGTATTCTGACACAATACAAACAAGAGTTTGGCCAGTGCAGCCATTATGAAATAAAAAACACTACACATAGGTGTTTGAAGCTTAGAAATCTACAGATAACATGACCAAGGTGAGTTTTTGTGTTATGGAAAATAAAATGGAACACTTTGGCTGAGGTGACAGATATTAATTGCCTCCAAACTGAGTTTCACTGCGATTTTCAGGTGAATTCAGTCAGAAACCACAGACACTCAGCTGGGAAGTGTGGATGAATCTGGAAACAGCCATTAACAAGGGAATGATTCAAGCCCAATATCACTAAGAACTCCTGAATTTCTTTGGATTTTTTAGGATTTTTCTTATTTTTCATGGTTTGTAATGAATTTTCTGATGTGAGCTTTGGTTTTGAACCTGCAAGATGGAGTTCAGGGCACCGGAGGAATGGTCTTTTTCAATCAGGTAACAGCTGTTGGCTTACTCCAATTCTGTCTTCCATTCAAGGTTTTGGGTGCCTCAGTGTCCTTCAGTTTCTTGAGCGGCAATTTCCTAAATGTTTTCTGAATCTCAGTTGGTTTTGCCTTCTTCCTTCCCAAATTTTGTATTCTGACGCCATACAAACAAGATTTTGGGGAGAGCAGCCATTATGAAATAAAAAACACAACAAATAGGCTTGTGAAGCTTAGAAATCTACAGGTAACATGACCAAGGTGAGGTTTTGTGTTTTGGAAAATACAATGGAACACTTTGGCTGAGGTGACAAATATTAATTGCCTCCAAACTGAGTTTCACTGCGATTTTCAGGATAATACAGTCAGAATTCCACAGGCAGTCAGCTGAGGGTTGATGAATCCGGGAACAGCCGGTTTCCTTGCGACTCAATGAAGCCCAATATCATTATGGATTCTTGCATTTCTTTGGCTTTTTTCTCATTTTCCTTATTTTTCATGGTTTGTAATGAATTTTCTGATGTGAGCTTTGGTTTTGAGGCTGCAATATGGAGTTCAGGGCACAAGAAGAAGGTTCTTTTTCAATCAGGGCACAGCTGTTGGCTTGCTCCAATTCTGGCTTGCTGTCATTGTTTTGGATGCCTCAGCTGACTTTTGCTTTTTGAGCCTCAATTTCCTAAAAGTTTTCTGGGTCTGAGTTGGTTTTGCCTTCTTCCTTCCCAAATTTTGTATTCTGACGCAATACAAACAAGATTTTGGGGAGAGCAGCCATTATGAAATAAAAAACACAACAAATAGGCTTGTGAAGCTTAGAAATCTACAGGTAACAAGAGCAAGGTGAGGTTTTGTGTTTTGGAAAATCAAATGGAACACTTTGGCTGAGGTGACAGATATTAATTGCCTCCAAACTGAGTTTCACTGCGATTTTCAGGTTAGTTAGGTCAGAATTCCACAGGCCATCACCTGGAGGGGTGGATGAATCTGGGAACAGCCGGTTTCCTTGCGACTAAATCCAGCCAAATACCACAAAGCTTCTTGTATTTCTTCGGCTTTTTTCTCATTTTTCTTATTTATCAAGGTTTGTAAGATTTTGGATAGAGTAGCCATTATGAAAGAAAAAAAAAAACACAGCAAATTGCCCTTTCAGGATTAGAAATCTACAGGCAACATGATCAAGATGAGTTTCTTTGTTTTGGAAAGTGACATGGAACCCTTCTGCTGAGGCGACAGATTCTAATTCCCTCCAAATTGAGTGTGAGTGCGATTTTGAGGTAAATTCAATCAGAATTCCAAAGTCAGTCTGTGGAAGGGGGGGACAAATCTGGAAACAGTCAGTTTCCTTGTGTCTAATCCAGCCAAATATCACAAAGAACTCTTGCATTTCTTTGGCTTTTTTCTCATTTTTCTTATTTATCATGGTTTGTAATGAATTTTCTGATGTGAGCTTTAGTTTTGAGGCTGCAATATGGAGTTCAGGGCACAAGAGGAAGGTTCTTTTTCAATCAGGGCACAGCTGTTGGCTTGCTCCAATTTTGGCTTGCTGTCATTGCTTTCGGTGCCTCAGCTGACTTTTGGTTTCTTAAGCGGCAATTTCATAAATGTTTTCTGGGTCTGAGTTGGTTTTGTCTTCTTCCTTTCCACATTTTGTATTCTGACACAATGCAAACAAGAGTTTGGGCACAGTAGCCAGTATGAAATAAAAAACACAACAAAAACAGACGGTTTCCTTGCGACTAAATCAAGCCCAATATCATTATGGATTCTTGCATTTCTTGGCTTTTTTTGCATTTTTCTTATTTATCATGGTTTGTAATGAGTTTTCTGATGTGAGCTTTGGTTTTGAGGCTGGCATGTTGAGTTCAGGGCACTGGATTAATGGTCTTTTTCAAACATGGCACAGCTGTTGGCTAGCTCCAGTTCTATCTTTCTTTCATGCTTTTGGGTGCCTCAGCAGATGTGTGGTTTATTGAGCGGAAATTTCCTAAATGTTTTCTGGGTCTGAGTTGGTTTTGCCTTCTTCCTTGTCAAATTTTGTATTCTGAGGCAATACAAACAAGAGTTTGGACAGAGTAGCCATCATGAAATAAAAAAGAAAACAAATAGGCGTTTGAAGCTTAGAAATCTACAGGTAACACGAACAAGGTGAGTTTTTGTGTTTGGGAAAATCAAATGGAACACTTTGGCTGAGGTGACAGATTTCAATAGACTCTAAACTGAGTTTCACTGCGAATATCAGGTTAATTCAGTCAGAATTCCACAGGCAGTCACCTGGAGGGTTCGATGAATCCGGGAACAGCCGGTTTCCTTGTAACTAAATCCTACCCAATATCACTAAGAACTGGCGCATTTCTTTGCTCATTTCTCATTTTTCTTATTTATCCTGGTTTGTAATGAATTTTCTGATGTGAGCATCGATTTTGAGGCTGGCATATTGAGTTCAGGGCACAAGAGGAAGGTTCTTTTTCAATCAGGGCACAGCTGTTGGCGTGTTCTAATTCTGGCATCCTGACATTTTTTTGGGTGCCTCAGCTGATTTGTGATTTCTTGAGCGGCAATTTCCTAAATGTTTTCTGGGTCTGAGTTGGTTTTGCCTTCTTCCTTCCCAAATTTTGTATTCTGACGGCATACAAACAAGAGTTTGGCCAGTGCAGCCATTATGAAATAAAAAACACTACACATAGGTGTTTGAAGCTTAGAAATCTACAGATAACATGACCAAGGTGAGTTTTTGTGTTATGGAAAATAAAATGGAACACTTTGGCTGAGGTGACAGATATTAATTGCCTCCAAACTGAGTTTCACTGCGATTTTCAGGTGAATTCAGTCAGAAACCACAGACACTCAGCTGGGAAGTGTGGATGAATCTGGAAACAGCCATTAACAAGGGAATGATTCAAGCCCAATATCACTAAGAACTCCTGAATTTCTTTGGATTTTTTAGGATTTTTCTTATTTTTCATGGTTTGTAATGAATTTTCTGATGTGAGCTTTGGTTTTGAACCTGCAAGATGGAGTTCAGGGCACCGGAGGAATGGTCTTTTTCAATCAGGTAACAGCTGTTGGCTTACTCCAATTCTGTCTTCCATTCAAGGTTTTGGGTGCCTCAGTGTCCTTCAGTTTCTTGAGCGGCAATTTCCTAAATGTTTTCTGAATCTCAGTTGGTTTTGCCTTCTTCCTTCCCAAATTTTGTATTCTGACGCCATACAAACAAGATTTTGGGGAGAGCAGCCATTATGAAATAAAAAACACAACAAATAGGCTTGTGAAGCTTAGAAATCTACAGGTAACATGACCAAGGTGAGGTTTTGTGTTTTGGAAAATACAATGGAACACTTTGGCTGAGGTGACAAATATTAATTGCCTCCAAACTGAGTTTCACTGCGATTTTCAGGATAATACAGTCAGAATTCCACAGGCAGTCAGCTGAGGGTTGATGAATCCGGGAACAGCCGGTTTCCTTGCGACTCAATGAAGCCCAATATCATTATGGATTCTTGCATTTCTTTGGCTTTTTTCTCATTTTCCTTATTTTTCATGGTTTGTAATGAATTTTCTGATGTGAGCTTTGGTTTTGAGGCTGCAATATGGAGTTCAGGGCACAAGAAGAAGGTTCTTTTTCAATCAGGGCACAGCTGTTGGCTTGCTCCAATTCTGGCTTGCTGTCATTGTTTTGGATGCCTCAGCTGACTTTTGCTTTTTGAGCCTCAATTTCCTAAAAGTTTTCTGGGTCTGAGTTGGTTTTGCCTTCTTCCTTCCCAAATTTTGTATTCTGACGCAATACAAACAAGATTTTGGGGAGAGCAGCCATTATGAAATAAAAAACACAACAAATAGGCTTGTGAAGCTTAGAAATCTACAGGTAACAAGAGCAAGGTGAGGTTTTGTGTTTTGGAAAATCAAATGGAACACTTTGGCTGAGGTGACAGATATTAATTGCCTCCAAACTGAGTTTCACTGCGATTTTCAGGTTAGTTAGGTCAGAATTCCACAGGCCATCACCTGGAGGGGTGGATGAATCTGGGAACAGCCGGTTTCCTTGCGACTAAATCCAGCCAAATACCACAAAGCTTCTTGTATTTCTTCGGCTTTTTTCTCATTTTTCTTATTTATCAAGGTTTGTAAGATTTTGGATAGAGTAGCCATTATGAAAGAAAAAAAAAAAACACAGCAAATTGCCCTTTCAGGATTAGAAATCTACAGGCAACATGATCAAGATGAGTTTCTTTGTTTTGGAAAGTGACATGGAACCCTTCTGCTGAGGCGACAGATTCTAATTCCCTCCAAATTGAGTGTGAGTGCGATTTTGAGGTAAATTCAATCAGAATTCCAAAGTCAGTCTGTGGAAGGGGGGGACAAATCTGGAAACAGTCAGTTTCCTTGTGTCTAATCCAGCCAAATATCACAAAGAACTCTTGCATTTCTTTGGCTTTTTTCTCATTTTTCTTATTTATCATGGTTTGTAATGAATTTTCTGATGTGAGCTTTAGTTTTGAGGCTGCAATATGGAGTTCAGGGCACAAGAGGAAGGTTCTTTTTCAATCAGGGCACAGCTGTTGGCTTGCTCCAATTTTGGCTTGCTGTCATTGCTTTCGGTGCCTCAGCTGACTTTTGGTTTCTTAAGCGGCAATTTCATAAATGTTTTCTGGGTCTGAGTTGGTTTTGTCTTCTTCCTTTCCACATTTTGTATTCTGACACAATGCAAACAAGAGTTTGGGCACAGTAGCCAGTATGAAATAAAAAACACAACAAAAACAGACGGTTTCCTTGCGACTAAATCAAGCCCAATATCATTATGGATTCTTGCATTTCTTGGCTTTTTTTGCATTTTTCTTATTTATCATGGTTTGTAATGAGTTTTCTGATGTGAGCTTTGGTTTTGAGGCTGGCATGTTGAGTTCAGGGCACTGGATTAATGGTCTTTTTCAAACATGGCACAGCTGTTGGCTAGCTCCAGTTCTATCTTTCTTTCATGCTTTTGGGTGCCTCAGCAGATGTGTGGTTTATTGAGCGGAAATTTCCTAAATGTTTTCTGGGTCTGAGTTGGTTTTGCCTTCTTCCTTGTCAAATTTTGTATTCTGAGGCAATACAAACAAGAGTTTGGACAGAGTAGCCATCATGAAATAAAAAAGAAAACAAATAGGCGTTTGAAGCTTAGAAATCTACAGGTAACACGAACAAGGTGAGTTTTTGTGTTTGGGAAAATCAAATGGAACACTTTGGCTGAGGTGACAGATTTCAATAGACTCTAAACTGAGTTTCACTGCGAATATCAGGTTAATTCAGTCAGAATTCCACAGGCAGTCACCTGGAGGGTTCGATGAATCCGGGAACAGCCGGTTTCCTTGTAACTAAATCCTACCCAATATCACTAAGAACTGGCGCATTTCTTTGCTCATTTCTCATTTTTCTTATTTATCCTGGTTTGTAATGAATTTTCTGATGTGAGCATCGATTTTGAGGCTGGCATATTGAGTTCAGGGCACAAGAGGAAGGTTCTTTTTCAATCAGGGCACAGCTGTTGGCGTGTTCTAATTCTGGCATCCTGACATTTTTTTGGGTGCCTCAGCTGATTTGTGATTTCTTGAGCGGCAATTTCCTAAATGTTTTCTGGGTCTGAGTTGGTTTTGCCTTCTTCCTTCCCAAATTTTGTATTCTGACGGCATACAAACAAGAGTTTGGCCAGTGCAGCCATTATGAAATAAAAAACACTACACATAGGTGTTTGAAGCTTAGAAATCTACAGATAACATGACCAAGGTGAGTTTTTGTGTTATGGAAAATAAAATGGAACACTTTGGCTGAGGTGACAGATATTAATTGCCTCCAAACTGAGTTTCACTGCGATTTTCAGGTGAATTCAGTCAGAAACCACAGACACTCAGCTGGGAAGTGTGGATGAATCTGGAAACAGCCATTAACAAGGGAATGATTCAAGCCCAATATCACTAAGAACTCCTGAATTTCTTTGGATTTTTTAGGATTTTTCTTATTTTTCATGGTTTGTAATGAATTTTCTGATGTGAGCTTTGGTTTTGAACCTGCAAGATGGAGTTCAGGGCACCGGAGGAATGGTCTTTTTCAATCAGGTAACAGCTGTTGGCTTACTCCAATTCTGTCTTCCATTCAAGGTTTTGGGTGCCTCAGTGTCCTTCAGTTTCTTGAGCGGCAATTTCCTAAATGTTTTCTGAATCTCAGTTGGTTTTGCCTTCTTCCTTCCCAAATTTTGTATTCTGACGCCATACAAACAAGATTTTGGGGAGAGCAGCCATTATGAAATAAAAAACACAACAAATAGGCTTGTGAAGCTTAGAAATCTACAGGTAACATGACCAAGGTGAGGTTTTGTGTTTTGGAAAATACAATGGAACACTTTGGCTGAGGTGACAAATATTAATTGCCTCCAAACTGAGTTTCACTGCGATTTTCAGGATAATACAGTCAGAATTCCACAGGCAGTCAGCTGAGGGTTGATGAATCCGGGAACAGCCGGTTTCCTTGCGACTCAATGAAGCCCAATATCATTATGGATTCTTGCATTTCTTTGGCTTTTTTCTCATTTTCCTTATTTTTCATGGTTTGTAATGAATTTTCTGATGTGAGCTTTGGTTTTGAGGCTGCAATATGGAGTTCAGGGCACAAGAAGAAGGTTCTTTTTCAATCAGGGCACAGCTGTTGGCTTGCTCCAATTCTGGCTTGCTGTCATTGTTTTGGATGCCTCAGCTGACTTTTGCTTTTTGAGCCTCAATTTCCTAAAAGTTTTCTGGGTCTGAGTTGGTTTTGCCTTCTTCCTTCCCAAATTTTGTATTCTGACGCAATACAAACAAGATTTTGGGGAGAGCAGCCATTATGAAATAAAAAACACAACAAATAGGCTTGTGAAGCTTAGAAATCTACAGGTAACAAGAGCAAGGTGAGGTTTTGTGTTTTGGAAAATCAAATGGAACACTTTGGCTGAGGTGACAGATATTAATTGCCTCCAAACTGAGTTTCACTGCGATTTTCAGGTTAGTTAGGTCAGAATTCCACAGGCCATCACCTGGAGGGGTGGATGAATCTGGGAACAGCCGGTTTCCTTGCGACTAAATCCAGCCAAATACCACAAAGCTTCTTGTATTTCTTCGGCTTTTTTCTCATTTTTCTTATTTATCAAGGTTTGTAAGATTTTGGATAGAGTAGCCATTATGAAAGAAAAAAAAAAAAACACAGCAAATTGCCCTTTCAGGATTAGAAATCTACAGGCAACATGATCAAGATGAGTTTCTTTGTTTTGGAAAGTGACATGGAACCCTTCTGCTGAGGCGACAGATTCTAATTCCCTCCAAATTGAGTGTGAGTGCGATTTTGAGGTAAATTCAATCAGAATTCCAAAGTCAGTCTGTGGAAGGGGGGGACAAATCTGGAAACAGTCAGTTTCCTTGTGTCTAATCCAGCCAAATATCACAAAGAACTCTTGCATTTCTTTGGCTTTTTTCTCATTTTTCTTATTTATCATGGTTTGTAATGAATTTTCTGATGTGAGCTTTAGTTTTGAGGCTGCAATATGGAGTTCAGGGCACAAGAGGAAGGTTCTTTTTCAATCAGGGCACAGCTGTTGGCTTGCTCCAATTTTGGCTTGCTGTCATTGCTTTCGGTGCCTCAGCTGACTTTTGGTTTCTTAAGCGGCAATTTCATAAATGTTTTCTGGGTCTGAGTTGGTTTTGTCTTCTTCCTTTCCACATTTTGTATTCTGACACAATGCAAACAAGAGTTTGGGCACAGTAGCCAGTATGAAATAAAAAACACAACAAAAACAGACGGTTTCCTTGCGACTAAATCAAGCCCAATATCATTATGGATTCTTGCATTTCTTGGCTTTTTTTGCATTTTTCTTATTTATCATGGTTTGTAATGAGTTTTCTGATGTGAGCTTTGGTTTTGAGGCTGGCATGTTGAGTTCAGGGCACTGGATTAATGGTCTTTTTCAAACATGGCACAGCTGTTGGCTAGCTCCAGTTCTATCTTTCTTTCATGCTTTTGGGTGCCTCAGCAGATGTGTGGTTTATTGAGCGGAAATTTCCTAAATGTTTTCTGGGTCTGAGTTGGTTTTGCCTTCTTCCTTGTCAAATTTTGTATTCTGAGGCAATACAAACAAGAGTTTGGACAGAGTAGCCATCATGAAATAAAAAAGAAAACAAATAGGCGTTTGAAGCTTAGAAATCTACAGGTAACACGAACAAGGTGAGTTTTTGTGTTTGGGAAAATCAAATGGAACACTTTGGCTGAGGTGACAGATTTCAATAGACTCTAAACTGAGTTTCACTGCGAATATCAGGTTAATTCAGTCAGAATTCCACAGGCAGTCACCTGGAGGGTTCGATGAATCCGGGAACAGCCGGTTTCCTTGTAACTAAATCCTACCCAATATCACTAAGAACTGGCGCATTTCTTTGCTCATTTCTCATTTTTCTTATTTATCCTGGTTTGTAATGAATTTTCTGATGTGAGCATCGATTTTGAGGCTGGCATATTGAGTTCAGGGCACAAGAGGAAGGTTCTTTTTCAATCAGGGCACAGCTGTTGGCGTGTTCTAATTCTGGCATCCTGACATTTTTTTGGGTGCCTCAGCTGATTTGTGATTTCTTGAGCGGCAATTTCCTAAATGTTTTCTGGGTCTGAGTTGGTTTTGCCTTCTTCCTTCCCAAATTTTGTATTCTGACGGCATACAAACAAGAGTTTGGCCAGTGCAGCCATTATGAAATAAAAAACACTACACATAGGTGTTTGAAGCTTAGAAATCTACAGATAACATGACCAAGGTGAGTTTTTGTGTTATGGAAAATAAAATGGAACACTTTGGCTGAGGTGACAGATATTAATTGCCTCCAAACTGAGTTTCACTGCGATTTTCAGGTGAATTCAGTCAGAAACCACAGACACTCAGCTGGGAAGTGTGGATGAATCTGGAAACAGCCATTAACAAGGGAATGATTCAAGCCCAATATCACTAAGAACTCCTGAATTTCTTTGGATTTTTTAGGATTTTTCTTATTTTTCATGGTTTGTAATGAATTTTCTGATGTGAGCTTTGGTTTTGAACCTGCAAGATGGAGTTCAGGGCACCGGAGGAATGGTCTTTTTCAATCAGGTAACAGCTGTTGGCTTACTCCAATTCTGTCTTCCATTCAAGGTTTTGGGTGCCTCAGTGTCCTTCAGTTTCTTGAGCGGCAATTTCCTAAATGTTTTCTGAATCTCAGTTGGTTTTGCCTTCTTCCTTCCCAAATTTTGTATTCTGACGCCATACAAACAAGATTTTGGGGAGAGCAGCCATTATGAAATAAAAAATACAACAAATAGGCTTGTGAAGCTTAGAAATCTACAGGTAACATGACCAAGGTGAGGTTTTGTGTTTTGGAAAATACAATGGAACACTTTGGCTGAGGTGACAAATATTAATTGCCTCCAAACTGAGTTTCACTGCGATTTTCAGGATAATACAGTCAGAATTCCACAGGCAGTCAGCTGAGGGTTGATGAATCCGGGAACAGCCGGTTTCCTTGCGACTCAATGAAGCCCAATATCATTATGGATTCTTGCATTTCTTTGGCTTTTTTCTCATTTTCCTTATTTTTCATGGTTTGTAATGAATTTTCTGATGTGAGCTTTGGTTTTGAGGCTGCAATATGGAGTTCAGGGCACAAGAAGAAGGTTCTTTTTCAATCAGGGCACAGCTGTTGGCTTGCTCCAATTCTGGCTTGCTGTCATTGTTTTGGATGCCTCAGCTGACTTTTGCTTTTTGAGCCTCAATTTCCTAAAAGTTTTCTGGGTCTGAGTTGGTTTTGCCTTCTTCCTTCCCAAATTTTGTATTCTGACGCAATACAAACAAGATTTTGGGGAGAGCAGCCATTATGAAATAAAAAACACAACAAATAGGCTTGTGAAGCTTAGAAATCTACAGGTAACAAGAGCAAGGTGAGGTTTTGTGTTTTGGAAAATCAAATGGAACACTTTGGCTGAGGTGACAGATATTAATTGCCTCCAAACTGAGTTTCACTGCGATTTTCAGGTTAGTTAGGTCAGAATTCCACAGGCCATCACCTGGAGGGGTGGATGAATCTGGGAACAGCCGGTTTCCTTGCGACTAAATCCAGCCAAATACCACAAAGCTTCTTGTATTTCTTCGGCTTTTTTCTCATTTTTCTTATTTATCAAGGTTTGTAAGATTTTGGATAGAGTAGCCATTATGAAAGAAAAAAAAAAAAACACAGCAAATTGCCCTTTCAGGATTAGAAATCTACAGGCAACATGATCAAGATGAGTTTCTTTGTTTTGGAAAGTGACATGGAACCCTTCTGCTGAGGCGACAGATTCTAATTCCCTCCAAATTGAGTGTGAGTGCGATTTTGAGGTAAATTCAATCAGAATTCCAAAGTCAGTCTGTGGAAGGGGGGGACAAATCTGGAAACAGTCAGTTTCCTTGTGTCTAATCCAGCCAAATATCACAAAGAACTCTTGCATTTCTTTGGCTTTTTTCTCATTTTTCTTATTTATCATGGTTTGTAATGAATTTTCTGATGTGAGCTTTAGTTTTGAGGCTGCAATATGGAGTTCAGGGCACAAGAGGAAGGTTCTTTTTCAATCAGGGCACAGCTGTTGGCTTGCTCCAATTTTGGCTTGCTGTCATTGCTTTCGGTGCCTCAGCTGACTTTTGGTTTCTTAAGCGGCAATTTCATAAATGTTTTCTGGGTCTGAGTTGGTTTTGTCTTCTTCCTTCCCAAATTTTGTATTCTGTCGCATTACAAACAAGAGTTTGGACAGAGCAGCCATTATGAAATAAAAAACACAACAAATAGGTGTTAGAAGCTTAGAAATCTACAGGTAACACGACCAAGGTGAGTTTTTGTGTTTTGGAAAATGAAATGGAACACTTTGGCTGAGGTGACAGATATTAATTGCCTCCAAACTGAGTTTCACTGCGATTTTCAGGTTAATTCAGTCAGAATTCCACAGGCAGTCAGCTGGAGGGTGGATGAATCCGGGAACAGCCGGTTTCCTTGCGACTGAATCAAGCCCAATGTCATTATGGATTCTTGCGTTTCTTTGGCTTTTTTCTCATTTTTCTTATTTATCATGGTTTGTAATGAATTTGCCTTCTTCCTTGTCAAATTTTGTATTCTGAGGCAATACAAACAAGAGTTTGGACAGAGTAGCCATCATGAAATAAAAAAGAAAACAAATAGGCGTTTGAAGCTTAGAAATCTACAGGTAACACGAACAAGGTGAGTTTTTGTGTTTGGGAAAATCAAATGGAACACTTTGGCTGAGGTGACAGATTTCAATAGACTCTAAACTGAGTTTCACTGCGAATATCAGGTTAATTCAGTCAGAATTCCACAGGCAGCCACCTGGAGGGTTCGATGAATCCGGGAACAGCCGGTTTCCTTGTAACTAAATCCTACCCAATATCACTAAGAACTGGCGCATTTCTTTGCTCATTTCTCATTTTTCTTATTTATCCTGGTTTGTAATGAATTTTCTGATGTGAGCATCGATTTTGAGGCTGGCATATTGAGTTCAGGACACAAGAGGAAGGTTCTTTTTCAAACAGGGCACAGCTGTTGGCTTGCTCCAATTCTTTCTTGCTATCATTGTTTTGGGTGCCTCAGCCAATTTGTGGTTTCTTGAGTGGCAATTTCCTAAATGTTTTCTGGGTCTGAGTTGCTTTTGCCGTCTTCCTTGCCAAATTTTGTATTCTGACGCAATACGAACAAGAGTTTGGACAGAGTAGCCATTATGAAATAAAAACCACAGCAAATAGGGCTTTGAAGCTTATAAATCTACAGGTAACAAGACCGAGGTGAGTTTTTTTGTTTTGGAAAATAAAATGGAACACTTTGGCTGAGGTGACAAATATTAATTGCCTCCAAACTGAGTTTCACTGCGATTTACAGGTTAATTCAGTCAGAATTCCACAGGCAGTCAGCTGGAGGGATGGAAGAATCCGGGAACAGCCGGTTTCCTTGAGACTAAAAAAGCCCAATATCATTATGGATTCTTGCATTTCTTTGGCTTTTGTCTCATTTTTCTTATTTATCATGGTTTGTAATGTATTTTCTGATGTGAGCTTTGGTTTTGAGGCTGCAATATGGAGTTGAGGTCACAAAAGGAAGGAACTTTTTCAATCAGGGCACAGCTGTTGGCTAGCTCCAATTGGCTTGCTGTCATTGGTTTGGGTGCCTCAGCTAACTTTTGGTTTCTTCAGCAGCAATTTCCTAAATGTTTTCTGGGTCTGAGTTGGTTTTGCCTTCTACCTTCAAAAATTTTGTATTCTGATGCAATACAAGCAGAGTTTGGACAGAGTAGCCATTATGAAAAAAAAAAAAAAAAAACAGCATATTGCCCTTTCAGGATTAGAATTCTACAGGCAACACGACCAATATGAGTTTCTGTGTTTTGGAAAATGACATGGAACCGTTCTGCTGAGGGGACAGATTCTAATTCCCTCCAAATACAGTGTGAGTGAGATTTTGAGGTGAATTCAATCAGAATTCCAAAGTCAGTCTATGGAAGGGGGGATGAATGTTGAAACAGGCAGTTTCCTTTTCTCTAAATCCAGCCAAATATCACAAAGGACTCTTGCATTTCCTTGGCTCTTTCACATTTCCCTTATTTATCAAGGTTTGAAATGAAATTTCTGATGTGAGCTTTGGTTTTAAGGCTGCAATATGGAGTTCAGGGCACCGGAGGAATGGTCTTTTTCAAACAGTATACAGCTGTTGGCTTGCTCCAATTCTGGCTTGCTGTCATTGTTTTGGGTGCCTCAGCTGACTTCAGGTTTCCTGAGTGGCAATTTCCTAAATGTTTTCTGGGTCTGAATTGGTTTTGCCTTCTTCCTTCCCAAATTTTGCATTCTGACACAATGCAAACAAGAGTTTCGACAGAGTAGCCATTATGAAATAAAAAACACAACAAAAGGTGTTCGAAGCATATAAATCTACAGATAACACGACCAAGGTGAGTTTTTCTGTTTTGGAAAATACAATGGAAACTTTGACTGAGGTGACAGATATTAATTGCCTCCAAACTGAGTTTCACTGCGATTTTCAGGATAATTCAGTGAGAACTCCACAGGCAGTCAGCTGGAGGGGTGGATGAATCCGAGAACAGCCGGTTGCCTTGCGACTAAATCCAGCACAATATCACTAAGAACTCGTGCATTTCTTTGGCTTTTTTTCTCATTTTTCTTATTAATTATGGTTTGTAATGAATTTTCAGATGTGAGCTTTGGTTTTCAGGCTGGCATATTGAGTTCAGGGTGCAAGAGGACAGTTCTTTTTTAATCAGGGAACAGCTGTTGCCTTGCTCCAATTCTGGCTTGCTGTGATTGGTTTGGGTGCCTCAGCCGATTTCTGGTTTCTTCAGTGGCAATTTCCTAAATGTTTACTGGTTCAGAGTTGGTTTTGCCTTCTTATTCCCAAATTTTTTATTCTGACACAATGCAAACAATAGTTTGAAAGAGTAGCCATAATGAAATAAAAAAGAAAACAAATAGGCATTTGAAGCTACAGGTAACATGACCAAGTTGAGTTTTAGTGTTTTGGAAAATCAAATGGAACACTTTGGCTGAGGTGATAGATATTAATAGTCTCCAAACTGAGTTTCACTGCGATTTTCTGGATAATTCAGTCAGAAGTCCACAGGCATTCCCATGGAGGGGTGGATGAATCCGGGAACAGCCGGTTTCCTTGCGACTAAATGAAGTCCAATATCATTATGGATTCTTGCATTTCTTTGGCTTTTTTCTGATTTTTCTTATTTATCACAGTTTGTAATGAATTTTCTGATGTGACCTTTGGTTTTGAGGCTGGCATGTTGAGGTCAAGGCACCAGAGGAATGGTATTTTTCAATGAGGGCACAGCTGTTGGTTTACTTCAATTCTGCTTTGCTGTCATTTTTTTGTGTCCCTCAGGCGATTTGTGGATTCTTGGGTGGTAATTTCCTAAATGTTTTCTGGGTCTCAGTTGGTTTTGCCTTCTTATTCCCTAATTTTGTATTCTGATGCAATTCAAGCAGATTTTGGACAGAGTAGCCATTATGAAAGAAAAAAAAACACAGCAAATTACCCTTTCAGGATTAGAAATCTACAGGCAACATGAGCAAGATGAGTTTCTGTGTTTTGGAAAATGACATGGAACGCTTCTGCTGAGGGGACAGATTCTAATTCCCTCCAAATTGAGTGTGAGTGCGATTTTGAGGTGAATTCAATCAGAATTCCAAAGTCAGTCTGTGGATGGGGGGGATGAATCTGGAAATAGCCAGTTTTCTATTGTGTAATTCCAGATAATTATCACAAAGGACTCTTGCATTTCTTTGGCTTTTTCACATTTCCCTGATTTATCATGGTTTGTAATGAATTTTCTGGTTTGAGCTTTGGTTTTGAGGCTGGCATATTGAGTTCAGGGCACAAGAGGAAGGTTCTTTTTCAATCAGGGCACAGCTGTTGGCTTGCTCCACTTCTGGCTTGCTGTCATTGTTTTGGGTGCCTCAGCCGATTTGTCGTTTCTTGTGTAGCAATTTCCTAAATGTTTTCTGATTCTCAGTTGGTTTTGCCTTCTTCCTTCCCAAATTTTGTATTCTTACGCAATAGAAACAAGAGTTTGGGCACAGTAGCCATTATGAAGTAAAAAACACAACAAATATGTGTTTGAAGCTTAGAAATCTACAGGTAACACAACCAAGGTTAGTTTTTGTGTTTTGGAAAATCAAATGAAACACTTTGGCTGAGGTGACAGATATTAATTGCCTCCAAACTGAGTTTCACTGCGATTTTCAGGTTAATTCAGTCAGAATTCCACAGGCAGTCAGCTGGAGTGGTGGATGAATCCGGGAACAGCCGGTTTCCTTGTGTCTAAATCCAGCCAAATATCACAAAGGACTCTTGCATTTCTTTGTTTTTTTCAAATTTCCCTTATTTATCCTGGTTTGTAATGAATTTTCTGATGTGAGCTTTGCTTTTGAGGCGGCAATATGGAGTTCAGGGCACCGGAGGAATGGTCTTTTTCAAACAGGGCAGAGCTGTTGGCTTGCTCCACTTCTGGCTTGCTGTCATTGTTTTGGGTGTCTCAGCTGACTTTTGGTTTCTTGAACGGCATTTTCCTAAATGATTACTGGGTCTGAGTTGATTTTGCCTTCTTTCTTCCCAAATTTTGTATTCTGACGCAATACAAACAAGGGTTTGTTTACAGTAGCATTATGAAATAAGCAACAAAACAAATAGGCGTTTGAAGCTTATACATCTACAGGTAACACGACCAAGGTGAGTTTTTGTGTTTTGGAAAATACAATGGAACACTTTGGCTGAGGTGACAGGTATTAATTGCCTCCAAACTGAGTTTCACTGTGATTTTCAGGTTAATTCAGTCAGAAATCCACAGGCAGTCAGCTGGAGGGGCGGATGAATCCGGGAACAGCCGGTTTCCTTACGACTAAATCAAGCCCAATATCATTATGGATTCTTGCAATTCTTTGGCTTTTTTCTCATTTTTCTTATTTATCATGGTTTGTAATGAATTTTCTGATGTGAGCTTTGGTTTTGAGACTGCAATATGGAGTTCAGGGCACTGCATTAATGGTCTTTTTCAATCAGGGCACAGCTGTTGGCTTGCTCAAGTTCTGGCTTGCTTTCATTGTTTTCGGTGCCTCAGCTGACTTTTGGTTTCTTGAGCGGCAATTTCCTAAATGTTTTCTGAGTCTCAGTTGGTTTTGCCTGCTTTCTTCCCAAATTTTGTATTCTGACACAATATAAACAAGAGTTTGGACAGAGTAGCCATTATGAAATAAAAAACACAACAAATAGGCGTTTGAAGCTTAGAAATCTACAGGCAACATGACCAAGGTGAGATTTTGTGTTTTGGAAAATAAAATGGAACACTTTGGCTGTGGTGACAGATATTAACTGCCTCCATTCAGCTTAATTCAGTCAGAATTCCACAGTCAGTCAGCTGGATGGGTGGATGAATCCGGTAATAGCCGGTTTCCTTGTGACTAAATGAAGTCCAATATCATTATGGATTCTTGCATTTCTTTGGCTTTTTTCTCATTTTTCTTATTTATCATGGTTTGTAATGAATTTTCTGATGTGAGCTTTGGTTTTGAGGCTGCAATATGGAGTTGAGGTCACAAAAGGAAGGAACTTTTTCAATCAGGGCACAGCTGTTGGGTTGCTGCAATTCTGGCTTGCTGTCATTGTTTTGAGTGCCTCAGCCGATTTGTGGTTTCTTGAGCGGCAATTTCCTAAATGTTTTCTGGGTCTCAGTTGGTTTTGCCTTCTTCCTTCCCAAATTTTGTATTCTGACGCAATACAAACAAGAGTTTGGACAGAGTAGCCATTATGAAATAAAAAACACAACAAATAGGCATTTGAAGCTACAGGTAACACGACGAAGGTGAGATTTTGTGTTTTGGAAAATCAAATGGAACACTTTGGCTGAGGTGACAGATAGTAATTGCCTCCAAACTGAGTTTCACTGCAATTTTCAGGTTAATTCTGTCGGAATTCCACAGGCAGTCAGCTGGAGGGGTGGATGCGTCCGGGAACATCTGGTTTCCTTGTGACTAAATCAAGCCCAATATCATTATGGATTTTTGCATTTCTTTGGCTTTTTTCTCATTTTACTTATTTATCATGGTTTGTAATGAATTTTCTGATGTGAGCTTTGGTTTTGAGGCTGGCATATGGAGTTCAGGACACAAGAGGATGGTTCTATTTCAAACAGGGCACAGCTGTTGGCTTGCTCCAATTCTGGCTTGCTGTCATTGTTTTGGGTGCCTCAGCTGATTTTGGTTTCTTGAGCGGCAATTTCCTAAATGTTTTATGGGTCTGAGTTGGTTTTGCCTTCTTCCTTCCCAAATTTTGTATTCTGAGGCAATACAAACAAGAGTTTTGACAGAGTAGCCATTATGAAATAAAAAACACAACAAATAGGCGTTTGAAGCTTATACATCTACAGGTAACAAGACCAAGTGAGTTTTTGTGTTTTGGAAAATAAAGTGGAACACTTTGGCTGAGGTGACAGATAGTAATTGCCTCCAAACTGATTGTCACTGCGATTTTAGAGTAATTCAGTCAGAATTCCACAGGCAGTCAGCTGGAGGGGGGGATGAATCTTGGACGAGCCGATTTCCTTGTGACTAAATCAAGCCCAATATCATTATGGATTCTTGCATTTCTTTGGCTTTTTCTCATTTTTCTTATTTATCATGGTTTGTAATGAATTTTCTGATGTGAGCTTTGGTTTTAAGCTGGCATATTGAGTTCAGGGCACAAGAGGAGGGTTGTTTTTCAATCAGGGCACAGCTGTGGGTTGCTCCAATTCTGGCTTGCTGTCATTGTTTTGGGTGCCTCAGCTGATTTGTGGATTCTTGAGTGGCAATATCCTAAATGTTTTCTGGGTCTGAGTTACTTTTGCCTTCTTATTCCCAAATTTTGTATTCTGATGCAATACAAGCAATATTTTTACAGAGTAGCCATTATGAAAGAAAAAAAAATACAAAGCAAATTGGCCTTTCAGGATTAGAACTTTACAGGCAACACAATCAAGATGAGTTTCTTTGTTTTGGAAAGTGACATGGACCCCTTCTGCTGAGGGGACAGATACTAATTTCTTCCAAATTGAGTGTGAGTGCAATTTTGAGGTGAATTCAATCAGAATTCCAAAGTCAGTCTGTTTAAGGGTGGGATGAATCCTGAAACAGCCAGTTTCCTTGTGTCTAAATCCAGCCAAATACCACAAAGGACTCTTGAATTTCTTTGGCTTTCTCAGATTTCCCTTATTTATCGTGGTTTGTAATGAATTTTCTGATGTGAGCTTTGGTTTTGAGGCTGGCATATTGAGTTCAGTGCACAAGAGGAAGGTTCTTTTTCAATCAGGGCACAGCTGTTGGCTTGCTCCAATTCTGGCTTGCTGTCATTGTTCTGCATGCCTCAGCTTACTTTTGGTTTCTTGAGCAGTAATTTCCTAAATATTTTCTGGGTCTGAGTTGGTTTTGCCTTCTTCCTTCCCAAATTTTGTATTCTGATGCAATACAAACAAGAGTTTGGACAGAGTAGCTATTATGAAATAAAACGTACAACAAATAGGTGTTTGAAGCTCAGAAATCTACAGGTAACACGACCAAGGTGAGTTTTTGTGTTTTGGAAAAGAAAATGGAACACTTTGGCTGAGGTGACAGATATTAATTGCCTCCAAACTGAGTTTCCCTGCGATTTTCAGGTTAATTCCATCAGAATTCCACAGGCATTCAGCTGCAGGGGTGGATGAATCCAGGAACAGCCGGTTTCCTTGCGACTAAATCAAGCCCAATATCATTATGGATTCTTGCATTTCTTTGGCTTTTTCTCATTTCTCTTATGTATCATGGTTTGTAATAAATTTTCTGATGTGAGCTCTGGTTTTAAGGCTGGCATATTGGGTTCAGGGAACAAGAGGATGGTTCTTTTCAATCAGGGCACAGCTGTTGGCCTCCTCCAATTCTGGCTTGCTGTCAATGTTTTGAGTGCTTCAGCAAATTTGTGGATTCTAGTGTGTCAATTTACTAGATGTTTTTTGGGTCTGTGTTGGTTTTGCCTTCTTCCTTCCCAAATTTTGTATTCTGATGCAATACAAACAAGAGTTTGGACAGAGTAGGTATTATGAAATAAAAAACACAACAAATAGCCGTTTGAAGCTTAGAAATCTACAGGTAACACGACCAAGGTGAGTTTTTGTGTTTTGGAAAATCAAATGGAACACTTTGGCTGAGGTGACAGATATTAATTGCCTCCAAACTGAGTTTCACTGTGATTTTCAGGTTAATTCAGTCAGAATACCACAGGCAGTCAGCTGCAGGGGTGGATGAATCCTGGAACAGCGTGTTTCCTTCGAGTGAATCAAGCCCAATAACATAATGGATTCTTGCATTTCTTTGGCCTTTTTCTTATTTTTCTTATTTATCATGGTTTGTAATGAATTTTCTGAGGTGTGCTTTGGTTTTGAAGCTGCAATATGGAGTTCAGGATCCGGGGGAATGGTCTTTTTCCTTTTTTTTTTTTTTCTTGACAGGCAGAGTGGACAGTGAGAGAGAGAGACAGGGAGAAATTTCTTCCTTTGCCGTTGGTTCACCCTCCAATGGCCGTCGCGGCCAGTGTGCTGCGGCGGGCGCACCGCGCTGATCCGATTGCAGGAACCAGGAGCCAGGTGCTTTTCCTGGTCTCCCATGGGGTGCAGTGCCCCAGCACTTGGGCCATCCTCCACTGCACTCCCTGGCCACAGCAGAGGGCTGGCCTGGAAGAGGGGCAACCGGGACAGAATCCGCACCCAGACCGGGACTAGAACCTGGTGTGCTGGGGCCGCTAGGTGGAGGATTAGCTTAATGAGCCGCGGAGCCGGCTGGGAATGGTCTTTTTCAAACAGGGCACAGCTCTTGGCCTGCTCCAATTCTGGCTTGCTGTCATTGTTTTGGGAGCCTCAGACGATTTGTGGTTTCTTGAGCGGCAATATCCTAAATGTTTTCTGCGTCTGAGTTGGTTTTGCCTTCTTCCTTCCCAAATTTTGTATTCTGCCACAATACAAACAAGAGTTTGGGCAGAGTAGCCATTTTGTAATGAAAAACACAGCAAATAGGCGTTTGAAGCTTAGAAATCTACAGGTAACACGACCAAGGTGAGTTTTTGTGTTTTGGAAAATCAAATGGAACATTTTGCCTGAGGAGACAGATATTAATTGCCTCCAAACTGAGTTTCACTGCGATTTTCAGGTGAATTCAGTCAGAATTCCACAGGCAATCAGCAGGAGCGGTGGATGAATCCGGGAATAGCCGGTTTCCTGGCGACTAAATCCAGCCCAATATCATTATGGATTCTTGCATTTCTTTCGCTTTTTTCTCATTTTTCTTATTTATCATGGTTTGTAATGAATTTTTTGATGTGAGCTTTGGTTTTGAGGCTGGCATATTGAGTTCAGGTCACCAGAGGAAGGTTCTTTTTCAATCAGGGCACAGCTGTTGGCATGCTCCAATTCTGGCTTGCTGTCATTGTTTTGGATGCCTCAGCTGACTTTTGGTTTCTTGAGTGGCAATTTACTAAATGTTTTCTGGATCTTAGTTGGTTTTGCCTTCTTCCTTCCCAAATATTGTATTCTGACACGATACAACCAATAGTTTGGACAGAGTTGCCATTATGAATTAAAAAACACTACAAATAGGCCTTTGAAGCTTAGAAATCTACAGGTAACATAACCAAGGTGAGTTTTTATGTTTTGGAAAATCAAATGGAATACTTTGGCTGAGGTCACAGATATATATTGCCTCCAAAGTGAGTTTCACTGCGATTTTCTGGTTAATCAGTCAGAATTCCACAGGCAGTCAGCAGGAGTGGTGGATGAATCTGGGAACAGCCGGTTTCCTTGCGACTCAATCAAGCCCAATATCATTATGGATTCTTGCATTTCTTTGGCTTTTTTCTCATTTTACTTATTTATCATGGTTTGTAATGAATTTTCTGATGTGAGCTTTGGTTTTGAGGCTGGCATATGGAGTTCAGGGTACCGGAGGAATACTCTTTTTCAAACAGGGCATAGCTGTTGGCCTGCTCCAAATCTGGCTTGCTGTCATTTCTTTGGGTGCCTCAGCTGACTTTTGGTTTCTTGAGCGGCAATTTCCTAAATGTTTGCTGGGTCTGAGTTGGTTTTGCCTTCTTCCTTCCCAAATTTTCTTTTCTGATGGCATGCAAACAAGAGTTTCGGCAGAGTAGCCATTATGAAATAAAAAACACTACAAATATGCGTTTAAAGCTTAGAAATCTACAGGTAATACGACCAAGGTGAGTTTTTGTGTTTTAGAAAATCAAATGGAACACTTTGGCTGAGGTTACAGATAGTAATTGCCTCCAAACTGAGTTTCACTGCGATTTTCAGGTGAATTCCGTCAGAATTCCACATGCAGTCAGCTGGAGGGGTGGATGAATCCAGGAACAGCCGGTTTCCTTGTGACGAAATGAAGCTGAATATCATTATGCATTCTTGCATTTCTTTGGCTTTTTTCTCCTTTTTCTTATTTATCATGGTTCGTGATGAATTTTCTGATGTGAGCTTTGGTTTTGAGGCTGGCATATGGAGTTCAGGGCACAAGAGGAATGGTCTTTTTCAAACAGGGCACAGCTGTTGGCCTGCTCCAATTCTTGCTTCCCGTCATTGTTTTGGGTGCCGCGGCTGACTTCAGGTGAATTCAGTCACAATTCCACAGGCAGTCAGCTGTAGGGGTGGATGAATCTGGGCACAGCCGGTATCCTTGCGAATAAATCCAGCCCAATATCATTATGGGTTTTCTGGGTCTGAGTTGGTTTTGCTGTCTGCCTTCCCAAATTATCTTTTCTGATGCCATACAAACAAGAGTTTGGGCAGAGTAGCCATTATGAAATAAAAACCACAAGAAATAGGATTTTGAAGCTTAGAAATCTACAGGTAGCACGACCATGGTGAGTTTTTGTGTTTTGGAACATAAAATGGAACGCTTTGGCTGAGGTGACAGATATTAATTGCTACCAAACTGAGTTTCACTGCGATATTCAGGTTAATTCAGTCAGAATTCCACAGGCAGTCAGCTGGAGGGGTGGATGAATCTGGGAACAGCCGGTTTCCATGCGAATAAAACAAGCCTAATATCATTATGGATTCTTGCATTTCTTTGGCTTTTTTCTCATTTTTTATTTATCAAGGTTTGTAATGAATTTTCTGATGTGAGATTTGGTTTTGAGGCTGCAATATGCAGTTCAGGGAACCGGAGGAATGGCCTTTTTCAAACAGGGCACAGCTGTTGGCCTGCTCCAATTCTAGCTTGCTGTCATTGTTTTGAGTGCCTCAGCTGACTTTTGGTTTCTTGAGCAGCAATTTCCTGCATGTTTTCAGGGTCTGAGTTGGTTTTGCCTTCTTCCTTCCCAAATTTTGTATTCTGACGCCATACAAACAAGAGTTTGGGCAGAGCAGCCATTTTGTAATGAAAAACACAGCAAATAGGCATTTGAAGCTTAGAAATCTACAGGTAACCTGACCAAGGTGAGGTTTTGTGTTTTGGAAAATCAAATGGAACACGTTGGCTGAGGTGACAGATATAAATTTTCTGAATCTCAGTTGGTTTTGCCTTCTTCCTTCCCAAATTTTGTATTCTGATGCCATACAAACAAGATTTTGGGGAGAGCAGCCATTATGAAATAAAAAACACAACAAATAGGCTTGTGAAGCTTAGAAATCTACAGGTAACATGACCAAGGTGAGGTTTTGTGTTTTGCAAAATACAATGGAACACTTTGGCTGAGGTGACAAATATTAATTGCCTCCAAACTGAGTTTCACTGCGATTTTCAGGATAATACAGTCAGAATTCCACAGGCAGTCAGCTGAGGGTTGATGAATCCGGGAACAGCCGGTTTCCTTGCGACTCAATGAAGCCCAATATCATTATGGATTCTTGCATTTCTTTGGCTTTTTTCTCATTTTCCTTATTTTTCATGGTTTGTAATGAATTTTCTGATGTGAGCTTTGGTTTTGAGGCTGCAATATGGAGTTCAGGGCACAAGAAGAAGGTTCTTTTTCAATCAGGGCACAGCTGTTGGCTTGCTCCAATTCTGGCTTGCTGTCATTGTTTTGGATGCCTCAGCTGACTTTTGCTTTTTGAGCCTCAATTTCCTAAAAGTTTTCTGGGTCTGAGTTGGTTTTGCCTTCTTCCTTCCCAAATTTTGTATTCTGACGCAATACAAACAAGATTTTGGGGAGAGCAGCCATTATGAAATAAAAAACACAACAAATAGGCTTGTGAAGCTTAGAAATCTACAGGTAACAAGAGCAAGGTGAGGTTTTGTGTTTTGGAAAATCAAATGGAACACTTTGGCTGAGGTGACAGATATTAATTGCCTCCAAACTGAGTTTCACTGCGATTTTCAGGTTAGTTAGGTCAGAATTCCACAGGCCATCACCTGGAGGGGTGGATGAATCTGGGAACAGCCGGTTTCCTTGCGACTAAATCCAGCCAAATACCACAAAGCTTCTTGTATTTCTTCGGCTTTTTTCTCATTTTTCTTATTTATCAAGGTTTGTAAGATTTTGGATAGAGTAGCCATTATGAAAGAAAAAAAAAAAAAACACAGCAAATTGCCCTTTCAGGATTAGAAATCTACAGGCAACATGATCAAGATGAGTTTCTTTGTTTTGGAAAGTGACATGGAACCCTTCTGCTGAGGCGACAGATTCTAATTCCCTCCAAATTGAGTGTGAGTGCGATTTTGAGGTAAATTCAATCTGAATTCCAAAGTCAGTCTGTGGAAGGGGGGGACAAATCTGGAAACAGTCAGTTTCCTTGTGTCTAATCCAGCCAAATATCACAAAGAACTCTTGCATTTCTTTGGCTTTTTTCTCATTTTTCTTATTTATCATGGTTTGTAATGAATTTTCTGATGTGAGCTTTAGTTTTGAGGCTGCAATATGGAGTTCAGGGCACAAGAGGAAGGTTCTTTTTCAATCAGGGCACAGCTGTTGGCTTGCTCCAATTTTGGCTTGCTGTCATTGCTTTCGGTGCCTCAGCTGACTTTTGGTTTCTTAAGCGGCAATTTCATAAATGTTTTCTGGGTCTGAGTTGGTTTTGTCTTCTTCCTTTCCACATTTTGTATTCTGACACAATGCAAACAAGAGTTTGGGCACAGTAGCCAGTATGAAATAAAAAACACAACAAAAACAGACGGTTTCCTTGCGACTAAATCAAGCCCAATATCATTATGGATTCTTGCATTTCTTGGCTTTTTTTGCATTTTTCTTATTTATCATGGTTTGTAATGAGTTTTCTGATGTGAGCTTTGGTTTTGAGGCTGGCATGTTGAGTTCAGGGCACTGGATTAATGGTCTTTTTCAAACATGGCACAGCTGTTGGCTAGCTCCAGTTCTATCTTTCTTTCATGCTTTTGGGTGCCTCAGCAGATGTGTGGTTTATTGAGTGGAAATTTCCTAAATGTTTTCTGGGTCTGAGTTGGTTTTGCCTTCTTCCTTCCCAAATTTTGTATTCTGAGGCAATACAAACAAGAGTTTGGACAGAGTAGCCATCATGAAATAAAAAAGAAAACAAATAGGCATTTGAAGCTAAGAAATCTACAGGTAACACGAACAAGGTGAGTTTTTGTGTTTGGGAAAATCAAATGGAACACTTTGGCTGAGGTGACAGATTTCAATAGACTCTAAACTGAGTTTCACTGCGAATATCAGGTTAATTCAGTCAGAATTCCACAGGCAGTCACCTGGAGGGTTCGATGAATCCGGGAACAGCCGGTTTCCTTGTAACTAAATCCTACCCAATATCACTAAGAACTGGCGCATTTCTTTGCTCATTTCTCATTTTTCTTATTTATCCTGGTTTGTAATGAATTTTCTGATGTGAGCATCGATTTTGAGGCTGGCATATTGAGTTCAGGACACAAGAGGAAGGTTCTTTTTCAAACAGGGCACAGCTGTTGGCTTGCTCCAATTCTTTCTTGCTATCATTGTTTTGGGTGCCTCAGCCAATTTGTGGTTTCTTGAGTGGCAATTTCCTAAATGTTTTCTGGGTCTGAGTTGCTTTTGCCGTCTTCCTTGCCAAATTTTGTATTCTGACGCAATACGAACAAGAGTTTGGACAGAGTAGCCATTATGAAATAAAAACCACAGCAAATAGGGCTTTGAAGCTTATAAATCTACAGGTAACAAGACCGAGGTGAGTTTTTTTGTTTTGGAAAATAAAATGGAACACTTTGGCTGAGGTGACAAATATTAATTGCCTCCAAACTGAGTTTCACTGCGATTTACAGGTTAATTCAGTCAGAAGTCCACAGGCAGTCAGCTGGAGGGATGGAAGAATCCGGGAACAGCCGGTTTCCTTGAGACTAAAAAAGCCCAATATCATTATGGATTCTTGCATTTCTTTGGCTTTTGTCTCATTTTTCTTATTTATCATGGTTTGTAATGTATTTTCTGATGTGAGCTTTGGTTTTGAGGCTGCAATATGGAGTTGAGGTCACAAAAGGAAGGAACTTTTTCAATCAGGGCACAGCTGTTGGCTAGCTCCAATTGGCTTGCTGTCATTGGTTTGGGTGCCTCAGCTGACTTTTGGTTTCTTCAGCAGCAATTTCCTAAATGTTTTCTGGGTCTGAGTTGGTTTTGCCTTCTACCTTCAAAAATTTTGTATTCTGATGCAATACAAGCAGAGTTTGGACAGAGTAGCCATTATGAAAAAAAAAAAAAACAGCATATTGCCCTTTCAGGATTAGAATTCTACAGGCAACACGACCAATATGAGTTTCTGTGTTTTTTGGAAAATGACATGGAACCGTTCTGCTGAGGGGACAGATTCTAATTCCCTCCAAATACAGTGTGAGTGAGATTTTGAGGTGAATTCAATCAGAATTCCAAAGTCAGTCTATGGAAGGGGGGATGAATGTTGAAACAGGCAGTTTCCTTTTCTCTAAATCCAGCCAAATATCACAAAGGACTCTTGCATTTCCTTGGCTCTTTCACATTTCCCTTATTTATCAAGGTTTGAAATGAAATTTCTGATGTGAGCTTTGGTTTTAAGGCTGCAATATGGAGTTCAGGGCACCGGAGGAATGGTCTTTTTCAAACAGTATACAGCTGTTGGCTTGCTCCAAATCTGGCTTGCTGTTATTGTTTTGGGTGCCTCAGCTGACTTCAGGTTTCCTGAGTGGCAATTTCCTAAATGTTTTCTGGGTCTGAATTGGTTTTGCCTTCTTCCTTCCCAAATTTTGCATTCTGACACAATACAAACAAGAGTTTCGACAGAGTAGCCATTATGAAATAAAAAACACAACAAAAGCTGTTCGAAGCATATAAATCTACAGATAACACGACCAAGGTGAGTTTTTGTGTTTTGGAAAATCAAATGGATCACTTTGGCTGAGGTGACAGATATTAATTGCCTCCAAACTGAGTTTCACTGCGATTTTCGGGTTAATTCAGTCAGAATTCCACAGGCAGTCAGCTGGAGGGGTGGATGCATCTGGGAACAGCCGGTTTCCTTGTGACTGAATCAAGCCCAATATCATTATGGATTCTTGCATTTCTTTGGCTTTTTTCTGATTTTCCTTATTTATCATGGTTTGTAATGAATTTTCTGATGTGAGCATCGATTTTGAGGCTGGCATATTGAGTTCAGGGCACAAGAGGATGTTCTTTTTCAATCAGGGCACAGCTGTTGCCTTGCTCCAATTCTGGCTTGCTGTCATTGGTTTTGGTGCCTCAGCCAATTTGTGGTTTCTTGTGTGGCAATTTCCTAAATGTTTTCTGGGTCTGAGTTGGTTTTGCCTTCTTCCTTCCCAAATTTTGTATTCTGCCACAATACAAACAAGAGTTTAGGCACAGTAGCCATTATGAAATAAAAAACACAACAGATAGGTGTTTGTAGCTTAGAAATCTACAGGTAACACGACCAAGGTGAGTTTTTCTGTTTTGGAAAATACAATGGAAACTTTGACTGAGGTGACAGATATTAATTGCCTCCAAACTGAGTTTCACTGCGATTTTCAGGATAATTCAGTGAGAACTCCACAGGCAGTCAGCTGGAGGGGTGGATGAATCCGAGAACAGCCGGTTGCCTTGCGACTAAATCCAGCACAATATCACTAAGAACTCGTGCATTTCTTTGGCTTTTTTTCTCATTTTTCTTATTAATTATGGTTTGTAATGAATTTTCAGATGTGAGCTTTGGTTTTCAGGCTGGCATATTGAGTTCAGGGTGCAAGAGGACAGTTCTTTTTTAATCAGGGAACAGCTGTTGCCTTGCTCCAATTCTGGCTTGCTGTGATTGGTTTGGGTGCCTCAGCCGATTTCTGGTTTCTTCAGTGGCAATTTCCTAAATGTTTACTGGTTCAGAGTTGGTTTTGCCTTCTTATTCCCAAATTTTTTATTCTGACACAATGCAAACAATAGTTTGAAAGAGTAGCCATAATGAAATAAAAAAGAAAACAAATAGGCATTTGAAGCTACAGGTAACATGACCAAGTTGAGTTTTAGTGTTTTGGAAAATCAAATGGAACACTTTGGCTGAGGTGATAGATATTAATAGTCTCCAAACTGAGTTTCACTGCGATTTTCTGGATAATTCAGTCAGAAGTCCACAGGCATTCCCATGGAGGGGTGGATGAATCCGGGAACAGCCGGTTTCCTTGCGACTAAATGAAGTCCAATATCATTATGGATTCTTGCATTTCTTTGGCTTTTTTCTGATTTTTCTTATTTATCACAGTTTGTAATGAATTTTCTGATGTGACCTTTGGTTTTGAGGCTGGCATGTTGAGGTCAAGGCACCAGAGGAATGGTATTTTTCAATGAGGGCACAGCTGTTGGTTTACTTCAATTCTGCTTTGCTGTCATTTTTTTGTGTCCCTCAGGCGATTTGTGGATTCTTGGGTGGTAATTTCCTAAATGTTTTCTGGGTCTCAGTTGGTTTTGCCTTCTTATTCCCTAATTTTGTATTCTGATGCAATTCAAGCAGATTTTGGACAGAGTAGCCATTATGAAAGAAAAAAAAACACAGCAAATTACCCTTTCAGGATTAGAAATCTACAGGCAACATGAGCAAGATGAGTTTCTGTGTTTTGGAAAATGACATGGAACGCTTCTGCTGAGGGGACAGATTCTAATTCCCTCCAAATTGAGTGTGAGTGCGATTTTGAGGTGAATTCAATCAGAATTCCAAAGTCAGTCTGTGGATGGGGGGGATGAATCTGGAAATAGCCAGTTTTCTATTGTGTAATTCCAGATAATTATCACAAAGGACTCTTGCATTTCTTTGGCTTTTTCACATTTCCCTGATTTATCATGGTTTGTAATGAATTTTCTGGTTTGAGCTTTGGTTTTGAGGCTGGCATATTGAGTTCAGGGCACAAGAGGAAGGTTCTTTTTCAATCAGGGCACAGCTGTTGGCTTGCTCCACTTCTGGCTTGCTGTCATTGTTTTGGGTGCCTCAGCCGATTTGTCGTTTCTTGTGTAGCAATTTCCTAAATGTTTTCTGATTCTCAGTTGGTTTTGCCTTCTTCCTTCCCAAATTTTGTATTCTTACGCAATAGAAACAAGAGTTTGGGCACAGTAGCCATTATGAAGTAAAAAACACAACAAATATGTGTTTGAAGCTTAGAAATCTACAGGTAACACAACCAAGGTTAGTTTTTGTGTTTTGGAAAATCAAATGAAACACTTTGGCTGAGGTGACAGATATTAATTGCCTCCAAACTGAGTTTCACTGCGATTTTCAGGTTAATTCAGTCAGAATTCCACAGGCAGTCAGCTGGAGTGGTGGATGAATCCGGGAACAGCCGGTTTCCTTGTGTCTAAATCCAGCCAAATATCACAAAGGACTCTTGCATTTCTTTGTTTTTTTCAAATTTCCCTTATTTATCCTGGTTTGTAATGAATTTTCTGATGTGAGCTTTGCTTTTGAGGCGGCAATATGGAGTTCAGGGCACCGGAGGAATGGTCTTTTTCAAACAGGGCAGAGCTGTTGGCTTGCTCCACTTCTGGCTTGCTGTCATTGTTTTGGGTGTCTCAGCTGACTTTTGGTTTCTTGAACGGCATTTTCCTAAATGATTACTGGGTCTGAGTTGATTTTGCCTTCTTTCTTCCCAAATTTTGTATTCTGACGCAATACAAACAAGGGTTTGTTTACAGTAGCATTATGAAATAAGCAACAAAACAAATAGGCGTTTGAAGCTTATACATCTACAGGTAACACGACCAAGGTGAGTTTTTGTGTTTTGGAAAATACAATGGAACACTTTGGCTGAGGTGACAGGTATTAATTGCCTCCAAACTGAGTTTCACTGTGATTTTCAGGTTAATTCAGTCAGAAATCCACAGGCAGTCAGCTGGAGGGGCGGATGAATCCGGGAACAGCCGGTTTCCTTACGACTAAATCAAGCCCAATATCATTATGGATTCTTGCAATTCTTTGGCTTTTTTCTCATTTTTCTTATTTATCATGGTTTGTAATGAATTTTCTGATGTGAGCTTTGGTTTTGAGACTGCAATATGGAGTTCAGGGCACTGCATTAATGGTCTTTTTCAATCAGGGCACAGCTGTTGGCTTGCTCAAGTTCTGGCTTGCTTTCATTGTTTTCGGTGCCTCAGCTGACTTTTGGTTTCTTGAGCGGCAATTTCCTAAATGTTTTCTGAGTCTCAGTTGGTTTTGCCTGCTTTCTTCCCAAATTTTGTATTCTGACACAATATAAACAAGAGTTTGGACAGAGTAGCCATTATGAAATAAAAAACACAACAAATAGGCGTTTGAAGCTTAGAAATCTACAGGCAACATGACCAAGGTGAGATTTTGTGTTTTGGAAAATAAAATGGAACACTTTGGCTGTGGTGACAGATATTAACTGCCTCCATTCAGCTTAATTCAGTCAGAATTCCACAGTCAGTCAGCTGGATGGGTGGATGAATCCGGTAATAGCCGGTTTCCTTGTGACTAAATGAAGTCCAATATCATTATGGATTCTTGCATTTCTTTGGCTTTTTTCTCATTTTTCTTATTTATCATGGTTTGTAATGAATTTTCTGATGTGAGCTTTGGTTTTGAGGCTGCAATATGGAGTTGAGGTCACAAAAGGAAGGAACTTTTTCAATCAGGGCACAGCTGTTGGGTTGCTGCAATTCTGGCTTGCTGTCATTGTTTTGAGTGCCTCAGCCGATTTGTGGTTTCTTGAGCGGCAATTTCCTAAATGTTTTCTGGGTCTCAGTTGGTTTTGCCTTCTTCCTTCCCAAATTTTGTATTCTGACGCAATACAAACAAGAGTTTGGACAGAGTAGCCATTATGAAATAAAAAACACAACAAATAGGCATTTGAAGCTACAGGTAACACGACGAAGGTGAGATTTTGTATTTTGGAAAATCAAATGGAACACTTTGGCTGAGGTGACAGATAGTAATTGCCTCCAAACTGAGTTTCACTGCAATTTTCAGGTTAATTCTGTCGGAATTCCACAGGCAGTCAGCTGGAGGGGTGGATGCGTCCGGGAACATCTGGTTTCCTTGTGACTAAATCAAGCCCAATATCATTATGGATTCTTGCATTTCTTTGGCTTTTTTCTCATTTTTCTTATTTATCATGGTTTGTAATGAATTTTCTGATGTGAACTTTGGTTTTGAGGCTGGCATATGGAGTTCAGGACACAAGAGGATGGTTCTATTTCAAACAGGGCACAGCTGTTGGCTTGCTCCAATTCTGGCTTGCTGTCATTGTTTTGGGTGTCTCAGCTGACTTTTGGTTTCTTGAGCGGCAATTTCCTAAATGTTTTATGGGTCTGAGTTGGTTTTGCCTTCTTCCTTCCCAAATTTTGTATTCTGAGGCAATACAAACAAGAGTTTTGACAGAGTAGCCATTATGAAATAAAAAACACAACAAATAGGCGTTTGAAGCTTATACATCTACAGGTAACTAGACCAAGTGAGTTTTTGTGTTTTGGAAAATAAAGTGGAACACTTTGGCTGAGGTGACAGATAGTAATTGCCTCCAAACTGATTGTCACTGCGATTTTAGAGTAATTCAGTCAGAATTCCACAGGCAGTCAGCTGGAGGGGGGGATGAATCTTGGACGAGCCGATTTCCTTGTGACTAAATCAAGCCCAATATCATTGTGGATTCTTGCATTTCTTTGGCTTTTTCTCATTTTTCTTATTTATCATGGTTTGTAATGAATTTTCTGATGTGAGCTTTGGTTTTAAGCTGGCATATTGAGTTCAGGGCACAAGAGGAGGGTTGTTTTTCAATCAGGGCACAGCTGTTGGGTTGCTCCAATTCTGGCTTGCTGTCATTGTTTTGGGTGCCTCAGCTGATTTGTGGATTCTTGAGTGGCAATATCCTAAATGTTTTCTGGGTCTGAGTTACTTTTGCCTTCTTATTCCCAAATTTTGTATTCTGATGCAATACAAGCAATATTTTTACAGAGTAGCCATTATGAAAGAAAAAAAAATACAAAGCAAATTGGCCTTTCAGGATTAGAACTTTACAGGCAACACAATCAAGATGAGTTTCTTTGTTTTGGAAAGTGACATGGACCCCTTCTGCTGAGGGGACAGATACTAATTTCCTCCAAATTGAGTGTGAGTGCAATTTTGAGGTGAATTCAATCAGAATTCCAAAGTCAGTCTGTTTAAGGGTGGGATGAATCCTGAAACAGCCAGTTTCCTTGTGTCTAAATCCAGCCAAATACCACAAAGGACTCTTGAATTTCTTTGGCTTTCTCAGATTTCCCTTATTTATCGTGGTTTGTAATGAATTTTCTGATGTGAGCTTTGGTTTTGAGGCTGGCATATTGAGTTCAGTGCACAAGAGGAAGGTTCTTTTTCAATCAGGGCACAGCTGTTGGCTTGCTCCAATTCTGGCTTGCTGTCATTGTTCTGCATGCCTCAGCTTACTTTTGGTTTCTTGAGCAGTAATTTCCTAAATATTTTCTGGGTCTGAGTTGGTTTTGCCTTCTTCCTTCCCAAATTTTGTATTCTGATGCAATACAAACAAGAGTTTGGACAGAGTAGCTATTATGAAATAAAACGTACAACAAATAGGCGTTTGAAGCTCAGAAATCTACAGGTAACACGACCAAGGTGAGTTTTTGTGTTTTGGAAAAGAAAATGGAACACTTTGGCTGAGGTCACAGATATTAATAGCCTCCAAACTGAGTTTCCCTGCGATTTTCAGGTTAATTCCATCAGAATTCCACAGGCATTCAGCTGCAGGGGTGGATGAATCCAGGAACAGCCGGTTTCCTTGCGACTAAATCAAGCCCAATATCATTATGGATTCTTGCATTTCTTTGGCTTTTTCTCATTTCTCTTATGTATCATGGTTTGTAATAAATTTTCTGATGTGAGCTCTGGTTTTAAGGCTGGCATATTGGGTTCAGGGAACAAGAGGATGGTTCTTTTCAATCAGGGCACAGCTGTTGGCCTCCTCCAATTCTGGCTTGCTGTCAATGTTTTGAGTGCTTCAGCAAATTTGTGGATTCTAGTGTGTCAATTTACTAGATGTTTTTTGGGTCTGTGTTGGTTTTGCCTTCTTCCTTCCCAAATTTTGTATTCTGATGCAATACAAACAAGAGTTTGGACAGAGTAGGTATTATGAAATAAAAAACACAACAAATAGCCGTTTGAAGCTTAGAAATCTACAGGTAACACGACCAAGGTGAGTTTTTGTGTTTTGGAAAATCAAATGGAACACTTTGGCTGAGGTGACAGATATTAATTGCCTCCAAACTGAGTTTCACTGTGATTTTCAGGTTAATTCAGTCAGAATACCACAGGCAGTCAGCTGCAGGGGTGGATGAATCCTGGAACAGCGTGTTTCCTTCGAGTGAATCAAGCCCAATATCATAATGGATTCTTGCATTTCTTTGGCCTTTTTCTTATTTTTCTTATTTATCATGGTTTGTAATGAATTTTCTGAGGTGTGCTTTGGTTTTGAAGCTGCAATATGGAGTTCAGGATGCGGGGGAATGGTCTTTTTCCTTTTTTTTTTTTTTTTCTTGACAGGCAGAGTGGACAGTGAGAGAGAGAGACAGGGAGAAATTTCTTCCTTTGCCGTTGGTTCACCCTCCAATGGCCGTCGCGGCCAGTGTGCTGCGGCGGGCGCACCGCGCTGATCCGATTGCAGGAACCAGGAGCCAGGTGCTTTTCCTGGTCTCCCATGGGGTGCAGTGCCCCAGCACATGGGCCATCCTCCACTGCACTCCCTGGCCACAGCAGAGGGCTGGCCTGGAAGAGGGGCAACCGGGACAGAATCTGCACCCAGACCGGGACTAGAACCTGGTGTGCTGGGGCCGCTAGGTGGAGGATTAGCTTAATGAGCCGCGGAGCCGGCTGGGAATGGTCTTTTTCAAACAGGGCACAGCTCTTGGCCTGCTCCAATTCTGGCTTGCTGTCATTGTTTTGGGAGCCTCAGACGATTTGTGGTTTCTTGAGCGGCAATATCCTAAATGTTTTCTGCGTCTGAGTTGGTTTTGCCTTCTTCCTTCCCAAATTTTGTATTCTGCCACAATACAAACAAGAGTTTGGGCAGAGTAGCCATTTTGTAATGAAAAACACAGCAAATAGGCGTTTGAAGCTTAGAAATCTACAGGTAACACGACCAAGGTGAGTTTTTGTGTTTTGGAAAATCAAATGGAACATTTTGCCTGAGGAGACAGATATTAATTGCCTCCAAACTGAGTTTCACTGCGATTTTCAGGTGAATTCAGTCAGAATTCCACAGGCAGTCAGCAGGAGCGGTGGATGAATCCGGGAATAGCCGGTTTCCTGGCGACTAAATCCAGCTCAATATCATTATGGATTCTTGCATTTCTTTCGCTTTTTTCTCATTTTTCTTATTTATCATGGTTTGTAATGAATTTTTTGATGTGAGCTTTGGTTTTGAGGCTGGCATATTGAGTTCAGGTTACCAGAGGAAGGTTCTTTTTCAATCAGGGCACAGCTGTTGGCATGCTCCAATTCTGGCTTGCTGTCATTGTTTTGGGTGCCTCAGCTGACTTTTGGTTTCTTGAGTGGCAATTTACTCTATGTTTTCTGGATCTTAGTTGGTTTTGCCTTCTTCCTTCCCAAATATTTATTCTGACACGATACAACCAATAGTTTGGACAGAGTTGCCATTATGAATTAAAAAACACTACAAATAGGCCTTTGAAGCTTAGAAATCTACAGGTAACATAACCAAGGTGAGTTTTTATGTTTTGGAAAATCAAATGGAATACTTTGGCTGAGGTCACAGATATATATTGCCTCCAAAGTGAGTTTCACTGCGATTTTCTGGTTAATTCAGTCAGAATTCCACAGGCAGTCAGCAGGAGTGGTGGATGAATCTGGGAACAGCCGGTTTCCTTGCGACTCAATCAAGCCCAATATCATTATGGATTCTTGCATTTCTTTGGCTTTTTTCTCATTTTACTTATTTATCATGGTTTGTAATGAATTTTCTGATGTGAGCTTTGGTTTTGAGGCTGGCATATGGAGTTCAGGGTACCGGAGGAATACTCTTTTTCAAACAGGGCATAGCTGTTGGCCTGCTCCAAATCTGGCTTGCTGTCATTTCTTTGGGTGCCTCAGCTGACTTTTGGTTTCTTGAGCGGCAATTTCCTAAATGTTTGCTGGGTCTGAGTTGGTTTTGCCTTCTTCCTTCCCAAATTTTCTTTTCTGATGGCATGCAAACAAGAGTTTCGGCAGAGTAGCCATTATGAAATAAAAAACACTACAAATATGTGTTTAAAGCTTAGAAATCTACAGGTAATACGACCAAGGTGAGTTTTTGTGTTTTAGAAAATCAAATGGAACACTTTGGCTGAGGTTACAGATAGTAATTGCCTCCAAACTGAGTTTCACTGCGATTTTCAGGTGAATTCCGTCAGAATTCCACAGGAAGTCCGCTGGAGGGGTGGATGAATCCAGGAACAGCCGGTTTCCTTGTGACGAAATCAAGCTGAATATCATTATGCATTCTTGCATTTCTTTGGCTTTTTTCTCCTTTTTCTTATTTATCATGGTTCGTGATGAATTTTCTGATGTGAGCTTTGGTTTTGAGGCTGGCATATGGAGTTCAGGGCACAAGAGGAATGGTCTTTTTCAAACAGGGCACAGCTGTTGGCCTGCTCCAATTCTTGCTTCCCGTCATTGTTTTGGGTGCCGCGGCTGACTTCAGGTGAATTCAGTCACAATTCCACAGGCAGTCAGCTGTAGGGGTGGATGAATCTGGGCACAGCCGGTATCCTTGCGAATAAATCCAGCCCAATATCATTATGGGTTTTCTGGGTCTGAGTTGGTTTTGCTGTCTGCCTTCCCAAATTATCTTTTCTGATGCCATACAAACAAGAGTTTGGGCAGAGTAGCCATTATGAAATAAAAACCACAAGAAATAGGATTTTGAAGCTTAGAAATCTACAGGTAGCACGACCATGGTGAGTTTTTGTGTTTTGGAACATAAAATGGAACGCTTTGGCTGAGGTGACAGATATTAATTGCTACCAAACTGAGTTTCACTGCGATATTCAGGTTAATTCAGTCAGAATTCCACAGGCAGTCAGCTGGAGGGGTGGATGAATCTGGGAACAGCCGGTTTCCATGCGAATAAAACAAGCCTAATATCATTATGGATTCTTGCATTTCTTTGGCTTTTTTCTCATTTTTTATTTATCAAGGTTTGTAATGAATTTTCTGATGTGAGATTTGGTTTTGAGGCTGCAATATGCAGTTCAGGGAACCGGAGGAATGGCCTTTTTCTTTTTTTTTTTTTTTTTTTTTTTTTTTTTTTTTGACAGGCAGAGTGGACAGTGAGAGAGAGACAGAGAGAGAAAGGTCTTCCTTTGCCGCTGGTTCACCCTCCAATGGCCGCCGCTGCAGCCGGCGCACCGCGCTGATCCTGGCAGGAGCCAGGATCCAGGTGCTTTTCCTGGTCTCCCATGGGGTGCAGGGCCCAAGCACCTGGGCCATCCTCCACTGCACTCCCTGGCCATAGCAGAGAGCTGGCCTGGAAGAGGGGCAACCGGGACAGAATCCGGCGCCCCAACCGGGACTAGAACCCGGTGTGCCGGCGCCGCAAGGTGGAGGATTAGCCTATTGAGCCACGGCGCCGGCTCGGAATGACCTTTTTCAAACAGGGCACAGCTGTTGGCCTGCTCCAATTCTGGCTTGCTGTCATTGTTTTGAGTGCCTCAGCTGACTTTTGGTTTCTTGAGCAGCAATTTCCTGCATGTTTTCAGGGTCTGAGTTGGTTTTGCCTTCTTCCTTCCCAATTTTTGTATTCTGACGCCATGCAAACAAGAGTTTGGGCAGAGCAGCCACTTTGTAATGAAAAACACAGCAAATAGGCATTTGAAGCTTAGAAATCTACAGGTAACATGACCAAGGTGAGGTTTTGTGTTTTGGAAAATCAAATGGAACACGTTGGCTGAGGTGACAGATATAAATTGCCTCCAAACTGAGTTTCACTGCGATTTTCAGGTGAATTCAGTCACAATTCCACAGGCAGTCAGCTGGAGGGGTGGATGAACTGGGAACAGCTGGTATCCTTGCGAATAAATCCAGCCCAATATCATTATGGATTCTTGCATTTCTTTGTCTTTTTTCTCATTTGTCTTATTTATCATGGTTTGTAATGAATTTTCTGATGTCAGCTGTGGTTTTGAAGCTGCAATATGGAGTTCAGGGCACCGGAGGAATGGCCTTTTTCCATCAGGGCACAGCTGTTGGCTTGCTCCAATTCTGGCTTGCTGTCATTATTTTGGGAGCCTCAGCTGACTTTTGGTTTCTTGAGTGGAAATTTCCTAAATGTTTTCTGGGTCTGAGTTGGTTTTGCCTTCTTCCTTCCCAAATTTTGTATTCTGACGGCATACAAACAAGAGTTTGGACAGAGTAGCCATTATGGAATGAAAAACACAACCAATAGGCGTTTGAAGCTTAGAAATCTACAGGTAACACAACCAAGGTGAGTTTTTGTGTTTTGGAAAGTCAAATGGAACACTTTGGCTAGGTGACAGATATTAATTGCCTCCAAACTGAGTTTCACTGCGATATTCAGGTTAATTCAGTCAGAATTCCACAGGCAGTCACCTGGAGGGGTAGATGAATCCGGGAACAGCCGGTTTCCTTGCGACTAAATCAAGCCCAATATCATTATGGATTCTTGCATTTCTTTGGCTCTTATTTTTCTTATTTATCATGGTTTGTAATGAATTTTTTGATGTGCGCTTTGGTTTTTAGGCTGGCATATGGAGTTCAGGGCACAAGAGGAATGGTCATTATCAATCAGGGCATAGCTGTTGGCTTGCTCCAATTCTGGCTTGCTGTCATTGTTTTGGGTGCCTCAGCCGATTTGTGGTTTCTTGAGCGGCATTTTCCTAAATGTTTTCTGGGTCTGAGTTGATTTTGCCTTCTTCCTTCCCAAATTTTGTATTCTGATGCAATACAAACAAGAGTTTCGGCAGAGTAGCCATTATGAAATAAAAAACACAACAAACAAGCATTTCAAGGTTATACATGTACAGAAAACACGACCAAGGTGAGTTTTTGTGTTTTGGAAAATCAAATGGAACACTTTGAATGAGGTGACAGATATTAATTGCCTCCAAACTGAGTTTCACTGCGATGTTCAGGTTAATTCAGTCGAATTCCACAGGTAGCCAGATGGAGGGGTGGATGAATCTGGGAACAGCCGGTTTCCTTGCGACTGAATCAAGCGCAATATCATTATGGATTCTTGCATTTCTTTGGCTTTTTTCTCATTTTTCTTATTTATGATGGTTTGTAATGAATTTTCTGATGTGAGCTTTGGTTTTGAGTCTGCAAGATGGAGTTCAGGGCACCGGAGGAATGGCCATATTCAATCAGGGCACAGACCTTTGCTTGCTCCAATTCTGGCTTACTGTCATTGGTTTGGGGGCCTCAGCTGAGTTTGCTTTCTTGAGCGGCAAGTTCCTAAATGTTTTCTGGGTCTGAGTTGGTTTTGCCTTCTTCCTTCAAATGTTGCTTCTGACGCAATACAAACAAGAGTTTAGACAGAGTAGCCATATTGAAATAAAAAACACAACAAATAGGCGTTTGAAGCTTAGACATCTACTGGTAACATGACCAAGGTGAGTTTTTGTGTTTTGGAATATAAAATGGAACACTTTGGCTGTGGTGACAGATATTAATTGCCTCCAAACTGAGTTTCACTGTGATTTTCAGGTTAATTCAGTCAGAATTCCACAGGCAGTCAGCTGGAGGGGTGGATGAATCTGGGAACAACCGGTTTCCTTGCGACTAAATCAAACCTAATATCATTATGGAATCTTGCATTTCTTTGGATTTATTCTCATTTTTCTTATTTATCATGGTGTGTAATGAATTTTCTGATGTGAGCTTTGGTTTTGAGTCTGGAAGATGGAGTTCAGGGCAGAAGAGGATGAATCTTTTTCAATCAGGGCACAGCTCTTTGCTTGCTCCAATTCTGGTTTAATGTAATTGGTTTGGGTACCTCTGCTGACTTTTGGTTTCTTGAGCGGCAATTTCCTAAATGTTTTCTGGGTCTGAGTTGGTTTTGCCTTCTTCCTTTTCAAATTTTGTATTCTGACGCAATACAAAAAAGAGTTTGGTTAAAGTAGCCATTATGAAATAAAAACCACAACAAATATGCTTTTGAAGCTTAGAAATCTACAAGTAACTCGACCATGGTGAGTTTTTGTGTTTTGGAAAATCAAATGGAACACTTTGGCTGAGGTGACAGATATTAATTGCCTCCAAACTGAGTTTCACTGTGATTTTCAGGTTAATGCAGTCAAAATTCCACAGGTAGTCAGCTGGAGGGGGGGATGAATCTGGGAAGAGCTGATTTCCTTGAGACTAAATCCAGCCCAATATCATTATGGATTCTTGCATTTCTTTGTCTTTTTTCTCATTTGTCTTATTTATCATGGTTTGTAATGAATTTTCTGATGTCAGCTTTGGTTTTGAAGCTGCAATATGGAGTTCAGGGCACCGGAGGAATGGCCTTTTTCCATCAGGGCACAGCTGTTGGCTTGCTCCAATTCTGGCTTGCTGTCATTATTTTGGGAGCCTCAGCTGACTTTTGGTTTCTTGAGTGGAAATTTCCTAAATGTTTTCTGGGTCTGAGTTGGTTTTGCCTTCTTCCTTACCAAATTTTGTATTCTGACGGCATACAAACAAGAGTTTGGACAGAGTAGCCATTATGGAATGAAAAACACAACCAATAGGCGTTTGAAGCTTAGAAATCTACAGGTAAAACAACCAAGGTGAGTTTTTGTGTTTTGGAAAGTCAAATGGAACACTTTGGCTAGGTGACAGATATTAATTGCCTCCAAACTGAGTTTCACTGCGATATTCAGGTTAATTCAGTCAGAATTCCACAGGCAGTCACCTGGAGGGGTAGATGAATCCGGGAACAGCCGGTTTCCTTGCGACTAAATCAAGCCCAATATCATTATGGATTCTTGCATTTCTTTGGCTCTTATTTTTCTTATTTATCATGGTTTGTAATGAATTTTCTGATGTGCGCTTTGGTTTTTAGGCTGGCATATGGAGTTCAGGGCACAAGAGGAATGGTCATTTTCAATCAGGGCATAGCTGTTGGCTTGCTCCAATTCTGGCTTGCTGTCATTGTTTTGGGTGCCTCAGCCGATTTGTGGTTTCTTGAGCGGCATTTTCCTAAATGTTTTCTGGGTCTGAGTTGATTTTGCCTTCTTATTCCCAAATTTGGTATTCTGATGCAATACAAACAAGAGTTTCGGCAGAGTAGCCATTATGAAATAAAAAACACAACAAACAAGCATTTCAAGGTTATACATGTACAGAAAACACGACCAAGGTGAGTTTTTGTGTTTTGGAAAATCAAATGGAACACTTTGACTGAGGTGACAGATATTAATTGCCTCCAAACTGAGTTTCACTGCGATGTTCAGGTTAATTCAGTCGAATTCCACAGGTAGCCAGATGGAGGGGTGGATGAATCTGGGAACAGCCGGTTTCCTTGCGACTGAATCAAGCCCAATATCATTATGGATTCTTGCATTTCTTTGGCTTTTTTCTCATTTTTCTTATTTATGATGGTTTGTAATGAATTTTCTGATGTGAGCTTTGGTTTTGAGTCTGCAAGATGGAGTTCAGGGCACCGGAGGAATGGCCATATTCAATCAGGGCACAGACCTTTACTTGCTCCAATTCTGGCTTACTGTCATTGGTTTGGGGGCCTCAGCTGAGTTTGCTTTCTTGAGCGGCAAGTTCCTAAATGTTTTCTGGGTCTGAGTTGGTTTTGCCTTCTTCCTTCAAATGTTGCTTCTGACGCAATACAAACAAGAGTTTAGACAGAGTAGCCATATTGAAATAAAAAACACAACAAATAGGCGTTTGAAGCTTAGACATCTACTGGTAACATGACCAAGGTGAGTTTTTGTGTTTTGGAATATAAAATGGAACACTTTGGCTGTGGTGACAGATATTAATTGCCTCCAAACTGAGTTTCACTGTGATTTTCAGGTTAATTCAGTCAGAATTCCACAGGCAGTCAGCTGGAGGGGTGGATGAATCTGGGAACAACCGGTTTCCTTGCGACTAAATCAAACCTAATATCATTATGGAATCTTGCATTTCTTTGGATTTATTCTCATTTTTCTTATTTATCATGGTGTGTAATGAATTTTCTGATGTGAGCTTTGGTTTTGAGTCTGGAAGATGGAGTTCAGGGCAGAAGAGGATGAATCTTTTTCAATCAGGGCACAGCTCTTTGCTTGCTCCAATTCTGGTTTAATGTAATTGGTTTGGGTACCTCTGCTGACTTTTGGTTTCTTGAGCGGCAATTTCCTAAATGTTTTCTGGGTCTGAGTTGGTTTTGCCTTCTTCCTTGTCAAATTTTGTATTCTGACGCAATACAAAAAAGAGTTTGGTTAAAGTAGCCATTATGAAATAAAAACCACAACAAATATGCTTTTGAAGCTTAGAAATCTACAGGTAACTCGACCATGCTGAGTTTTTGTGTTTTGGAAAATCAAATGGAACACTTTGGCTGAGGTGACAGATATTAATTGCCTCCAAACTGAGTTTCACTGTGATTTTCAGGTTAATGCAGTCAAAATTCCACAGGTAGTGAGCTGGAGGGGGGGATGAATCTGGGAAGAGCTGATTTCCTTGAGACTAAATCAAGCCCAATACCATTATGGATTCTTGCATTTCTTTGGCTTTTTTCTCATTTTTCTTATGTATCATGGTTTGTAGTGAATTTTCTGATGTGAGCTTTGGTTTTGAGTCTGCAATATGGAGTTCAGGGCACAAGAGGAAGGTTCTTTTTCAAACAGGGCACAGCCATTTGCTTGCTCCAGTTCTGGCTTGCTGTCATTGTTTTGGGTGCCTCAGCTGATTTTTGGTGTGTTGAGTGGCAATTTCCTAAATGTTTTCTGGGTCAGAGTTGGTTTTGCCTTCTTCCTTCCCAAATTTTGTATTCTGACGCCATACAAACAAGAGGTTGGACAGAGTAGCCATTATGAAATAAAAAAAACACAAGAAATAGGAGTTTGAAGCTTAGAAATCTACAGGTAACACGACCAAGGTGAGATTTTGTGTTTTGGAAAATCAAATGGAACACTTTGGCTGAGGTGACACATATTAATTGCCTCCAAACTGAGTTTCACTGCGATTTTCAGGTTAATTCTGTCAGAATTCCACAGGCAGTCAGCTGGAGGGGTGGATGAATCCGGGAAAGATGGTTTCCTTGCGACTAAATCAAGCCCAATATCATTGTGGATTCTTGCATTTCTTTGGCTTTTTTCTCATCTTTCTTATTTATCATGGTTTGTAATGAATTTTCGGATGTGAGATTTGGTTTTGAGGCTGGCATTTTGAGTTCAGGGCACCGGAGGAATGGTCCTTTTCAAACAGGGCACAGCTGTTGGCCTGCTCCAATTCTGGCTTGCTGTCATTTTATTTTGGGTGCCTCAGCTTATTTGTGGTTTCTTGAGCGGCAATTTTCTGAATGTTTTCTGGGTCTGAGTTGCTTTTGCCTTCTTCCTTGTCAAATTTTGTATTCTGACGCCATAGAAAGAAGAGTTTGGGTAGAGCAGCCATTATGAAATAAAAAACACAACACATAGGCGTTTGAAGCTTAGAAATCTACAGGTAACACGACCAAGGTGAGTTTTTGTGTTTTGGAAAATCAAATGGAACACTTTGGCTGAGGTGACAGATATTAATTGCCTCCAAAAAGAGTTTCAATGCGATTTTCAGGTTAATTCAGTCAGAATTCCACAGGCTGTCAGCTGGAGGGGTGGATGAATCCGGGAACAACCGGTTTCCTTGCGACTAAATCAAGCCCAATATCATTATGGATTCTTGCATTTCTTTGGATTTTTCGCATTTTTCTTATTTATCATGGTTTGTAATGAATTTTGTGATGTCAGCTTTGGTTATGAGGCTGCAATATGGAGTTCAGTGCACTGGGGGAATGGTCTTTTTCAATCAGGGCACAGCTGTTAGTCTGCTCTAATTCTGGCTTGCTGTCATTGCTTTGAGTGCCTCAGCCGATTTGTGGTTTCTTGAGCGGCAATTTCCTACATGTTTTCTGGGTCTGAGTTGGTTTTGCCTTATTCCTTCCCAAAGTTTGTATTCTGACGCAATACAAACAAGAGTTTTTGCAGAGTAGCCATTTTGTAATGAAAAACATAGCATATAGGCGTTTGAAGCTTAGAAATCTACAGGTAACACGACCAAGGTGAGGTTATGTGTTTTGGATAATAAAATGGTCTGAGGTGACAGATATTAATTGCCCCCAAACTGAGTTTCACTGCGATTTTCAGGTGAATTCAGTCAGAATTCCACAGGCAGTCAGCTGCAGTGGTCGATGAATCCAGGAACAGCCGGTTTCCTTGAGACTAAATCAAGCCCAATATCATTATGCATTCTTGGAATTCTTTGGCTTTTTTCTCATTTTCCTTATTTTTCATGGTTTGTAATGAATTTCCTGATGTGAGCTTTGGTTTTGAGGCTGCAATATGGAGTTCAGGGCACCGGAGGAATGGTCTTTTTCAAACAGGGCACAGCTTTTGGCCTGCTCCAATTCTGGCTTGCTGTTATTGTTTTGAGTGCCTCAGCTGACTTTTGGTTTCTTGAGCTGCAATTTCCTACATGTTTTCTGGGTCTGAGTTGGTTTTGCCTTCTTCCTTCCCAAATTTTGTATTCTGACACAATACAAACAAGAGTTTGGACAGAGTAGCCATTATGAAATAAAAAACACTACAAATAGGCGTTTTAAGCTTAGAAATCTACAGGTAACACGACCAAGGGGAGTTTTTGTGTTTTGGAAAATACAATGGAACACTTTGGCTAGGTGACAGATATTAATTGCCTCCAAACTGAGTTTCACTGCGATATTCAGGTTAATTCAGTCAGAATTCCACAGGCAGTCCGCTGAAGGGGTGGATGAATCCGGGAACAGCCGGTTTCCTTGCGACTAACTCAAGCCCAATATCATTATGGATTCTTGCATTTTTTGGCTTTTTTCTCTGTTTTCTTTTTATCATGGTTTGTAATGAATTTTCTGATGTGAGCTTTGGTTTTGAGGCTGGCATATTGAGTTCAGGGCACCAGAGGAATGGTCTTTTTCAAACAGGGCACAGCTGTTGGCCTGCTCCAATTCTGGCTTGCTGTCATTGTTTTAAGTACCTCAGCCGATTTGTAGCTTCTTGAGCGGAAATTTTAAATGTTTTCTGGACAGAGTAGCCATTATGAAATAAAAAATACAACTAATAGGTGTTTGAATCTTAGAAATCTACAGGTAACACGAGCAAGGTGAGTTTTTGTGTTTTGGATAATAAAATTGTCTGAGGTGACAGATATTAATTGCCCCCAAACTGAGTTTCACTGCGATATTCAGGTTAATTCAGTCAGAATTCCACAGGCAGTCAGCTGGAGGGGTGGATGAATCCAGGAACAGCCGGTTTCCTTGCGACTAAATCAAGCCCAATATCATTATGGATTCTTGCATTTGTTTCCCTTTTTTCTCATTTTTATAATTTATCATGGTTTGTAATGCATTTTCTGATGTCAGCTTTGGTTTTGAGGCTGCAATATGGAGTTCAGGGCACCGGGGCAATTGTCTTTTTCAAACATGGCAGAGCTGTTGGCCTGCTCCAATTCTGTCTTGCTGTCATTGTTTTGAGTGCCTCAGCCGATTAGTGGTTTCTTGAGCGGCAATTTCCAAAATGTTTTCTGGGTCTGAGATGGTTTTGCCTTCTTCCTTCCCAAATGTTGTATTCTGACACAATACAAACAAGAGTTTGGGCAGAGTAGCTATTATGAAATAAAAAACACAACAAATATTCTTTTGAAGCTTAGAAATCTACAGGTAACACGACCAAGGGGAGTTTTTGTGTTTTGGAAAATCAAATGGAACACTTTGGCTGAGGTGACAGTTATTTACTGCCTCCAAACGGAGTTTCACTGCGATATTCAGGTTAATTCAGTCAGAATTCCACAGGCAGTCAGCTGGAGGGGTGGATGAATCCGGGAACAGCCGGTTTCCTTTGCGACTGAACCAAGCCCAATATCATTATGGATTCTTGCATTTCTTTGGCTTTTTTCTCATTTTTCTTATTTATCATGGTTTGTAATGAATTTTCTGATGTCAGCTTTGGTTTTGAGGCTGCAATATGGAGTTTAGGGCACCGGAGGAATAGTCTTTTTTAAACAGGGCACAGCTGTTGGCCTGCTCCAATTCTGGCTTGCTGTCATTGTTTTGAGTGCCTCAGCCGATTTGTGGTTTCTTGAGCGGCGATTTCCTAAATGTTTTCTGGGTCTGAGTTGGTTTTGCCTTCTTCCTTCCCAAATTTTGCATTCTGACGCAATACAAACAAGAGTTTGGGCAGAGTAGCCCTTATGAAATAAAAAACACTACAAATAGGCATTCGAAGCTCAGAAATCTACAGGTAACAGGACAAGATGAGGTTTTGTGTTTTGGCAAATAAAATGGAACACTTTGGCTGAGGTGACAGATATTAATGGCCTCCAAACCGAGTTTCACTGCGATTTTCAGGTTAATTCAGTCAGAATTCCACAGGCAGTCAGCTGGAGGTGTGGATGAATCTGGGTACAGCCAATTTCCTTGCGACTAAATCAAGCCCAATATCATTATGGATTCTAGCATTTCTTTGGCTTTTGTCTCATTTTTCTGATTTATCATGGTTTGTAATGAATTTTCTGATGTGAGCTTTGGTTTTGAGGCTGGCATATTGAGTTCAGGGCACCGGATCAATGGTCTTTTTCAAACAGGACACAGCTGTTGGCTTGTTGCAATTCTGGCTTGCTGTCATTGTTTTGCGTGCCTCAGCTGTTTTTGGTTTCTTTAGTGGCAATTTCCTACATGTTTTCTGGGTCTGAGTTGGTTTTGCCTTCTTCCTTCCCAAATTTTGTATTCTGACGTAATACAAACAAGAGTTTGGACAGAGTAGCCATTATGAAATAAAAAACACAACAAATATGCGTTTGAAGCTTATATATGTACATGTAACACGAGCAAGGTAAGTTTTTGTGTTTTCGAAAGTAAAATTGAACACTCTGGCTGAGGTGACAGATATTAATTGCCTCCAAAACCGAGTTTCACTGTGATTTTTTTGTTAATTCATTCAGAAACCAAAGACACTCAGTTGGGAGGTGTGGATGTATCTGGAAATAGCCGTTTACATGGCCATAATTCAAGCCCAAAATCCCTAAGAACTCCTGCATTTCTTTGGCTTTTTTCTCATTTTTCTTATTTATCATGGTTTGTAATGAATTTTCCGATGTGAGCTTTGCTTTTGAGGCTGGCATATTGAGTTCAGGGCACAAGAGGAAGGTTCTTTTTCAATCAGGGCACAGCTGTTGTCTTGCTGCAATTCTGGCTTGCTGTCATTGTTGTGGGTTCCTCAGCTGACTTTTGGTTTCTTGAGTGGCAATTTCCTAAATGTTTTCTGGGTCTGACACGGTTTTTCCTTCTTAATCCCAAATTTTGTATTCTGACGCAATACAAACAAGAGTTTGGACAGACTAGCAATGATGAAATAAAAAACAAAACAAATAGGCATTTGAAGCTTAGAAATCTACAGGTAAGAAGACTAAGGTGAGTTTTTGAGTTTTGGAAAATAAAATGGAACACTTTGGCTGAGGTGACAGATATTAATTGCCTCCAAACCGAGTTTCACTGCGATTTTCAGGTTAATTCAGTCAGAAACCACAGACACTCAGCTGGGAGGTGTGGATGAATCTGGAAACAGCCGTTTACATGGCAACAAATCAAGCCCAATATTACTAAGAACTCCTGCATTTCTTTGGCTTTTTTCTCATTTTTCTTATTTATCATGGTTTGTAATGAATTTTCTGATGTGAGCTTTGGTTTTGAGGCTGGTATATTGAGCTCAGGGCACAAGAGGAAGGTTCTTTTTCAATCAGGGCACAGCTGTTGGCTTGCTCCAATTCTGGCTTGCTGTCATTGTTGTAGGTTCCTCAGCTGACTTTTGGATTCTTGAGTGGCAATTTCCTAAATGTTTTCTGGGTCTGAGTTGGTTTTGCCTTCTTCCTTGCCAAATTTTGTATTCTGACGCAATACAAACAAGAGCTTGGGCAGAGTAGCCATTATGAAATAAAAAACAAAACAAATAGGCATATGAAGTTTTGAAATCTACAGGTAAGAAGACTAAGGTGAGTTTTTGAGTTTTGGAAGATAAAATGGAACACTTTGGCTGAGGTGACAGATATTAATTGCCTCCAAACCGAGTTTCACTACGATATTCAGGTTAATTCAGTCAGAAACCACAGATACTCAGCTGGGAGGTGTGGATGAATCTGGAAACAGCCGTTTACATGGCAATAAATCAAGCCCAATATTACTAAGAACTCCTGCATTTCTTTGGCTTTTTTCTCATTTTTCTTCTTTATCATGGTTTGTAATGAATTTTTTGATGTGAGCTTTGGTTTTGAGGCTGGTATATTGACCTCAGGGCACAAGAGGAAGGTTCTTTTTCAATCAGGGCACAGCTGTTGTCTTGCTGCAATTCTGGCTTGCTGTCATTGTTTTGGGTGCCTCAGCCGATTTGTGGTTTCTTGAGCGGCAATTTCCTAAATGTTTTCTGGGTCTGAGTCGGTTTTGCCTTCTTCCTTACCAAATTTTGTATTCTGATGCAATACAAGCAAGATTTTGGCAGAGTAGCCATTATGAAAGAAAAAAAAACACAGCAAATTGCCCTTTCAGGATTAGAAATCTATAGGCAACACGACCAAGATGAGTTTCTGTGTTTTGGAAAATTACATGGAACCCTTCTGCTGAGGGGACAGATTCTAATTCCCTCCAAATTGAGTGTGAGTGCGATTTTGAGGTGAATTCAATCAGAATTCCAAAGTCTGTCTGTGGAAGGGGGGGGGGATGAATCCGGAAACAGCCAGTTTCCTTCTGTCTAAATCCAGCCAAATACCACAAAGGACTCTTGAATTTCTTTGGCTTTCTCAGATTTCCCTTATTTATCATGGTTTCTAATGAATTTTCTGATGTGAGCTTTGGTTTTGAGGATGGAATATGGAGTTCAGGGCACTGGATTAATGGTCTTGTTCAATCAGGGCACAGCTGTTGGCTTGCTCCAATTCTGTCTTGCTTTCAAGGTTTTGGGTGCCTCAGCCGATTTGTGGTTTCTTGAGCGGCAATTTCCTAAATGTTTTCTGGGTCTGAGTTGGTTTTCCCTTCTTCCTTCCCACATTTTGTATTCTGACGCAATACAAACAAGAGTTTGGACAGAGTAGCCATCATGAAATAAAAAAAAAAAAAACAACAACAAATTAGCGTTTGAAGCTTATGAATCTAAGGGTAACATGACCAAGGTGAGTTTTTGTGATTTGGAAAATCAAATGGAACACTTTGGCTGAGGTGACTGATATTATTGCCTCCAAACTGAGTCTTACTGCGATTTTCAGGTTAATTCAGTCGGAATTCCACAGGCAGTCAGCTGGAACTGTGGATGAATCTGGGAGCAGCCGGTTTCCTTGCAACTAAATCAAGCCCACTATCATTATGGATTCTTGCATTTCTTTGGCTTTTTCTCCATTTTCTTATTTATCATGGTTTGTAATGAATTTTCTGATGTGAGCTTTGGTTTTGAGGCTGCAATATTGAGTTCAGGGCACAAGAGGAAGGTTCTTTTTCAATCAGGGCACAGCTGTTGGCTTGCTCCAATTCTGGCTTGCTGTCATTGTTTTGGGTGCCTCAGCCGATTTGTGGTTTCTTGAGCGGCAATTTCCTTAATGTTTTCTGGGTCTGAGTCGGTTTTGCCTTCTTATTCCCATATTTTGTATTCTGATGCAATACAAGCAAGATTTGGACAGAGTAGCCATAATGAAAGAAAAAAAAAAAAACACAGAAATTGCCCTTTCAGGATTAGAAATCTGCTGGCAACATGATCAAGATTAGTTTCTGTGTTTTGGAAAATGACATGGAACCCTTCTGCTGAGGGGACAGATTCTAATTCCCTCCAAATTGAGTGTGAGTGCAATTTTGAGGTGAAATCAATCAGAATTCCAAAGTCAGTCAGTGGAAGGGGGGGATGAATCTTTAAACAGCCAGTTTCCTTGTGTCTAAATCCAGCCAAATATCACTAAGAACTCGTGCATTTCTTTGGCTTTTGTCTCATTTTTCTGATTTATCATGGTTTCTAATGAATTTTCTGATGTGAGCTTTGGTTTTGAGGCTGGCATATTGAGTTCAGGGCACCGGATCAATGGTCTTTTTCAAACAGGACACAGCTGTTGGCTTGTTGCAATTCTGGCTTGCTGTCATTGTTTTGCGTGCCTCAGCTGTTTTTGGTTTCTTTAGTGGCAATTTCCTACATGTTTTCTGGGTCTGAGTTGGTTTTGCCTTCTTCCTTCCCAAATTTTGTATTCTGACGTAATACAAACAAGAGTTTGGACAGAGTAGCCATTATGAAATAAAAAACACAACAAATATGTGTTTGAAGCTTATATATGTACATGTAACACGAGCAAGGTAAGTTTTTGTGTTTTCGAAAGTAAAATTGAACACTCTGGCTGAGGTGACAGATATTAATTTCCTCCAAAACCGAGTTTCACTGTGATTTTTTTGTTAATTCATTCAGAAACCAAAGACACTCAGTTGGGAGGTGTGGATGTATCTGGAAATAGCCGTTTACATGGCCATAATTCAAGCCCAATATCCCTAAGAACTCCTGCATTTCTTTGGCTTTTTTCTCATTTTTCTTATTTATCATGGTTTGTAATGAATTTTCCGATGTGAGCTTTGCTTTTGAGGCTGGCATATTGAGTTCAGGGCACAAGAGGAAGGTTCTTTTTCAATCAGGGCACAGCTGTTGGCTTGCTCCAATTCTGGCTTGCTGTCATTGTTGTGGGTTCCTCAGCTGACTTTTGGTTTCTTGAGTGGCAATTTCCTAAATGTTTTCTGGGTCTGACACGGTTTTTCCTTCTTAATCCCAAATTTTGTATTCTGACGCAATACAAACAAGAGTTTGGACAGACTAGCAATGATGAAATAAAAAACAAAACAAATAGGCATTTGAAGCTTAGAAATCTACAGGTAAGAAGACTAAGGTGAGTTTTTGAGTTTTGGAAAATAAAATGGAACACTTTGGCTGAGGTGACAGATATTAATTGCCTCCAAACCGAGTTTCACTGCGATTTTCAGGTTAATTCAGTCAGAAACCACAGACACTCAGCTGGGAGGTGTGGATGAATCTGGAAACAGCCGTTTACATGGCAACAAATCAAGCCCAATATTACTAAGAACTCCTGCATTTCTTTGGCTTTTTTCTCATTTTTCTTATTTATCATGGTTTTTAATGAATTTTCTGATGTGAGCTTTGGTTTTGAGGCTGGTATATTGAGCTCAGGGCACAAGAGGAAGGTTCTTTTTCAATCAGGGCACAGCTGTTGGCTTGCTCCAATTCTGGCTTGCTGTCATTGTTGTAGGTTCCTCAGCTGACTTTTGGATTCTTGAGTGGCAATTTCCTAAATGTTTTCTGGGTCTGAGTTGGTTTTGCCTTCTTCCTTGCCAAATTTTGTATTCTGACGCAATACAAACAAGAGCTTGGGCAGAGTAGCCATTATGAAATAAAAAACAAAACAAATAGGCATATGAAGTTTTGAAATCTACAGGTAAGAAGACTAAGGTGAGTTTTTGAGTTTTGGAAGATAAAATGGAACACTTTGGCTGAGGTGACAGATATTAATTGCCTCCAAACCGAGTTTCACTACGATATTCAGGTTAATTCAGTCAGAAACCACAGATACTCAGCTGGGAGGTGTGGATGAATCTGGAAACAGCCGTTTACATGGCAATAAATCAAGCCCAATATTACTAAGAACTCCTGCATTTCTTTGGCTTTTTTCTCATTTTTCTTCTTTATCATGGTTTGTAATGAATTTTTTGATGTGAGCTTTGGTTTTGAGGCTGGTATATTGACCTCAGGGCACAAGAGGAAGGTTCTTTTTCAATCAGGGCACAGCTGTTGTCTTGCTGCAATTCTGGCTTGCTGTCATTGTTTTGGGTGCCTCAGCCGATTTGTGGTTTCTTGAGCGGCAATTTCCTAAATGTTTTCTGGGTCTGAGTCGGTTTTGCCTTCTTCCTTACCAAATTTTGTATTCTGATGCAATACAAGCAAGATTTTGGCAGAGTAGCCATTATGAAAGAAAAAAAAAACACAGCAAATTGCCCTTTCAGGATTAGAAATCTATAGGCAACACGACCAAGATGAGTTTCTGTGTTTTGGAAAATTACATGGAACCCTTCTGCTGAGGGGACAGATTCTAATTCCCTCCAAATTGAGTGTGAGTGCGATTTTGAGGTGAATTCAATCAGAATTCCAAAGTCTGTCTGTGGAGGGGGGGGGGATGAATCCGGAAACAGCCAGTTTCCTTCTGTCTAAATCCAGCCAAATACCACAAAGGACTCTTGAATTTCTTTGGCTTTCTCAGATTTCCCTTATTTATCATGGTTTCTAATGAATTTTCTGATGTGAGCTTTGGTTTTGAGGATGGAATATGGAGTTCAGGGCACTGGATTAATGGTCTTGTTCAATCAGGGCACAGCTGTTGGCTTGCTCCAATTCTGTCTTGCTTTCAAGGTTTTGGGTGCCTCAGCCGATTTGTGGTTTCTTGAGCGGCAATTTCCTAAATGTTTTCTGGGTCTGAGTTGGTTTTCCCTTCTTCCTTCCCACATTTTGTATTCTGACGCAATACAAACAAGAGTTTGGACAGAGTAGCCATCATGAAATAAAAAAAAAAAAAACAACAACAAATTAGCGTTTGAAGCTTATGAATCTAAGGGTAACATGACCAAGGTGAGTTTTTGTGATTTGGAAAATCAAATGGAACACTTTGGCTGAGGTGACTGATATTAATTGCCTCCAAACTGAGTCTTACTGCGATTTTCAGGTTAATTCAGTCGGAATTCCACAGGCAGTCAGCTGGAACTGTGGATGAATCTGGGAGCAGCCGGTTTCCTTGCAACTAAATCAAGCCCACTATCATTATGGATTCTTGCATTTCTTTGGCTTTTTCTCCATTTTCTTATTTATCATGGTTTGTAATGAATTTTCTGATGTGAGCTTTGGTTTTGAGGCTGGCATATTGAGTTCAGGCACAAGAGGAAGGTTCTTTTTCAATCAGGGCACAGCTGTTGGCTTGCTCCAATTCTGGCTTGCTGTCATTGTTTTGGGTGCCTCAGCCGATTTGTGGTTTCTTGAGCGGCAATTTCCTTAATGTTTTCTGGGTCTGAGTCGGTTTTGCCTTCTTATTCCCATATTTTGTATTCTGATGCAATACAAGCAAGATTTGGACAGAGTAGCCATAATGAAAGAAAAAAAAAAACACAGAAATTGCCCTTTCAGGATTAGAAATCTGCTGGCAACATGATCAAGATTAGTTTCTGTGTTTTGGAAAATGACATGGAACCCTTCTGCTGAGGGGACAGATTCTAATTCCCTCCAAATTGAGTGTGAGTGCAATTTTGAGGTGAAATCAATCAGAATTCCAAAGTCAGTCAGTGGAAGGGGGGGATGAATCTTTAAACAGCCAGTTTCCTTGTGTCTAAATCCAGCCAAATATCACTAAGAACTCGTGCATTTCTTTGGCTTTTGTCTCATTTTTCTGATTTATCATGGTTTCTAATGAATTTTCTGATGTGAGCTTTGGTTTTGAGGCTGGCATATTGAGTTCAGGGCACCGGATCAATGGTCTTTTTCAAACAGGACACAGCTGTTGGCTTGTTGCAATTCTGGCTTGCTGTCATTGTTTTGTGTGCCTCAGCTGTTTTTGGTTTCTTTAGTGGCAATTTCCTACATGTTTTCTGGGTCTGAGTTGGTTTTGCCTTCTTCCTTCCCAAATTTTGTATTCTGACGTAATACAAACAAGAGTTTGGACAGAGTAGCCATTATGAAATAAAAAACACAACAAATATGCATTTGAAGCTTATATATGTACATGTAACACGAGCAAGGTAAGTTTTTGTGTTATCGAAAGTAAAATTGAACACTCTGGCTGAGGTGACAGATATTAATTGCCTCCAAAACCGAGTTTCACTGCGATTTTTTTGTTAATTCATTCAGAAACCAAAGACACTCAGTTGGGAGGTGTGGATGTATCTGGAAACAGCCGTTTACATGGCCATAATTCAAGCCCAATATCCCTAAGAACTCCTGCATTTCTTTGGCTTTTTTCTCATTTTTCTTATTTATCATGGTTTGTAATGAATTTTCCGATGTGAGCTTTGCTTTTGAGGCTGGCATATTGAGTTCAGGGCACAAGAGGAAGGTTCTTTTTCAATCAGGGCACAGCTGTTGTCTTGCTGCAATTCTGGCTTGCTGTCATTGTTGTGGGTTCCTCAGCTGACTTTTGGTTTCTTGAGTGGCAATTTCCTAAATGTTTTCTGGGTCTGACACGGTTTTTCCTTCTTAATCCCAAATTTTGTATTCTGACGCAATACAAACAAGAGTTTGGACAGACTAGCAATGATGAAATAAAAAACAAAACAAATAGGCATTTGAAGCTTAGAAATCTACAGGTAAGTAGACTAAGGTGAGTTTTTGAGTTTTGGAAAATAAAATGGAACACTTTGGCTGAGGTGACAGATATTAATTGCCTCCAAACCGAGTTTCACTGCGATTTTCAGGTTAATTCAGTCAGAAACCACAGACACTCAGCTGGGAGGTGTGGATGAATCTGGAAACAGCCGTTTACATGGCAATAAATCAAGCCCAATATTACTAAGAACTCCTGCATTTCTTTGGCTTTTTTCTCATTTTTCTTCTTTATCATGGTTTGTAATGAATTTTCTGATGTGAGCTTTGGTTTTGAGACTGGCATATTGAGCTCAGGGCACAAGAGGAAGGTTCTTTTTCAATCAGGGCACAGCTGTTGGCTTGCTCCAATTCTGGCTTGCTGTCATTGTTGTGGGTTCCTCAGCTGACTTTTGGTTTCTTGAGTGGCAATTTCCTAAATGTTTTCTGGGTCTGACACGGTTTTTCCTTCTTAATCCCAAATTTTGTATTCTGACGCAATACAAACAAGAGCTTGGGCAGAGTAGCCATTATGAAATAAAAAACAAAACAAATAGGCATTTGAAGTTTTGAAATCTACAGGTAAGAAGACTAAGGTGAGTTTTTGAGTTTTGGAAGATAAAATGGAACACTTTGGCTGAGGTGACAGATATTAATTGCCTCCAAACCGAGTTTCACTACGATATTCAGGTTAATTCAGTCAGAAACCACAGATACTCAGCTGGGAGGTGTGGATGAATCTGGAAACAGCCGTTTACATGGCAATAAATCAAGCCCAATATTACTAAGAACTGCATTTCTTTGGCTTTTTTCTCATTTTTCTTATTTATCATGGTTTGCAATGAATTTTCTGATGTGAGCTTTGGTTTTGAGGCTGGTATATTGAGCTCAGGGCACAAGAGGAAGGTTCTTTTTCAATCAGGGCACAGATGTTGGCTTGCTGCAATTCTGGCTTGCTGTCATTGTTTTGGGTGCCTCAGCCGATTTGTGGTTTCTTGAGCGGCAATTTCCTAAATGTTTTCTGGGTCTGAGTCGGTTTTGCCTTCTTATTCCCATATTTTGTATTCTGATGCAAAACAAGCAAGATTTGGACAGAGTAGCCATTATGAAAGAAAAAAAAAACACAGAAATTGCCCTTTCAGGATTAGAAATCTGCTGGCAACAGGATCAAGATTAGTTTCTGTGTTTTGGAAAATGACATGGAACCCTTCTGCTGAGGGGACAGATTCTAATTCCCTCCAAATTGAGTGTGAGTGCAATTTTGAGGTGAAATCAATCAGAATTCCAAAGTCAGTCAGTGGAAGGGGGGGATGAATCTTTAAACAGCCAGTTTCCTTGTGTCTAAATCCAGCCAAATATCACTAAGAACTCGTGCATTTCTTTGGCTTTTGTCTCATTTTTCTGATTTATCATGGTTTGTAATGAATTTTCTGATGTGAGCTTTGGTTTTGAGGCTGGCATATTGAGTTCAGGGCACCGGATCAATGGTCTTTTTCAAACAGGACACAGCTGTTGGCTTGTTGCAATTCTGGCTTGCTGTCATTGTTTTGCGTGCCTCAGCTGTTTTTGGTTTCTTTAGCGGCAATTTCCTACATGTTTTCTGGGTCTGAGTTGGTTTTGCCTTGTTCCTTTCCAAATTTTCTATTCTGACGTAATACAAACAAGAGTTTGGACAGAGTAGCCATTATGAAATAAAAAACACAACAAATATGCGTTTGAAGCTTATATATGTACAGGTAACATGAGCAAGGTAAGTTTTTGTGTTTTCGAAAGTAAAATTGAACACTCTGGCTGAGGTGACAGATATTAATTGCCTCCAAAACCGAGTTTCACTGCGAATTTTTTGTTAATTCATTCAGAAACCAAAGACACTCAGTTGGGAGGTGTGGATGAATCTGGAAACAGCTGTTTACATGGCCATAATTCAAGCCCAATATCCCTAAGAACTCCTGCATTTCTTTGGCTTTTTTCTCATTTTTCTTATTTATCATGGTTTGTAATGAATTTTCCGATGTGAGCTTTGCTTTTGAGGCTGGCATATTGAGTTCAGGGCACAAGAGGAAGGTTCTTTTTCAATCAGGGCACAGCTGTTAGCTTTCTCCAATTCTGGCTTGCTGTCATTGTTGTGGGTTCCTCAGCTGACTTTTGGTTTCTTGAGTGGCAATTTCCTAAATGTTTTCTGGGTCTGACACGGTTTTTCCTTCTTAATCCCAAATTTTGTATTCTGACGCAATACAAACAAGAGTTTGGACAGACTAGCAATGATGAAATAAAAAACAAAACAAATAGGCATTTGAAGCTTAGAAATCTACAGGTAAGAAGACTAAGGTGAGTTTTTGAGTTTTGGAAAATAAAATGGAACACTTTGGCTGAGGTGACAGATATTAATTGCCTCCAAACCGAGTTTCACTGCGATTTTCAGGTTAATTCAGTCAGAAACCACAGACACTCAGCTGGGAGGTGTGGATGAATCTGGAAACAGCCGTTTACATGGCAATAAATCAAGCCCAATATTACTAAGAACTCCTGCATTTCTTTGGCTTTTTTCTCATTTTTGTTATTTATCATGGTTTGTAATGAATTTTCTGATGTGAGCTTTGGTTTTGAGGCTGGTATATTGAGCTCAGGGCACAAGAGGAAGGTTCTTTTTCAATCAGGGCACAGCTGTTGGCTTGCTCCAATTCTGGCTTGCTGCCATTGTTGTAGGTTCCTCAGCTGACTTTTGGATTCTTGAGTGGCAATTTCCTAAATGTTTTCTGGGTCTGAGTTGGTTTTGCCTTCTTCCTTGCCAAATTTTGTATTCTGACGCAATACAAACAAGAGCTTGGGCAGAGTAGCCATTATGAAATAAAAAACAAAACAAATAGGCATATGAAGTTTTGAAATCTACAGGTAAGAAGACTAAGGTGAGTTTTTGAGTTTTGGAAGATAAAATGGAACACTTTGGCTGAGGTGACAGATAATAATTGCCTCCAAACCAAGTTTCACTGCGATATTCAGGTTAATTCAGTCAGAAACCACAGATACTCAGCTGGGAGGTGTGGATGAATCTGGAAACAGCCGTTTACATGGCAATAAATCAAGCCCAATATTACTAAGAACTCCTGCATTTCTTTGGCTTTTTTCTCATTTTTCTTATTTATCATGGTTTGTAATGAATTTTCTGATGTGAGCTTTGGTTTTGAGGCTGGTATATTGAGCTCAGGGCACAAGAGGAAGGTTCTTTTTCAATCAGGGCACAGATGTTGTCTTGCTGCAATTCTGCTTGCTGTCATTGTTTTGGGTGCCTCAGCCGATTTGTGGTTTCTTGAGCGGCAATTTCCTAAATGTTTTCTGGGTCTGAGTCGGTTTTGCCTTCTTCCTTACCAAATTTTGTATTCTGATGCAATACAAGCAAGATTTTGGCAGAGTAGCCATTATGAAAGAAAAAAAAAAAAAACACAGCAAATTGCCCTTTCAGGATTAGAAATCTACAGGCAACTCGACCAAGATGAGTTTCTGTGTTTTGGAAAATGACATGGAACACTTCTGCTGAGGGGACAGATTCTAATTCCCTCCAAATTGAGTGTGAATGCGATTTTGAGGTGAATTCAATCAAAATTCCAAAGTCTGTCTGTGGAAGGGGGGGATGAATCTTTAAACAACCAGTTTCTTTGTGTCTAAATCCAGCCAAATACCACAAAGGACTATTGAATTTCTTTGGCTTTCTCAGATTTCCCTTATTTATCATGGTTTGTAATGAATTTTCTGATGTGAGCTTTGGTTTTGAGGCTGGCATATTGAGTTCAGGGCACAAGAGGAAGGTTCTTTTTCAATCAGGGCACAGCTGTTGTCTTGCTGCAATTCTGCTTGCTGTCATTGTTTTGGGTGCCTCAGCTGATTTGTGGATTCTTGTGTTCCAGTTTCCTAAATGTTTTCTAGGTCTGAGTCGGATTTGCCTTCTTATTCCCAAATTTTGTATTCTGATGCAACATAAGCAAGATTTGGACAGAGTAGCCATTATGAAAGAAAAAAAAAACACAGCAAATTGCCCTTTCAGGATTAGAAATCTATAGGCAACACGACCAAGATGAGTTTCTGTGTTTTGGAAAATGACATGGAACCCTTCTGATGAGCGGACAGATTCTAATTCCCTCCAAATTGAGTGTGAGTGCGATTTTGAGGTGAATTCAATCAGAATTCCAAGGTCTGTCTGTGGAAGGGGGGGATGAATCTGGAAACAGCCAGTTTCTTTGTGTCTAAATCCAGCCAAATACCAAAAAGGACTCTTGAATTTCTTTGGCTTTCTCAGATTTCCCTTTTTTATCATGGTTTCTAATGAATTTTCTGATGTGAGCTTTGGTTTTGAGGATGGAATATGGAGTTCAGGGCACTGGATTAATGGTCTTGTTCAATCAGGGCACAGCTGTTGGCTTGCTCCAATTCTGTCTTGCTTTCAAGGTTTTGGGTGCCTCAGCCGATTTGTGGTTTCTTGAGCGGCAATTTCCTAAATGTTTTCTGGGTCTGAGTTGGTTTTCCCTTCTTCCTTCCCACATTTTGTATTCTGACGCAATACAAACAAGAGTTTGGACAGAGTAGCCATCATGAAATAAAAAAAAAAAAAAAACAAATTAGCGTTTGAAGCTTATGAATCTAAGGGTAACACGACCAAGGTGAGTTTTTGTGATTTGGAAAATCAAATGGAACACTTTGGCTGAGGTGACTGATATTATTGCCTCCAAACTGAGTCTTACTGCGATTTTCAGGTTAATTCAGTCAGAATTCCACAGGCAGTCAGCTGGAGGGGTGGATGAATCCGGGAACAGCCGGTTTCCTTGCAACTAATTCAAGCCACTATGATTATGGATTCTTGCATTTCTTTGGCTTTTTTCTCTTTTTTCTTATTTATGATGATTTGTAATGAATTTTCTGATGTGAGCTTTGGTTTTGAGGCTGGCATATGGAGTTCAGGGCACAAGAGGAAGGTTCTTTTTCAATCAGGGCACAGCTGTTGGCTTGCTCCAATTCTGGCTTGCTGTCATTGTTTTGGGAACCTCAGCCGATTTATGGTTTCTTGAGCGGCAATTTCCTTAATGTTTTCTGGGTCTGAGTCGGTTTTGCCTTCTTATTCCCATATTTTGTATTCTGATGCAATACAAGCAAGATTTGGACAGAGTAGCCATAATGAAAGAAAAAAAAAAAAAAACACAGAAATTGCCCTTTCAGGATTAGAAATCTACTGGCAACGTGATCAAGATTAGTTTCTGTGTTTTGGAAAATGACATGGAACCCTTCTGCTGAGGGGACAGATTCTAATTCCCTCCAAATGGAGTGTGAGTGCAATTTTGAGGTGAAATCAATCAGAATTCCAAAGTCAGTCAGTGGAAGGGGGGGATGAATCTTTAAACAGCCAGTTTCCTTGTGTCTAAATCCAGCCAAATATCACTAAGAACTCGTGCATTTCTTTGGCTTTTGTCTCATTTTTCTGATTTATCATGGTTTGTAATGAATTTTCTGATGTGAGCTTTGGTTTTGAGGATGGCATATTGAGTTAGGGGACCGGATCAATGGTCTTTTTCAAACAGGACACAGGTGTTGGCTTGTTGCAATTCTGGCTTGCTGTCATTGTTTTGCGTGCCTCAGCTGTTTTTGGTTTCTTTAGCGGCAATTTCCTACGTGTTTTCTGGGTCTGAGTTGGTTTTGCCTTGTTCCTTTCCAAATTTTCTATTCTGACGTAATACAAACAAGAGTTTGGACAGAGTAGCCATTATGAAATAAAAAACACAACAAATAGGTGTTTGAAGCTTATATATGTACAGGTAACACGAGCAAGGTAAGTTTTTGTGTTTATGAAAATAAAATTGAACACTCTGGCTGAGGTGACAGATATTAATTGCCTCCAAAACCGAGTTTCACTGCGATTTTCAGGTTAATTCAGTCAGAAACCACAGACACTCAGCTGGGAGGTGTGGATGAATCTGGAAACAGCCGTTTACATGGCAATAAATCAAGCCCAATATTACTAAGAACTCCTGCATTTCTTTGGCTTTTTTCTCATTTTTCTGATTTATAATGGTTTGTAATGAATTTTCTGATGTGAGCTTTGGTTTTGATGCTGGTATATTGAGCTCAGGGCACAAGAGGAAGGTTCTTTTTCAATCAGGGCACAGCTGTTGGCTTGCTCCAATTCTGGCTTGCTGTCATTGTTGTAGGTTCCTCCGCTGACTTTTGGATTCTTGAGTGGCAATTTCCTAAATGTTTTCTGGTTCTGAGTCGGTTTTGCCTTCTTCCTTGCCAAATTTTGTATTCTGACGCAATACAAACAAGAGCTTGGGCAGAGTAGCCATTATGAAATAAAAAACAAAACATATAGGCATTTGAAGTTTTGAAATCTACAGGTAAGAAGACTAAGGTGAGTTTTTGAGTTTTGGAAGATAAAATGGAACACTTTGGCTGAGGTGACAGATATTAATTGCCTCCAAACCGAGTTTCACTGCGATTTTCAGGTTAATTCAGTTAGAAACCACAGACATTCAGCTGGGAGATGTGGATGAATCTGGAAACAGCCGTTTACATGGCAATAAATCAAGCCCAATATTACTAAGAACTCCTGCATTTCTTTGCCTTTTTTCTCTTTTTTCTTATTTATCATGGTTTGTAATGAATTTTCTGATGTGAGCTTTGGTTTTGAGTCTGGCATATTGAGTTCAGGGCACAAGAGGAAGGTTCTTTTTCAATCAGGGCACAGCTGTTGGCTTGTTCCAATTCTGTATGGTTTTAAGTTTTTGGGTGCCTCAGCGGTGTTTGGTTTCTTGAGAGGCAATTTTCTAAATGTTTTCTGGGTCTGAGTTGGTTTTGCCTTCTTGCTTCCCAAATTTTGTATTCTGACGCAATACAAACAAGAGTTTGGACAGAATAACGAATTTTCTGATGTGAGCTTTGGTTTTGAGACTGCAATATGGAGTTCAGTGCACAAGAGAATGGTTCTTTTTCAATCAGGGCACAGCTGTTGGCTTGCTCCAATTCTGGCTTGCTGTCATTGGTTTAGATGCCCCAGCCGATTTGAGGTTTCTTGAGCAGCAATTTCCTAAATGTTTTCTGGGTCTGAGTTGGTTTTGCCTTCTTCCTCCCCAAATTTTGTATTCTGACGCAATACAAATAAGAGTTTGGACAGAGTAGCCATTATGAATTAAAAAACACAACACATAGGCATTTGAAGCTTATAAATCTACAGGTAACACGAACAAGGTGAGTTTTTGTGTTTTGGAAAATAAAATGGAACACTTTGGCTGAGGTGACAGTTATATATTGCCTCCAAACTGAGTTTCACTGCGAATTTCAGGTTAATTTAGTCAGAAACCACAGATACTCAGCTGGGAGGTGTGGATGAATCTGGAAACAGCCGTTTACATGGCAATAAATCAAGCCCAATATTACTAAGAACTCCTGCATTTCTTTGGCTTTTTTCTCATTTTTCATATTCATCATGGTTTGTAATGAATTTTCTTGTGTGATCTTTGGTTTTGAGGCTGGCATATTGAGTTCAGGGCACCAGAGGAATGGTCTTTTTCAAACAGGGCTCAGCTGTTGGCTTCCTCCACTTCTGGCTTGCTGTCATTTTTTTGTGTCCCTCAGCCAATTTGTGGATTCTTGAGTGGTAATTTCCTAAATGTTTTCTGGGTCTGAGTTGGTTTTGCCTTCTTATTCCCAAATTTTGTATTCTGATGCAATACAAGCAAGATTTTGGACAGAGTAGCCATTATGAAAGAAAAAAAAAACACACCAAATTACCCTTTCAGGATTAGAAATCTACAGGCAACATGAGCAAGATGAGTTTCTGTGTTTTGGAAAATGACATGGAACACTTCTGCTGAGGGGACAGATAGTAATTCCCTCCAAATTGAGTGTGAGTGCGATTTTGAGGTGAATTGAGTCAGAATTCCAAACTCAGTCTGTGGAAGGGGGGGATGAATCTTTAAACAGCCAGTTTCCTTCTGTCTAAATCCAGCCAAATATCACAAAGGACTCTTGCATTTCTTTGGCTTTTTCACATTTCCCTTATTTATCATGGTTTGTAATGAAATTTCTGATGTGAGCTTTAGTTTTGAGGCTGGCATATTGAGTTCAGGGCACAAGAGGAAGGTTCTTTTTCAATCAGGGCACAGCTGTTGGCTTGCTCCAATTCTGGCTTGCTGTCCTTGTTTTGGGTGCCTCAGCTGACTTTTGGTTACTTGAGCGGCAATTTCCTAAATGTTTTCTGGGTCTGAGTTGGTTTTGCCTTCTTCCTTGCCAAATTTTGTATTCTGACGCCATACAAACAAGAGTTTGGGCAGAGTAGCCATTATGAAATAAAAAACACAACAAATAGGCATTGGAAGCTTAGAAATCTACAGGTAACTCAACCAAGGTGAGGTTTTGTGTTTTGGAAAATGAAATGGAAGACTTTGGCTGAGGTAACAGATATTAATTGCCTCCAAACTGAGTTTCACTGTGATTTTCAGGTGAATTCAGTGAGAATTCCACAGGCAGTCAGCTGGAGGGGTGGATGAATCCGGGAACAGCCGGTTTCCTTGCGACTAAATCTAGCCCAATATCATTATGGATTCTTGCATGTCTTTGTCTATTTTCTCATTTTTCTTATTTATCATGGTTTGTAATGAATTTGCTGATGTGTTCTTTGGTTTTGAGGCTGCAATATGGAGTTCAGGGAACCTGAGGAATGGTCTTTTTTAATCAGGGCACAGCTGTTGCCTTGCTCCAATTCTGGCTTGCTGTCATTGGTTTGGGTGCCTCAGCCAATTTTTCGTTTCCTCAGTGGCAATTTCCTAAATGTTTACTGGTTCTGAGTTGGTTTTGCCTTCTTCCTTCCCAAATTTTGTATTCTGAATAAATATAAACAAGAGTTTAGACAGAGCAGCCATTATGAAATTAAAAGCACAACAAATAGGCGTTTGAAGCTTAGAAATCTACAGGTAACACGATTAAGGTGAGTTTTTGTGTTTTGGAAAATAAAATGGAACACTTTGGCTGAGGTGACAGATATTAATAGTCTCCAAACTGAGTTTCACTGCGATTTTCAGGTTAATTCATTCAGAAGTCCACAGGCAGTCAGCTGGAAGGGTGGATGGATCTGGGAACAGCCGGTTTCGTTGTGACTGAATCAAGCCCAATATCATTATGGATTCTTGCATTTCCTTGGCTATTTTCTCATTTTTCTTTTTATCATGGTTTGTAATGAATTTTCTGATGTGAGCTTTGGTTTTGATGCTGGCATATTGGGTTCAGGGCACAAGAGGAAGGTTCTTTTTCAATCAGGGCACAGCCATTGGTTTGCTACAATTCTGTCTTGCTTTAAAGGTTTTGGGTGCCTCAGCGTTGTTGTTTTTTGATCCACATTTTCTGAATGTTTTCTGGGTCTGAGTTGGTTTTGCCTTCTTCCTTCCCAAATTTTCTGACGCAATACAAACAAGAGTTTGGACAGAGTAGCCATTATGAAATTAAAAACACAACATTACGCATTTGAAGCTTAGAAATCGATAGGTAACACGACCAAGGTGAGTTTTTGTGTTTTAGAAAGTGTCATGGAACACTTCTGCTGAGGGGACAATTTCTAATTCCCTCCAAAGTGAGTTTCACTGCGATTTCCAGGTTAATTCAGTCAGAAACCACAGACACTCAGCTGGGAGGTGTGGAAGAATCTGGAAACAGCAGTTTACATGGGAATAAATGAAGCCCAATATCACTAAGAACTCCTGCATTTCTTTGGCTTTTTTCTCATTTTTCTTATTTATCATGGTTTGTAATGAATTTTCTGATGTGAGCTTTGGTTTTGAGGCTGGCATATTGAGTTCAGGGCACAAGAGGAAGGTTCTTTTTCAATCAGGGCACAGCTGTTGGCTTGCTCCAATTCTGGCTTGCTGTCCTTGTTTTGGGTGCCTCAGCTGACATTTGGTTTCTTGAGTGGCAATTTCCTAAATGTTTTCTTGGTCGGAGTTGGTTTTGCCTTCTTCCTTCCCAAATTTTGTATTCTGACGCAATATAAACTAGAGTTTGGACAGAGTAGCCATTATGAAATAAAAAACACAACACATAGGCGTTTGAAACTTAGAAATCTATAGGTAACACAACCACGGTGAGTTTTTCTGTTTTGGAAAATCAAATGGAACACTTTGGCTGAGGTGACAGATATTAATTGCCTCCAAACTGAGTTTCACTGTGATTTTCAGGTTAATTCAGTGAGAATTGCACAGGCAGTCACCTGGAGGGGTGGATGAATCCAGGACTAGCCGGATTTCTTACGACTAAATCAAGCCCAATATCATTATGGATTCTTGCATTTCTTTGGCTTTTTTCTCTTTTTTCTTATTTATCATGGTTGGTAATGAATTTTTGATGTGAGCTTTGGATTTGAGGCTGCAATAAGAACTTCCGGGCACAAGAGAAATGTTCTTTTTCAATCAGGGCACAGCTGTTGGCTTGCTATAATTGTGGCTTGCTGTCATTGTTTTGGGTGCCTCAGCAAATTTGAGGTTTCTTGAGTGGCAATTTCCTAAATGTTTTCTGGGTCTGACACGGTTTTTTCTTCTTATTCCCAAATTTTTTATTCTGACTCAATACAAACAAGAGTTTGGACAGAGTAGCCATTATGAAATAAAAAACACAACAAATAGGCGTTTGAAGCTTATAAGTCTACTCGAAACACGACCAAGGTGAGTATTTGTGTTTTGGAAAATAAAATGGAACACTTTGTTGAGGTCACAGATATTAATGGCCTCCAAACTGAGTTTCACTGCGATTTTCAGGTTAATTCAGTCAGAATTCCACAGGCAGTCAGCAGGAGGGGTGGATGAATCTGGGATCAGCTGGTTTCCTTGCGACTAAATCCAGCCCAATATCAGAAAGGTCTCCTGTATTTCTTTGGCATTTTTCTCATTTTTTGATTTATCCTGCTTTGTAATGAATTTTCTGATGTGAGATTTGGTTTTGAGGCTGCAATATGGAGTTTAGGGCACAAGAGGAAGGTTTTTTTTTTTTTAAACAGGGCACAGCTCTTGGCTTGCTCCAATTCTGGCTTGCTGTCATTGTTTTGCATGCCTCAGCTCAATTTTGGTTTGTTGAGTGGCAATTTCCTAAATGATTTCTGGGTCTGAGTTGGTTTTGCCTTCTTCCTTCCAAAATTTTGTATTCTGTCGCATTACAAACAAGAGTTTGGACAGAGTAGCCATTTTGAAATAAAAAACACAACAAATAGGTGTTAGAAGCTTAGAAATCTACAGGTAACACGACCAAGGTGAGTTTTTGTGTTTTGGAAAATGAAATGGAACACTTTGGCTGAGGTTACAGATATTAATTGGCTCCAAACTGAGTTTCACTGCGATTTTCAGGTTAATTCAGTCAGAATTCCACAGGCAGTCAGCTGGAGGGGTGGATGAATCCGGGAACAGCCCATTTCCTTGCGACTGAATCAAGCCCAATGTCATTATGGATTCTTGCGTTTCTTTGGCTTTTTTCTCATTTTTCTTATTTATCATGGTTTGTAATGAATTTTCTGATGTCAGCTTTGGTTTTGAGGCTGTAATATGGCGTTCAGGGCACCAGAGGTATGGTCTTTTTCAAACAGGGCACAGCTGTTGTGCTGCTCCAATTCTGGCTTGCTGTCATTGTTTTGAGTGCCTCAGCTGATTTGTGGTTTCTTGAGCGGCAATTTCCTAAAGGTTTTCTGGGTCTGAGTTGGTTTTGCCTTCTTCCTTCCCAAATGTTGTATTCTGACGCAATACAAACAAGAGTTTGGGCGGAGTAGCCATTATGAAATAAAAAACACAACAAAAAGGCGTTTGAAGCTTAGAAAAATACAGGTAACACGACCAAGGTGAGTTTTTGTGTTTTGGAAAATAAAATGGAACACTTTGTTGAGGTCACAGATATTAGTAGCCTCCAAACTGAGTTTCACTGCGATTTTCAGGTGAATTCAGTCAGAAGTCCACAGGCAGTTAGCTGGAGGGGTGGATGAATCCGGGAACAGCCGGTTTCCTTGCGACTAAATCAAGCCGAATATCATTATGGATTCTTGCATTTCTTTGGCTTTTTTCTCCTTTTTCTTATTTATCATGGTTTGTAATAAATTTTCTGATGTGAGCTTTGGTTTTGAGGCGGCAATATGGCGTTCAGGGCACCGGAGGAATGGTCTTTTTCAAACAGGGTACAGATGTTGGTTTGCTCCAATTCTGGCTTGCTGTCATTGTTTTGGGTGCCTCAGCCGATTTGTGGTTTCTTGAGCCACAATGTCCTAAATGTTTTCAGGGTCTGAGTTGGTTTTGCCTTCTTCCTTCCCAAATTTTGTATTCTGATGGAATACAAACAAGAGTTTGGACAGAGCAGTCATTATGAAATAAAAAACACAACAAATAGGCGTTTGAAGCTTATAAGTCTACTCGAAACACGACCAAGGTGAGTATTTGTGTTTTGGAAAATAAAATGGAACACTTTGTTGAGGTCACAGATATTAATGGCCTCCAAACTGAATTTCACTGCGATTTTCAGGTAATTCAGTCAGAATTCCACAGGCAGTCAGCAGGAGGGGTGGATGAATCTGGGAGCAGCCGGTTTCCTTGCGACTAAATCCAGCCCAATATCAGAAAGGTCTCCTGTATTTCTTTGGCATTTTTCTCATTTTTTGATTTATCCTGCTTTGTAATGAATTTTCTGATGTGAGATTTGGTTTTGAGGCTGCAATATGGAGTTTAGGGCACAAGAGGAAGGTTTTTTTTTTAAACAGGGCACAGCTCTTGGCTTGCTCCAATTCTGGCTTGCTGTCATTGTTTTGCATGCCTCAGCTCAATTTTGGTTTGTTGAGTGGCAATTTCCTAAATGTTTTCTGGGTCTGAGTTGGTTTTGCCTTCTTCCTTCCAAAATTTTGTATTCTGTCGCATTACAAACAAGAGTTTGGACAGAGCAGCCATTATGAAATAAAAAACACAACAAATAGGTGTTAGAAGCTTAGAAATCTACAGGTAACACGACCAAGGTGAGTTTTTGTGTTTTGGAAAATGAAATGGAATACTTTGGCTGAGGTTACAGATATTAATTGCCTCCAAACTGAGTTTCACTGCGATTTTCAGGTTAATTCAGTCAGAATTCCACAGGCAGTCAGCTGGAGGGGTGGATGAATCCGGGAACAGCCCATTTCCTTGCGACTGAATCAAGCCCAATTTCATTATGGATTCTTGTGTTTCTTTGGCTTTTTTCTCATTTTTCTTATTTATCATGGTTTGTAATGAATTTTCTGATGTCAGCTTTGGTTTTGAGGCTGTAATATGGCGTTCAGGGCACCAGAGGTATGGTCTTTTTCAAACAGGGCACAGCTGTTGTGCTGCTCCAATTCTGGCTTGCTGTCATTGTTTTGAGTGCCTCAGCAGATTTGTGGTTTCTTGAGCGGCAATTTCCTAAATGTTTTCTGGGTCTGAGTTGGTTTTGCCTTCTTCCTTCCCAAATGTTGTATTCTGACGCAATACAAACAAGAGTTTGGGCGGAGTAGCCATTATGAAATAAAAAACACAACAAAAAGGCGTTTGAAGCTTAGAAAAATACAGGTAACACGACCAAGGTGAGTTTTTGTGTTTTGGAAAATAAAATGGAACACTTTGTTGAGGTCACAGATATTAATAGCCTCCAAACTGAGTTTCACTGCGATTTTCAGGTGAATTCAGTCAGAAGTCCACAGGCAGTCAGCTGGAGGTGTGGATGAATCCGGGAACAGCCAGTTTCCTTGCGACTAAATCAAGCCCAATATCATTCTTGATTCTTGCATTTCTTTGGCATTTTTCTCCTTTTTCTTATTTATCATGGTTTGTAATAAATTTTCTGATGTGAGCTTTGGTTTTGTGGTTGCAATATTGAGTTCAGGGCACCTGAGGAATGGTCTTTTTCAAACAGGGTACAGCTGTTGGCTTGCTCCAATTCTGGCTTGCTGTCATTGTTTTGGGAGCCTCAGCTGACTTTTGGTATCTTGAGCGGCAATGTCCTAAATGTTTTCTGGGTCTGAGTTGGTTTTCCCTTCTTCCTTCCCAAATATTGTATTCTGATGGAATACAAACAAGAGTTTGGACAGAGTAGTCATGATGAAATAAAAAACACAACAAATAGGCGTTTGAAGCTTATAAGTCTACTCGTAACGAGACCAAGGTGAGTTTTTGATTTTGGAAAATAAAATGGAACACTTTGGCTGAGGTGACAGATATTAATTGCCTCCAAACTGAGGTTCACTGCGATTTTCAGGTTAATTCAGTCATAATTCCACAGGCAGTGAGCTGGAGGGGTGGATGAATATGGGAACAGCCAATTTCCTTGCGACTAAATCAAGCCCAATATCATTATGGATTCTAGCATTTCTTTGGCTTTTGTCTCATTTTTCTTATTTATCATGGTTTGTAATGAATTTTCTGATGTGAGCTTTGGTTTTGAGGCTGCAATATGGAGTTCAGGGCACAAGAGGAAGGTTATTTTTCAAAAAGGGCACAGCTGTTGACTTACTCCAAGTCTGCCTTGCTGTCATTGGTTTGGGTGCCTCAGCTGACTTTTGGTTTCTTGAGCGGCAATTTCCTAAATGTTTTCTGGGTCTGAGAGGTTTTTACCTTCTTCCTTCCTAAATTTTGTATTGTGACGCAATACAAACATGAGTTCAGACAGAGTAGCGATTATGAAATAAAAAACACAACAAATAGGCGTTTGAAGCTTAGAAATCTACAGGTTCACGACCAAGGTGAGTTTTTGTGTTTTGAAAAATCAAATGGAACACTTTGGCTGAGGTGACAGATATTAATTGCCTCCAAACTGAGGTTCACTGCGATTTTCCGGTTAATTCAGTCATAATTCCACAGGCATCAGCTGGAGGGGTTGATGAATCCGGGAACAGCCGGTTTCCTTGCAACTGAATCAAGCCCAATATCATTATGGATTCTTGCATTTCTTTGGCTTTTGTCTCATTTTTCTTATTTATCATGGTTTGTAATGAATTTTCTGATGTGAGCTTTGGTTTTGAGGCTGCAATATGGAGTTCAGGGCACCGGAGGAAGGTTATTTTTCAAAAAGTGCACAGCTGTTGACTTCCTCCTATTCTGCCTTGCTGTCATTGTTTTGGGTGCCTCAGCCGATTATTGGTCTTTTGAGCGACAATTTACTACATGTTTTCAGGGTCTGAGTTGGTTTTGCTTTCTTCCTTCCCAAATGTTGTATTCTGACGCCATACAAACAAGAGTTTCGGCAGAGTAGCCATTATGCAATAAAATCACAACAAATAGGTTTTGAAGCTTATAAATCCATAGGTAACACGAGCAAGGTGAGTTTTTGTGTTTTGGAAAATAAAATGGAACACTTTGGCTGAGGTGACAGATATTAATTGCCTCCAAACTGAGTTTCACTGCGATTTTCAGGTGCATTCAGTCAGATCCACAGGCAGTCAGCTGGAGGTGTGGATGAATCCGGGAACAGCCGGTTTCCTTGCGACTAAATCAAGCCCAATATCATTCTTGATTCTTGCATTTCTTTGGCTTTTTTATCCTTTTTCTGATACAGCATGCTTTGTAATGAATTTTCTGATGTGAGCTTTGGTTTTGAGGCTGCAATATGGAGTTCAGGGCAACTGAGGAATGGTCTTTTTCAAACAGGGCACAGCTGTTGGCCTGCAGCAATTCTGGCTTGCTGTCATTGTTTTGAGTGCCTCAGCCGATTTGTGTTTTCTTGAGCGGGAATTTCCTAAATGTTTTCTGGGTCTGAGTTGGTTTTGCCTTCTTCCTTCCCAAATTTTGTATTCTGACGCCATGCAAACAAGAGTTTCGGCAGGGTAGCCATTATGAAATAAAAAACACCACAAATAGGCTTTTGAAGCTTAGAAATCTACAGGTAACACAACAAAGGTGAGTTTTTGTGTTTTGGAAAATAAAATGGAACACTTTGGCTGAGGTGACAGATATTAATTGCCTCCAAACTGAGTTTCACTGCGATTTTCAGGTTAATTCAGTCAGAATTGCACAGGCAGTCAGCTGGAGGGGTGGATGAATCTGGGAACAGCCGGTTTCCCTGAAACTAAATCCATTCCAACATCATTATGGATTCTTGCATTTCTTTGGCTTTTGTCTCATTTTTCTGATTTATCATGGTTTGTAATGAATTTTCTGATGTGAGCTTCGGTTTTGAGGCTGGCATATGGAGTTCAGGGCACAAGAGGAAGGTTCTTATTCAATCAGGGCACAGCTGCTGGGTTACTCCAATTCTGGCTTGCTGTCATTGTTTTGGTTGCCTCCGCCGATTTGAGGTTTCTTGAGCATCAATTTCCTAAATGTTTTGTTCGTCTGAGTTGGTTTTCCTTCTTCCTTCCAAAATTTTGTATTCTGACCAAATACAAAAAAGAGTTTGGACAGACTTGCCATTTTGCCATAAAAAAAAACACAATAAATAGGCGTTTGAAGCTTAGAAATCCACAGGTAATACGACCAAGGTGAGTTTTTGTGTTTTGGAAAATAAAATGGGACACTTTGGCTGAGGTGACAGATATTAATTGCCTCCAAACTGAGTTTCCCTGCGATTTTCCGGATAATTCCGTCAGAATTCCACAGGCAGTCAGCTGGAGGGGTGGATGAATCTGGGAATAGCCGGTTTCCTTTTGACTAAATCAAGCCCAATATCATTATGGATTCTTGCGTTTCTTTGGCTTTTTTCTCATTTTTCTTATGTATCATGGTTTGTAATGAGTTTTCTGATGTGAGCTTTGGTTTTAAGCTGGCATATTCAGTTCAGGGCACCAGAGGAAGGTTGTTTTTCAATCAGGGCACAGCTGTTGGCCTGCTCCAATTCTGGCTTGCTGTCATTGTTTTGGGTGCCTCAGCTGATTTGTGGATTCTTGAGTGGCAATATCCTAAATGTTTTCTGGGTCTGAGTTAGTTTTGCCTTCTTATTCCCAAATTTTGTATTCTGATGCAATACAGGCAAGATTTTGACAGAGTAGCCATTATGAAAGAAAAAAAAAACAAAGCAAATTGGCCTTTCATGTTTAGAACTGTACAGGCAACACAATCAAGATGAGTTTCTGTGTTTTGGAAAATGACTTGGACTCCTTCTGCCGAGGGGACAGATACTAATTTCCTCCAAATTGAGTGTGAGTGCAATTTTGAGGTGAATTCAATCAGAATTCCAAAGTCAGTCTGTTTAAGGGTGGGATGAATCCTGAAACAGCCAGTTTCCTTGTGTCTAAATCCAGCCAAATATCACAAAGGACACTTGCATTTCTTTGGCTTTTTCACATTTCCCTTATTTATCATGGTTTGTAATGAATTTTCTGATGTGAGCTTTGGTTTTGAGGCTGCAATATGGAGTTCATGGCACAAGAGAATGGTTCTTTTTCAATTGGGGCACAGTTGTTGGCTTGCTCCAATTCTGGCTTGCTGTCATTGTTTTGGGTGCCTCAGCTGACTTTTGGTTTCTTGAGGGTCAGTTTGCTGAATATTTTCTGGGTCTGAGTTGGTTTTCCCTTCTTCATACCCAAATTGTGTATTCTCATGCAATACAAGCAAGATTGTCGACAGAGTAGCCATTATGAATGAAAACAAAAAACACAGCATATTGGCCTTTCAGGATTAGAAATCTACAGGCAACATGACCAAGATGAGTTTCTGTGGTTTGGAAAATGATATGGAACCCTTCTGCTGAGGGGAGAGATACTAATTCATCCAAATTGAATGTGAGTGGGATTTTGAGGTGAATTCAATCAGAAGTCCAAAGTCAGTCTGTGGATGGGGGGATGAATCTGGAAACAGCCAGGTTCCTTTTGTCTAATCCCGCCAAGTATCACAAAGGACTCTTGCATTTCTTTGGCTTTTTCACATTTCCATTATTCATCATGGTTTGTAATGAATTTTCTGATGTGAGCTTTGGTTTTGAGGCTGCAGTATGGAGTTCACGGCACTGGAAGTATGGTCATTTTAAACAGGGTACAGCTGTGGCTTGCTCCAATTCTGGCTTGCCTTCATTGTTTTGGCTGCCTCAGCTGATTTTGGTTTCTTGAGCGGCAATTTTTTAAATGTTTTCTGGGTCTGAGTTGGTTTTACCGTCTTCGTATCCAAATTTTCTTTTCTGCTGCCATACAAACAAGAGTTTGGGCAGAATAGCCATTATGAAATAAAAAACACAACAAATAGGCGTTTGAAGCTTAGAAATCTACAGGTAACATGACCAAGGTGAGTTTTTGTGTTTTGGAAAATAAAATGGAACACTTTGGCTGAGGTGACAGATATTAATTGCCTCCAAACTGAGTTTCACTGCGATTTTCAGGTTAATTCAGTTAGAAATCCACAGGCAGTTAGCTGGAGGGCTTGATGAATCCGGGAACAGCCGGTTTCCTTGCGACTGAATCAAGCCCAATATTATGGATTCTTGCATTTCCTTGTCTTTTTTCTCATTTTTCTTATTTTTTATGGTTTGTAATGAATTTTCTGATGTGAGCTTTGGTTTTGAGGCTGCAATATGGAGTTCAGGGCAGAAGAGGTAGGTTCTTTTTCAATCAGGGTACAGCTGTTGGTTTGCTCCAATTCTGGCTTGCTATCATTGTTTTGGGTGCCTCAGCTGACTTTTGGTTTCTTGAGTGGCAATTTCCTAAATGTTTTCTGGGTCTGAGTTGGTTTTGCCTTCTTCCTTCCCAAATTATGTATTCTGATGCCATAGAAACAAGAGTTTCAGCAGAGTAGCCACTATGAAATAAAAAAGACAACAAATAGGCATTTAAACCTTCAAAATCTACCAGTAACATGACCAAAGTGAGTTTTTGTGTTTTGGAAAATCAAATGGAACACTTTGGCTGAGGTGACAGATAGTAATTGCCTCCAAACTGAGTTTCACTGCGATTTTCAGGTTAATTCAGTCAGAATTCCACAGGCTGTCAGCTGGAGGTGTGGATGAATCCGGGAATAGCCGGTTTCCTTGTGACTATTCAGGCCAAATGTCATTATGGATTCTTGCATTTCTTTGGATTTTTTTCTATGTTTTCTTATTTATCATGGATTGTAATGAATTTTCTGATGTGAGCTTTGGTTTTGAGGCTGCAATATGGAGTTCAGGGCACCAGAGGAATGGTCTTTTTCAAACAGGGCACAGCTGTTGGACTGCTTCAATTCTGGCTTGCTGTCATTGTTTTGGGTGCCTCAGCTGATTTTTGGTTTCTTGAGCGGCAATTTCCTAAATGTTTTCGGGGTCTGAGTTGGTTTTGCCTTCTTCCTTCCCAAATTATGTATTCTGATGGCACACAAACAAGAGTTTGGGCAGATTAGCCATTATGAAATAAAAAACACAAGAAATAGGCGTTTAAACCTACAAAATCTACTGGTAACTTGACCAAAGTGAGTTTTTGTGTTTTGGAAAATCAAATGGAACACTTTGGCTGAGGTGACAGATAGTAATTGGCTCCAAACTGAGTTTCACTGGGATTTTCAGGTGAATTCAGTCAGAATTCCACAGGCAGTGAGCTGGAGCAGAGGATGAATCCGGGAACAGCCGGTTTCCTTGTGACTAATAAGGCCAAATGTCACTATGGATTCTTGCATTTCTTTGGCTTTTTTCTCTGTTTTCCTGTTTATCATGGTTTGTAATGAATTTTCTAATGTGAGCTTTGGTTTGTGGCTGAATATGGAGTTCAGGGCACCAGAGGAATGGTCTTTTTCAAACAGGGCACAGCTGTTGGCCTGCTCCAATTCTGGCTTCCTGTCATTGTTTTGAGTACCTCAGCCGATTTGTGGATTCTGGGCGGCAATTTCCTAAATGTTTTCTGGGTCTGAGTTGGTTTTGCCTTCTTCCTTCCCAAATTTTGTATTCTGACGGCATACAAACAAGAGTTTCGGCAGAGTAGCCATTATGAAATAAAAAACACAACAAATAGGCGTTTGAAGCTTAGAAATCTACAAGTAACACTACCAAGGTGAGATTTGTGTTTTGCAAAATCAAATGGAACACTTTGGCTGAGGTGACAGATATTAATTGCCTCCAAACTGAGTTTCACTGCGATTCTCAGGTTAATTCAGTCAGAATTCCACAGGCAGTCAGCTGGAGGGGCGGATGATTCCGGAAACAGCCGGTTTCCTTGCGACTGAATCAAGCCCAATATCATTATGGATTCTTGCTTTTCTTTTCTTTTTTCTCCTTTTTCTTATTTATCATGGTTTGTAATGAATTTTCTGATGTGAGCTTTGGTTCTGAGGCTGGCATATTGAGTTCAGGGCAGAAGAGGAAGGTTCTTTTTCAAACAGGGCACAGCTGTTGGCTTGCTCTAATTCTGGCTTGCTGTCATTGCTTTGGGTGCCTCAGCTAACTTTTGGTTTCTTGAGGGGCAATTTCCTGAATATTTTCTGGGTCTGAGTTGGTTTTGCCTTCTTCCTTCTGAAATTTTGTATTCTGACGCCAAACAAACAAGAGTTTGGGCAGAGTAGCCATTATGAAATAAAAAACACAACAAATAGGCGTTTGAAGCTTAGAAATCTACAGGTAACATGACCAAGGTGAGTTTTTGTGTTTTGGAAAATAAAATGGAACACTTTGGCTGAGGTGACAGATATTAATTGCCTCCAAACTGAGTTTCACTGCGATTTTCAGGTTAATTCAGTCAGAATTCCACAGGCAGTCAGCTGGAGCAGAGGATGAATCCGGGAACAGCCGGTTTCCTTGTGACTAATAAGGCCAAATGTCATTATGGATTCTTGCATTTCTTTGGCTTTTTTCTCTGATATCCTATTTATCATGGTTTGTAATGAATTTTCTGATGTGAGCTTTGGTTTTGTGGCTGCAATATGGAGTTTAGGGCACCGGGGGAATGGTCTTTTTCAAACAGGGCACAGCTGGTGACCTGCTCCAATTCTGGCTTGCTGTCATTGTTTTGGGTGCCTCAGCCGATATGTGGTTTGTGAGTGGCAATTTCCTAAATGTTTTCTGGGTCTGAGTTGGTTTTGCCTTCTTCCTTCCCAAATTTTGTATGCTGACGCCATACAAATAAGAGTTTCGGCACAGTAGGCATTATGAAATAGAAAAACTCAACAAAAGGGGTTTGAAGCTTAGAAATCTACAGGTAACACGACCAAGGTGAGATTTGTGTTTTGCAAAATCAAATGGAACACTTTGGCTGAGGTGACAGATATTAATTGCCTCCAAACTGAGTTTCCCTGCGATTTTCAGGATAATTCTGTCAGAATTCCACAGGCAGTCAGCTGGAGGGGTGGATGATTCCTAGAACAGCCGGTTTCCTAGCGACTAAATCAAGCCCTATATCATTATGGATTCTTGCTTTTCTTTTGCTTTTTTCTCCTTTTTCTTATTTATCATGGTTTGTAATGAATGTTCTGATGTGAGCTTTGGTTCTGAGGCTGGCATATTGAGTTCTGGGCAGAAGAGGAAGGTTCTTTTTCAATCAGGGCACAGCTGTTGGCTTGCTCCAATTCTGGCTTGCTGTCATTGTTTTGCATGCCTCAGCTGACTTGATTTCTTGAGTGGCAATTTCCTAAATGTTTTCTGGGTCTGAGTTGGTTTTGCCTTCTTCCTTCCCAAATTTTGTATTCTGACGCCAAACAAACAAGAGTTTGGGCAGAGTAGCCATTATGAAATGAAAAACACAACAAATAGGCATTTGAAGCTTAGAAATCTACAGGTAACACGACCAAGGTGATTTTTTGTGTTTTGGAAAATAAAATGGAACACTTTGGCTGAGGTGACAGATATTAATTGCCTCCAAACTGAGTTTCACTGCGATTTTCAGGTTAATTCAGTCAGAATTCCACAGGCAGTCAACTGGAGGGGTGAATGAATCCGCGAACAGCCGGCTTCCATGTGACTAAATCAAGCCAAATAACATTACGGATTCTTGCATTTCTTTGGCTTTTTTCTCCTTTTTCTTATTTATCATGGTTTGTAATGAATTTTCTGATGTGAGCTTTGGTTTTGAGGCTGCAATATGGAGTTCAGGGAGCAAGAGGAAGGTTCTGTTTCAAACAGGGCACAGCTATTGGCCTGCCCCAATTCTGGCTTGCTTTCATTGTTTTGGGATCCTCAGCTGATTTGTGGTTTCTTGAGTGGCAATTTGCGAAATGTTTTCTGGGTCTGAGTTGGTTTTGCCTTCTTCCTTCCCAAATTTTGTATTCTGACGCCATACAAACAAGAGTTTGGGTAGAATAGCCATTATGAAATAAAAAACACAACAAATAGGCATTTGAAGCTTAGAAATCTACAGGTAACACGACCAAGGTGAGTTTTTGTGTTTTGCAAAATAAAATGGAACACTTTAGCTTAGGTGACAGATATTAAGTTTCTCCTATATGAGTTTCACTGCTATTTTGAGGTTAATTCAGTCAGAATTCCATAGGCAGTCAGCTGGATGGGTGGATGAATCCGGGAACAGCCGGTTTCCTTGCAACTATATCAAGTCCGATATCATTACAGATTCTTGCATTTCTTTGGCTTTTTTCTCATTTTTCTTATTTATAATGGTTTGTAATGAATTTTCTGATGTGAGCTTTGGTTCTGAGGCTGGCATATTGAGTTCAGGGTAAAAGAGGAAGGTTCTTTTTCAAACAGGGTACCGCTGTTGGCTTGCTCCAATTATGGATTGCTGTCATTGTTTTGGATGCCTCAGCCGATTTCTGGTTTCTTGAGTGGCAACTTCCTAAATGTTTTCTGGGTCTGAGTTGGTTTTGCCTTCTTCCTTCCCAAATTTTGTATTCTGACGCCATACAAACAAGAGTTTGGGCAGAGTAGCTATTATGAAATAAAAAACACAACAAATAGGCATTTGAAGCTTAGAAATCTACAGGTAACATGACCAAGGTGAGTTTTTGTGTTTTGGAAAATAAAATGGAACACTTTGGCTGAGGTGACAGATATTAATTGCCTCCAAACTGAGTTTCACTGCGATTTTCAGGTTAATTCAGTCAGAATTCCACAGGCAGTGAGCTGGAGCAGAGGATGAATCCAGCGACAGCCGGTTTCCTTGTGACTAATAAGGCCAAATGTCATTATGGATTCTTGCATTTCTTTGGCTTTTTTCTCTGATATCCTATTTATCATGGTTTGTAATGAATTTTCTGATGTGAGCTTTGGTTTTGTGGCTGCAATATGGAGTTTAGGGCACCGGGGGAATGGTCTTTTTCAAACAGGGCACAGCTGGTGACCTGCTCCAATTCTGGCTTGCTGTCATTGTTTTGGGTGCCTCAGCCGATATGTGGTTTGTGAGTGGCAATTTCCTAAATGTTTTCTGGGTCTGAGTTGGTTTTGCCTTCTTCCTTCCCAAATTTTGTATGCTGACGCCATACAAATAAGAGTTTCGGCACAGTAGGCATTATGAAATAGAAAAACTCAACAAAAGGGGTTTGAAGCTTAGAAATCTACAGGTAACACGACCAAGGTGAGATTTGTGTTTTGCAAAATCAAATGGAACACTTTGGCTGAGGTGACAGATATTAATTGCCTCCAAACTGAGTTTCCCTGCGATTTTCAGGATAATTCTGTCAGAATTCCACAGGCAGTCAGCTGGAGGGGTGGATGATTCCTAGAACAGCCGGTTTCCTAGCGACTAAATCAAGCCCTATATCATTATGGATTCTTGCTTTTCTTTTGCTTTTTTCTCCTTTTTCTTATTTATCATGGTTTGTAATGAATGTTCTGATGTGAGCTTTGGTTCTGAGGCTGGCATATTGAGTTCTGGGCAGAAGAGGAAGGTTCTTTTTCAATCAGGGCACAGCTGTTGGCTTGCTCCAATTCTGGCTTGCTGTCATTGTTTTGCATGCCTCAGCTGACTTGATTTCTTGAGTGGCAATTTCCTAAATGTTTTCTGGGTCTGAGTTGGTTTTGCCTTCTTCCTTCCCAAATTTTGTATTCTGACGCCAAACAAACAAGAGTTTGGGCAGAGTAGCCATTATGAAATGAAAAACACAACAAATAGGCATTTGAAGCTTAGAAATCTACAGGTAACACGACCAAGGTGATTTTTTGTGTTTTGGAAAATAAAATGGAACACTTTGGCTGAGGTGACAGATATTAATTGCCTCCAAACTGAGTTTCACTGCGATTTTCAGGTTAATTCAGTCAGAATTCCACAGGCAGTCAACTGGAGGGGTGAATGAATCCGCGAACAGCCGGCTTCCATGTGACTAAATCAAGCCAAATAACATTACGGATTCTTGCATTTCTTTGGCTTTTTTCTCCTTTTTCTTATTTATCATGGTTTGTAATGAATTTTCTGATGTGAGCTTTGGTTTTGAGGCTGCAATATGGAGTTCAGGGAGCAAGAGGAAGGTTCTGTTTCAAACAGGGCACAGCTATTGGCCTGCCCCAATTCTGGCTTGCTTTCATTGTTTTGGGATCCTCAGCTGATTTGTGGTTTCTTGAGTGGCAATTTGCAAAATGTTTTCTGGGTCTGAGTTGGTTTTGCCTTCTTCCTTCCCAAATTTTGTATTCTGACGCCATACAAACAAGAGTTTGGGTAGAATAGCCATTATGAAATAAAAAACACAACAAATAGGCATTTGAAGCTTAGAAATCTACAGGTAACATGACCAAGGTGAGTTTTTGTGTTTTGCAAAATAAAATGGAACACTTTAGCTTAGGTGACAGATATTAAGTTTCTCCTATATGAGTTTCACTGCTATTTTGAGGTTAATTCAGTCAGAATTCCATAGGCAGTCAGCTGGATGGGTGGATGAATCCGGGAACAGCCGGTTTCCTTGCAACTATATCAAGTCCGATATCATTACAGATTCTTGCATTTCTTTGGCTTTTTTCTCATTTTTCTTATTTATAATGGTTTGTAATGAATTTTCTGATGTGAGCTTTGGTTCTGAGGCTGGCATATTGAGTTCAGGGTAAAAGAGGAACGTTTTTTTCAAACAGGGTACCGCTGTTGGCTTGCTCCAATTATGGATTGCTGTCATTGTTTTGGATGCCTCAGCCGATTTCTGGTTTCTTGAGTGGCAACTTCCTAAATGTTTTCTGGGTCTGAGTTGGTTTTGCCTTCTTCCTTCCCAAATTTTGTATTCTGACGCCATACAAACAAGAGTTTGGGCAGAGTAGCTATTATGAAATAAAAAACACAACAAATAGGCATTTGAAGCTTAGAAATCTACAGGTAACATGACCAAGGTGAGTTTTTGTGTTTTGGAAAATAAAATGGAACACTTTGGCTGAGGTGACAGATATTAATTGCCTCCAAACTGAATTTCACTGCGATTTTCAGGTTAATTCAGTCAGAATTCCACAGGCAGTGAGCTGGAGCAGAGGATGAATCCGGGAACAGCCGGTTTCCTTGTGACTAATAAGGCCAAATGTCATTATGGATTCTTGCATTTCTTTGGCTTTTTTCTCTGATTTCCTATTTATCATTGTTTGTAATGAATTTTCTGATGTGAGCTTTGGTTTTATGGCTGCAATATGGAGTTCAGAGCACCGGGGGAATGGTCTTTTTCAAACAGGGCACAGCAGTTGGCCTGCTCCAATTCTGGCTTGCTGTCATTGCTTTGGGTGCCTCAGCCGATATGTGGTTTGTGAGCGGCAATTTCCTAAATGTTTTCTGGGTCCGAGTTGGTTTTGCCTTCTTCCTACCCAAATTTTGTATTCTGACGCCATACAAACAAGAGTTTCGGCAGAGTAGCCATTATGAAATAGAAAAACACAACAAATAGGCGTTTGAAGCTTAGAAATCTACAGGTAACACGACCAAGGTGAGATTTTTGTTTTGCAAAATCAAATGGAACACTTTGGCTGAGGTTACAGATATTAATTGCCTCCAAACTGAGCTTCACTGCGATTTTCAGGTTAATTCAGTCAGAATTCCACAGGCAGTCAACTGGAGGGGTGAATGAATCCGCGAACAGCCGGCTTTCATGTGACTAAATCAAGCCCAATAACATTACGGATTCTTGCATTTCTTTGGCTTTTTTCTCCTTTTTCTTATTTATCATGGTTTGTAATGAATTTTCTGATATGAGCTTTGGTTTTGAGGCTGCAAAATGGAGTTCAGGGAGCAAGAGGAATGTTCTGTTTCAAACAGGGCACAGCTATTGGCCTGCCTCAATTCTGGCTTGCTGTCATTGCTTTGAGTGCCTCAGCCGATTTGTGGTTTCTTGAGTGGCAATTTGCTAAATGTTTTCTGGGTCTGAGTTGTTTTTCCCTTCTTCCTTCCCAAATTTTGTATTCTGACGCCATACAAACAAGAGTTTGGGTAGAATAGCCATTATGAAATAAAAAACACAACAAATAGGCATTTGAAGTTTAGAAATCTACAGGTAACACGACCAAGGTGAGTTTTTGTATTTTGCAAAATAAAATGGAACACTTTAGCTGAGGTGACAAATATTAATTGTCTCCAAAATGAGTTTCACTGCTATTTTGAGGTTAATTCAGTCAAAATTCCATAGGCAGTCAGCTGGAGGGGTGGATGAATCCGGGAGCAGCCGGTTTCCTTGCGACTATATAAAGCCCGATATCATTACGGATTCTTGCATTTCTTTGTCTTTTTTCTCCTTTTTCTTATTTATCATGGTTTGTAATGAATTTTCTGATGTGAGCTTTGGTTCTGAGGCTGGCATATTGAGTTCAGGGTAAAAGAGGAAGGTTCTTTTTAAAACAGGGTACAGCTGTTGGCTTGCTCCACTTCTGGCTTGCTGTCATTGTTGTGGGTGCCTCAGCTGACTTGGTTTCTTGAGTGGCAATTTCCTAAATGTTTTCTGGGCCTGAGTTGGTTTTGCCATCTTCCTTCCCAATTTTTGTATTCTGATGCAATACAAGCAAGATTTTGGACAGAGTAGCCATTATGAAAGAAAAAAAAAAAAAACACAGCAAATTGACCTTTCAGGATTAGAAATCCATAGGCAACAAAACCAAGGTGAGATTCTGTGTTTTGGAAAATGACATGGAACGCTTCTGCTGAGGGGACAGATTCTAATGCCCTCCAAATGGAGTGTGAGAGCGATTTTGAGGTGAATTCAATCAGAATTCCAAAGTCAGTCTGTGGAAGGGGGGGATGAATCTGGAAACAGCCAGTTTCTTTGTGTCTAAATCCTGCCAAATATCACAAAGGACTCTTGCATTTCTTTGGCTTTTTCACATTTCCCTTATTTATCATGGTTTCTAATGAATTTTCTGATGTGAGCTTTGCTTTTGAGGCTGGCATATTGAGTTCAGCGCACAAGAGGAAGGTTCTTTTTCAATCAGGGCACAGCTGTTGGCTTGCTCCACTTCTGGCTTGCTGTCATTGTTTTGGGTGCCTCAGCAGATTTGTGGTTTCTTGTGTGGCAATTTCCTAAATGTTTTCGGGGTCTGAGTTGGTTTTGTCTTCTGCCTTCCCAAATTTTGTATTCTGATGCAATACAAGCAAGATATTGGACAGAGTAGCCATTATGAAAGAAAAAAAAAAAAAACACAGCAAATTGCCCTTTCAGGATTAGAAATCCATAGGCAACACAACCAAGATGAGGTTCTGTGTTTTGGAAAATGACATGGAACGCTTCTGCTGAGGGGACAGATTCTAATTCCCTCCAAATGGAGTGTGAGAGCGATTTTGAGGTGAATTCAATCAGAATTCCAAAGTCAGTCTGTGGAAGGGGGGGATGAATCTGGAAACAGCCAGTTTCTTTGTGTCTAAATCCTGCCAAATATCACAAAGGACTCTTGCATTTCTTTGGCTTTTTCACATTTCCCTAATTTATCATGGTTTGTAATGAATTTTCTGCTGTGAGCTTTGGTTTTGAGGCTGCAATATAGAGTTCAGGGCACCTGAGGAATGGTCTTTTTCAAAGAGGGCACAGCTGTTGGTGTGCTCCAATTCTGGCTATTGTCTTTGTTTTGGGTGCCTCAGCTGAAATTTGGTTTCTTGAGTTTCACTGCGATTGTCAGGTTAATTCAGTCAGAATTCCACAGGCAGTCAGCTTTAGTGGTGGATGAATCTGGGAACAGCCGGTTTCCTTGCAACTAAATCAAACCCAATATCATTATGGATTCTTGCATTTTTTTGGCTTTTTTCTCTTTTTTCTTATTTATCATGGTTTGTAATGAATTTTCTGATGTGAGCTTTGGTTTTGAGGCTGGCATATTGAGTTCAGGGCACAAGAGGAAGGTTGTTTTTCAATCAGGGCACAGCTGTTGGCTTGCTCCACTTCTGGCTTGCTGTCATTGTTTTGAGTGCCTCAGCTGATTTGTGGTTTCTTGTGTGGCAATTTGCAAAATGTTTTCAGGGTCTGAGTTGGCTTTGCCTTCTTCCTTCCCAAATTTTGTATTCTGATGCAATGCAAAGAAGAGTTTGTACAGAATAGCCATTATGAAAGAAAAAACACAACAAATAGGCATTTGAAGCTTAGAAATCTACAGGTAACATGACCAAGGTGAGTTTTTGTGTTTACGAAAATAAAATGGAACACTTTGGCTGAGGTGACAGATATTAATTGCCTCCAAACTGAGTTTCACTGTGATTTTCAGGTTAATTCAGTCAGAATTCCACAGGCTGTCAGCTGGAGGGGTGGATGTATCTGGGAACAGCCGGTTTCCTAGCGACTAAATCAAGCCCTATATCATTATGGATTCTTGCATTTCTTTGGCTTTTTTCTCTTTTTTCTTATTTATCTTCGCTTGTAATGAATTTTCTGATGTGAGCTTTGGTTTTGAGGCTGGCATATGGAGTTCAGGGCACAAGAGGAAGGTTCTTTTTCAATCAGGGCACAGCTGTTGGCTTGCTCCACTTCTGGCTTGCTGTCATTGTTTTGGGTGCCTCAGCTGATTTGTGGTTTCTTGTGTGGCAATTTCCTAAATGTTTTCTGTGTCTGAGTTGGTTTTGCCTTCTTCTTTCCCAAATTTTGTATTCTGATGCAATACAAGCAAGATTTTGGACAGAGTAGCCATTATGAAAGAAAAAAAAAAAACACAGCAAATTGACCTTTCAGGATTAGAAATCCATAGGCAACACAACCAAGATGAGATTCTGTGTTTTGGAAAATGACATGGAACGCTTCTGCTGAGGTGACAGATTCTAATTCCCTCCAAATGGAGTGTGAGAGCGATCTTGAGGTGAATTCAATCAGAATTCCAAAGTCAGTCTGTGGAAGGGGGGGATGAATCTGGAAACAGCCAGTTTCTTTGTGTCTAAATCCTGCCAAATATCACAAAGGACTCTTGCATTTCTTTGGCTTTTTCACATTTCCCTTATTTATCATGGTTTGTAATGAATTTTCTGATGTGAGCTTTGGTTTTGAGGCTGGCATATTGAGTTCAGGGCACAAGAGGAAGGTTCTTTTTCAATCAGGGCACAGCTGTTGGCTTGCTCCACTTCTGGCTTGCTGTCATTGTTTTGAGTGCCTCAGCTGATTTGTGGTTTCTTGTGTGGCAATTTCCCAAATGTTTTCAGGGTCTGAGTTGGCTTTGCCTTCTTCCTTCCCAAATTTTGTATTCTGATGCAATGCAAAGAAGAGTTTGTACAGAATAGCCATTACGAAAGAAAAAACACAACTAATAGGCGTTTGAAGCTTAGAAATCTACAAGTAACACTACCAAGGTGAGTTTTTGTGTTTTGGAAAATCAAATGGAACACTTTGGCTGAGGTGACAGATATTAATTGCCTCCAAACTGAGTTTCACTGTGATTTTCAGGTTAATTCAGTCAGAATTCCACAGGCAGTCAGCTGGAGGGGTGGATGAATCCGGGAACAGCCGGTTTCCTAGCGACTAAATCAAGCCCTATATCATTATGGATTCTTGCATGTTTTTGGCTTTTTTCTCTTTTTTCTTATTTATCATGGTTTGTAATGAATTTTCTGATGTGAGCTTTGGTTTTGAGGCTGGCATATTGAGTTCAGGGCACAAGAGGAAGGTTCTTTTTCAATCAGGGCACAGCTGTTGGCTTGCTCCTCTTCTGGCTTGCTGTCATTGTTTTGGGTGCCTCAGTGACTTTTGGCTTCTTGAGCGGCAATTTCCTAAATATTTTCTGGGTCTGATTTGGTGTTGCCTTCTTCCTTCCCAAATTTTGTATTCTGATGCAATACAAACAAGAGTTTGGACAGAGTAGCCATTATGAAATAAAACACACAACAAATAGGATGTTGAAACTTAGACATCTACAGGTAAAACAACCAAGGTGAGTTTTTCTGTTTTGGAAAATCAAATGGAACACTTTGGCTGAGGTGACAGATATTAATTGCCTCCAAACTGAGTTTCACTGCGATTTTCAGGTTAATTCAGTCAGAATTCCACAGGCCGTCAGCTTGAGGGGTGAATGAATCCGGGAACAGCCGGTTTCCTTGCGACTAAATCAAGGCCAATATAATTAGGGATTCTTGCATTTCTTTGGCTTTTTTCTCATTTTTCTTATGTATCATGGTTTGTGATGAATTTTCTGATGTGAGCTTTGGTTTTGAGGCTGGCATATTGAGTTCAGGGCACAAGAGGAAGGTTCTTTTTCAATCAGGGCACAGCTGTTGGCGTGCTCCAATTCTGGCTTGCTGTCATTGTTTTGGGTGCCTCAGCTGAATTTTGGTTTCTTGAGTGAAAATTTCCTAAATGTTTTCTGGTTCTGAGTTGGTTTTGCCTTCTCCCTTTTGAAATTTTGCATTCTGACACAATACAAACAAGAGTTTGGGCACAGTAGCCATTATGAAATAAACAACACAACAAATTGCGTTTGAAGCTTAGAAATCTACAGATAACACGACCAAGGTGAGTTTTTGTGTTATGGAAAATAAAATGGAACACTTTGGCTGAGGTGACAGATATTAATTGCCTCCAAACTGAGTTTCACTGCGATTTTCAGGTTAATTCAGTCAGAATTCCACAGGCAGTCAGCTGGAGGGGTGGATGAATCCAGGAACAGCCCATTTCCTTGTGACTAAATCCAGCTCAATATCATTATGGATTCTTGCATTTCTTGGCTTTTTTCTCATTTTTCTTATGTATCGTGGTTTGTAATGAATTTCCTGATGTCAGCTTTGGTTTTGAGGCTGGAATATGGAGTTCAGGGTCCCGGAAGAATGGCCTTTTTCAATCAGGACTCAGCTGATTGCCTCCTCCAATTCTGGCTTGCTGTCATGGTTTTGGGTGCCTCAGCCGATTTGTGATTTCTTGAGTGGCAATTTCCTAAATGTTTTCTGTTTCTGAGTTGGCTTTGCCTTCTACCTTCCCAAATTTTGTATGTGATGCAATACAAGGAATATTTTGGACAGAGTAGCCATTATGAAATAAAAAACACAACAAATAGGCGTTTGAAGCTTGGAAATCTATAGGTAACATGAGCAAAGTGAGTTTTTTTGTTTTGGAAAATAAAATGGAACACTTTGGCTGAGGTGACAGATATTAATTGTCTCCAAACCGAATTTCACTACCATTTTGAGGTGAATTCAGTCAGAATCCCTATTCACTCAGCTGGGAGTTGTGGATGAATCTGGAAACAGCTGTTTACTTAGGAATAAATCAAGCCCAATATCACTAAGAAAACTTGCATTTCTTTGGCATTTTTCTGATTTTTCCTATTTATCATGGTTTGAAAAGAATTTTTTGATGTGATCTTTGGTTTTGTGGCTGGCATATTGAGTTTAGGGCACAAGAGGAAGGTTCTTTTTCAATCAGGGCACAGCTGTTGGCTTGCTCCAATTCTGGCTTGCTGTCATGGTTTTGGGTGCCTTAGCTGATTTGTGGATTCTTTTTCTGCAGTTTCCTAAATGTTTTCTGGTTCTGATCGGATTTGCCTTCTTATTCCCAAATTTTGTATTCTGACGCAATACAAGCAAGATTTTGGACAGAGTAGCCATTATGAAAGAAAAAAAAAACACAGTAAATTGCCCTTTCAGGATTAGAAATCTACAGGCAACACGACCAAGATGAGTGTCTGTGTTTTGGAAATTCACATGGAACACTTCTGCTGAGGGGACAGATACTAATTCCCTCCAAATTGAGTGTGAGTGCGATTTTGAGGTGAATTGAGTCAGAATTCCAAAGTCAGTTTGTGGAAGGGGGGGATGAATCCAGAAACAGCCTGTTTCCTTCTGTCTAAATCCAGCCAAATACCACAAAGGACTCTTGAATTTCTTTGGCTTTCTCAGATTTCCCTTATTTATCATTGTTTGTAATGATTATTTTTTGTGAGCTTTGGTTTTGAGGCTGGAATATGGAGTTCAGGGCACTGGATTAATGGTTTTGTTCAATCAGGGCACAGCTGTTGGCTTGCTCCAATTCTGGCTTGCTGTCATTGTTTTGGGTGCCTCAGCCGATTTGTGGTTTCTTGAGCGGTAATTTGCTAAATATTTTCTGGGTCTGAGTCGGTTTTACCTTCTTCCTTCCCAAATTTTGTATTCTGATGCAATACAAGCAAGATTTGGACAGAGTAGCCATTATGAAAGAAAAAATAACACAGCAAATTGCCCTTTCAGGATTAGAAATCTACAGGCAACTCGACCAAGATGAGTTTCTGTGTTTTGGAAAATGACATGATACCCTTCTGCTGAGGGGACAGATCCTAATTCCCTCCAAATTGAGTGTGAGTGCGATTTTGAGGTGAATTCAATCAGAATTCCAAAGTCTGTCTGTGGAAGGGGGTATGAATCTAGGAACATCCAGTTTCCTTGTGTCTGAATCCAGCCAAATATCACAAAGGACTCCTGCATTTCTTTGGCTTTTTCACATTTCCCTTATTTATCATGGTTTGTAATGAATTTTCTGCTGTGAGCTTTGGTTTTGAGGCTGGAATATGGAGTTCAGGGCACAGGAGGAATGGTCTTTTTCAAACAGGGCACAGTTGTCGCCTTGCTCCCATTTTGCCTTGCTGTCATTGTTTTGGGTGCCTCAGCTGACTTTTGGTTTCTTGAGCGGCAATTTCCTAAATGTTTTATGGGTCTGAGTTGGTTTTGGCTTCTTCCTTCCCAAATTTTGTATTCTGCCACAATACAAACAAGAGTTTGGGCACGGTAGCCATTATGAAATAAAAAACACAACAAATAGGTGTTTGAAGCTTAGAAATCTACAGGTAACACGACCAAGGTGAGTTTTTGTGTTTTGGAAAATAAAATGGAAACTTTGGCTGAGGTGACAGATATTAATTGCCTCCAAACTGAGTTTCACTGCAATTTTCAGGTGAATTCAGTCAGAATTGCACAGGCAGTCAGCTGGAGGGGTGGATGAATCCGGGAACAGCCGGTTTCCTTGCAACTAAATCAAGCCCAATATCATTATGGATTCTTGCATTTCTTTGGCTTTTTTCTCATTTTTCTTATTTATCATGGTTTGTAATGAATTTTCTGATGAGAGCTTTGGTTTTGAGGCTGCAATATGGAGTTCAGGCACTGGATTAATGGTCTTTTTCAATCAGGGCACAGCTGTTGGCTTGCTCAAGTTCTGGATTGCTGTCATTTTTTTGGTGCCTCAGCTGACTTTTGGTTTCTTGAGCGGCAATTTCCTAAATGTTTTCTGAGTCTCAGTTGGATTTGCCTTCTTCCTTCCCAAATTTTGTATTCTGACGCAATATAAACAAGAGTTTGGACAGAGTAGCCATTATGAAATAAACAACACAACACATATGCATTTGAAGCTTAGAAATCTACAGGTAACACGACCAAGGTGAGTTTTTGTGTTTTGGAAAATCAAATGGAACACTTTGGCTGAGGTGACAGATAGTAATTGCCTCCATACCGAGTTTCACTGCGATTTTCATATTAATTCAGTCAGAAACCACAGACACTCAGCTGGGAGGTATGGATGAATCTGGAAACAGCCATTAACAAGGGAATGATTGAAGCCCAGTATCACTAAGAACTCCTGAATTTCTTTGGATTTTTTGGATTTTTCTTATTTTTCATGGTTTGTAATAAATTTTCTGATGTGAGCTTTGGTTTTGAACCTGCAAGATGGAGTTCAGGGCACCAGAGGAATGGTCTTTTTCAATCAGGTAACAGCTGTTGGCTTACTCCAATTCTGTCTTCCTTTCAAGGTTTTGGGTGCCTCAGTGTCCTTCAGTTTCTTGAGCGGCAATTTCCTAAATGTTTTCTGAATCTCAGTTGGTTTTGCCCTCTTCCTTCCCAAATTTTGTATTCTGACGCAATACAAACAAGAGTTTGGACAGAGTAGCCATTATGAAATAAAAAACACAACAAATAGGCATTTGAAGCTTAGAAATCTACAGGTAACATGACCAAGGCGAGGTTTTGTGTTTTGGAAAATCAAATGAAACACTTTGGCTGAGGTGACAGATATTAATTGCCTCCAAACTGAGTTTCACTGCGATTTTCAGGTGAATTCAGTCAGAATTCCACAGGCAGTCAGCTGGAGTGGTGGATGAATCCGGGAACAGCCGGTTTCCTTGTGTCTAAATCCAGCCAAATATCACAAAGGACTCTTGCATTTCTTTGTTTTTTTCACATTTCCCTTATTTATCCTGGTTTGTAATGAATTTTCTGATGTGAGCTTTGCTTTTGAGGTGGCAATATGGAGTTCAGGGCACCGGAGGAATGGTCTTTTTCAAACAGGGCAGAGCTGTTGGCTTGCTCCACTTCTGGCTTGCTGTCATTGTTTTGGGTGTCTCAGCTGACTTTTGGTTTCTTGAACGGCATTTTCCTAAATGATTACTGGGTCTGAGTTGATTTTGCCTTCTTTCTTCCCAAATTTTGTATTCTGATGCAATACAAACAAGAGTTTGTTTACAGTAGCCATTATGAAATAAGCAACAAAACAAATAGGCGTTTGAAGCTTATACATCTACAGGTAACACGACCAAGGTGAGTTTTTGTGTTTTGGAAAATACAATGGAACACTTTGGCTGAGGTGACAGATATTAATTGCCTCCAAACAGAGTTTCACTGTGATTTTCAGGTTAATTCAGTCAGAAATCCACAGGCAGTCAGCTGGAGGGGTGGATGAATCCGGGAACAGCCGGTTTCCTTGCGACTAAATCAATCCCAATATCATTATGGATTCTTGCAATTCTTTGGCTTTTTTCTCATTTTTCTTATTTATCATGGTTTGTAATGAATTCTCTGATGTGAGCTTTGGTTTTGAGACTGCAATATGGAGTTCAGGGCACTGGATTAATGGTCTTTTTCAATCAGGGCACAGCTGTTGGCTTGCTCAAGTTCTGGCTTGCTTTCATTGTTTTCGGTGCCTCAGCTGACTTTTGGTTTCTTGAGCGGAAATTCGGTAAATGTTTTCTGAGTCTCAGTTGGTTTTGCCTTTTTCCTTCCCAAATTTTGTATTCTGACACAATATAAACAAGAGTTTGGACAGAGTAGCCATTATGAAATAAAAAACACAACAAATAGGCGTTTGAAGCTTAGAAATCTAAAGGTAAGAAGACTAAGGTGAGATTTTGTGTTTTGGAAAATAAAATGGAACACTTTGGCTGTGGTGACAGATATTAACTGCCTCCATTCAGCTTAATTCAGTCAGAATTCCACAGTCAGTCAGCTGGATGGGTGGATGAATCCGGTAATAGCTGGTTTCCTTGTGACTAAATCAAGCCCAATATCATTATGGATTCTTGCATTGCTTTGGATTTTTCTCATTTTTCTTATTTATCATGGTTTGTAATGAATTTTCTGATGTGAGCTTTGGTTTTTAGGCTGGCATATTGAGTTGAGGTCACAAAAGGAAGGAACTTTTTCAATCAGGGCACAGCTGTTGGCTTGCTCCAATTCTGGCTTGCTGTCATTGGTTTGGGTGCCTCAGCCGATTTGTGGTTACTTGAGCGGCAATTTCCTAAATGTTTTCTGGGTCTCAGTTGGTTTTGCCTTCTTCCTTCCCAAATTTTGTATTCTGACGCAATACAAACAAGAGTTTGGACAGAGTAGCCATTAGGAAATAAAAAACACAACAAATAGGCATTTGAAGCTACAGGTAACACGACCAAGGTGAGATTTTGTGTTTTGGAAAATCAAATGGAACACTTTGGCTGAGGTGACAGATAGTAATTGCCTCCAAACTGAGTTTCACTGCAATTTTCAGGTTAATTCAGTCGGAATTCCACAGGCAGTCAGCTGGAGGGGTGGATGCATCCAGGAACATCTGGTTTCCTTGTGACTAAATCAAGCCCAATATCATTATGGATTCTTGCATTGCTTTGGATTTTTCTCATTTTTCTTTTGTATCATGGTTTGTAATGAATTTTCTGATGTGAGCTTTGGTTTTGAGGCTGGCATATTGAGTTCAGGGCACAAGAGGACGGTTCTATTTCAAACAGGGCACAGCTGTTGGCTTGCTCCAATTCTGGCTTGCTGTCATTGTTTTGGGTGCCTCAGCTGATTTTGGTTTCTTGAGCGGCAATTTCCTAAATGTTTTCTGGGTCTGAGTTGGTTTTGCCTTCTTCCTTCCCAAATTTTGTATTCTGAGGCAATACAAACAAGAGTTTTGACAGAGTAGCCATTATGAAATAAAAAACACAACAAATAGGCGTTTGAAGCTTATACATCTACAGGTAACAAGACCAAGTGAGTTTTTGTGTTTTGGAAAATAAAGTGGAACACTTTGGCTGAGGTGACAGATAGTAATTGCCTCCAAACTGATTGTCACTGCGATTTTCAGGTTAATTCAGTCAGAATTCCACAGGCAGTCAGTTGGAGGGGGGGATGAATCTTGGACGAGCCGATTTCCTTGCGACTAAATCAAGCCCAATATCATTATGGATTCTTGCATTTCTTTGGCTTTTTCTCATTTTTCTTATTTATCATGGTTTGTAATGAATTTTCTGATGTGAGCTTTGGTTTTAAGCTGGCATATTGAGTTCAGGGCACAAGAGGAGGGTTGTTTTTCAATCAGGGCACAGCTGTGGGTTGCTCCAATTCTGGCTTGCTGTCATTGTTTTGGGTGCCTCAGCTGATTTGTGGATTCTTGAGTGGCAATATCCTAAATGTTTTCTGGGTCTGAGTTACTTTTGCCTTCTTATTCCCAAATTTTGTATTCTGATGCAATACAAGCAAGATTTTTACAGAGTAGCCATTATGAAAGAAAAAAAAAAAAAAAAGCAAATTGGCCTTTCAGGATTAGAACTGTACAGGCAACACAATCAAGATGAGTTTCTTTGTTTTGGATAGTGACATGGACCCCTTCTGCTGAGGGGACAGATACTAATTTCCTCCAAATTGAGTGTGAGTGCCATTTTGAGGTGAATTCAATCAGAATTCCAAAGTCAGTCTGTTTAAGGGTGGGATGAATCCTGAAACAGCCAGTTTCCTTGTGTCTAAATCCAGCCAAATATCACAAAGGACTCTTGCATTTCTTTGGCTTTTTCACATTTCCCTTATTTATCATGGTTTGTTATGAATTTTCTGATGTGAGCTTTGGTTTTGAGGCTGCAAAATGGATTTCAGGGTACAAGAGAATGGTTCTTTTTCAAACAGGGCACAGTTGTTGGCTTGCTCCAATTCTGTCTTGCTGTCATTGTTCTGCATGCCTCAGCTTACTTTTGGTTCCTTTAGCAGTAATTTCCTAAATATTTTCTGGGTCTGAGTTGGTTTTGCCTTCTTCCTTCCCAAATTTTGTATTCTGATGCAATACAAACAAGAGTTTGGAGCCGAGTAGCCATTATGAAATAAAAACCACAAGAAATAGGATTTTGAAGCTTAGAAATCTACAGGTAGCACGACCATGGTGAATTTTTGTGTTTTGGAACATAAAATGGAACGCTTTGGCTGAGGTGACAGATATTAATTGCTACCAAACTGAGTTTCACTGCGTTTTTCAGGTTAATTCAGTCAGAATTCCACAGGCAGTCAGCTGGAGGGGTGGATGAATATGGGAACAGCCGGTTTCCATGCGAATAAAACAAGCCTAATATCATTATGGATTCTTGCATTTCTTTGGCTTTTTTCTCATTTTTTATTTATCAAGGTTTGTAATGAATTTTCTGATGTGAGATTTGGTTTTGAGGCTGCAATATGCAGTTCAGGGCACCGGAGGAATGGCCTTTTTCAAACAGGGCACAGCTGTTGGCTTGCTCCACTTCTGGCTTGCTGTCATTGTTTTAAGTGCCTCAGCTGACTTTTGGTTTCTTGAGCAGCAATTTCCTGCATGTTTTCAGGGTCTGAGTTGGTTTTGCCTTCTTCCTTCCCAAATTTTGTATTCTGACGCCACACAAACAAGAGTTTGGGCAGAGCAGCCATTTTGTAATGAAAAACACAGCAAATAGGCATTTGAAGCTTAGAAATCTACAGGTAACATGACCAAGGTGAGGTTTTGTGTTTTGGAAAATGAAATGGAACACGTTGGCTGAGGTGACAGATATAAATTGCCTCCAAACTGAGTTTCACTGCGATTTTCAGGTGAATTCAGTCACAATTCCACAGGCAGTCAGCTGGAGGGGTGGATGAATTGGGAACAGCTGGTATCCTTGCGAATAAATCCAGCCCAATATCATTATGGATTCTTGCATTTCTTTGTCTTTTTTCTCATTTGTCTTATTTATCATGGTTTGTAATGAATTTTCTGATGTCAGCTTTGGTTTTGAAGCTGCAATATGGAGTTCAGGGCACCGGAGGAATGGCCTTTTTCCATCAGGGCACAGCTGTTGGCTTGCTCCAATTCTGGCTTGCTGTCATTATTTTGGGAGCCTCAGCTGACTTTTGGTTTCTTGAGTGGAAATTTCCTAAATGTTTTCTGGGTCTGAGTTGGTTTTGCCTTCTTCCTTCCCAAATTTTGTATTCTGACGGCATACAAACAAGAGTTTGGACAGAGTACCCATTATGGAATGAAAAACACAACCAATAGGCGTTTGAAGCTTAGAAATCTACAGGTAACACCACCAAGGTGAGTTTTTGTGTTTTGGAAAGTCAAATGGAACACTTTGGCTAGGTGACAGATATTAATTGCCTCCAAACTGAGTTTCACTGCGATATTCAGGTTAATTCAGACAGAATTCCACAGGCAGTCACCTGGAGGGTTAGATGAATCCGGGAACAGCCGGTTTCCTTGCGACTAAATCAAGCCCAATATCATTATGGATTCTTGCATTTCTTTGGGTCTTATTTTTCTTATTTATCATGGTTTGTAATGAATTTTCTGATGTGCGCTTTGGTTTTTAGGCTGGCATATGCAGTTCAGGGCACAAGAGGAATGGCATTTTCAATCAGGGCATAAGTGTTGGCTTGCTCCAATTCTGGCTTGCTGTCATTGTTTTGGGTGCCTCAGCCGATTTGTGGTTTCTTGAGCGGCATTTTCCTAAATGTTTTCTGGGTCTGAGTTGGTTTTTCCTTCTTCCTTCCCAAATTTTGTATTCTGATGCAATATAAACAAGAGTTTGGTCAAAGTAGCCATTATGAAATAAAAAAACACAACAAACAAGCATTTCAAGGTTATACCTGTACAGAAAACACGACCAAGGTGAGTTTTTGTGTTTTGGAAAATCAAATGGAACACTTTGACTGAGGTGACAGATATTAATTGCCTCCAAACTGAGTTTCACTGCGATGTTCAGGTTAATTCAGTCGAATTCCACAGGTAGCCAGATGGAGGGGTGGATGAATCTGGGAACAGCCGGTTTCCTTGCGACTGAATCAAGCCCAATATCATTATGGATTCTTGCATTTCTTTGGCTTTTTTCTCATTTTTCTTATTTATGATGGTTTGTAATGAATTTTCTGATGTGAGCTTTGGTTTTGAGTCTGCAAGATGGAGTTCAGGGCACCGGAGGAATGGTCTTTTTCAAACAGGGCACAGCTGTTGGCCTGCTCCAATTCTGGTTTGCTGTCATTCTTTTGAGTGCCTCAGACGATTTGTGGATTCTTGAGCGGCAATTTCCTACATGTTTTCTGGGTCTGAGTTGGTTTTGCCCCCTTCCTTCCCAAATTTTGTATTCTGACGCCATAGAAAGAAGAGTTTGGGTAGAGTAGCCATTATGAAATAAAAAACACAACACATTGGCGTTTGAAGCTTAGAAATCTACAGGTAACACGACCAAGGTGAGTTTTTGTGTTTTGGAAAATAAAATGGAACACTTTGGCTGATTTGAGAGATATCAATTGCCTCCAAACTGAGTTTCACTGCGATTTTCAGGTTAATTCAATCAGAATTCCACAGGCAGTCAGCTGGAGGGGTGGATGAATCCGGGAACAGCCCGTTTCCTTGCGACTAAATCAAGCCCAATATCATTATGGATTCTTGCATTTCCTTGGATTTTTCGCATTTTTCTTATTTATCATGGTTTGTAATGAATTTTGTGATGTCAGCTTTGGTTTTGAGGCTGCAATATGGAGTTCAGGGCACCGGGGGAATGGTCTTTTTCAGTCAGGTCACAGCTGTTAGTCTGCTCTAATTCTGGCTTGCTGTCATTGCTTTGAGTGCCTCAGCCGATTTGTGGTTTCTTGAGCGGCAATTTCCTACATGTTTTCTGGGTCTGAATTGATTTTGCCTTCTTCCTTCCCAAATTTTGTATTCTGACGCAATACAAACAAGAGTTTTTGCAGAGTAGCCATTTTGTAATGAAAAACATAGCATATAGGCGTTTGAAGCTTAGAAATCTACAGGTAACACGACCAAGGTGAGGTTATGTGTTTTGGATAATAAAATGGTCTGAGGTGACAGATATTAATTGCCTCCAAACTGAGTTTCACTGCGATTTTCAGGTGAATTCAGTCAGAATTCCACAGGCAGTCAGCTGCAGTGGTCGATGAATCCAGGAACAGCCGGTTTCCTTGAGACTAAATCAAGCCCAATATCATTATGCATTCTTGGAATTCTTTGGCTTTTTTCTCATTTTCCTTATTTTTCATGGTTTGTAATGAATTTTCTGAAGTGAGCTTTGGTTTTGAGGCTGCAATATGGAGTTCAGGGCACCGGAGGAATGGTCTTTTTCAAACACGGCACAGCTGTTGGCCTGCTCCAATTCTGCCTTGCTGTCATTGTTTTGAGTGCCTCAGCCGATTTGTGGTTTTTTGAGCGGCAATTTCTTAAATGTTTTCTGGGTCTGAGTTGGTTTTGCCTTCTTCCTTCCCAAATTTTGTATTCTGACGCAATACAAACAAGAGTTTGTTTAAAGTAGCCATTATGAAATAAAAAACACTACAAATAGGCGTTTTAAGCTTAGAAATCTACAGGTAACACGACCAAGGGGAGTTTTTGTGTTTTGGAAAATACAATGGAACACTTTGGCTAGGTGACAGATATTAATTGCCTCCAAACTGAGTTTCACTGCGATATTCAGGTTAATTCAGTCAGAATTCCACAGGCAGTCCACTGAAGGGGTGGATGAATCCGGGAATAGCCGGTTTCCTTGCAACTAACTCAAGCCCAATATCATTATGGATTCTTGCATTTTTTGGCTTTTTTCTCCGTTTTCTTATTTATCATGGTTTGTAATGAATTTTCTGATGTGAGCTTTGGTTTTGAGGCTGGCATATTGAGTTCAGGGCACCGGAGGAATGGTCTTTTTCAAACAGGGCACAGCTGTTGGCCTGCTCCAATTCTGGCTTGCTGTCATTGTTTTAAGAACCTCAGCCGATTTGTGGCTTCTTGAGTGGAAATTTTAAATGTTTTCTGGACAGAGTAGCCATTATGAAATAAAAAATACAACTAATAGGCGTTTGAATCTTAGAAATCTACAGGTAACACGAGCAAGGTGAGTTTTTGTGTTTTGGATAATAAAATGGTCTGAGGTGACAGATATTAATTGCCCCCAAACTGAGTTTCACTGCGATTTTCAGGTTAATTCAGTCAGAATTCCACAGGCAGTCAGCTGGAGGGGTGGATGAATCCAGGAACAGCCGGTTTCCTTGAGACTAAATCAAGCCCAATATCATTATGCATTCTTGCATTTGTTTGGCTTTTTTCTCATTTTTCTTATTTATCATGGTTTGTAATGCATTTTCTGATGTCAGCTTTGGTTTTGAGGCTGCAATATGGAGTTCAGGGCACCGGGGCAATGGTCTTTTTCAAACACGGCACAGCTGTTGGCCTGCTCCAATTCTGGCTTGCTGTCATTGTTTTGAGTGCCTCAGCCGATTAGTGGTTTCTTGAGCGGCAATTTCCAAAATGTTTTCTGGGTCTGGGTTGGTTTTGCCTTCTTCCTTCCCAAATGTTGTATTCTGACACAATACAAACAAGACTTTGGGCAGAGTAGCCATTATGAAATAAAAAACACTACAAATAGGCGTTCGAAGCTCAGAAATCTACAGGTAACAGGACAAGATGAGGTTTTGTGTTTTGGCAAATAAAATGGAACACTTTGGCTGAGGTGACAGATATTAATGGCCTCCAAACTGAGTTTCACTGCGATTTTCAGGTTAATTCAGTCAGAATTCCACAGGCAGTCAGCTGGAGGGGTGGATGAATCTGGGAACAGCCAATTTCCTTGCGACTAAATCAAGCCCAATATCATTATGGATTCTAGCATTTCTTTGGCTTTTTTCTCATTTTTCTTATTTATCACGGTTTGTAATGAATTTTCTGATGTGAGCTTTGGTTTTGAGGCTGCAATATGGAGTTCAGGGCACAAGAGGAAGGTTATTTTTCAATCAGGGCACAGCTGTTGGCTTGCTCCACTTCTGCCTTGCTGTCATTGTTTTGGGTGCCTTAGCTGACTTTTGGTTTCTTGAGCGGCAATTTCCTAAATGTTTTCTGTGTCTGAGAGGTTTTTGCCTTCTTCCTTCCCAAATTTTGTATTGTGACGCAATACAAACATGAGTTCAGACAGAGTACCGATTATGAAATAAAAAACACAACAAATAGGCATTTGAAGCTTAGAAATCTACAGGAAACATGACCAAGGTGAGTTTTTGTGTTTTGGAAAATCAAATGGAACACTTTGGCTGAGGTGACAGATATTAATTGCCTCCAAACTGAGGTTCACTGCGATTTTCCGGTTAATTCAGTCATATTTCCACAGGCAGTCAGCTGGAGGGTGGATGAATCTGGGAACAGCCAATTTCCTTGCGACTAAATCAAGCCCAATATCATTATGGATTCTTGCATTTCTTTGGCTTTTTTCTTCGTTTTCTTATTTATCATGGTTTGTAATGAATTTTCTGATGTGAGCTTTGGTTTTGAGGCTGCAATATGGAGTTCAGGGTAACAGAGGAATGGTCTTTTTCAAACAGGGCACAGCTGTTGGCCTGCTCCAATTCTGGCTTGCTGTCATAGTTTTGGGTGCCTCAGCCAATTATTGGTCTTTTGAGCGGCAATTTACTACATGTTTTCTGGGCCTGAATTGGTTTTGCCTTCTTCCTTCCCAAATTTTGTATTCTGACGCAATACAAACAAGAGTTTCGGCAGAGTAGCCATTATGAAATAAAAAACACAACAAATAGTCATTTGAAGCTTAGAAATCGACAGGTAACACGAGCAAGATGAGTTTTTGTGTTTTCGAAAATAAAATGGAACACTTTGGCTGAGGTGACAGATATTAATTGCCTCCAAACTGAGTTTCACTGCAATTTTCAGGTGAATTCAGTCAGAATTCCACAGGCAGTCAGCTGGAGGGGTGGATGAATCTGGGAATAGCCGGTTTCCTTGCGATTGAATCAAGCCCAATATCATTATAGATTCTTGCATTTCTTTGGCTTTTTTCTTATTTTTCTTATTTATCATGGTTTGTAATGAATTTTCTGATGTGAGCTTTATTTTGAGGCTGCAATATAGACTTCAGTGCAGAAGAGAATGGTTCTTTTTCAATCAGGGCACACCTCTTTGCTTGCTCCAATCTGGTTTAATGTCATTGCTTTGGGTACCTCTGCTGACTTTTGGTTTCTTGAGCGGCAATTTCCTAAATGATTTCTGGGTGTGAGTTGGTTTTGCCTTCTTCCTTCCCAAATGTTGTATTCTGATGCAATACAAACAAGAGTTTGGTTAAAGTAGCCATTATGAAATAAAAAACACAACAAATAGGCGTTTGAAGCTTAGAACTCTACAGGTAACACGACCAAGGTGAGTTTTTGTGTTTTGGAAAAGAAAATGGAACACTTTGGCTGAGGTGACAGATATTAATTGCCTCCAATCTGAGTTTCACTGCGATTTTCAGCTGAATTCAGTCAGAATTCCACAGGCAGTCAGCTGCAGTGGTCGATGAATCCTGGAACAGCCGGTTTCCTTGAGACTAAATCAAGCCCAATATCATTATGCATTCTTGGAATTCTTTGGCTTTTTTCTCATTTTCCTTATTTTTCATGGTTTGTAATGAATTTCCTCATGTGAGCTTTGGTTTTGAGGCTGCAATATGGAGTTCAGGGCACCGGAGGAATGTCTTTTTCAAACAGGGCACAGCTTTTGGCCTGCTCCAATTCTGGCTTGCTGTTATTGTTTTGAGTGCCTCAGCTGACTTTTGGTTTCTTGAGCTGCAATTTCCTACATGTTTTCTGAGTCTGAGTTGGTTTTGCCTTTTTCCTTCCCAAATTTTGTATTCTGACGCCATACAAACAAGAGTTTGGGGCGAGTAGTCAGTGTGAAATACAAAACACAACAAATAGTCTTTTGAAGCTTAGAAATCTACAGGTAACACGACCAAGGTGAGTTTTTGTGTTTTGGAAAATCAAATGGAACACTTTGGCTGAGGTGACAGATATTAATTGCCTCCAAACTGAGTTTCACTGTGATTTTCAGGTTAATTCTGTCAGAATTCCACAGGCAGTCCACTGGAGGGGTTGATGAATCCAGGAACAGCCGGTTTCCTTGCAACTCAATCAAGCCCAATATCATTATGGATTCTTGCATTTCTTTGGCTTTTTTCTTATCTTTCTTATTTATCATGGTTTAAATGAATTTTCTGATGTGAGCTTTGGTTTTTAGGCTGCAATATGGAGTTCAGGGCACCGGAGGAATGGTCTTTTTCAAACAGGGCACAGCTGTTGGCCTGCTCCAATTCTGCCTTGCTGTCATTGTTTTGAGTGCCTCAGCCGATTTGTGGTTTTTTGAGCGGCAATTTCTTAAATGTTTTCTGGGTCTGAGTTGGTTTTGCCTTCTTCCTTCCCAAATTTTGTATTCTGACGCAATACAAACAAGAGTTTGTTTAAAGTAGCCATTATGAAATAAAAAACACTACAAATAGGCGTTTTAAGCTTAGAAATCTACAGGTAACACGACCAAGGGGAGTTTTTGTGTTTTGGAAAATACAATGGAACACTTTGGCTAGGTGACAGATATTAATTGCCTCCAAACTGAGTTTCACTGCGATATTCAGGTTAATTCAGTCAGAATTCCACAGGCAGTCCGCTGAAGGGGTGGATGAATCCGGGAACAGCCGGTTTCCTTGCGACTAAATCAAGCCCAATATCATTATGGATTCTTGCATTTTTTGGCTTTTTTCTCCGTTTTCTTATTTATCATGGTTTGTAATGAATTTTCTGATGTGAGCTTTGGTTTTGAGGCTGGCATATTGAGTTCAGGGCACCGGAGGAATGGTCTTTTTCAAACAGGGCACAGCTGTTGGCCTGCTCCAATTCTGCCTTGCTGTCATTGTTTTAAGTACCTCAGCCGATTTGTGGTTTCTTGAGCGGAAATTTTAAATGTTTTCTGGACAGAGTAGCCATTATGAAATAAAAAATACAACAAATAGGCGTTTGAAGCTTAGAAATCTACAGGTAACACGAGCAAGGTGAGTGTTTGTGTTTTAGATAATAAAATGGTCTGAGGTGACAGATATTAATTGCCTCCAAACTGAGTTTCACTGCGATTTTCAGGTTAATTCTGTCAGAATTCCACAGGCAGTCCGCTGGAGGGGTGGATGAATCCAGGAACAGCCGGTTTCCTTGCGACTAACTCAAAGCCAATATCATTATGGATTCTTGCATTTCTTTGGCTTTTGTCTCATTTTTCTGATTTATCATGGTTTGTAATGCATTTTCTGATGTCAGCTTTGGTTTTGAGGCTGCAATATGGAGTTCAGGGCACCGGGGCAATGGTCTTTTTCAAACATGGCACAGCTGTTGGCCTGCTCCAATTCTGGCTTGCTGTCATTGTTTTGAGTGCCTCAGCCGATTAGTGGTTTCTTGCGCGGCAATTTCCAAAATGTTTTCTGGGTCTGAGTTGGTTTTGCCTTCTTCCTTCCCAAATGTTGTATTCTGACACAATACAAACAAGAGTTTGGGCAGAGTAGCTATTATGAAATAAAAAACACAACAAATAGGCTTTTGAAGCTTAGAAATCTACAGGTAACACGACCAAGGGGAGTTTTTGTGTTTTGGAAAATCAAATGGAACACTTTGGCTGAGGTGACAGTTATTGAATGCCTCCAAACGGAGTTTCACTGCGATATTCAGGTTAATTCAGTCACATTTCCACAGGCAGTCAGCTGGAGGGGTGGATGAATCAAGGAACAGCCGGTTTCCTTGCAACTGAACCAAGCCCAATATCATTATGGATTCTTGCATTTCTTTGGCTTTTTTCTCCTTTTTCTTATTTATCATGGTTTGTAATGAATTTTCTGATGTGAGCTTTGGTTTTGAGGCTGCAATATGGAGTTCAGGGCACCGGAGGAATAGTCTTTTTCAAACAGGGCACAGCTGTTGGCCTGCTCCAATTTTGGCTTGCTGTCATTGTTTTGAGTGCCTCAGCCGATTTGTGGTTTCTTGAGCGGCAATTTCCTAAATGTTTTCTGGGTCTGAGTTGGTTTTGCCTTCTTCCTTCCCAAATTTTGTATTCTGACGCAATACAAACAAGAGTTTGGGCAGAGTAGCCATTATGAAATAAAAAACACTACAAATAGGCGTTTGAAGCTCAGAAATCTACAGGTAACAGGACAAGATGAGGTTTTGTGTTTTGGCAAATCAAATGGAACACTTTGGCTGAGGTGACAGGTATTAATGGCCTCCAAACTGAGTTTCACTGCGATTTTCAGGTTAATTCATTCAGAATTCCACAGGCAGTCAGCTGGAGGGGTGGATGAATCTGGGAACAGCCAATTTCCTTGCGACTAAATCAAGCCCAATATCATTATGGATTCTAGCATTTCTTTGGCTTTTTTCTCATTTTTCTTATTTATCATGGTTTGTAATGAATTTTCTGATGTGAGCTTTGGTTTTGAGGCTGCAATATGGAGTTCAGGGCACAAGAGGAAGGTTATTTTTCAAAAAGGGCACAGCTGTTGACTTGCTCCAATTCTGCCTTGCTGTCATTGTTTTGGGTGCCTTAGCTGAATTTTGGTTTCTTGATCGGCAATTTCCTAAATGTTTTCTGTGTCTGAGAGGTTTTTGCCTTCTTCCTTCCCAAATTTTGTATTGTGACGCAATAGAAACATGTGTTCAGACAGAATACCGATTATGAAATAAAAAACACAGCAAATAGGCATTTGAAGGTTATGATTCTACAGGTATCATGACCAAGGTGAGTTTTTGAGTTTTGAAAAATCAAATGGAACACTTTGGCTGAGGTGACAGATATTAATTGCCTTCAAACTAGTTTCACTGCATTTTTCAGGTTAATTGAGTCAGAATTCCACAGGCAGTCAGCTGTAGGGGTGGATGAATGCAGGAACATCCGGTTTCCTTGCGACTAAATCAAGTCCAATATCATTATGGATTCTTGCATTTCTTTGGGTTTTTTCTCATTTTTCTTATTTGTAATGGTTTGTAATGCATTTTCTGATGTGAGCTTTGGTTTTGAGGCTGGCATATTGACTTCAGGGCACAAGAGGATGGTTCTGTTTCAATCAGGGCACAGTTGTTGATTTGCTCCAATTCCGGCTTGCTGTCATTGTTTTGGATGCCTCAGAAGATTCGTGGTTTCTTGAGTGGCAATTTCATATATGTTTTCTGTGTCTGAGTTGGATTTGCCTTCTTATTCCCAAATTTTGTATTCTGATGCAATGCAAAGAAGAGTTTGGACAGAGTAGCCATTTTGAAATAAACAACACAACAAATAGGCATTTGAAGCTTAGAAATCTACAGGTAACAAGACCAAGGTGAGTTTTTGTGTTTTGGAAAATAAAATGGAACACTTTGGCTGAGGTGACAGGTATTAATGGCCTCCAAACTGAGTTTCACTGCGATTTTCAGGTTAATTCAGTCAGAATTCCACAGGCAGTCAGCTGGAGGGGTGGATGAATCCGGGAACAGCCGGTTTCCTTGCAACTAAATCCAGCTCAATATCATTATGGTTTCTTGCATTTCTTGGCTTTTTTCTCATTTTTCTTATGTATCGTGGTTTGTAATGAATTTCCTGATGTGAACTTTGGTTTTGAGGCTGGAATATGGAGTTCAGGGTACCGGAAGAATGGCCTTTTTCAATCAGGACTCAGCTGATTGCCTGCTCCAATTCTGGCTTGCTGTCATGGTTTTGGGAGCCTCAGCTGACTTTTGGTTTCTTGAGTGGCAATTTCCTAAATGTTTTCTGGGTCTGAGTTGGCTTTGCCTTCTACCTTCCGAAATTTTGTATGTTGATGCAATACAAGCAAGATTTTGGACAGAGTAGCCATTATGAAATAAAAAACACAACAAATAGGCGTTTGACGCTTTGAAATCTATAGGAAACATGACCAAAGTGAGTTTTTTTGTTTTGGAAAATAAAATGGAACACTTTGGCTGAGGTGACAGATATTAATTGTCTCCAAACCGAATTTCACTGCCATTTTGAGGTTAATTCAGTCAGAATCCCTATTCACTCAGCTGGGAGTTGTGGATGAATCTGGAAACAGCTGTTTACTTAGGAATAAATCAAGCCCAATATCACTAAGAAAACTTGCATTTCTTTGGCTTTTTTCAGATTTTTCCTATTTATCATGGTTTGAAATGAATTTTCTGATGTGAGCTTTGGTTTTGTGGCTGGCATATTGAGTTTAGGGCACAAGAGGAAGGTTCTTTTTCAATCAGGGCACAGCTGTTGGCTTGCTCCAATTCTGGCTTGCTGTCATTGTTTTGGGTGCCTCAGCTGATTTGTGGTTTCTTGAGCGGCAATTTCCTTAATGTTTTCTTGGTCTGATTTGGTTTTGCCTTCCTCCTTCCCAAATTTTGTATTCTGACGCCATACAAACATGAGTTTGGGCAGAGTACCGATTATGAAATACAAAACACAACAAATGGGCATTTGAAGCTTAAAAATCTACAGATTACATGACCAAGGTGAGTTTTTGTGTTTTGGAAAAAAAAATGTTACACTTTGGCTGAGGTCACAGATATTAATTTACTCCAAACTGAGTTTCACTGCGATTTTCAGGGTAATTCAGTCAGAATTCCACAGGCAGACAGCTGGAGGTATGGATGAATCTGGGGACAGCCGGTGTCCTTGCGACTAAATCAAGCCCAATATCATTAAGGATTCTTGCATTTCTTTGGCTTTTTTCTCTTTTTTCTTATTTATCATGGTTTGTAATGAATTTTCTGATGTGAGCTTTGGTTTTGAGGCTGGCATATTGAATTCAGGGCAAAAGAGGAAGGTTCTTTTTCAATCAGGGCACAGCTGTTGGCTTGCTCCAATTCTGGCTTGCTGTCATTGTTTTGGGTGCCTCAGCTGATTTGTGGTTTCTTGAGCGGCAATTTCCTTAATGTTTTCTGGGTCTGAGTCGGTTTTGCCTTCTTATTCCCATATTTTGTATTCTGATGCAATACAAGCAAGATTTGGACAGAGTAGCCATTATGAAAGAAAAAAAAAAAACACAGAAATTGCCCTTTCAGGATTAGAAATCTACTGGCAACATGATCAACATTAGTTTCTGTGTTTTGGAAAATGACATGGAACCCTTCTGCTGAGGGGACAGATAGTAATTCCCTCCAAATTGAGTGTGAGTGCGATTTTGAGGTGAAATCAATCAGAATTCCAAAGTCAGTCAGTGGAAGGGGGGATGAATCTTTAAACAGCCAGTTTCCTTGTGTCTAAATCCAGCCAAATATCACTAAGAACTCGTGCATTTCTTTGGCTTTTGTCTCATTTTTCTGATTTATCATGGTTTGTAATGAATTTTCTGATGTGAGCTTTGGTTTTGAGGCTGGCATATTGAGTTCAGGGCACCGGATCAATGGTCTTTTTCAAACAGGACACAGCTGTTGGCTTGTTGAATTCTGGCTTACTGTCATTGTTTTGCGTGCCTCAGCTGTTTTTGGTTTCTTTAGCGGCAATTTCCTACATGTTTTCTGGGTCTGAGTTGGTTTTGCCTTCTTCCTTTCCAAATTTTGTATTCTGACGTAATACAAACAAGAGTTTGGACAGAGTAGCCATTATGAAATAAAAAACACAACAAATATGCGTTTGAAGCTTATATATGTAGAGGTAACACGAGCAAGGTAAGTTTTTGTGTTTTCGAAAGTAAAATTGAACACTCTGGCTGAGGTAACAGATATTAATTGCCTCCAAAACCGAGTTTCACTGCAATTTTTTTGTTAATTCATTCAGAAACCAAAGACACTCAGTTGGGCGGTGTGGATGTATCTGGAAACAGCCGTTTACATGGCCATAATTCAAGCCCAATATCCCTAGGAACTCCTGCATTTCTTTGGCTTTTTTCTCATTTTTCTTATTTATCATGGTTTGTAATGAATTTTCTGATGTGAGCTTTGCTTTTGAGGCTGGCATATGGAGTTCAGGGCACAAGAGGAAGGTTCTTTTTCAATCAGGGCACAGCTGTTGGCTTTCTCCAATTCTGGCTTGCTGTCATTGTTGTGGGTTCCTCAGCTGACTTTTGGTTTCTTGAGTGGCAATTTCCTAAATGTTTTCTGGGTCTGACACGGTTTTTCCTTCTTAATCCCAAATTTTGTATTCTGACGCAATACAAACAAGAGTTTGGACAGACTAGCAATGATGAAATAAAAAACAAAACAAATAGGCATTTGAAGCTTAGAAATCTACAGGTAAGAAGACTAAGGTGAGTTTTTGAGTTTTGGAAAATAAAATGGAACACTTTGGCTGAGGTGACAGATATTAATTGCCTCCAAACCGAGTTTACTGCGATTTTCAGGTTGATTCAGTCAGAAACCACAGACACTCAGCTGGGAGGTGTGGATGAATCTGGAAACAGCCGTTTACATGGCAATAAATCAAGCCCAATATTACTAAGAACTCCTGCATTTCTTTGGCTTTTTTCTGATTTTTCTTATTTATCATGGTTTGTAATGAATTTTCTGATGTGAGCTTTGGTTTTGATGCTGGTATATTGAGCTCAGGGCACAAGAGGAAGGTTCTTTCTCAATCAGGGCACAGATGTTGGCTTGCTGCAATTCTGGCTTGCTGTCATTGTTTTGGGTGCCTCAGCCGATTTGTGGTTTCTTGAGCGGCAATTTCCTAAATGTTTTCTGGGTCTGAGTCGGTTTTGCCTTCTTATTCCCAAATTTTGTATTCTGATGCAATACAAACAAAATTTTGGCAGAGTAGGCATTATGAAAGAAAAAAAAAACACAGCAAATTGCCCTTTCAGGATTAGAAATCTACAGGCAACTCGACCAAGATGAGTTTCTGTGTTTTGGAAAATGACATGGAACACTTCTGCTGAGGGGACAGATACTAATTTCCTACAAATTGAGTGTGAGTGCGATTTGGAGGCGAATTCAATCAGAATTCCAAAGTCTGTCTGTGGAAGGGGGGATGAATCTTTAAACAACCAGTTTCTTTGTGTCTAAATCCAGCCAAATACCACAAAGGACTCTTGAATTTCTTTGGCTTTCTCAGATTTCCCTTATTTATCATGGTTTGTAATGAATTTTCTGATGGGAGCTTTGGTTTTGAGGCTGCAATGTGGAGTTCTGGGCACTGGATTAATGGTCTTGTTCAATCAGGGCACAGCTGTTGGCTTTCTCCAATTCTGTCTTGCTTTCAAGGTTTTGGGTGCCTCAGCTGATTTGTGGTTTCTTGAGCGGCAATTTCCTAAATGTTTTCTGGGTCTGAGTTGGTTTTGCCTTCTTCCTTCCCCAATTTAGTATTCTGATACAATGCAAAGAAGAGTTTGTACAGAGTAGCCATTATGAAATAAACAACACAACAAATAGGCGTTTCAAGATTTTGAATCTGCAGGTAACACGACCAAAGTGAGTTTTTTTGTTTTGGAAAATCAAATGGAACACTTTGGCTGAGGTGACAGATATTAATTGCCTCCAAACGGAGTTTCACTGCGATTTTCGGGTTCATTCTGTGAGAATTACACAGGCAGTCAGCTTTAGGCGTGGATGAATCCGGGAACTGCTGGCTTCCTTGCGACTAAATCAAGCCCAATAACATTATGGATTCTTGCATTTCTTTGGCTTTTTTTCTGATTTTTCTTATTTATCATTGTTTGTAATGAATTTTCTGATGTGAGCTTTGGTTTTGAGGCTGGCATATTGAGTTCAGGGCACAAGAGGAAGGTTCTTTTTCAATCAGGGCACAGCTGTTGTCTTGCTGCAATTCTGCTAGCTGTCATTGTTTTGGGTGTCTCAGCTGATTTGTGGATTCTTGTGTTGCAGTTTCCTAAATGTTTTCTAGGTCTGAGTCGGATTTGCCTTCTTATTCCCAAATTTTGTATTCTGATGCAACATAAGCAAGATTTGGACAGAGTAGCCATTATGAAAGAAAAAAAAAAAACACAGCAAATTGCCCTTTCAGGATTAGAAATCTACAGGCAACTCGACCAAGATGAGTTTCTGTGTTTTGGAAAATGACATGGAACCCTTCTGCTGAGGGGACAGATTCTAATTCCCTCCAAATTGAGTGTGAGTGCGATTTTGAGGTGAATTCAATCAGAATTCCAAAGTCTGTCTGTGGAAGGGGGGGATGAATCCAGAAACAGCCAGTTTCCTTCTGTCTAAATCCAGCCAAATACCAAAAAGGACTCTTGAATTTCTTTGGCTTTCTCAGATTTCCCTTATTTATCATGGTTTCTAATGAATTTTCTGATGTGAGCTTTGGTTTTGAGGATGGAATATGGAGTTCAGGGCACTGGATTAATGGTCTTGTTCAATCAGGGCACGGCTGTTGGCTTGCTCCAATTCTGTCTTGCTTTCAAGGTTTTGGGTGCCTCAGCCGATTTGTGGTTTCTTGAGCAGCAATTTCCTAAATGTTTTCTGGGTCTGAGTTGGTTTTCCCTTTTCCTTCCCACATTTTGTATTCTGACGCAATACAAACAAGAGTTTGGACAGAGTAGCCGTCATGAAATAAAAAAAAAAAAAAAAACAAATTAGCGTTTGAAGCTTATGAATCTAAGGGTAACACGACCAAGGTGAGTTTTTGTGATTTGGAAAATCAAATGGAACACTTTGGCTGAGGTGACTGATATTATTGCCTCCAAACCGAGTCTTACTGCGATTTTCAGGTTAATTCAGTCAGAATTCCACAGGCAGTCAGCTGGAGGGGTGGATGAATCCGGGAACAGCCGGTTTCCTTGCAACTAATTCAAGCCACTATGATTATGGATTCTTGCATTTCTTTTCTTTTTTTCTCTTTTTTCTTATTTATGATGATTTGTAATGAATTTTCTGATGTGAGCTTTGGTTTTGAGGCTGGCATATTGAGTTCAGGGCACAAGAGGAAGGTTCTTTTTCAATCAGGGCACAGCTGTTGGCTTGCTCCAATTCTTGCTTGCTGTCATTGTTTTGGGAACCTCAGCCGATTTGTGGTTTCTTGAGCGGCAATTTCCTTAATGTTTTCTGGGTCTGAGTCGGTTTTGCCTTCTTATTCCCATATTTTGTATTCTGATGCAATATAAGCAAGATTTGGACAGAGTAGCCATTATGAAAGAAAAAAAAAAAAACACAGAAATTGCCCTTTCAGGATTAGAAATCTACTGGCAACGTGATCAAGATTAGTTTCTGTGTTTTGGAAAATGACATGGAACCCTTCTGCTGAGGGGACAGATTCTAATTCCCTCCAAATTGAGTGTGAGTGCAATTTTGAGGTGAAATCAATCAGAATTCCAAAGTCAGTCAGTGGAAGGGGGGGATGAATCTGTAAACAGCCAGTTTCCTTGTGTCTAAATCCAGCCAAATATCACTAAGAACTCGTGCATTTCTTTGGCTTTTGTCTCATTTTTCTGATTTATCATGGTTTGTAATGAATTTTCTGATGTGAGCTTTGGTTTTGAGGCTGGCATATTGAGTTCAGGGCACCGGATCAATGGTCTTTTTCAAACAGGACACAGCTGTTGGCTTGTTGCAATTCTGGCTTGCTGTCATTGTTTTGCGTGCCTCAGCTGTTTTTGGTTTCTTTAGCGGCAATTTCCTACATGTTTTCTGGGTCTGAGTTGGTTTTGCCTTCTTCCTTTCCAAATTTTCTATTCTGACGTAATACAAACAAGAGTTTGGACAGAGTAGCCATTATGAAATAAAAAGCACAACAAATATGCGTTTGAAGCTTATATATGTAGAGGTAACACGAGCAAGGTAAGTTTTTGTGTTTATGAAAATAAAATTGAACACTCTGGCTGAGGTGACAGATATTAATTGCCTCCAAAACCGAGTTTCACTGCGATTTTTTTGTTAATTCATTCAGAAACCAAAGACACTCAGTTGGGAGGTGTGGATGAATCTGGAAACAGCCATTTACATGGCCATAATTCAAGCCCAATATCCCTAAGAACTCCTGCATTTCTTTGGCTTTTTTCTCATTTTTCTGATTTATCATGGTTTGTAATGAATTTTCTGATGTGAGCTTTGCTTTTGAGGCTGGCATATTGAGTTCAGGGCACAAGAGGAAGGTTCTCTTTCAATCAGGGCACAGCTGTTGGCTTTCTCCAATTCTGGCTTGCTGTAATTGTTGTGGGTTCCTCAGCTGACTTTTGGTTTCTTGAGTGGCAATTTCCTAAATGTTTTCTGGGTCTGACACGGTTTTTCCTTCTTATTCCCAAATTTTGTATTCTGACGCAATACAAACAAGAGTTTGGACAGAGTAGCAATGATGAAATAAAAAACACAACAAATAGGCATTTGAAGCTTAGAAATCTACAGGTAAGAAGACTAAGGTGAGTTTTTGAGTTTTGGAAAATAAAATGGAACACTTTGGCTGAGGTGACAGATATTAATTGCCTCCAAACCGAGTTTCACTGCGATTTTCAGGTTAATTCAGTCAGAAACCACAGACACTCAGCTGGGAGGTGTGGATGAATCTGGAAACAGCCGTTTACATGGCAATAAATCAAGCCCAATATTACTAAGAACTCCTGCATTTCTTTGGCTTTTTTCTCATTTTTCTGATTTATAATGGTTTGTAATGAATTTTCTGATGTGAGCTTTGGTTTTGAATCTGCTATATTGAGCTCAGGGCACAAGAGGAAGGTTCTTTTTCAATCAGGGCACAGATGTTGGCTTGCTGCAATTCTGGCTTGCTGTCATTGTTTTGGGTGCCTCAGCTGATTTGTGGTTTCTTGAGCGGCAATTTCCTAAATGTTTTCTGGGTCTGAGTCGGTTTTGCCTTCTTATTCCCATATTTTGTATTCTGATGCAATACAAGCAAGATTTTGGCAGAGTAGCCATTATGAAAGAAAAAAAAAAAACACAGCAAATTGCCCTTTCAGGATTAGAAATCTACAGGCAACTCGACCAAGATGAGTTTCTGTGTTTTGGAAAATGACATGGAACCCTTCTGCTGAGGGGACAGATTCTAATTCCCTCCAAATTGAGTGTGAGTGCGATTTTGAGGTGAATTCAATCAGAATTCCAAAGTCTGTCTGTGGAAGGGGGGATGAATCTTTAAACAACCAGTTTCTTTGTGTCTAAATCCAGCCAAATACCACAAAGGACTCTTGAATTTCTTTGGCTTTCTCAGATTTCCCTTATTTATCATGGTTTGTAATGAATTTTCTGATGGGAGCTTTGGTTTTGAGGCTGCAATGTGGAGTTCTGGGCACTGGATTAATGGTCTTGTTCAATCAGGGCACAGCTGTTGGCTTTCTCCAATTCTGTCTTGCTTTCAAGGTTTTGGGTGCCTCAGCTGATTTGTGGTTTCTTGAGCGGCAATTTCCTAAATGTTTTCTGGGTCTGAGTTGGTTTTGCCTTCTTCCTTCCCCAATTTAGTATTCTGATACAATGCAAAGAAGAGTTTGTACAGAGTAGCCATTATGAAATAAACAACACAACAAATAGGCGTTTCAAGATTTTGAATCTGCAGGTAACACGACCAAAGTGAGTTTTTTTGTTTTGGAAAATCAAATGGAACACTTTGGCTGAGGTGACAGATATTAATTGCCTCCAAACGGAGTTTCACTGCGATTTTCGGGTTCATTCTGTGAGAATTACACAGGCAGTCAGCTTTAGGCGTGGATGAATCCGGGAACTGCTGGCTTCCTTGCGACTAAATCAAGCCCAATAACATTATGGATTCTTGCATTTCTTTGGCTTTTTTTCTGATTTTTCTTATTTATCATTGTTTGTAATGAATTTTCTGATGTGAGCTTTGGTTTTGAGGCTGGCATATTGAGTTCAGGGCACAAGAGGAAGGTTCTTTTTCAATCAGGGCACAGCTGTTGTCTTGCTGCAATTCTGCTTGCTGTCATTGTTTTGGGTGCCTCAGCTGATTTGTGGATTCTTGTGTTGCAGTTTCCTAAATGTTTTCTAGGTCTGAGTCGGATTTGCCTTCTTATTCCCAAATTTTGTATTCTGATGCAACATAAGCAAGATTTGGACAGAGTAGCCATTATGAAAGAAAAAAAAAAAAAACACAGCAAATTGCCCTTTCAGGATTAGAAATCTACAGGCAACTCGACCAAGATGAGTTTCTGTGTTTTGGAAAATGACATGGAACCCTTCTGCTGAGGGGACAGATTCTAATTCCCTCCAAATTGAGTGTGAGTGCGATTTTGAGGTGAATTCAATCAGAATTCCAAAGTCTGTCTGTGGAAGGGGGGGATGAATCCAGAAACAGCCAGTTTCCTTCTGTCTAAATCCAGCCAAATACCAAAAAGGACTCTTGAATTTCTTTGGCTTTCTCAGATTTCCCTTATTTATCATGGTTTCTAATGAATTTTCTGATGTGAGCTTTGGTTTTGAGGATGGAATATGGAGTTCAGGGCACTGGATTAATGGTCTTGTTCAATCAGGGCACAGCTGTTGGCTTGCTCCAATTCTGTCTTGCTTTCAAGGTTTTGGGTGCCTCAGCCGATTTGTGGTTTCTTGAGCGGCAATTTCCTAAATGTTTCCTGGGTCTGAGTTGGTTTTCCCTTTTCCTTCCCACATTTTGTATTCTGACGCAATACAAACAAGAGTTTGGACAGAGTAGCCATCATGAAATAAAAAAAAAAAAAAAAAACAAATTAGCGTTTGAAGCTTATGAAACTAAGGGTAACACGACCAAGGTGAGTTTTTGTGATTTGGAAAATCAAATGGAACACTTTGGCTGAGGTGACTGATATTATTGCCTCCAAACCGAGTCTTACTGCGATTTTCAGGTTAATTCAGTCAGAATTCCACAGGCAGTCAGCTGGAGGGGTGGATGAATCCGGGAACAGCCGGTTTCCTTGCAACTAATTCAAGCCACTATGATTATGGATTCTTGCATTTCTTTGGCTTTTTTCTCTTTTTTCTTATTTATGATGATTTGTAATGAATTTTCTGATGTGAGCTTTGGTTTTGAGGCTGGCATATTGAGTTCAGGGCACAAGAGGAAGGTTGTTTTTCAATCAGGGCACAGCTGTTGGCTTGCTCCAATTCTGGCTTGCTGTCATTGTTTTGGGAACCTCAGCCGATTTGTGGTTTCTTGAGCGGCAATTTCCTTAATGTTTTCTGGGTCTGAGTCGGTTTTGCCTTCTTATTCCCATATTTTGTATTCTGATGCAATACAAGCAAGATTTGGACAGAGTAGCCATTATGAAAGAAAAAAAAAAAACACAGCAAATTGCCCTTTCAGGATTAGAAATCTACTGGCAACGTTATCAAGATTAGTTTCTGTGTTTTGGAAAATGACATGGAACCCTTCTGCTGAGGGGACAGATTCTAATTCCCTCCAAATTGAGTGTGAGTGCAATTTTGAGGTGAAATCAATCAGAATTCCAAAGTCAGTCAGTGGAAGGGGGGGATGAATCTGTAAACAGCCAGTTTCCTTGTGTCTAAATCCAGCCAAATATCACTAAGAACTCGTGCATTTCTTTGGCTTTTGTCTCATTTTTCTGATTTATCATGGTTTGTAATGAATTTTCTGATGTGAGCTTTGGTTTTGAGGCTGGCATATTGAGTTCAGGGCAGCGGATCAATGGTCTTTTTCAAACAGGACACAGCTGTTGGCTTGTTGCAATTCTGGCTTGCTGTCATTGTTTTGTGTGCCTCAGCTGTTTTTGGTTTCTTTAGCGGCAATTTCCTACATGTTTTCTGGGTCTGAGTTGGTTTTGCCTTCTTCCTTTCCAAATTTTGTATTCTGACGTAATACAAACAAGAGTTTGGACAGAGTAGCCATTATGAAATAAAAAGCACAACAAATATGCGTTTGAAGCTTATATATGTAGAGGTAACACGAGCAAGGTAAGTTTTTGTGTTTATGAAAATAAAATTGAACACTCTGGCTGAGGTGACAGATATTAATTGCCTCAAAAACCGAGTTTCACTGCGATTTTTTTGTTAATTCATTCAGAAACCAAAGACACTCAGTTGGGAGGTGTGGATGAATCTGGAAACAGCCATTTACATGGCCATAATTCAAGCCCAATATCCCTAAGAACTCCTGCATTTCTTTGGCTTTTTTCTCATTTTTCTGATTTATCATGGTTTGTAATGAATTTTCTGATGTGAGCTTTGCTTTTGAGGCTGGCATATTGAGTTCAGGGCACAAGAGGAAGGTTCTCTTTCAATCAGGGCACAGCTGTTGGCTTTCTCCAATTCTGGCTTGCTGTAATTGTTGTGGGTTCCTCAGCTGACTTTTGGTTTCTTGAGTGGCAATTTCCTAAATGTTTTCTGGGTCTGACACGGTTTTTCCTTCTTATTCCCAAATTTTGTATTCTGACGCAATACAAACAAGAGTTTGGACAGAGTAGCAATGATGAAATAAAAAACACAACAAATAGGCATTTGAAGCTTAGAAATCTACAGGTAAGAAGACTAAGGTGAGTTTTTGAGTTTTGGAAAATAAAATGGAACACTTTGGCTGAGGTGACAGATATTAATTGCCTCCAAACCGAGTTTCACTGCGATTTTCAGGTTAATTCAGTCAGAAACCACAGACACTCAGCTGGGAGGTGTGGATGAATCTGGAAACAGCCGTTTACATGGCAATAAATCAAGCCCAATATTACTAAGAACTCCTGCATTTCTTTGGCTTTTTTCTCATTTTTCTGATTTATAATGGTTTGTAATGAATTTTCTGATGTGAGCTTTGGTTTTGAATCTGCTATATTGAGCTCAGGGCACAAGAGGAAGGTTCTTTTTCAATCAGGGCACAGATGTTGGCTTGCTGCAATTCTGGCTTGCTGTCATTGTTTTGGGTGCCTCAGCTGATTTGTGGTTTCTTGAGCGGCAATTTCCTAAATGTTTTCTGGGTCTGAGTCGGTTTTGCCTTCTTATTCCCAAATTTTGTATTCTGATGCAATACAAGCAAGATTTTGGCAGAGTAGCCATTATGAAAGAAAAAAAAAAAAACACAGCAAATTGCCCTTTCAGGATTAGAAATCTACAGGCAACTCGACCAAGATGAGTTTCTGTGTTTTGGAAAATGACATGGAACACTTCTGCTGAGGGGACAGATTCTAATTCCCTCCAAATTGAGTGTGAGTGCGATTTTGAGGTGAATTCAATCAGAATTCCAAAGTCTGTCTGTGGAAGGGGGGATGAATCTTTAAACAACCAGTTTCTTTGTGTCTAAATCCAGCCAAATACCACAAAGGACTCTTGAATTTCTTTGGCTTTCTCAGATTTCCCTTATTTATCTTGGTTTGTAATGAATTTTCTGATGGGAGCTTTGGTTTTGAGGCTGCAATGTGGAGTTCTGGGCACTGGATTAATGGTCTTGTTCAATCAGGGCACAGCTGTTGGCTTTCTCCAATTCTGTCTTGCTTTCAAGGTTTTGGGTGCCTCAGCTGATTTGTGGTTTCTTGAGTGGCAATATCCTAAATGTTTTCTGGGTCTGAGTTGGTTTTGCCTTCTTCCTTCCCCAATTTAGTATTCTGATACAATGCAAAGAAGAGTTTGTACAGAGTAGCCATTATGTAATAAACAACACAACAAATAGGCGTTTCAAGATTTTGAATCTGCAGGTAACACGACCAAAGTGAGTTTTTTTGTTTTGGAAAATCAAATGGAACACTTTGGCTGAGGTGACAGATATTAATTGCCTCCAAACGGAGTTTCACTGCGATTTTCGGGTTCATTCTGTGAGAATTACACAGGCAGTCAGCTTTAGGCGTGGATGAATCCGGGAACTGCTGGCTTCCTTGCGACTAAATCAAGCCCAATAACATTATGGATTCTTGCATTTCTTTGGCTTTTTTTCTGGTTTTTCTTTGGAACACTTTGGCTGAGGTGACAGATATTAATAGTCTCTAAACTGAGTTTCACTGTGATTTTCAGGTTAATTCATTCAGAAGTCCACAGGCAGTCAGCTGGAAGGGTGGATGGATCTGGGAACAGCCGTTTTCATTGTGACTGAATCAAGCCCAATATCATTATGGATTCTTGCATTTCCTTGGCTATTTTCTCATTTTTCTTTTTATCATGGTTTGTAATGAATTTTCTGATGTGAGCTTTGGTATGAGGCTGGCATATTGGGTTCAGGGCACAAGAGGAAGGTTCTTTTTCAATCAGGGCACAGCTATTGGTTTGCTACAATTCTGTCTTGCTTTAAAGGTTTTGGGTGCCTCAGCGTTGTTGTTTTTTGATCCACATTTTCTGAAGGTTTTCTGGGTCTGAGTTGGTTTTGCCTTCTTCCTTCCCAAATTTTCTATTCTGACGCAATACAAACAAGAGTTTGGACAGAGTAGCCATTATGAAATTAAAAACACAACATTACGCGTTTGAAGCTTAGAAATCGATAGGTAACACGACCAAGGTGAGTTTTTGTGTTTTAGAAAGTGTCATGGAACACTTCTGCTGAGGGGACAATTTCTAATTCCCTCCAAAGTGAGTTTCACTACGATTTCCAGGTTAATTCAGTCAGAATACACATTCACTCAGCTGGGAGGTGTGGAAGAATCTGGAAACAGCAGTTTACATGGGAATACATGAAGCCCAATATCACTAAAAACTCCTGCATTTCTTTGGCTTTTTTCTCATTTTTCTTATTTATCATGGTTTGTAATGAATTTTCTGATGTGAGCTTTGGTTTTGAGGCTGGCATATTGAGTTCAGGGCACAAGAGGAAGGTTCTTTTTCAATCAGGGCACAGCTGTTGGCTTGATCCAATTCTGGCTTGCTGTCCTTGTTTTGGGTGCCTCAGCTGACCTTTGGTTTCTTGAGCGGCAATTTCCTAAATGTTTTCTTGGTCGGAGTTGGTTTTGCCTTCTTCCTTCCCAAATTTTGTATTCTGACGCAATATAAACTAGAGTTTGGACAGAGTAGCCATTATGAAATAAAAAACACAACACATAGGCGTTTGAAGCTTAGAAATCTACAGGTAACACGACCAAGGTGAGTTTTTGTGTTTTGGAAAATCAAATGGAACACTTTGGCTGAGGTGACAGATATTAATTGCCTCCAAACTGAGTTTCACTGTGATTTTCAGGTTAATTCAGTGAGAATTGCACAGGCAGTCACCTGGAGGGGTGGATGAATCCAGGACTAGCCAGATTTCTTACGACTAAATCAAGCCCAATATCATTATGGATTCTTGCATTTCTTTGGCTTTTTTCTCTTTTTTCTTATTTATCATGGTTGGTAAGGAATTTTTGATGTGAGCTTTGGATTTGAGGCTGCAATAAGAACTTCCGGGCACAAGAGAAATGTTCTTTTTCAATCAGGGCACAGCTGTTGGCTTGCTCTAATTCTGGCTTGCTGTCATTGTTTTGGGTGCCTCAGCAAATTTGAGGTTTCTTGAGTGGCAATTTCCTAAATGATTTCTGGGTCTGACATGGTTTTTTCTTCTTATTCCCAAATTTTGTATTCTGACACAATACAAACAAGAGTTTGGACAGAGTAGCCATTATGAAATAAAAAACACAACAAATAGGCGTTTGAAGCTTAGAAATCTACAGGTAACACGACCAAGGTGAGTTTTTGTGTTTTGGAAAATAAAATGGAACACTTTGGCTCAGGTGACATATATTAATTGCCTCCAAACTGAGTTTCCCTGTGATTTTCAGGTTAATTCAGTGAGAATTGCACAGGCAGTCACCTCGAGGGGTGGACGAATCCAGGAATAGCCGGATTCCTTACAACTAAATCAATCCCAATATCATTATGGATTCTTGCATTTCTTTGGCTTTTTTCTCATTTTTGTTATGTATGATGGTTTGTAATGAATTTTCTGATGTGCGCTTTGTTTTTGAGGTTGGCATATTGAGTTCAGGGCACAAGAGGATGGTTCTTTTTCAATCAGGGCACAGCTGTTGGCTTGCTCCAATTCTGGCTTGCTGTCATTGTTTTGGGTGCTTCAGCCGATTTGTGGTTACTTGAGTGGTAATTTACTAAATGTTTCCTGGGTCTGAGTTGGTTTTGCCTTGTTATTCCCAAATTTTGTATTCTGATGCAATACAAGCAAGATATTGGACAGAGTAGCTATTATGAAAAAAAAGAAAATACGGCAAAAAGCCCTTTCAGGATTCAAAAGCTACAGGGAACAAGACCAAGATGAGTTTCTGTGTTTTGGATAATGACTTGGAACACTTCTGCTGAGGTGACAGATTCTAATTACCTTCCAATTGAGTGTGAGTGCGATTTTGAGGTGAATTCCATCAGAATTCCAAAGTCAGTCTGTGGAAGGGGTTGATGAATCTGGAAACAGCCAGTTTCCTTGTGTCTAAATCCAGCCAAATATCACAAAGGACTCTTGCATTTATTTGACTTTTTCACATTTCCCTTATTATCAAGGTTTGTAATGAATATTCTGATGTGAGCTTTGGTTTTGAACCGGCAATATGGAGTTTTGGGCCCCGGAAGAATGGTCTTTTTAAAACAGGGCACAGCTGTTAGCTTGCTCCAATTCTGGGTTGCTGTCATTGGTTTTGGGGTTTCAGCTGACTTTTGGTTTCTTGAGCGGCAATTTTCTAAATTTTTTCTGGGTCTGAGTTAGTTTTTCCTTCCCAAATTTTGTATTCTGACACAATGCAACAAATAGACATTTACAGATTATAAATCTGCTTGTAACACGCCAATATGATTTTTTTTGTTTTGGAAAATAAAATGGAACACTTTGGCTGAGGTGACAGATATTAATTGCCTCCAAACTGAGTTTCACTGCGATTTTCAGGTTAATTCATTCAGAATTCCACAGGCAGTCAGCTGGAGCTGTGGATGAATCTGGGAACAGCCGATTTCCTTGCGACTAAATCAAGCCCAATATCATTATGGATTCTTGCATTTCTTCGGCTTTTTTCTCATTTGTCTTATTTATCATGGTTTGTAATGAATTTTCTGGTGTGAGCTTTGGTTTTGAGGCTGGCATATTGAGTTCAGGGCACAAGTGGAAGGTTCTTTTTCAATCAGGTCACAGCTGTTGGCCTGCTCCAATTCTGGCTTGCTGTCATTGTTTGGGTGCCTCAGGAGATTTGTGGTTTCTTGAGTGCCAATTTCCTAAATGTTTTCTGGGTCTGAGTCGGTTTTGCCTTCTTATTCCCAAATTTTGTATTCTGATGCAATACAAGCAAGATTTTGGACAGAGTAGCCATTATGAAAGAAAAAATAAAAAACACATCAAATTGCCCTTTCAGAATGAGAAATGTAGGCAATATGAACAAGATGTGTTTCTGTGTTTTGGAAAATGACATGGAACCCTTTTGCTGAGGGGACAGATTCTAATTCACTCCAAATTTGGTTTCTTGTGTGGCATTTTCCTGAAAGTTTTCTGGGTCTGTGTTGGTTTTGCCTTTTTCCTTCCCAAATTTTGTATTCTGCCGCAGTAGAAACAAGAGTTTGGACAGAGTAGCCATTTTGTAATGAAAAACACAACAAATAGGCATTTGTAGCTTAGAAATCTACAGGTAACACGACCAAGGTGAGCTTTTGTGTTTTGGAAAATCAAATGGAACACTTTGGCTGAGGTGACAGATATTAATTGCCTCCAAACAGAGTTTCACTGCGATTTTCAGGTTAATTCAATCAGAATTCCACAGGCAGTCAGCTGGAGGGGTGGATGAATCCGGGAACAGCCAGTTTCCTTGCAACTGAATCAAGCCCAATATCATTCTGGATTCATGCATTTCTTTGCCTTTTTTCTCATTTTTGTTATTTATCATGATTTGTAATGAATTTTCTGATGTGAGCTTTGGTTTTGAGGCTGCAATATGGAGTTCAGGCCACCGGGGGAATGGTCTTTTCCAAACAGGGCACAGCTGTTGGCCTGCTCCAATTCTGGCTTGCTGTCATTGTTTTGGGTGCCTCAGCTGAATTTGGATTTTTGAATGGCAATTTCCTAAACGTTTTCTGGGTCTGAGTTGGTTTTGCCTTCTTCCTTCCCAAATTTTGTATTCTGACGCAATACAAACAAGAGTTTGGACAGAGTAGCCATTATGAAATAAAAAACACATCAATTAGGTGTTTTAAGCTACAGGTAACACGACCAAGGTGAGATTTTGTGTTTTGAAAAAATAAAATGGAACACTTAGGCTGTGGTGACAGATATTAACTGCCTTCATTCAGGTTAATTCAGTCAGAATTCCACAGGCTGTCAGCTGGAGGGGTGGATGAATCTGGGAACAGCCGGTTTCCTTGCGACAGTATCAAGGCCAATATCATTCTGGATTCTTGCATTTCTTTGACTTTTTTTCTCATTTTTCTTATTTATCATGGTTTGTAATGAATTTTCTGATGTGAGCTTTGGTTTTGAGGCTGGCATATTGAGTTCAGGGCACAAGAGGAAGGTTCTTTTTCAATCAGGGCACAGCTGTTGGCTTGCTCCAATTCTGGCTTGCTGTCATTGTTTTGGGTGCCTCAGCCGATTTGTGGTTTCTTGAGTGGCAATTTCCTAAATGTTTTCTGGGTCTGAGTTGGTTTTGCCTTCTTCCTTCCCAAATTTTGTATTCTGACACAATACAAACAAGAGTTTGGAAAGAGTAGCCATTAGGAAATAAAAAACACAACAAATAGGCTTTTGAAGATACAGGTAACACGACCAAGGTGAGATTTTGTGTTTTGGAAAATAAAATGGCACACTTTGGCTGTGGTGACAGATATTAACTGCCTCCGTTCAGGTTAATTCAGTCAGAATTCCACAGGCAGTCAGCTGGATGGATGGATGAATCCGGGAACAGCCGGTTTCCTTGCAACTAAATCCAGCCCAATATCATTCTTGATTCTTGCATTTCTTTGTCTATTTTCTCATTTTTCTTATTTATCATGGTTTGTAATGAATTTTCTGATGTGAGCTTTGGTTTTGAGGCTGCAGTATGGAGTTCAGGGCACCGGAGGAATGGTCTTTTTCAATCAGGGTACAGCTGTGGGCCTGCTCCAATTCTGGCTTGCTGTCATTGTTTTGGGTGCCTCCGCCGATTTGAGGTTTCTTGAGTGGCAATTTCCTAAACGGTTTCTGAGTCTCAGTTGGTTTTGTCCTCTTCATTCCCAAATTTTGTATTCTGACGCAACAGAAAAAAGAGTTTGGACAGAATAGCTATTATGAAATAAAAAACACATCAAATAGGCTTTTGAAAGCTACAGGTAACACGACCAAGGTGAGATTTTGTTTTGGAAAATGAAATGGAACACTTTGGCTGTGGGGACAGATATTAACTGCCTCCGTTCAGGTTAATTCAGTCAATATTCCTCAGGCATCAGCTGGAGAGGTGGATGAATCTGGGAATATACGGTTTCCTTGCGACAAAATCAAGCCCAATATCATTATGAATTCTTGAATTTCTTTGGCCTTTTTCTCATTTTTCTTAATTTTAGTGGTTTGTAATGAATTTTCTGATGTGAGCTTTGGTTTTGAGGCTGGCATATGGAGTTCAGGGCACAAGAGGAAGGTTCTTACTCAATCAGGTCACAGCTGTTGGCTTGCTCCAATTCTGGCTTGCTGTCATTGTTTTGGGTGCCTCCGCCGATTTGAAGTTTCTTGAGCATCAATATCCTAAATGTTTTCTTGGTCTGAGTTGGTTTTCCTTCTTCCTTCCCAAATTTTGTATTCTGACACAATACAAACAAGAGTTTGGACAGAGTAGCCATTAGGAAATAAAAAACACAACAAATAGGCTTTTGAAGCTACAGGTAACACGACCAAGGTGAGATTTTGTGTTTTGGAAAATCAAATGGAACAAGTTGGCTGTGGTGACAGATATTAACTGCCTCCGTTCAGGTAAATTCAGTCAGAATTCCACAGGCAGTCAGCTGGAGGGGTGGATGAATCCGGGAATAGCCGGTTTCCTTGCAACTAAATGAAGCCCAATATCATTATGGATTCTTGCATTTCTTTGGCTTTATTCTGATATTTCTTATTTATCATGGTTTGTAATGAATTTTCTGATGTGAGCTTTGGTTTTGAGGCTGCAATATGGAGTTCAGGGCACCGGAGGAATGGTCTTTTTCAATCAGGGCACAGCTGCTGGCTTGCTCCAATTCTGGCTTGCTGTCATTGTTTTGGGTGCCTCCGCCGATTTGAGGTTTCTTGAGTGGCAATTTCCTAAACGTTTTCTGAGTCTCAGTTGTTTTTTCCTCTTCCTTCCCAAATTTTGTATTCTGACGTAATACAAGCAAGATTTTGGACAGAATAGATATTATGAAATAAAAAACACATCAAATAGGCTTTTGAAAGCTACAGGTAACACGACCAAGGTGAGATTTTGTGTTTTGGAAGATAAAATGGAACACTTTGGCTGAGGTGACAGATATTAATTGCCTCCAAACCGAGTTTCACAGCGAATTTCATTTTAATTCAGTCAGAAACCACAGACACTCAGCTGCGAGGTATAGAAGAATCTGGAAACAGCCATTAACAAGGGAATAAATCAAGCCCAATATCACTAAGAACTCCTGCATTTCTTTGGATTTTTTCTGATTTTTCTTATTTATCATGGTTTGTAATGAATTTTCTGATGTGAGCTTTGGTTTTGAGGCTGCAATATCGAGTTCAGGACACCGGAGGAATGGTCTTTTTCAATCAGGGCACAGCTGTTGGCTTGCTCCAATTCTGGCTTGCTTTCAAAGATTTGGGTTCCTCAGCGGCCCTTTGTTGCTTGAGCGGCAATTTCCTAAATGTTTTCTGGGTCTGAGTTGGTTTTGCTTTCTTCCTTCCCAATATTTGTATTCTGCCCAAATACAAACAAGAGTTTGGGCAGAGTAGCCATTATGAAACAAAAAACACAACAAATAGGCGTTTGAAGCTTAGAAATCTACAGGTAACACGACCGAGGTGAGTTTTTGTGTTTTAGAAAATAAAGTGGAACACTTTAGCTGAGGTGACAGTTATTAATTGCTTCCAAACTGAGTTTCACTGCGATTTTCCAGTTAATTCAGTCAGAATTCCACAGGCAGTCAGCTGCAGGGTTGGATGAATCCGGGAACAGCAGGTTTCCTTGCGAACAAATCCAGCCCAATATCATTCTGGATTCTTGCATTTTTGGGTATTTTCTCATTTTTCTTATGTATGAAGGTTTGTAATGAATTTTCTGATGTGAGCTTTGGTTTTGAGGCTGCAATATGGAGATCAGGGCACCGGAGGAATGGTCTTTTTCAATCAGGGCAGAGCTGCTGGCTTGCTCCAATTCTGGCTTGCTGTCATTGTTTTGGGTGCCTCCGCCGATTTGAGGTTTCTTGAGTGGCAATTTCCTAAACGTTTTCTGAGTCTCAGATGGTTTTGTCCTCTTACTTCCCAAATTTTGTATTCTGACGCAATACAAACAAGAGTTTGGACAGAATAGACATTATGAAATAAAAAACACATCAAATAGGCTTTTGAAAGCTACAGGTAACACGACCAAGGTGAGATTTTGTGTTTTGTAAAAAGACATGGAACACTTTTGCTGAGGTGACAGATATTAATTGCCTCCAAACCGAGTTTCACAGCGAATTTCATTTTAATTCAGCAGAAACCACAGACACTCAGCTGGGAGGTATAGAAGAATCTGGAAACAGCCATTAACAAGGGAATAAATCAAGCCCAATATCAGTAAGAACTCCTGCATTTCTTTGGATTTTTTCTGATTTTTCTTATTTATCATGATTTGTAATGAATTTTCTGATCTGAGGTTTGGTTTTGAGGTTGCAATATCGAGTTCAGGACACCGGAGGAATGGTCTTTTTCAATCAGGGCACAGCTGTTGGCTTGCTCCAATTCTGTCTTGCTTTCAAAGTTTTGGGTTCCTCAGCGGCCCTTTGTTGCTTGAGCGGCAATTTCCTAAATGTTTTCTGGGTCTGAGTTGGTTTTGCCTTCTTCCTTCCCAAATTTTGTAATCTGACGCAATAGAAACAAAAGTTTGGGCAGAGTAGCCATTATGAAATAAAAAACACAACAAATAGGCGTTTGAAGCTTAGAAATCTACAGGTAACACAACCAAGGTGAGTTTTTGTGTTTTGGAAAATCAAATGGAACACTTTGGCTGAGGTGACAGATATTAATTGCCTCCAAACTGAGTTTCACTGGGATTTTCAGGTTAATTCAGTCAGAATTCCACAGGCAGTCAGCTGGAGGGGTGGATGAATCCGGGAACAGCCCGTTTCCTTGCGACTGAATCAAGCCCAATTTCATTATGAATTCTTGCATTTCTTTGGATTTTTTCTCATTTTTCTTATTTATCATGGTTTGTAATGAATTTTCTGATGTCATCTTTGGTTTTGAGTCTGCAATATGGAGTTCAGGGCACCAGAGGTATGGTCTTTTTCAAACAGGGCACAGCTGTTGTGCTGCTCCAATTCTGGCTTGCTGTCATTGTTTTGAGTGCCTCAGCCGATTTGTGGTTTCTTGAGCGGCAATTTCCTAAAGGTTTTCTGGGTCTGAGTTGGTTTTGCCTTCTTCCTTCCCAAATTTGTATTCTGACGCAATACAAACAAGAGTTTCAGCAGAGTAGCCATTAGGAAATAAAAAACACAACAAAAAGGCGTTTGAAGCTTAGAAATCTACAGGTAACACGACCAAGGTGAAGTTTTGTGTTTTGGGAAATCAAATGGAACACTTTGGCTGAGGTGACAGATATTAATTGCCTCCAAACTGAGTTTCCCTGCGATTTTCAGCTTAATTCAGTCAGAATTCCACAGTCAGTCAGCTGGAGGGGTGGATGAATCCGGGAACAGCTGGTTTCCTTGCGACTAAATCAAGCCCAATATCATTATGGATTCTTGCATTTATTTGGCTTTTTTCTCCTTTTTCTTATTTATCATCGTTTGTAATAAATTTTCTGATGTGAGCTTTGGTTTTAAGGCGGCAATATGGCGTTCAGGGCACCGGAGGAATGGTCTTTTTCAAACAGGTTACAGATGTTGGCTTGATCCAATTCTGGCTTGCTGTCATTGTTTTGGGTGCCTCAGCCAATTTGTGGTTTCTTGAGCCACAATGTCCTAAATGTTTTCAGGGTCTGAGTTGGTTTTGCCTTCTTCCTTCCCAAATTTTGTATTCTGATGGAATACAAACAAGAGTTTGGACAGAGCAGTCATTATGAAATAAAAAACACAACAAATAGGCGTTTGAAGCTTATAAGTCTACTCGAAACACGACCAAGGTGAGTATTTGTGTTTTGGAAAATAAAATGGAACACTTTGTTGAGGTCACAGATATTAATGGCCTCCAAACTGAGTTTGACTGCGATTTTCAGGTGAATTCAGTGAGAATTCCACAGGCAGTCAGCTGGAGGGGTGGATGAATCTGGGAGCAGCCGGTTTCCTTGCGACTAAATCCAGCCCAATATCAGAAAGTTCTCCTGTATTTCTTTGGCATTTTTCTCATTTTTTGATTTATCCTGCTTTGTAATGAATTTTCTGATGTGAGATTTGGTTTTGAGGCTGCAATATGGAGTTTAGGGCACAAGAGGAAGGTTTTTTTTTTTTAAACAGGGCACAGCTCTTGGCTTGCTCCAATTCTGGCTTGCTGTCATTGTTTTGCATGCCTCAGCTCAATTTTGGTTTGTTGAGTGGCAATTTCCTAAATGTTTTCTGGGTCTGAGTTGGTTTTGCCTTCTTCCTTCCCAAATTTTGTATTCTGTCGCATTACAAACAAGAGTTTGGACAGAGCAGCCATTATGAAATAAAAAAACACAACAAATGGGTGTTAGAAGCTTAGAAATCTACAGGTAACACGACCAAGGTGAGTTTTTGTGTTTTGGAAAATAAAATGGAACACTTTGTTGAGGTCACAGATATTAATAGCCTCCAAACTTAGTTTCACTGCGATTTTCAGGTGAATTCAGTCAGAAGTCCACAGGCAGTCAGATGGAGGTGTGGATGAATCTGGGAACAGCCGGTTTCCTTGCGACTACATCAAGCCCAATATCATTCTTGATTCTTGCACTTCTTTGGCTTTTTTCTCATTTTTCTTATTTATCATGGTTTGTAATGAATTTTCTGATGTGAGCTTTGGTTTTGAGGTTGCAATATTGAGTTCAGGGCACCTGAGAAATGGTCTTTTTCAAACAGGGTACAGATGTTGGCTTGCTCCAATTCTGGCTTGCTGTCATTGTTTTGGGAGCCTCAGCTGACTTTTGGTATCTTGAGCGGCAATGTCCTAAATGTTTTCTGGGTCTGAGTTGGTTTTGCCTTCTTCCTTCCCAAATTTTGTATTCTGATGGAATACAAACAAGAGTTTGGGCAGAGTAGCCATTAGGAAATAAAAAACACAACAAATAGGTATTTGAAGCTTATAAGTCTACTCGTAACGAGACCAAGGTGAGTTTTTGATTTTGGAAAATCAAATGGAACACTTTGGCTGAGGTGACAGATATTAATTGCCTCCAAACTGAGGTTCACTGCGATTTTCAGGTTAATTCAGTCATAATTCCACAGGCAGTCAGCTGGAGGGGTGGATGAATCTGGGAACAGACAATTTCCTTGCGACTAAATCAAGCCCAATATCATTATGGATTCTAGCATTTCTTTGGCTTTTGTCTCATTTTTCTTATTTATCATGGTTTGTAATGCATTTTCTGATGTGAGCTTTGGTTTTGAGGCTGCAATATGGAGTTCAGGGCACAAGAGGAAGGTTATTTTTCAAAAAGGGCACAGCTGTTGACTTGCTCCAAGTCTGCCTTGCTGTCATTGTTTTGGGTGCCTCAGCTGACTTTTGGTTTCTTGAGCGGCAATTTCCTAAATGTTTTCTGTGTCTGAGAGGTTTTTACCTTCTTCCTTCCCAAATTTTGTATTGTGACGCAATACAAACATGAGTTCAGACAGAGTAGCGATTATGAAATAAAAAACACAACAAATAGGCATTTGAAGCTTAGAAATCTACAGGTTCACGACCAAGGTGAGTTTCTGTGTTTTGAAAAATCAAATGGAACACTTTGGCTGAGGTGACAGATATTAATTGCCTCCAAACTGAGGTTCACTGCGATTTTCCTGTTAATTCAGTCATAATTCCACAGGCATCAGCTGGAGGGGTGGATGAATCTGGGAACAGCCAATTTCCTTGCGACTCAATCAAGCCCAATATCATTATGGATTCTTGCATTTCTTTGGCTTTTGTCTCATTTTTCTTATTTATCATGGTTTGTAATGAATTTTCTGATGTGAGCTTTGGTTTTGAGGCTGCAATATCGAGTTCTGGGCACCGGAGGAAGGTTATTTTTCAAAAAGTGCACAGCTGTTGACTTGCTCCTATTCTGCCTTGCTGTCATTGTTTTGGGTGCCTCAGCCGATTATTGGTCTTTTGAGCGACAATTTCCTAAAGGTTTTCAGGGTCTGAGTTGGTTTTGCCTTCTTCCTTCCCAAATGTTGTATTCTGACGCCATACAAACAAGAGTTTCGGCAGAGTAGCCATTATGCAATAAAATCACAACAAAAAGGTTTTGAAGCTTATAAATCCATAGGTAACACGAGCAAGGTGAGTTTTTGTGTTTTGGAAAATAAAATGGAACACTTTGGCTGAGGTGACAGATTTTAATTGCCTCCAAACTGAGTTTCACTGCGATTTTCAGGTGAATTCAGTCAGATCCACAGGCAGTCAGCTGGAGGTGTGGATGAATCCGGGAACAGCCGGTTTCCTTGCGACTAAATCAAGCCCAATATCATTCTTGATTCTTGCATTTCTTTGGCTTTTTTCTCCTTTTTCTGATATAGCATGCTGTGTAATGAATTTTCTGATGTGAGCTTTGGTTTTGAGGCTGCAATATGGAGTTCAGGGCACCTGAGGAATGGTCTTTTTCAAACAGGGCACAGCTGTTGGCCTGCACCAATTCTGGCTTGTTGTCATTGTTTTGAGTGCCTCAGCCGATTTGTGGTTTCTTGAGCGGCAATTTCCTAAATGTTTTCTGGGTCTGAGTTTGTTTTGCCTTCCTCCTTCCCAAATTTTGTATTCTGACGCCATGCAAACAAGAGTTTCGGCAGGGTAGCCATTATGAAATAAAAAAACACCACAAATAGGCTTTTGAAGCTTAGAAATCTACAGGTAACACAACAAAGGTGAGTTTTTGTGTTTTGGAAAATAAAATGGAACACTTTGGCTGAGGTGACAGATATTAATAGCCTCCAAACTGAGTTTCACTGCGATTTTCAGGTTAATTCAGTCAGAATTCCACAGGCAGTCAGCAGGAGGGGTGGATGAATCCGGGAACAGCCCGTTTTCTTGCGACTAAATGAAGCCCAATATCATTATGGATTCTTGATTTCTTTGGCTTTTTTCTCATTTTTCTTATTTATCATGGTTTGTAATGAATTTTCTGATGTGAGCTTTGGTTTTGAGGCTGTAATATGGAGTTCAGGGCACCGGGGGAACGGTCTTTTTCAAACAGAGCACAGCTGTTGGCCTGCTCCAATTCTGGCTTGCTGTCATTGTTTTGGGTGCCTCCGCCTATTTGAGGTTTTTTGAGCAGCAATTTCCTAAAAGTTTTCTGGGTCTGAGTTGGTTTTGCCTTCTTCCTTCCCAAATTTTGTATTCTGACGCAATACAAACAAGAGTTTGGGCAGAGTGGCCATTATGAAATAAAAAACACAACAAATAGGTTTTGAAGCTTAGAAATCCAGAGGCAACATGACCAAGGTGAGTTTTTGTGTTTTGGAAAATCAAATGGAACAGTTTGGCTGAGGTGACATATATTAATTGCCTCCAAACTGAGTTTCACTGCGATTTTCCGGTTAATTCAGTCAGAATTCCACAGGCAGTCAGCTGGAGGGGTGGATGAATCTGGGAACAGCAGGTTTCCTTGAAACTAAATCCAGCCCAACATCATTATGGATTCTTGCATTTCTTTGGCTTTTGTCTCATTTTTCTGATTTGTCATGGTTTGTAATGAATTTTCTGATGTGAGCTTCGGTTTTGAGGCTGGCATATGGAGTTCAGGGCACAAGAGGAAGGTTCTTATTCAATCAGGGCACAGCTGCTGTGTTACTCCAATTCTGGTTTACTGTCATTGTTTTGGTTGCCTCCGCCGATTTGAGGTTTCTTGAGCATCAATTTCCTAAATGTTTTGTTCGTCTGAGTTGGTTTTCCTTCTTCCTTCCAAAATTTTGTATTCTGACCCAATACAAACAAGAGTTTGGACAGACTTGCCATTTTGCCATAAAAAAAAAAACACAATAAATAGGCGTTTGAAGCTTAGAAATCCACAGGTAATACGACCAAGGTGAGTTTTTGTGTTTTGGAAAATAAAATGGGACACTTTGGCTGAGGTGACAGATATTAATTGCCTCCAAACTGAGTTTCCCTGCGATTTTCCGGATAATTCCGTCAGAATTCCACAGGCAGTCAGCTGGAGGGGTGGATGAATCTGGGAATACCCGGTTTCCTTTTGACTAAATCAAGCCCAATATCATTATGGATTCTTGCGTTTCTTTGGCTTTTTTCTCATTTTTCTTATGTATCATGGTTTGTAATGAGTTTTCTGATGTGAGCTTTGGTTTTAAGCTGGCATATTCAGTTCAGGGCACCAGAGGAAGGTTGTTTTTCAATCAGGACACAGCTGTTGGCTTGCTCCACTTCTGGCTTGCTGTCATTGTTTTGGGTGCCTCAGCTGATTTGTGGATTCTTGAGTGGCAATATCCTAAATGTTTTCTGGGTCTGAGTTAGTTTTGCATTCTTATTCCCAAATTTTGTATTCTGATGCAATACAAGCAAGATTTTGACAGAGTAGCCATTATGAAAGAAAAAAAAAAACAAAGCAAATTGGCCTTTCATGTTTAGAACTGTACAGGCAACACAATCAAGATGAGTTTCTGTGTTTTGGAAAATGACTTGGACTCCTTCTGCCGAGGGGACAGATACTAATTTCCTCCAAATTCAGTGTGAGTGCAATTTTGAGGTGAATTCAATCAGAATTCCAAAGTCAGTCTGTTTAAGGGTGGGATGAATCCTGAAACAGCCAGTTTCCTTGTGTCTAAATCCAGCCAAATATCACAAAGGACTCTTGCATTTCTTTGGCTTTTTCACATTTCCCTTATTTATCATGGTTTGTAATGAATTTTCTGATGTGAGCTTTGGTTTTGAGGCTGCAATATGGAGTTCATGGCACAAGAGAATGGTTCTTTTTCAATTGGGGCACAGTTGTTGGCTTGCTCCAATTCTGGCTTGCTGTCATTGTTGGGTGCCTCAGCTGACTTTTGGTTTCTTGAGGGTCAGTTTGCTGAATATTTTCTGGGTCTGAGTTGGTTTTCCCTTCTTCATACCCAAATTGTGTATTCTCATGCAATACAAGCAAGATTGTGGACAGAGTAGCCATTATGAAAGAAAACAAAAAACACAGCAAATTGGCCTTTCAGGATTAGAAATCTACAGGCAACATGACCAAGATGAGTTTCTGTGGTTTGGAAAATGATATGGAATCCTTCTGCTGAGGGGAGAGATACTAATTCATCCAAATTGAATGTGAGTGGGATTTTGAGGTGAATTCAATCAGAAGTCCAAAGTCAGTCTGTGGATGGGGGGATGAATCTGGAAACAGCCAGGTTCCTTTTGTCTAATCCCGCCAAGTATCACAAAGGACTCTTGCATTTCTTTGGCTTTTTCACATTTCCATTATTCATCATGGTTTGTAATGAATTTTCTGATGTGAGCTTTGGTTTTGAGGCTGCAATATGGAGTTCAGGGTAACGGAGGAATTGTCTTTTTCAAACAGGGCACAGCTGTTGGCCTGCTCCAATTCTGGCTTGCTGTCATTGTTTTGGGTGCCTCAGCTGACTTTTAGTTTCTTGAGCGGCAATTTCCTAAATGTTTTCTGGGTCTGAATTGGGTTTGCCTTCTTCCTTCCCAAATGTTGTATTCTGATGCCATACAAACAAGAGTTTGGGGAGAGTAGCCATTATGAAATAAAAACACAACAAATAGGCATTTGAAGCTTTGAAATCTACAGGTAACACGACCAAGGTGAGGTTTTGTGTTTTGGAAAATCAAATGGAACACTTTGGCTGAGGCGACAGATATTAATTGCCTCCAAACTTAGTTTCACTGTGTTTCTCCGGTTAATTCACTCAGAATTCCACAGGCTGTCAGCTGGAGGGGTGGATGTATCTGGGAACAGCCGGTTTCCTTGCGACTAAATCAAGCCCAATATCATTATGGATTCTTCCATTTCTTGGCTTTTTTATCATTTTTCTTATTTATCATGGTTTGTAATGAATTTTCTGATGTGAGCTTTGGTTTTGAGGCTGCAATATGGAGTTCATGGCACAAGAGGAAGGTTCTATTTCAATCAGGGCACAGCTGTTGTCTTGCTCCAATTCTGGCTTGCTGTCATTGTTTTCGATACCTCAGCTAATTTGTGGTTTCTTGAGCGGCAATTTCCTAAATGTATTGTGCATCTGAGTTGGTTTTTCCTTCTTCCTTCCCTAATTTTGTATTCTGAGGCAACACAAACAAGAGTTAATACAGAGTAGCAATTATGAAATAAAAACCACAACAAATAGGCATTTGAAGCTTAGAAATCTACAGGTAACATTACCAAGGTGAGTTTTTGTGTTTTGGAAAAAAAAATGGAACACTTTGGCTGAGGTGACAGATATTAATTGCCTCCAAACTGAGTTTCACTGCGATATTCAGGTGAATTCAGTCAGAATTCCACAGGCAGTCAGCTGGAGGGGTGGATGAATCCGGGAACAGCCAGTTTCCTTGCAACTAAATCAAGCCCAATATCATTATTGATTCTTGCATTTCTTTGGCATTTTTCTCCTTTTTCTTATTTATCATGGGTTGTAATGAATTTTCTGATGTCAGCTTTGGTTTTGAGGCTGCAATATGGAGTTCAGGGCACCGGGGGAATGGACCTTTTAAACAGGGCAAAGCTGTTGGCCTGCTCCAATTCTGGCTTGCTGTCATTGTTTTGAGCCTCAGCCGATTTGTGGTTTCTTGAGCTGCAATTTCCTACATGTGTTCTGCGTCTGAGTTGGTTTTGCCTTCTACCTTCCCAAATTTTGTATTCTGATTTCTACAAACAAGAGTTTGGGGAGAGTAGCCATTATGACATAAAAAACACAGCAAATAGGATTTTGAAGCTTATAAATCTACAGGTAACATGACCAAGGGGAGTTTTTGTGTTTTGGAAAATCAAATGGAACACTTTGGCTGAGGTGACAGATATTAATTGCCTCCAAACTGAGTTTCACTGCGATTTTCAGGGTAATTCTGTCAGAATTCCACAGGCAGTCAGCTGGAGGGGTGGATGAATCTGGGAATAGCCGGTTTCCTTGCGACTGAATCAAGCCCAATATTATGGATTCTTGCATTTCCTTGTCTTTTTTCTCATTTTTCTTATTCATCCTGGTTTGTAATGAATTTTCTGATGTGAGCTTTGGTTTTGAGGCTGGTATATTGAGTTCAGGGCACAAGAGGAAGGTTCTTTTTCAATCAGGGTACAGCTGTTGGCTTGCTCCAATTCTGGCTTGCTATCATTGTTTTGGGTGCCTCAGCTAACTTTTGGTTTCTTGAGCGGCAATTTCCTAAATGTTTTCGGGGTCTGAGAAGGTTTTGCCTTCTTCCTTCCCAAATTATGTATTCTGATGGCACACAAACAAGAGTTTGGGCAGATTAGCCATTATGAAATAAAAAAACAGAAGAAATAGGCGTTTAAACCTACAAAATCTACTGGTAACTTGACCAAAGTGAGTTTTTGTGTTTTGGAAAATCAAATGGAACACTTTGGCTGAGGTGACAGATAGTAATTGGCTCCAAACTGAGTTTCACTGCAATTTTCAGGTGAATTCAGTCAGAATTCCACAGGCAGTGAGCTGGAGCAGAGGATGAATCCGGGAACAGCCGGTTTCCTTGTGACTAATAAGGCCAAATGTCACTATTGATTCTTGCATTTCTTTGGCTTTTTTCTCCGTTTGCTTATTTATCATGGTTTGTAATGAATTTTCTGATGTGAGCTTTGGTTTGTGGCTGAATATGGAGTTCAGGGCACCAGAGGAATGGTCTTTTTCAAACAGGGCACAGCTGTTGGCCTGCTCCAATTCTGGCTTCCTGTCATTGTTTTGAGTACCTCAGCCGATTTGTGGATTCTGAGCGGCAATTTCATAAATGTTTTCTGGGTCTGAGTTGGTTTTGCCTTCTTCCTTCCCAAATTGTGTAATCTGACGCAATACAAACAAGAGTTTGGGGAGAGTAGCCATTATGAAATAGAAAAACACAACAAATAGGCATTTGAAGCTTAGAAATCTACAGGTAATACGACCAAGGTGAGTTTTTGTGTTTTGGAAAATCAAATGGAACACTTTGGCTGAGGTGACAGATATTAATTGCCTCCAAACTGAGTTTCACTGTGATTTTCAAGTTAATTCAGTCAGAATTCCACAGGCAGTCAGCTGGACGGGTGGATGAATCCGGGAACAGCCGGTTTCCTTGTGACTGAATCAAGCCCAATATCATTATGGATTCTTGCATTTCTTTGGCTTTTTTCTCCTTTTTCTTATTTATCATGGTTTGTAATGAATTTTCTGATGTGAGCTTTGGTTTGAGGCTGCAATCTGGAGTTCAGGGTGCAAGAGGAAGGCTCTTTTTCAAACAGGGCACAGAAGTTGGCCTGCTCCAATTCTGGCTTGCTGTCATTGTTTTGGGTGCCTCAGCCGATTTGTGTATTCTGAGTGGCAATTTCCTAAATGTTTCTGGGTCTGAGTTGGTTTTGCCTTCTTCCTTCCCAAATTTTGTATTCTGATGCCATACAAACAAGAGTTTCAGCAGAGTAGCCACTATGAAATAAAAAACACAACAAATAGGCGTTTAAACCTTCAAAATCTACAGGTAACACGACCAAGGTGAGTTTTTGTGTTTTGGAAAATCAAATGGAACACTTTGGCTGAGGTGACAGATATTAATTGCCTCCAAACTGAGTTTCCCTGCGATTTTCAGGTTAATTCAGTCAGAATTCCACAGGCAGTGAGCTGGAACAGAGGATGAATCCGGGAACAGCCGGTTTCCTTGTGACTAATAAGGCCAAATGTCACTATGGATTCTTGCATTTCTTTGGCTTTTTTCTCCGTTTGCTTATTTATCATGGTTTGTAATGAATTTTCTGATGTGAGCTTTGGTTTGTGGCTGAATATGGAGTTCAGGGCACCAGAGGAATGGTCTTTTTCAAACAGGGCACAGCTGTTGGCCTGCTCCAATTCTGGCTTCCTGTCATTGTTTTGAGTACCTCAGCCGATTTGTGGATTCTGAGCGGCAATTTCATAAATGTTTTCTGGGTCTGAGTTGGTTTTGCCTTCTTCCTTCCCAAATTGTGTAATCTGACGCAATACAAACAAGAGTTTGGGGAGAGTAGCCATTATGAAATAGAAAAACACAACAAATAGGCATTTGAAGCTTAGAAATCTACAGGTAACACGACCAAGGTGAGTTTTTGTGTTTTGGAAAATCAAATGGAACACTTTGGCTGAGGTGACAGATATTAATTGCCTCCAAACTGAGTTTCACTGTGATTTTCAAGTTAATTCAGTCAGAATTCCACAGGCAGTCAGCTGGACGGGTGGATGAATCCGGGAACAGCCGGTTTCCTTGTGACTGAATCAAGCCCAATATCATTATGGATTCTTGCATTTCTTTGGCTTTTTTCTCCTTTTTCTTATTTATCATGGTTTGTAATGAATTTTCTGATGTGAGCTTTGGTTTGAGGCTGCAATCTGGAGTTCAGGGTGCAAGAGGAAGGCTCTTTTTCAAACAGGGCACAGAAGTTGGCCTGCTCCAATTCTGGCTTGCTGTCATTGTTTTGGGTGCCTCAGCCGATTTGTGGTTTCTTGAGCGGCAATTTCCTAAATGTTTCTGGGTCTGAGTTGGTTTTGCCTTCTTCCTTCCCAAATTTTGTATTCTGATGCCATACAAACAAGAGTTTCAGCAGAGTAGCCACTATGAAATAAAAAACACAACAAATAGGCGTTTTAACCTTCAAAATCTACAGGTAACACGACCAAGGTGAGTTTTTGTGTTTTGGAAAATCAAATGGAACACTTTGGCTGAGGTGACAGATATTAATTGCCTCCAAACTGAGTTTCCCTGCGATTTTCAGGTTAATTCAGTCAGAATTCCACAGGCAGTCACCTGGAGCAGAGGATGAATCCGGGAACAGCCGGTTTCCTTGTGACTAATAAGGCCAAATGTCATTATGGATTCTTGCATTTCTCTGGCTTTTTTCTCTGATTTCCTATTTATCATGGTTTGTAATGAATTTTCTGATGTGAGCTTTGGTTTTGTGGCTGCAATATGGAGTTTAGGGCACTGGGGGAATGGTCTTTTTCAAACAGGGCACAGCTGTTGGCCTGCTCCAATTCTGGCTTGCTGTCATTGTTTTGGGTGCCTCAGCCGATATGTGGTTTGTGAGCGGCAATTTCCTAAATGTTTTCTGGGTCTGAGTTGGTTTTGCCTTCTTCCTACCCAAATTTTGTATTCTGACACCATACAAACAAGAGTTTCGGCAGAGTAGCCATTTTGAAATAAACAACACAACAAATAGGCGTTTGAAGCTTGGAAATCTACAGGTAACACAACCAAGGTGAGTTTTTGTGTTTTGGAAAATCAAATGGAACACTTTGGCTGAGGTGACAGATATTAATTGCCTCCAATGTGAGTTTCACTGCGATTTTCAGGTTAATTCAGTCAGAATTACACATGCAGTCAGCTGGAGGGGCGGATGATTCCGGGAACAGCCGGTTTCCTTGCGACTGAATCAAGCCCAATATCATTATGGATTCTTACTTTTCTTTTCTTTTTTCTCCTTTTTCTTATTTATCATGGTTTGTAATGAATTTTCTGATGTGAGCTTTGGTTCTGAGGCTGGCATATTGAGTTCAGGGCAGAAGAGGAAGGTTCTTTTTCAAACAGGGCACAGCTGTTGGCTTGCTCTAATTCTGGCTTGCTGTCATTGCTTTGGGTGCCTCAGCTAACTTTTGGTTTCTTGAGCGGCAATTTCCTGAATATTTTCTGGGTCTGAGTTGGTTTTGCCTTCTTCCTTCTGAAATTTTGTATTCTGACGCCAAACAAACAAGAGTTTGGGCAGAGTAGCCATTATGAAATAAAAAACACAACAAATAGGCGTTTGAAGCTTAGAAATCTACAGGTAACATGACCAAGGTGAGTTTTTGTGTTTATGAAAATAAAATGGAACACTTTGGCTGAGGTGACAGATATTAATTGCCTCCAAACTGAGTTTCACTGTGATTTTCAGGTTAATTCAGTCAGAATTCCACAAGCAGTCAACTGCAGGGGTGAATGAATCCGGGAACGGCCGGTTTCCCTGCGACTAAATCAAGCCCAATATCATTATGGATTCTTGCATTTCTTTGGCTTTTTTCTCTTTTTTCTTATGTATCATGGTTTGTAATGAATTTTTTGATGTGAGCTTTTGTTTTGAGGCGGCAATATTGAGTTCAGGGCACAAGAGGAATGGTCTTTTTCAATCAGTGCACAGCTGTTGGCTTGCTCCAATTCTGGCTTGCTGTCCTTGTTTTGGGTGCCTCAGCTGACTTTTGGTTTCTTGAGTGGCAATTTCCTACATGTTTTCTGGGTCTGAGTCAGTTTTGCCTTCTTCCTTCCCAAATTTTGTATTCTGATGCAATACAAGCAAGATTTTGGATAGAGTTAGCTCTGTGTCCATTCTTCTGTCTCTTTACTAGATGAATAAAAAGACAGTGTAAAATGATTTGTAAAGAACTATAAGGGGTCAGCGCTGTGCTGCTGCTGCCAATTGAGGAGTGAAGCAGGAGATGGAAAACACCTCTCTCTCTCTCTCTCTCTCTCTCTGTGCCTCTCCTTCTCTGTTACTCTGACTTCTAAATAAAAAAATGAATCTTAAAAGAAGTATAAACATCAATAAAACACAAATGAAAATTGTATTCTCAAAACTGGATATTAAACCATGCCTTCTACACCTCTGTTAAAAGTTACATTCTATCATAGTCATTTATGATTTCTAGGGCCAAAGTAGTAAATAAGATTTTTCTGGAAGAGACAGAGGTTATGAGGGAGCCAGGATTTGGGGTCAGTTAGCAGAAGTGAGTGTCACTCTTTCAGATTTGATGCAGGAAAGGAACAGCAACTGATCCCTGAGATTTTGGTGTGGGAAGGAAAGGAAGGAGGGACTTAACAAAAGCAAATGCCCTCTGGTTGTGGGCACCCACCCCTGACTGCAGCTTTTTGGAGGAACAGCTGGTGTCTCTAGGGATGCTGCAGCCTGGACTCCATTTCCCAGAGTTCCCAGTAGCTCCGAGGTATTCTGCTTTCCAAATACCTGTGGGCATGCACCTGCCACTGCCAGTCCCTGGGGCTCAGAGTTGGACCAGGGGAGTTCATTCCTTGATCAGTGTCAACCCTGGGGGCTATGCTGCTCCTTCTCTGGCATTTACTGCAACTCCTGCTCTGCACGTGCGATCCCAGGCAGTTTCCGAGTGCTCACCCTGAGCCTGCCTCCTGCTGCTTCTTCCCTCTTCATCCACCAACTGTGGGTCCCACATGCCAGGGACTCTCTTCTCCACACTCCCAATTTCACTCCCCGTATATCTGGAAGAAAGGGTACCTGCTCCAGGGACTTTCTGCTGCAGGTTTGGCATGCAGGAAGGGGCGGAGACACATGTGGGAGAAGTGTGCCAGCGATCCTGGCAGCTTCTCCCGAGGTCAGGGCTGGGACCCGGGCTGCTCTGTCTCCCACCTCTATTTCCCAGGCTCAAAGTGCCCGGACTCTCTCCTGCAGTACCTCACCTAAACTGTCCCTAATGTGCTTTATTTAGTGGTTACAGGAGAGAGGGGGCAGTGTTCTGGGAACCTGCACTCACAGGGAAGGAAGGCAGAAAGACTCCTGATCTCCACAGTTAAATAAGCCGGGTTCCCACTGTGGGTGGTCTCAGAATGCAGTCTGGCCTGGTCTCTTGATGTTTCCTGGGCTGGTTCCTGCAGGGTGGGGCTGGATGGCCCTCAGGAGGGAGCCTGGGGCAGCAGAGGGGTGGGCAGGAGGATCTGTCTAGGATCTGCCCCACTGCTCTCATCCTGCACCTCATCTTCCTGGTGGGGAGCAGTGTGAAGCGTGAATAGCTGCTTTGTGTGTTGATCCCTCTCAAGTATTAATTATCAAATTTTGCCAATGTGGAATTTGAAGCTGTTCCAGAAACATGGGGTGGGAAATCTCCCTTCTTTCAAACAGGCACAGAGACAGTGGAGGATCCAAGGAGTTTCTATTAATGGCCCTAGGCTCAGCTGGAATGATTTCCTGAGAATTGAGCATCAAATTCAAGTTTCTTAGCTGTTACAGCATTGGTGGGTTTAAATGGCAGCCTACATGATTAGAACCACATTTCCAATGGTCAGTGGGTCCAGTATGTTTGTAAAAGAGATGCCAGGGACAGATTTATTAGGACAGATTTATTACTGGAGTTTACAAAAGCAGAACTTAGGACATCTTCCCTCCCTAGACAAGATTTCAGTGGGCAGCTGTTTCACTCATTAATTGTGAGCATCCACTTTTAAAGGTTTGTGTTGGATGGGGTCCACTTCTCTTTCTTTGATGATGTATTTGGCTGCTTTTCATTTTCTGTCTTCAGCTATCTCTTCTCCTGTTAGCAAGGCTGTCAACTGTTTTGACCTGCCACTGATCCCTTTGCAAAGTGAGAAGGGAACCAAAATTAATGCAAGTCTACTGTGTTGTCAATAACTGGAGCTACTTTTTTAAAGATTTATTTATTCATTTGAAAGAGTTACACAGAGAGGAGAGAGAGAGAGAGAGAAAGAGAGAGAGGTCTTCCATCCGATGGTTCATTCCCCAATTGGCAGCAATAGCTGGAGGTATGCCAATTTGGAGCCAGTAGCCAGGAGCTCCTTCTGAGATGAAGCTGTTTTTTTAAATAATTATTTATTTATTTGAAAGGCAGAACTCTGTCCAGGTCTCATAGGTGGGTGCAGGAGATGAGGGGTTTGGGCCAACTTCTACTGTTTTCCCAGTCCACAGCAGAGAGCTGGATGGGAAGTGCAGCAGCCAGGATCCCAACCGGCACCCATATAGGATGCTGACAAGGCAGCAGTAGCTTTACCCACTATGCAACAGTGCTGCCCACTAACGGGAGCTCTTTTAATCTGAGTTTGCATAAAGAGGAGAATTACAGCATCATAAATACAGATAAGTAACAGTTTTTCTCTGCCCAGCACTTTATATTACCCAGTGCTCCACTGAGAATCTTACATTCCACACTGTGTAATTAAGAAGGCCAGTTACTTATCTTATTTTGGGTTCTGTGTTTAAACCCATGACACTTTTGACATGGGAGGATATTAGTTCTACAATTTCATAGAGACTGGTCTTTGGAAGCATCGATAGAAGTTATAACTGTGAGAGTGGTAAGAAAGAAGAGGGGAAGAAATAAGTGCCCCTTACCTCCCTCAGAGATGTCCACAAGTGCAGTAGACGATATGCCCTTATGGTTGACTTTCTGGGACAAACTGTGTTTGAGTGCTTCACATGTTCTGATAGAAAGGTGTTGCCACCAGGTTTTTAGTATATTTTGTTAGTTTTTAAAGATTTATTTATTTATTTGAAAATCAGAGTTACACAGAGAGAGAAGGAGAGGCAGAGAGAGAGAGAGAGAGAGAGAGAGAGGTCTTCCATCAGGTTCATTTCCCCAATGGCTTCATCATTGTGAACTTTGCTCAGTTCCTGACCTATACCTTTCCTTTAACCTAGTACTTTGCCATGTAGTAGCCCATGAAAACTGCAGACTGCATAAATTAATGAATACTTGGAGGGTTGTGATTTCTTAGAGGAACATCATGAGATAGGAGGAATAAAACAAAACAAAAGTATCCTCCGTATATAGAAGGTACACTGTTTTTGCAAGCCACAGCGAAGAGGAAGAAGCAGGAAAGTAGTGAGACTGGAAAGTTTGCGGCAAAGGTAATAGGCACTGGTCAAGAATTTAACAAGCCCATTAGGAAAACATTAAGGTTTCCTTACTTCCATGTAGACTCTGCCCTCTTATGGTGAACAGGGTCCTCTAAACCCACTTGTTGCACAAATGAAAACCCAAGCATTGTCTTCTCCCACAGATGGAGTCTGCTATTGGTTTTGATTTACATTTCCCTAATGGCTAGTGATATTGGGCATGTTCATCTATGTCTTGACCATTGAGATTTCTTCTTCTGAGAAACATCTGTTTTGATCCTTGCCCATTTCTTAGCTGTACATTTTGCTTCTTATTTGGAGATTTTCCCAGTTCTATATATGTATGTTCTGGCTATCAATCTTTTGTCATAATCAGAGTTTTCAATGTTTCCTGCCATTCTGTCCATTGTATGTTCACTCTGTTGATTACTTTGTTGTGAAGATGTATCTTAATATGATATGCTCAAATTTCTATATTTTATTTTTGTTACTTGTGCTTTTGGAATCTTACCCAAAACCGTTATCTATGCTTATGTTTTATAGTTTCTCATATGTTTACTTAGTTTCTGGTTTTATATTTAGACTTTTAATTCACCTTGAGTTGCTTTTACATAGTGTATGAGGTTTTGGGTATATTTTCAGGCTTCTACATATGGATAATCACTTTCCTTTAAACCATATGCTAAAGGGGTTCTTCTTTCTCCTGTTTGTTTTCTTTCCTTTGTTAAATAGGAGTTGCCTGTAGAAAAGTCGGTTTATTTCAGCTGCCTATACTTTTACACTGAACTATGAGTCTGTTTTCCAACAGTGCTAACACTGTTTCTATATTTTTAAGATTTATTTATTTATTGGAAAGGCCAGATGCTTCTTCCAAGTCTCTCATGTGGGTGCCAGCACCGTAGAACACGGTCCATCTTCCACCAATTTCCCAGGTGCATTAGTAGGGAGCTGGATTGGAAGTGGAGCACCTGGTCTCCTAGCAGCAACATATGGGATGCATGCACAGCAGGTCAAGGCTTTAATCCACTACACCACAGCACCAAACACTTCCTTATTTACTTCTGCTGTGATCTTTCATTATTCACTTTTTTCTACTGCCCTGCAACTTGACTCCTTCCTGTTTTTTTTCTGGGTCCTGGACGATGGTAGTAGGTGGCTTCTGGGATCTTTTTGTGTTAGTAGATACTTGGTAATCTAAAATCACAGTTTTTAGTTTCTATATTTCTCTGCTAATCACTAGGACCTTCTGGATGACAATAGAAAATGCTGGCAGAAATGAGGATATATTAATTTGCTAAGAAAATACCACAGAGAATATGATTTAAATCATGGAATTTTACTTCTCAGAGTTGTAGAGCTTGAAAATATCAGATCAAGGTGCTTAAATAGGCTCGATTTTTCCAGAAGCCTTTCTCCGATGTGACAGACACATCTACCATTTGATCAGCTTAAAAGCACTTTCTTCAGGTAGAGTCATGTTGCTGGTTAGCACTTCCGTGTTAGAGTTTTAGGGAGGCACATTTCAGTCCATAACAGCAAAAGGGGCCCTGTGGTCTACTTCAATGACAGCCATCTCTGCGGAGGACAGAAAGTTTGGAATCAGCGTTAGGATTTCTCACAGTATTACTGTCAGTGCTATCTCCATCAAATGTGCATTCATGTACACACAAATCTACCTGTACTCATAAACACATTCAACAGTGGAAATGCCTGATGGTTGTGTACGGGTAACATCAATATAATAATCCATAAGATGACCTATTAGCAGACATTAAAAAGAGAATTAGAAAGAATGACAACAAAATCTTCAGTTACCTATATTTATGTCTATATGTATGATATTCAGTATTTATAGTTGCTAAAAGATGAATACTGATGTGTGGGAATAAAAGCTAAACCTTACCTTGCAATATTGCAGCCTAGTCTACATGAAAGATGTCTTCCTAAAACCATTCCCTGGGCCCACTCTGTGGCATAGTAGATTAAGCATCCACCTGCAGCACCAGCATCCCACATGGGCACCAGTTTGAGTCCCTGCTCCTGCACTTCCAATCCAGCTCTTTACTAATGGCCTAGGAAAGCAGTGCAATATGCCCTGAGTTCTTGGGCCCCTGCACCCATGTGAGAGACCTGGAGGAAGCTGCTGACTCCTGGCTTCTGGCACCTGGCTTCAGATCGGCCCAGCTCCAGCCATTCTGGCCATTTAGGGGTGAACCAGTCGATAGAAGACCTCTCTTTCTCTTCCTCTCTATATCTGTAACTCTGCCTCACAATAAAGAAATACATTTTTTAAAAACCTTTCACATGTTAAATTTCTTAATTGTTTTAAAGATTTATTTATTTATGTACAAGTCGAGTTACAGACAGAGAGGAGAGACAGAGAGAAAGAGAGAGGTCTTCCATCTGGTGTTCACTCCCTAATTGATTGCAACTTCCAGAGCTGTGCTGATCTGAAGCCAGGAGCCAGGAGCTAGTTCCCGGTCTCCCAGATGGGTACAGGGGCCCAAAGACTTGGGCCATCTTCTACTACTTTGCCAGGCCATAGCAGAGAGCAGGATCAGAAGTGGAGCAGCTGAGTATTGAACCGGCCCCCATATGGGATGCTGGCGCTTCAGACCAGGGTGTTAACCTGCTCCACCACAGCACCGGTCCAACATTTTAAATTTCTGATACTCTAAAGTAGTACAGGACTGCATTACGTCTAGGAAAGATGCATTTAAAAATTATAAATCTAGTGCATTTTAGCAGAAGTTTTAACAAATACTTCTGATTTTCTCAGCATTATATATAAATAAATGACATAATGAGTCATTGTCAGATTTTTAGCTTTTGACAGCCACTTATAATATTTCACAGCTTTTTGAAATGTATTGCTAGTGTGTTTTTCTCAACACATGCACTGGATTTTACCAGTTTAGTGCACATGGAGTTGCCTCTTATAGGATTTGCATTTTAATGGGTTTTCATGGCACATGTAATCAACATCTGCAAAGCCTCTAAAACACATAAATAATAACATGAATCAGGCTTTTTTCTTAAATATTAATTTATTTATTTGAAAGAGTTGCACAAATAGAGGAGAGGTAGAGAGAGAGAGACAGACAGACAGAGACAGAGAGGTCTTCCATCGGCTGGTTTACTCCCAGTTGGCCGCAATGACTGGTCTGTGTCAATCTGAAGCCAGGAGCTTCTTCAGGGTCTTTCACATGTGTGCAAGGCCCCAAGGACTTGGGCCACCTTCTAATGCTTTCCCAGGACATAGCAGAGAGCTGGTTCAGAAGTGGAGCAGCCGCGACTTGAACTGGCACCCATATGGCTTGCCAACACTGCAGGCAACAACTTTATCTGCTATGCCACAGCGCCAGCCCCACATTGCATCTTTTTAAGATGATATGGATTTAAGTTCATGAGAAATTATTAGCATAGTGGGAACTGATAGATATGCATGAAGCAGGATGGACTTGTTAGGAATGGTGATGTTAATTTTCTTATAAAATAAATAAATAAGAAATTAAATATGGTCAGACATAAATGAAGACTAAATTTTATTAGTGGTAATCCAGAAAACACTGATCTCAGGTCTTTTTCTTCCAGTGTTAAGTTTATATTTTTAAATGCATATTAAGTGAACAAATTTCATGTAATTTATATATACAGATTGAAGAGCAAACTGATAACATCCTATCCTATCTTCCCTTGTTCTCATATTTCCAACTCCCTCCTTCTTGTTTTATTTTCTTTTAATTTTGACAGCTGCATGCTTTGATTTTATTTTAGAATCACAAGCTTTAACCCTCTACAAAATAAAGAATTCAGCAAGTAGTAGCAGAAATATCAATGAGTATATGTTGTGTACTCTATCAAAGAGTACAGAAAAGTGCAATGAACAATATTCAAATCTCAAAATGTCAATTTAACTCATATGCTGCTTTTTGTTGTCTATATATTAATTACCACCAGTCAGAGAAAACATATGGTATTTGTCTTTTGGGGACTGGCTTCTTTCATGAAGCATACTTGTTTCCAGTTCATCCATTTAGTTACAGAAGATGGGATTTCATTCTCAATTATGGTTGAATAGTATTTTACACTGTATATATAGCTCATATTTTTGTTCCAGTCACCAGTTGATGGACATCTGGGTTGATTCCATGTTAGCTATTGTGAATTGAGCTGTAATAAACATGAGGGTACAGATAACTCATGCCTGTGCATATTCTATTTCATTTCATGCGGATAAATTCCCAGTAGTCAGATGGCAGGATCACATGGTATGTTTGTTTTCAGATTTCTGAGGAACTTTGATACTGCCTTCCATAATGGTTGCACTAGCTTCATTCCCACCAACAGTGGATTAGGGTACCTTTTTCTCTCCCTCTCCACCAGCCTTTATTGTTTGTTGACCTTTTCAAAAGAATTATTTATTTGAAAGATTGAGTTACAGAGATGGAGAGGCAGAGGCAGAGAGACAGAAGTATTTTATCTGCTTGTTTATGCTCCATATGGCCCAACAGGTAGTGCTGGTCCAATCGGAAGCCAGAGTCAGGAGCATCTCCCTGGTCACCCATGCGGGTGCAGGGACCCAGGCACTTGGGCCATCCTCCACTGCCCTCCCAGTCCAGTGCAGAAAGCTGGACTGGAATAGCAGCAACCGGGACCAGAACTGGCACCCATATGGGATGCCGTCTCCACGGGTGGAGGATCAACCCAGTGTGCTATGGCACTGGCCCCCATCAGGGATATTTTTCTATAGTACTCTCTCTCCACTGTATCTTTTTCTAGTTGAAGAATTAAGGTGATGCAGGATTAATAGAAGGAGTTTGAGAGGATTGTCTCTCTTTCAATTGTGTTGAATAGTTTGAGAAGCATTAGTTCTTTAAAAGTCCTGTAGAATTCAATAGTGAGGCTGTCTGATCCTGGACTTTTGCTTGTTGGGAGGGTCTTTATTACTCATCCAATCTCTGTCTTGGTTTTTGATTTGTTTAGCTTTTCTATGTGTCTTCATGACTCAATTTTGGTATATTGTGTATGTCCAGGAATCTGTTGATTTTTACTCTAGGATTTCCAATTTGTTAGCAGTCACAACAGATGCCCACATCCTATATTGCAGTGCTAATCTGAGTTTTGGGTACTACACTTCCAAATCAGCTTCATGTTAATATCCCTGGGAAGCAATGTATAATAGCTCAAATTCTTTCATTCCTGTCGTCAAATTGGAGAACTGTAACCTCAATGGGGACTTGAGAACCTGGTCTTGCACAGTGGTAGCCATATAGAAAGTGAACCAGCAGATGGGAGATCTCTCTGCTTCTCTTTCCTTCTCTCTTTGTCTCTGTGTGTCTCTGCCTTTTTTATCATATTAAAATATTTAATTACTTACTTGAAAGAGTTACAGAGAGAGGGAGAGACAGAAATCTTCCACCACCTAATTCATTTTTGAGATGACTTTAATAGCCAGAGTGTGGCCAGGTTGAAGCCAGGAGCTTTCCCTCCGATGTGCATGGCAGCAAGGAGCTTTTCCTGCAATGTGCGTGGCAGCATCCCAGGCACTTGGGCCATCTTTCCCTGCTTTTTCAGTCCATTGGTAAGGAGCTGGATCAGAAATGGAATAGCTGGTACTTAAACTGGTGCACATACAGGATGCCAATGTAACAGATAGCAGCTTTGTCCACTGCACCACAACCACCAGCTCCTCTATCTGCCTTTCCAATAAATAAATCTTTTGAAAAAGAACTGAAGGTAGTAAAAGTCATCATGACTGAGCAATGGCAAATTTATTGAAGTGATCTATTTTCTTAAAGATCCTTTTATGAATTTGAAAGGCAGCACTAGATGGAGAGAATGGGAGAGATTGATCTTCCTCCTGGTTTGTTCACTCCTCAAATGGCTGCAATGACTGCGGCTAGGCCAGACTGATATCAGGAGCCAGGGGCTTCTTCCAGGTCTCTCACAAGGGTGCAGGAGCCCCAATATTTGAGTCACCCTGTGCTGCTTTTCCAGACACATTAGCAGAGAACTGGATCCGTTTGGAGCATTAATGTCTATGATACTCTCCTTGCAGTTGAAGGATTTAGAATCCATTTTGATTATGGGTGGGCCAAGTACAATGTCTTCCAATTGTCCAAGGTTTGGATTAGATGGGTTCTGAGAAATTTTGTTAAAATAGTTATTAATCTTGTTTAGACAAGGTCATAGTCAAAGTGGAGGTTCTCTCCTCCCTTCAGAGAAAGGTACCTCCTTCTTTGATGACCTGTTCTGTCCACTGGGATCTCACTCGCAGAGATCTTTTGCCAGAGTGTCTTGGCTTTCCATGCCTGAAATACTCTCATGAGCTTTTCAGCCAGCTCCGAATGCCTTTAGGGCTGATTCTGAGGCCAGAGTGCTATTTAGGACATCTGCCATTCTATGAGTCTGCTGAGTATCTCACTTCCCATGTTGGATCACTCTCCCCTTTATTTACTCCATCGGTTAGCGTTAGCAGGTACTAGACTTGTCTATGTGCTCCCTTTGACTCCCAGTCCCTCCACCATGACCAACTGTGAACTGAAACTGATCACCTGGAACAGTGAGATGGCATTGGTACATGCCACCTCAATGGGATTGAATTGGAATCCCCTGGTATGCTTCCAACTCCACCACTTGGGGCAAGTCAGCCTGAGCATGTCCCAAATTATACATCTCTTCCCTCTCCCATTCCCACCACCATGTTCAACAGGGATCACATTTCAGTTAATTTTCAACACTTAAGAATAACTGTGCATCAATTACAGATCTAAACCAGTCATATTAAGTAGAACAGATAAAAAAAACTACTAAGAGGGATAATGTATTAAGTTGTTCATTAACAGTCAGGGCTATGCTGATCAAGCCACCGTTTCCCATAGTGTCCACCTCACTCCAACAGGTTTCCCTCTTGGTGTTCAGTCAGTCCTCACTGATCAGGGAGAACATATGGTATTTGTCCCTTTGGGACTGGCTTATTTCACTCAGCATGATGTGTTCCAGATTCCTCCATTTTGTTGCAAATGACTGGATTTCGTTGTTTCTTACTGCGGTATAGTATTCTAAAGAGTACATATCCCATAATTTCTTTATCCAGTCTATCGTTGATGGGCATTTAGGTTGGTTCCAGGTCTTAGCTATTGTGAATTGTGCTGCAATAAACATTAGGGTGCAGACCTCTTTTTTGTTTGCCAATTTAAATTCCTTTGGGTAAATTCCAAGGAGTGGGATGGCTGGGTCGAACCGTAGGGTTATCTACGACCTTGTCTAAACAAGATAAGAGTCGGAGAACTCAGAGGGCTTCCATAGCCTTGGAAACTCATGACTGGAGCATAGGGAGATTACTGATGCCATAGACAGGAGTGTCAATTGGTAAAGTCAACAACAGGAGTCACTGTGCACTTACTCCTCATGTAGGATCTCTATCCTTAATGTGCTGTACATTGAGATTTAATGCTATAACGAGTACTCAAACAATATATTTCACTTTGTGTTTCTATGGGGGTGCAAACTGTTGAAATCCTTACTTAATGCATACTAAACTGATCCTCTGTTAAAAAAAAAAAAGAAATTATCAATTCCCAACTTGACTCTCACTGGGATTAAACATGACAATAGGTCTGCTCTGATTTCATCATCATTTTAAAAAAAAATCATCTATTATTTTTCACTTTATGTTTCTGTGTGGGAGCAAACTGTTGAAATCCATACTTGATGTATACTAAGCTGATCTTCTGTATATTAAGATAATCAAAAATGAATCTTGATGTGAATGGAAGGGGAGAGGGAGTGGGAAAGGGGAGGGTTGTGGGTGGGAGGGACGGTATGGGGGGGAAGCCATTGTAATCCATAAGTCGTACTTTGTAAATTTATATGCATTAAATAAAAATTAAAAAAAAATAGTTATTAATCATAACTCTCAGTTTAAGCTTTTCTTACCAAATTTTCATGTTTGCTGATGTTTATATCTATGGGAAAATTGGGTCTCTGGATTGCAACCAATGAAAGCATCCAGACTAACAGTAATAAGGTCAACAGTCAGCAGAATGATGTCCAGCTGAACTGAAATAGCTTTTCTTATTTGGTAGAGGGGTTACCTCCTACATTATGCTGACATACTGACATAGACAGTAGATATTGGAGCCTGTCCCTTCTGCCAAATGGAGAATACCATATTTTGGTCCATCATATATATATTTATATATTATAATATATATTATATATTATACTATATATTTCTATACATAATATAGAATTGCATATAATTATTATAAATATATAATTGTATATAATTATTATATATGAATTTGTTATTTATATATAAATAATTATTTCTGATCCAGCTCCTTACCAATGGATTGAAAAAGCAGTGAAAGATGCTCCAAGTACCTGGGTTCCTGGGACACACATCAGAGGAAAAGCTCCTGGTTTCAACCTGGCCACACTCTGGCTATTGAAGTCATCTCAATAATATATATATATATATATATAAAAAATACATATAATAAATTATATAATATTATCTGTTTATAATTATATATTATATAATATATTGTATGATAAATTATAATATATTTTATATATGAATATATTTATATACATAAATATATAAATAAATGTAAATATATATATAAGGAATTTATTTATGTAGTTGACAGGTTTACTTACAGAGAGTGAGAAGAAGAGACACAGAAAGGTCTTCCATATGCTCATTTACTCCCCTAATGACTGCAATGTCTGCAGCTGGGCCAATCTGAGCTAGGAGCTTCCAGGTCTCCCATATTTTGGCAGGGACCAAAGCACTTGGAACAGCTTCTACTGCTTTCCCAGGCTATTGCAGAGAGCTGGCTGGGAAAAGGAGAAATGGGGACTAGAACTGGTGCTCATATGGGGTGCCAGCATTGCAGGTAAAGGATTACACCACTGCACCACAGTGCTGGCCCCAGTCTATCCTTTATTAAGGAGATCTCAGTAATCATGTTCAGGTATTGCTGTCCTATATTCATGGCCAAAGTCCTAGCAGGCAACATGGTTTGGAGAATCATAAGCACAAGGTGTGTAGGAGACTTCATTTCTCATACAGCACAGTTAATAACAAGGTTCCAAGAGGGGAAATTACTTGCATCATAGTCTTTGAGAACTAATGGACATCACAGGTGATCTAAAGAATTTAGAAGGTTTGTGAGCCCCTAGAGTGAAAAAGTCACTGGGAGCACAAGGACAGTGCCTAGAGTTTATTTTGATGGATTTTAGCCCCTTTCATTGGAGGGAGGCCCGAAGAAGCTGGACTGATTAGTAAACCTCAGAAGTGTCTTTTCAAGGTGAAGGCAAACTGAGACTGAGGGGTTTTTGGAAAAACGTTGAACAAAAGACATTTCCCACACGTGGTTAAGACACATCATTTATCTACTGATTTTCATCAGATCTGTTAACATTAGGTATAAGGTACAGTGGACATGGTGGATGGCATATAGCAATATGATTTTAGTAATATATCATGAGGTGCTTTTTTTAAATGGATTTAGCAGGTAAAATTGGGCTACCTAATGGGATGTAGCTGGAATAATCACCTTTTTGTTAAATAAATCTGAGGTAATAAATGTTAGTGTATGAAGACATTGAGTTTTCTTTTATTGGGCCTTCTTGGTTATTTTAATCTGGGATCTGCGAATTCTCATTTTCTTTATTTTATTCCTCATCATGTCGGACCAACTCTGCTGCTTTGGGGATTTTTTTAGTACATCTGACATTTGGAAATTTAGACAATAGTATAGTTAAAATGAGATGTACCAAGTAAAGTATTTATTTTTATTCTGATACATATTTTGGAATTCTTCTAAAATTCCTATTGAGTATCCTTGTTAAATTTAGTTGCATCCCAGGTTAAGACTTATTGGAGGCAGGCTCCATGGCTCAATAAGCTAATCCTCCACCTGCGGTGCAGGCACACCAAGTTCTAGTCCTGCTGGGAGAGCCAGATTCTGTCCCAGTTGCTCCACTTCCAGTCCAGCTCTCTGCTATGGCCCAGGAGTGCAATGGAGGATGGCCAAAGTGCTTGGGCCCCGTACCTGCATGGGAGACCAGGAGGAAGCACTTGGCTCCTGGCTTTGGATCAGTGCCATGTGCCAGCTGCAGCACACTGGCCGCAGCGGTCACTAGGGGGTAAACCAACAGAAAAAGGAAGACCTTTCTCTCTGTCTCTCTCACTGTCCACTCTGCCTGTCAAAATAAAAAATAATTTTTATAAAAAGACTTATTGGAGCCACTTTAGTGATTACACCCATGAAACTTTGTTAATAAATGCAAATAGAACCTGGGAAAATTGATGTATATCTTATGCTGTAGAGACTTAAGATTGAACATCTTTTTTTAATCTTTTTTAATTATATAATTTAAAAACAAATTTTAGATTTTTTTTTTTACTTTACTAAGTCACAGCTCTGGCCCCATTAATATGACTTAACAATGTTTTTTCCTCTCAGACTTATCTCTATTGTTTCAGTTAACTGCATGCCTTTTCTTTACATTCAGATTCCCTCAGCTGTCAAAGCTTATTCATCTTAATTCTGTTGTTCCTATTTCCCTCCCTTTTATTCTGTCCCTAGGCTAATTGAGATCATGATTCTCCATTCCTTCTGTGTGGTGTCACAGTAGGCTTGAAGTGTTCTTTTTCTCTTCTGATTTCTAAAGAAAGAAATTATGTATTCCCCCAGTTTAGATATTTTAATAATGCACTCTAAAACAAAGGTTAAATGTTCTTAATTTGACAAGAATTTTCGGGGCCAGTGGTGTGGCATAGTGGGTAGAGCCACCACTTGCAGTGCTGGCAGCTCATATGGATCCAGATCTCTGCTATAGCCTGGGAAAGCAGTAGAAGATGGCCCAAGGCCTGGGCCCCTGCACCCATGTGGGATACCTGGAAGAAGCTCCTTGCTCCTGGCTTTGGATTGGCACAACTCTGGCCATTGCAGCCAACTGGGGAGAGAACCAGTGGATGGAAGACCCCTCTCTCTTCTCTACCTCTCTCTGTGCAACTCTGACTTTAAAATAAATAAATAAATCTTTAAAAAAAGATTTTTTTCTAATTTTAGATTTGTTCTACTTCATTGCCACTTCAGGGTGTGTGTAAGGAGTGCATATCCAGTTTTTCTATTTTGGAATTTGGGGATTTTGTATTAGCTCTGCTGTGTATTCATTTTTCTTGAGCATTGGTGATATCTTCTCCTTAGTTGTATTAAGAGAGAGAGCAATAGCCCTCATGTCTTTTTAGGTAAGTAAGACATATTAAAAACAGAGCATTCAGTATACATTCATAGTATTTTGACTTGTTCAATTGATTTTCCTGACCTCCCTTGGATATTCTTGGTCTTTGCTGTACAACTTTCTATACTCATTAATTCTTTGATATTCCCAAATCCAGAAAATGAATGACTCAACAGCTGTGTTCCTGTATTTGCTGGGACTCAGGGTAAGAAGCAAAGTGGAGGTGTTCAGGAATCTAAAGTTACATGCTACATAGGAAAGCACATCATTTCCTATACAAAGTGACTGGGAAATCCAGAATCTTTTGCACACATATTGGATCCTGAACTATTACTGGACTATTCAGTAAGATTTTAATGTATTTATTTTCTGTGTGTGTGTTTGTATTTCTAAATAAACTCTGCTGGGCTACTTAACATTAACATGTATTGCAGAATTCTTTCATCAGTTTTTACTTTTAAAAAGTTTCTCTTTCAGTTTTATGGGAGAGGGTAGAAGTTTCCTGCTATGTAACTGAAAGTTCATTCATTCATTAAAGTTAAAAATATTTGTTGCAAATTGGTAGAATACTATTAATTCTCATGTGATTTACATGAAACTAAATACATTCTCTATTTTGTTTTGCTTAAAATTTCTGCATGTGTGGACTTCTTTTTTCCTTCTTGCCCCAAATCCCTTTGTGTATTGGGATGGCAAATGGGTTTTACACTGGAGAAAACATGTTATTTTGGCAAAGAAGTACTTAGCCTTCCTGCTTCAAGTATTCAAATATTGCATTGGAAATCAGTATATTTGTTTACTGTACAAATGTCCTTCATACAATTTTGTAATCTTCTGGGATGGGAGAGGAAGCAGGAAATAGGAGGATTATGGGTGGGAGGGATGTTTTGGGGGAGGGGAAGCCACTGTAATCCAAAAGCTGTACTTTGGAAATTTATATTTATTAAAAAAATTAAACAATTTTGTAATCTTCATCTTCCTTTTTATTTCATCCTTTTTAAAAAAAGATTCATTTATTTTACTTGAAAATCAGAGTTACACAGAGAAGGAGAGAGAGAGAGAGAGAGCAGTCTTCCAACCGCTGGTTCACTCCCCATTTGGCCACAATGGCTGGAGCTCTGCCAATCCAAAGCCAGGAGCCAGCAGCTTCTTTTGGGTCTCCTATGCAGGTGCAGGAGCCCAAGGGCCTGGGCCATCCTCTACTGCTGGATAGTAAGTCTTACTTGCCTAAAAAGATGGATAGTAATTTGAGTAGCCAGGACTTGAACTGGCACCCAATTGGAATGTCAGCACTGCAAGCCACAGCTCTACTTGCTACTCCACAGCATCGGCCCCCTAAATTCTTATGAGTATTGCTACACGATTGGAATTTATAATTGATAATGCTGAACAATTGAAACTGTCTTATTTACAATTGTAGGACTGGATATGGCAGTTCTACTTGAAGTAAAGTATGTAGCCTGCTTATTGTATGATTTTCGGAAAAGCATGTATTTATATATAACAGCAGATCTGTTAATCATTTAAAAGTGAATTGTCATGATTACCCAGATGTAAAGAATGCAATATGTGCTAATGAGTTAGCAGTCACAGACATTTAGAATTAGAGGGATTTTAGAACTTTTTCAATACTGCAGTTTTTATGAAAAACTAATAATTTTTTTTTTATTTGACAGGTAGAGTTATATACAGTGAGAAATCAGAAAGGTCTTCCTTCCATTGGTTCAGTCCCCAGATGGCTGCCACAGTTGGAGCTGTGCCCATCCAAAGCCAGGAGTCAGGTGCTTTCTCCTGGTCTCCCATCCGGGTGCAGGGCCCAAGCACTTGGGCCATCCTCTACTGCCTTCCCGGGCCATAGCAGAAAGCTGGACTAAAAGAGGAGCAACCAGGACTAGAACACTTTGCCCATAAGGGATACCAGCACCACAGGTGGAGAATTAACCAAGTGAGCCACGGCGCTGGCCCCCGATAAATTTACTCTTAACAAAATATCAAAATATCTTATTTAGTATAAAGTTAGTAGTGAAAAGAGACTACCTTGTTGAACACAGAAATTTGAGATTATATTTCTTGGTATTAATTTGCATCTTAAGGCTTATTGCCTAGTTTATTTCAATATTTCAATCTAATATTCCTAATAATATCTTGTACTTAGTGGTTCACTGTGTGCCAGACAATATTCTTTTGATTTTTTAAAAGATTTATTTATTTATTTATTTGGAAGTCAGAGTTACACAGATAGTGAACAAGAGGAAGAGAGAGAGAGAGAGAGGTCCTCCATCTGCTGGTTCACTCCCCAGATGGCCTAAAAGGTCAGAGATATGCCAATCTGAAACCAGGAGCCAGGACCTCTTCAGGGTCTCCCATGCAGATTCAGGGGCCCAAGGACTTGGGCCAACTTCCTACTGCTCTCCCAGGCTATAGCAGACAGCTGAATGGAAAGTGGAGCAGCCTGGACTTGAACCGGCCTCCATATGGGATGCCCCCACTGCATGCAGTGGCTTTACTAGCTACACCACAGCACTGGCCTCAAGACAATGCTCTAAAATGATGCATTAATTATTCCCAAATATTGAAAAGTGGCATGGTACACATTTGAATGTGTTGTTTTGTACTAGTTGTAGAAACAGTTTAAAATATATTTAGATTTAAAAATGTAAGCTTTGATCTAAAGGTTTACTTTCCCTTAAGGTGCCTGTTTGGAAACTGAGAGATCATTGAAGTCTCAAGATAGAGTACAACTGATCTTATCCAAGCCTCCTTTATCACATGAGGATGCTAAATGCCAAGCCCAGAGAAGTAAAGTGAATTGTTCAAGGTCACATAGGTAAGTTGTGGCAGGGATAATTCTGTATTAGCATTAGGTATCCTGATACATAGGCCACTGTTCTGTCAATTTTGTACTCCTTCTGGAGTTAAAGATTCTAAGTTGTGGAAAATTGAATTTGGAAATTTAGTGGTTGCTATGTTGTTATGGTGAGAAATTTCTGTGTATAGCTATGAGTTGCTTAAATTTTATTCAATATATTTTTCTAGTATGTTTGCTATTTATTTGAAATGTATAACAAGTAGCTTCATCTATTTGCCAAAAGAATTTTTAAAGATTTATTTATATTATTTGAAAGTCAGAATTACACAGAGAGAGAAGGACATGCAGAGAGAGTGGTCTTCCATTCACTGGTTCACTCCACAGTTGGCCTCCATGGCTGGAGCTGTGCTGACTGGAAGGCAGGAGCCAGGAGCCTCTTCCTGGTCTCCTATGCAGGTGCAGGGGCCCAAGGACTTGCACCATTTTATAGTGTTTCCCAGGCCATAGCAGAGAGCTGGATAGGAAGTGGAGCAGCCAGGTCTTGAACTGATGCCCCTATGGAATACCAGCACTGCAGGTGGCAGCCTCACCCACTATGCCACAGTGCCAGCCCTTGCCAAAAGAATTTATAGAAGCTATTCCATATATACACTTAACAATTATTTAGTTACTTGACATGAACTATCCCTGCATATTTGAAAATTTTGAATGGTATCACTTGGGTTTTAAGAATGTTATATTTTAGGTCTCTTAATATTTTTAGTGATGATGTTTTAAAGGCCCTTTCTGTTTTATGAAAAATGATAAGGATTTTGTTTTACAATGGCCATAGTATTACTACTTAAAGCAATAGATTAAATAAAACTTTTAAACAAAGTCATTTAATACTGAATTCTAACACACTGGTATATTTTAAAGTGAGAAGCCGGATTTCTTTCAGATATTCTAAAGAAGAATGATAATCAAAATTGAAGACATCTACAGTTTTTAATCACTTGTTTTAAATATTGGTCATAATGGTCCAATTTTGAGTTTAATTTTAATTAGCTTTTAAATGATTCAATATGTTTTATAGAAAAAATTCGGAGAACATAATTATATACTCAACCTCCCTCCCTTCTTTTTCCTTCTTTGTCATTTTTTTTAGCTTATGAAATGACATTTTCAGTTTACATTACATTAAAAAGGGTTCTTGAATCAAGGGACAAGTTTAACAGGCAAAAAGCAAAAAGATCGTAATTTAGAGGGAATATAGACAATGGCTCTAAACAATATTTGAATATCACATCTAAACAATATTTGAATAAATTGATAAATATTTTAATTTCTCCTACTAAAATGCTCAAAGTCTTTAATTATTTATCAAATATTAGTGCAAAATTATGGATTTAAATGATCCCAAAAAGTGATGAATGTTTGTGTAATAAAGTCCAATTTTTGTCAAGGCTTTTTGAAAGTCTCACAGAAAACTTATGTTTGTGAATGGGAAGAATAATACCAAAATATCCATACTACCAAAAGCAATTTGCAAATTCAATGTAATCCCAATCAACATACCAACGATGTTCTCAGAGCTAGAAAAAATGATGCTAAAATTCACATAGAAACATGAGAGATGCTTAACATCTAAAGCAATATTATAAAGCAAAAAAAAGCTGGAGACATCACACCATATTTTAAGACATATTACAGGGGTCAGCACTATGACAAAGCAGGTAAAGTCACCGTCTGCAGTGCCGGCATCTCATATGGGTGCCAGTATGTTTCCCAGCTGCTCCACTTCTTATACCCCTCTCTGGTATAGCCTGAGAAAAAAGTAGAAAATGGCCAAAGTCTTTGGGCCCCTGCACCTGCATAGAGACCTGGAAGAAGCTCCTGACACTTGGATTCAGATCAACAGAGCTCCGGCCATTGTGACCATTTGGGGAGTAAACCAGTGGATGGAAGACCTCTCTCTCTCTCTGCCTCTACCTCTCTGTAACTCTGCCTTTCAAATAAATATACTGCAAAAAAAAAAGAAGAAGTGTTAGCACTGATATAATAACAGACACATAGTTCAATGGAAAAGACTTGGTAGCATAGAAATAAACCCAAATTTCTACCAGCAACTCATATTTAACAAAGGAACTAAAATGAACTGGAGAAAGAAGAATCTCTTTCACAAGTGGTGCAGAGGAACTTGATTATCCATATGTAGAAGCCTGAAAAGAGACTCCAACATCTCTTACACTATGTGAAAGTGAACTCACAGTGAATTAAAATGTAATCATAAGACCCAAACCCAAGTAAACATAGGGAAACTCTAAATATTGTCAACACACAATAGCTTTTGGGTAAGATTCCAATAGCAATAGTCACAAAAATAAAAACAGAGACATTTGAGTATATCCAACTAAGATACTTCTTCACAACAAAGTAAACATCAGAGTGTAGATACAATGAACAGATGGCAGGAAAAATTAAAACTCTGAATGTTTACAGATTTCCAGAACATTTACATGAATTGGAAAAACTCCAAAAAATACAGTGAAGAAACAGGCAAGGATCTGAATAGACATTTCTCAGAAGAAATGTACATGGTCAAAACATGTGAATATGCCCGATGTCACTAGCCATTATGTAAATATAAATCAGAACACCATATCAGTCTCCAACACCTGTGGGAGAATACAACACTCAGGTGTTTGTGTGTGCAGCAAGTGGGTTTAGAGGACCCTGTTCACCTCTGGAGAGCAGAGCCTACAGGGAGGTAAAGAAACCTTACTGCGCAGGGGCATGCTAATCTTCTCTGTATCATTCCAATTTTAGTATATGTGCTGCCGAAGCGAGCACATGTGCTGCCGAAGCGAGAAAGAGATGAAAAGAATTTATCTCAGCTAGCCACTAATATTCAAGAAACAAGGTCTTCAGGAAAGCCAACTCAACTGACATTTTCATGTCATTGTTAAATAAAGGAAAAATTATCTAGGTTCAGCAATACGTAGTTTATAAGAGAAAGACTACAGAGTAATTTCCTTGGCATAGAAATAACTTTGTTTTTTTTTGTTTTGTTTTGTTTTGTTTTTTTTTTTTGTTTTTTTTTTTTTTTTTTTTATCCATGAGGGCTTGCTATCACCACCACACACCCACATCCCATATACAAATGCCTGGCTTGAGTGGTAGCTTCTCTGCTTTGAGGCAAGTTTCTGCTAGTGTGCACCCTGGGAGGAGACGGAGGATGGCAGAAGTGCTTGGGTCCCTGCACCCAAATGGGACATCCAGAATGAATTCCCAGTTCCTGGTTTTGGCTTGGTCAAGCTTTGGCTATTGCAAGTGTCTGGGGAGTGAAGCAGTGGTTCCCTCTTCCTGTCACTCTGCCTTTCAAATCAATAACTGTTGTTGGTAATGACTAATAATGATATTCACTGATTGTCAAATTTTGAATCTATTAATTATAGACAATTTCTCTTTGTATTTTTAAACTTTCATAATGTTCTGTAGCCAATTTCATCACTAGAAATAAAAACTTTTCCTCAAAAAAAAAAAAAGAAACCTTACTGCTTTCCTAATGTGCTTATTAAGTTCTTGACCAGCGCCTGTTAGTCTTGCCACAAACTTTCTAGTCTTACTACTTTCCTTCTTCTTCTTCTTCTTCTCTGTGACTTGTAAAATAGTATACATTCTATATACTGTGGATACTTTTGATTTATTTTATTCCTTCGGTCTCCTATGAAGTTCCTCCACAAAAGCACAGCCCTCAAAATATTCATTCATTTATGCAGTCTGCAGATTTCATGAGCTACTAAATTCCAAGTAGTATGTTAAAGGCAAGATCTGGGCCTAAGAGAAAAGTGGTCTAAATTCTGTGCCTAGAAGAGGATTTGGGACATAGTAGAACTTCAGTGAAGTGCTATGTGAATGACATGCACTCATTAAATGAGTAATCTAAAGCATACACTTCATTTAAGCAACACAGCAGCCCTACTCACCTCAGGTAGAGCAATTGAGAGGAATAATGTGAACAAAAATAAGACATCAATAAGTTGAATAATAACAGAGAAAAAACAAAATGAGATAGATGCCAACATTACTGAGCTATTTTTGAGGAATTAAATTGATAGAGGGGCTGGCATTGTGGCCAAGTGGGGAAAGCTGCAATCTGTGAGGCCAGCATAACATCTGAGTTCCACTTTGAGTTTAGGAATCTCCACTTCCAATTTAGCTCACTGCTAAACACCTGGGAAACCAGCAGAAGATGGACGAAGGACTCAGGTCCTTGCCACTCATGTGGGAGACTTGGATGAAGCTCCTGACTCCAGCATGCCCCAGGCTCAACTGTTGAAACTCTCTGGGGTGTGAGCCAGCAGATGAAAGCTATCTATGTCTTTCCCTCTCTCTCTAAATCCACCTTTCAAATAATAAAGATTTAATAAACAAATTAACTGATTTCAAAATACACAAAAACATGAACAATACTATATCATTTTTATGCCAAACTGATAAAAAATAACAAATGCTAGAGAGCACATGGGAAAAGAAAACCACCATATATGGTAGGTGAAAACACAAGTTAGTACAGATGTTATGCAGAACAGTATGGTCATTCCTTAAAAAGGATAAAAATTGGGGCTGGCGCTGTTGTGCAGTGAGTTAAAGCCCTGGCCTGAAGGGCCAGCATCCCATTTGGGTGCCAGTTCTAGTTCCAGCTGCTCTTCTTCCAATACAGCTCTCTGCTATCTCCTGGGATAGCAGTAGAAGATGGCCCAAGTCCTTGGGCCCATGCACCCATGAGGGAGACCCAGAGGAAGCTCCTGTCTCCAGGTTTCAGAATGGCATAACTCTGGCCTTTGTAGTCATCTGTAGAGCGAACCAGCTAATGGAGGACCTCTCTGTGTCTCTACCTCTATTGTAACTCTTTCAAATAAATAACAAAAATTAAACTAAGATAAAAATTGACCTACCATGTGAGAGTTATCTTGCTCTTGGCTATATAGAATAAGGAAATTTTATTAGAAGGAAAGGAGGAGAGCATATCAAAGATACAGCAATTTTCCCATAACACAGCCACTATAACACAGTTCACTGCAGCCAGGATGTGAAACCAATCTAGCTGTCCATCAATGAAAAACAATGGACAGGGCAACCTCTTTTAGATACAAAAAAAGAACAAAATATTATTAAATTAATTGAAATAAGCCAGAAGCAGGAACACAAATGTCACCTGGTCCTTGTCGCATGTGGAAGTGAAAGAAAATAATGGATCTGAACACAGAACTGTGATTACTAGAGGCTGAGAAGGGAAGCAGCTAGGGATAGAGGGGGATTGGATAATAGGTATCAAAAATCAAAGAGGCAGAAAGAACTTCTGGTGTTCCATAATATAATGAGATGATTACATTCAACCATATTAGGTTCTGTGTAAAGAACTGAAGGAGAGGAGCTGGTAGTCTCAAATCATGGAGAAGAATTAGAAACTGTAGTTGCTTGGGGGCCAGCATTGTGGCACAGTGGGCTAACACCCTGGCCTGAAGCACCAGCATCCCATGTGGGTACCAGTTCTAGTCCTGGCTGCTCCTCTTCTGATCCAACTCTCTGCTATGGCCTGGGAAAGCAGTAGAAGATGGCCCAAGTCCTTGGGTCCCTGCACCCAAGTGGGAGATCTGGAAGAAGCTCCTGGTTCCTGGAATCAGATTGGCAGAGCTCCGGCCATTGTGGCCATCTGGGGAGTGAACCGGCAGAGGAAGACCTCTCTCTCTCTCTGCTGCTACTTCTCTCTGTAACTCTGTCTTTCAAATAAATAACTCTTTAAAAACTTAATAAAACTGTAGTTGCTTAGCTTGATCACTTTTTACTGCATAAATGTGTGCAAATATTGCACTACACCCTGTAATAATGCATGACTAGGACACATTAATCACAAATTATTTCAATGAAATTTTAAAAATTAGAAGCATTTCTTTATATTAACAATGAACTATTTGAAAATGAAATTAGAGAAACATTTCCATGCATAGCAGCATAAGAACCAGGAACCAATGTCTTCAATGTTATCAGTGATGAATCAGATTCACAGCCCCCAGCACTCAGTTTTTGCCATATACTTTACCATGGCAATTGTGGGCATATAGTAGTAAATCAATGGACAGGAATCCTTTGTCTCTAAATCTGCTAAATAAATAAACAAGGAATTCATCAAAGAAAAAGAGATATCAATTTGGATGCCAGGCACAAAAACACATGCACTTGAGCTATCCTCCAGTTTGTGATGCCAACAAATCTTTCAGACATGTTACATTTTCAGAGACTTTTCTGTAATCTTGCTAAGCTTTCTGGAAATCGGCCTTATAGCAAAGGGTTTCCCAATTCCATTACACTCATGATTTTTCTTTTGTGTGATATATTAGTTTACCATCTAGAGATAATTTATGGTACAAAACTTTTCTATGCATGCATGTTTTCTCATTTGTGAGTCTATTCATGGGAATTGAAGACTGATTTATAACAGAAATACATTTTCCAAATTCATTGCATAGACTTTTGTTCCTTATGAATTCTCTGAAGTCTGTTGATGTCTAATTTCTGGCTAAAGGTTTTATTGTATTTACAGCATGCAAAGACTATCACCTTTTGTGAATTCTGTGTCTATACAAGCCTGAAATAAAGAAAATGTTTTTGCACAATCAGTATACACCTAAGAAACCACCTGTGTCAATTCTCTGATGTACCATTGACTTCTGACTCTAATATTTATAAGCTTTCTCCTTTACATGAGTCTCTGTTGGATAGGATGTGATTTCCAGCAAAAGGTTTTGTCACAATACTTACATGAATTTTGGAGAAAAGCTCTTCCACATTCATTATATTGTTAAGGTCTCTCCCTTGTTCAAATTCCATGATGGATTATGAGGCATTACCTATGTGAAATGACTTTCTCACATTTATTTCATTCATTAGATATATATGTTGTGCATTCTGATATAAGGAGAGATTTGGGCAGAGCTTTCCAACACTCATTACACCCATAAGGTTTCTCTCCCACGTGAATTCCCTGTTGTCTTATGAGGTATGGCTTCTAATTAAAGGGATTTTACTTTCAAAGGAGTTTTTCCCTATATGAATTTGATGATGTACAATGAGGGCTGAATTATGGTAAAAGGCTCTGAGTCATTACATTCATAAAATTGCTCCCCATGAGAATTCTTTTATGTTTGATGAGGTCTGATTTGCACCACAAAGGCTATTCACATGTATTATATTCATGCATTTCTCCCCTTGGTGAATTCTCTAATATTTCATGAGATATAACTTGCACAAAAAGGTCAAGTAGAAAATTCCCTGTGTGGATACTCTGATATCTTATGAGTTATGAAGTACAGCAAAGAGGCTTTCCACCATCCTTCCATCCATAAAACCTACCTAAATTGAGCAACAAAGATATAGAAAACCTAAACACACACATAACCAGATGGAAATGATACCAGTAATAAAGACCATCACTACCAAGAAAACCCCAAAACTGGAAGGCTTCACTGCTGAATTCTAACAGACATTTAAAGCACTAACTGCAATTCTTCTCAAGTTATTCAAAACAATTGAGAGAGAGGCGATTCTCCCAAATTCTTTCTATGAAGCCAACATCACCTTCATTCCTAAACTTGAAAAAAGTGCAACAAAGAAAGTAATTATAGACCAATTTCCCTGATGAACATACATGCAAAGATCTGCAACAGAATTCTGGCCAATTGAATCCAACAATGCATCAGAAAGATCATCCACCCAGACCAAGTGGGATTTATCATTGGTATGCAAGGATGGGACCAAAGGCTTTTCCACAGTCATTTCATTTATAAGCTTTCTCCATGGTGTGAAGGCTCTGATACTTTCTGAGGTTTGACTTCTCAGCAAAGGTTTTTCCACAGTCATTGCAATCATAAGGTTTCCCCCAGTACAAATTGTCTGATGCTTTGTGAGCTTTGATTTCTCAGCAAAGGCTTTTCCACAATGATTGCATTCATAAGGTTTCTCCCCTCTGTGAATTCTCTGATGATTTATGAGGTTTGCCTTCTGGCCAAAGGATTTTCCATAGTAATTGCATTCATAAGGTTTCTCACCTGTGTGAATTCTCTGATGATTTATGAGGTTTGCCTTCTGGCCAAAGGATTTTCCACAGTCATTACATTCAAAAGGTTTCTCACCTGTGTGAATTCTCTGATGATTTATGAGGTGTTTCTTCTGGCCAAAGAACTTCCCACAGTCATTAGATTTGTAAGATTTCAACCCTGTGTGAATTCTCTGATGTCTAATGAGATCTGACTTCTGGTGAGTGGTTTCCACACAATCATTACACACATGAGGGTTTTCCACAATATGAGTGCTGTGATGGAGGGTATTTAATACTGAATGAATTCCCACAAGGTTTACATGCATAGGATTTCTTCCCTATATTTGGTCTATGATTCAGTCTAACATGTGATTGGTAAATGACAGGTTCCACAGTCCCAATATACTTATAAATGTTCTCTCTTTTCAGGTGAATACAATCAGAATTCCACAGTCAGTCAGCTGGGAGGGGTGGATGAATCCGGAAACAGCTGGTTTCCTTGTACTAAAACAAGCGCCATATCACGAAGGACTCTTGCATTTCTTTTTCTTTTTTGCATTTTTCACATTTTCTTATTTATCATGGTTTGTAATAAATTTTCTGATGTGGGTTGTGGTTTTGAGGCTGGCTTAAGGAGTTCAGGGAACCAGAGGAATGGTCTTTTTCAATTAGGGCACAGCTGTTGTTTCTCTCCAATTCTGGCTTTCTGTAATTGCTTTGGGTGCCTCAGGCAATTTTTCATTTTGAGCGACTTTTTCCTAAATGCTTTGTTGGTCTGAGTTGGTTTTGCCTTTTTCCTTTTCAAATTGTGTATTCTGATGCAATACAAACAAGGGTTTAGAACGAGGATCCATCAGGAAATTGAAAAACAGAACATATTGGGTTTTCATGATTAGAAATCATAGGCAACATGACCAAGATGAGTTTTTGGGTTTTGGAAAATGACATAGAACCCTTCCACTGAGGGGCAGATATTAATTTCCTCCAAATCGAGAGTGAGTGCGATTTTCAGGTGAATTCAATCAGAATTCCACAGCCAGTCAGCTAGGAGGGGTGGATGAATCCGAGAACAGCTGGTTTCCTTGCAACTAAATCAAGCCCAATATCACAAAGGACTCTTGCATTTCTTTGGCTTCTTTCTCTTTTTTCTTTTTATCATGGTTTGTAATGAATTTTCTGATGTGAGCTTTGGTTTTGAGGCTGCAATATAGAGTTCAGTGCACAGGAGGAATGGTCTTTTTCAAACAGGGCATAGCTGTTGGCCTGCTTCAATTCTGGCTTGCTGTCATTGTTTTGGGTGCCTCAGCCGATTTGTGGTTTCTTGTGTGGCAATTTCCTAAATGTTTTCTGGGTCTGAGTTGGCTTTGCCTTCTTCATTCCCAAATTCTGTATTCTGACGCAACACAAACAAGAGTTTGGACAGAGTAGCCATTATGAAATAAAAAACATTACAAATGGGCATTTGAAGAATATAAATCTACAGGTAACACGACCAAGGTGAGTTTTTGTGTTTTGGAAAATCAAATGGAACACTTTGGCTGAGGTGACAGATATTAATTGCCTCCAAAATGAGTTTCACTATGATTTTCAGGTTAATTCAGACAGAATTCCACAGGCATCAGCTGGAGGTGTGGATGAATCCGGGAACATTCGGTTTTCTTGAGACTAAATCAAGTCCAATATCATCATGGATTCTTGCATTTTTTTGGCTTTTTTCTCATTTTTCTTATTTATCATGGTTTGTAATGAATTTTCTGATGTGAGCTTTGGTTTTGAGGCTGGCATATTGAGTTCAGGGCACAAGAGGAAGGTTCTTTTTCAATCAGGGCACAGCTGTTGGCTTGCTCCACTTCTGGCTTGCTATCATTGTTTTGGGTGCCTCAGCCGATTTGTGGTTTCTTGAGTGCCAATTTCCTAAATGTTTTCTGGGTCTGAGTCGGTTTTGCCTTCCTATTCCCAAATTTTGTATTCTGATGCAATACAAGCATGTTTTGGAGAGTAGCCATTATGAAAGAAAAAAAAAAACACAGCGCATTGCCATTTCAGGATTAGAAATCTACAGGCAACACAACCAAGATGAGTTTCTGTGTTTTGGAAAATGACATAGAACGCTTCTGCTGAGGGGACAGATTCTAATTCCCTCCAAAATGAGTGTGAGTGCGATTTTGAGGTGAATTCAATCAGAATTCCAGAGTCAGTCTGTGGAAGGGGGGGATGAATCTGGAAACAGCCAGTTTCTTTGTGTCTAAATCCAGCCAAATATCACAAAGGACTCTTGCATTTCTTTGGCTTTTTCACATTTCCCTTATTTATCATGGTTTGTAATGAATTTTCTGATGTGAGCTTTGGTTTTGAGGCTGCAATATAGAGTTCAGGGCACCAGAGGAATGGTCCTTTTCAAACAGGGCACAGCTGTTGGTGTGCTCCAATTCTGGCTATTGTCTTTGTTTTGGGTGCCTCAGCTGAAATTTGGTATCTTGAGTTTCACTGCAATTGTCAGGTTAATTCAGTCAGAATTCCACAGGCAGTCAGCTTTAGTGGTGGATGAATCTGGGAACAGCCGGTTTCCTTGCAACTAAATCAAACCCAATATCATTAGGGATTCTTGCATTTCTTTGGCTTCTTTCTCTTTTTTCTTTTTATCATGGTTTGTAATGAATTTTCTGATGTGAGCTTTGGTTTTGAGGCTGCAATATGGAGTTCAGGGCACAAGAGGATGGTTCTTTTTCAATCAGGGCACAGCTGTTGGCTTGCTCCAATTCTGGCTTGCTGTCATTGTTTTGAGTGCCTCAGCCGATTTGTGGTTTCTTGTGTGGCAATTTCCCAAATGTTTTCAGGGTCTGAGTTGGCTTTGCCTTCTTCCTTCCCAAATTTTGTATTCTGATGCAATTTAAAGAAGACTTTGTACAGAATAGCCATTATGAAAGAAAAAACACAACAAATAGGCGTTTGAAGCTTAGAAATCTACAGGTAACATGACCAAGGTGAGTTTTTGTGTTTATGAAAATCAAATGGAACACTTTGGCTGAGGTGACAGATATTAATTGCCTCCAAACTGAGTTTCACTGTGATTTTCAGGTTAATTCAGTCAGAATTCCACAGGCTGTCAGCTGGAGGGGTGGATGTATCTGGGAACAGCCGGTTTCCTAGCGACTAAATCAAGCCCTATATCATTATGAATTCTTGCATTTTTTTTGCTTTTTTCTATTTTTTCTCATTTATCATGGTTTGTAATGAATTTTCTGATGTGAGCTTTGGTTTTGAGACTGCAATATAGAGTTCAGGGCACCGGAGGAATGGTCTTTTTCAAACAGGACACAGCTGTTGGTTTCCTCCAATTCTGGCTATTGTCTTTGTTTTGGGTGCCTCAGCTGAAATTTGGTTTCTTGAGTTTCACTGGGATTGTCAGGTTAATTCAGTCAGAATTCCACAGGCAGTCAGCTTTAGTGGTGGATGAATCTGGGAACAGCCGGTTTCCTTGCAACTAAATCAAGCCCTATATCATTATGGATTCTTGCATTTCTTTGGCTTTTTTCTCTTTTTTCTTATTTATCATGGTTTGTAATGAATTTTCTGATGTGAGCTTTGGTTTTGAGGCTGGCATATTGAGTTCAGGTCACAAGAGGATGGTTCTTTTTCAATCAGGGCACAGCTGTTGGCTTGCTCCACTTCTGGCTTGCTGTCATTGTTTTGGGTGCCTCAGGTGATTTATGGTTTCTTGTGTGGCAATTTCCTAAATGTTTTCGGGGTCTGAGTTGGTTTTGCCTTCTTCCTTCCCAAATTTTGTATTCTGATGCAATACAAGCAAGATTTTGGACAGAGTAGCCATTATGAAAGAAAAAAAAAAAAACACAGCAAATTGACCTTTCAGGATTAGAAATCCATAGGCAACACAACCAAGGTGAGATTCTGTGTTTTGGAAAATGCCATGGAACGCTTCTGCTGAGCGGACAGATTCTAATTCCCTCCAAATGGAGTGTGAGAGCGATTTTGAGGTGAATTCAATCAGAATTCCAAAGTCAGTCTGTGGAAGGGGGGGATGAATCTGGAAACAGCCAGTTTCTTTGTGTCTAAATCCTGCCAAATATCACAAAGGACTCTTGCATTTCTTTGGCTTTTTCACATTTCCCTTATTTATCATGGTTTGTAATGAATTTTCTGATGTGAGCTTTGGTTTTGAGTCTGGCATATTGAGTTCAGGGCACAAGAGGAAGGTTCTTTTTCAATCAGGGCACAGCTGTTGGCTTGCTCCACTTCTGGCTTGCTGTCATTGTTTTGGATGCCTCAGCCGATTTCTGGTTTCTTGAGTGAAAATTTCCTAAATGTTTTCGGGTCTGAGTCGGTTTTGACTTCTTATTCCCAAATTTTGTATTCTGATGCAATGCAAAGAAGAGATTGTAAAGAATAGCCATTATGTGGAAGGGGAGAGGGAGTGGGAAAGGGGAGGGTTGTGGGTGGGAGGGACGGTATGGGGGGGAAGCCATTGTAATCCATAAGTCGTACTTTGGAAAATTATATACATTAAATAAAAGTTTAAAAAAAAAAAAAAGAATAGCCATTATGAAATAAAAAACACAAAAAATAGGTGTTTGAAGCTTAGAAATCTACAGGTAACATGACCAAGGTGAGTTTTTTTGTTTATGAAAATAAAATGGAATACTTTGGCTGAGGTGACAGATATTAATTGCCTCCAAACTGAGTTTCACTGTGATTTTCAGGTTAATTCAGTCAGAATTCCACAGGCAGTCAGCTGGAGGGGTGGATGAATCCTGGAACAGCCGGTTTCCTAGCGACTAAATCAAGCCCTATATCATTATGGATTCTTGCATTTTTTTTGCTTTTTTCTCTTTTTTCTTATTTATCATGGTTTGTAATGAATTTTCTGATGTGAGCTTTGGTTTTGAGGCTGGCATATTGAGTTCAGGGCACAAGAGGAAGGTTCTTTTTCAATCAGGGCACAGCTGTTGGCTTGCTCCACTTCTGGCTTGCTGTCATTGTTTTGGGTGCCTCAGCTGATTTGTGGTTTCTTGTGTGGCAATTTCCTAAATGTTTTCGGGGTCTGAGTTGGTTTTGTCTTCTTCCTTCCCAAATTTTGTATTCTGATGCAATACAAGCAAGATTTTGGACAGAGTAGCCATTATGAAAGAAAAAAAAAAAAAACACAGCAAATTGACCTTTCAGGATTAGAAATCCATAGGCAACACAACCAAGATGAGATTCTGTGTTTTGGAAAATGACATGGAACGCTTCTGCTGAGGGGACAGATTCTAATTCCCTCCAAATGGAGTGTGAGAGTGATTTTGAGGTGAATTCAATCAGAATTCCAAAGTCAGTCTGTGGAAGGGGGGGGATGAATCTGGAAACAGCCAGTTTCTTTGTGTCTAAATCCTGCCAAATATCACAAAGGACTCTTGCATTTCTTTGGCTTTTTCACATTTCCCTTATTTATCATGGTTTGTAATGAATTTTCTGATGTGAGCTTTGGTTTTGAGACTGCAATATAGAGTTCAGGGCACAAGAGGAAGGTTCTTTTTCAATCAGGGCACAGCTGTTGGCTTGTTCCAATTCTGGCTTGCTGTCATTGTTTTGGGTGCCTCAGCCGATTTGTGGTTTCTTGATTGCCAATTTCCTAAATGTTTTCTGGGTCTGAGTCGGTTTTGCCTTCTTATTCCCAAATTTTGTATTCTGATGCAATACAAGCAAGATTTTGGAGAGTAGCCATTATGAAAGAAAAAAAAAAAAAAACGCATTGCCCTTTCAGGATTAGAAATCTACAGGCAACACAACCAAGATGAGTTTCTGTGTTTTGGAAAATGACATAGAACGCTTCTGCTGAGGGGACAGATTCTAATTCCCACCCAAATGAGTGTGAGAGCGATTTTGAGGTGAATTCAATCAGAATTCCAAAGTCAGTCTGTGGAAGGGGGGGATGAATCTGGAAACAGCCAGTTTCTTTGTGTCTAAATCCAGCCAAATATCACAAAGGACTCTTGCATTTCTTTGGCTTTTTCACATTTCCCTTATTTATCATGGTTTGTAATGAATTTTCTGATGTGACCTTTGGTTTTCAGGCTGCAATATAGAGTTCAGGGCACCGGAGGAATGGTCTTTTTCAAACAGGGCACAGCTGTTGGCTTGCTCCAATTCTGGCTATTGTCTTTGTTTTGGGTGCCTCAGCTGAAATTTGGTTTCTTGAGTTTCACTGTGATTGTCAGGTTAATTCAGTCAGAATTCCACAGGCAGTCAGCTGGAGGGGTGGATGAATCCGGGAACAGCCGGTTTCCTAGCAACTAAATCAAGCCTTTTATCATTATGGATTCTTGCATTTTTTTGGCTTTTTTCTCTTTTTTCTTATTTATCATGGTTTGTAATGAATTTTCTGATGTGAGCTTTGGTTTTGAGGCTGGCATATTGAGTTCAGGGCACAAGAGGAAGGTTCTTTTTCAATCAGGGCACAGCTGTTGGCTTGCTCCTCTTCTGGCTTGCTGTCATTGTTTTGAGTGCCTCAGCCGATTTGTGGTTTCTTGTGTGGCAATTTCCCAAATGTTTTCTGGGTCTGAGTCGGTTTTGCCTTCCCAAATTATTTCCAAATTTTGTATTCTGATGCAATACAAGCAAGATTTTGGACAGAGTAGCCATTATGAAAGAAAAAAAAAAAACACAGCAAATTTACCATTCAGGATTAGAAATCCATAGGCAACACAACCAAGATGAGATTCTGTGTTTTGGAAAATGACATGGAACGCTTCTGCTGAGGTGACAGATTCTAATTCCCTCCAAATGGAGTGTGAGAGCGATCTTGAGGTGAATTCGATCAGAATTCCAAAGTCAGTCTGTGGAAGGGGGGGATGAATCTGGAAACAGCCACTTTCTTTGTGTCTAAATCCTGCCAAATATCACAAAGGAGTCTTGCATTTCTTTGGCTTTTTCACATTTCCCTTATTTATCATGGTTTGTAATGAATTTTCTGATGTGAGCTTTGGTTTTGAGGCTGGCATATTGAGTTCAGGGCACAAGAGGAAGGTTCTTTTTCAATCAGGGCACAGCTGTTGGCTTGCTCCACTTCTGGCTTGCTGTCATTGTTTTGGGTGCCTCAGCTGATTTGTGGTTTCTTGTGTGGCAATTTCCTAAATGTTTTTGGGGTCTGAGATGGTTTTGCCTTCTGCCTTCCCAAATTTTGTATTCTGATGCAATACAAGCAAGATTTTGGACAGAGTAGCCATTATGAAAGAAAAAAAAAAAAACACAGCAAATTGACCTTTCAGGATTAGAAATCCATAGGCAACACAACCAAGGTGAGATTCTGTGTTTTGGAAAATGACATGGAACGCTTCTGCTGAGGGGACAGATTCTAATTCCCTCCAAATGGAGTGTGAGAGCGATCTTGAGGTGAATTCAATCAGAATTCCAAAGTCAGTCTGTGGAAGGGGGGGATGAATCTGGAAACAGCCACTTTCTTTGTGTCTAAATCCTGCCAAATATCACAAAGGACTCTTGCATTTCTTTGGCTTTTTTCTTTTTTTCTTATTTATCATGGTTTGTAATGAATTTTCTGATGTGAGCTTTGGTTTTGAGGCTGGCATATTGAGTTCAGGGCACAAGAGGAAGGTTCTTTTTCAATCAGGGCACAGCTGTTGGCTTGCTCCACTTCTGGCTTGCTGTCATTGTTTTGGGTGCCTCAGCTGATTTGTGGTTTCTTGTGTGGCAATTTCCTAAATGTTTTCTGTGTCTGAGTTGGTTTTGCCTTCTTCTTTCCCAAATTTTGTATTCTGATGCAATACAAGCAAAATTTTGGACAGAGTAGCCATTATGAAAGAAAAAAAAAACACAGCAAATTTACCATTCAGGATTAGAAATCCATAGGCAACACAACCAAGATGAGATTCTGTGTTTTGGAAAATGACATGGAACGCTTCTGCTGAGGGGACAGATTCTAATTCCCTCCAAATGGAGTGTGAGAGCGATCTTGAGGTGAATTCAATCAGAATTCCAAAGTCAGTCTGTGGAAGGGGGGGATGAATCTGGAAACAGCCACTTTCTTTGTGTCTAAATCCTGCCAAATATCACAAAGGAGTCTTGCATTTCTTTGGCTTTTTCACATTTCCCTTATTTATCATGGTTTGTAATGAATTTTCTGATGTGAGCTTTGGTTTTGAGTCTGGCATATTGAGTTCAGGGCACAAGAGGAAGGTTCTTTTTCAATCAGGGCACAGCTGTTGGCTTGCTCCACTTCTGGCTTGCTGTCATTGTTTTGGGTGCCTCAGCTGATTTGTGGTTTCTTGTGTGGCAATTTCCTAAATGTTTTCGGGGTCTGAGTTGGTTTTGTCTTCTTCCTTCCCAAATTTTGTATTCTGATGCAATACAAGCAAGATTTTGGAGAGTAGCCATTATGAAAGAAAGAAAAAAAAAAAAAACACAGCGCATTGCCCTTTCAGGATTAGAAATCTACAGGCAACACAACCAAGATGAGTTTCTGTGTTTTGGAAAATGACATAGAACGCTTCTGCTGAGGGGACAGATTCTAATTCCCTCCCAAATGAGTGTGAGTGCGATTTTGAGGTGAATTCAATCAGAATTCCAAAGTCAGTCTGTGGAAGGGGGGGATGAATCTGGAAACAGCCACTTTCTTTGTGTCTAAATCCAGCCAAATATCACAAAGGACTCTTGCATTTCTTTGGCTTTTTCACATTTCCCTTATTTATCATGGTTTGTAATGAATTTTCTGATGTGAGCTTTGGTTTTGAGACTGCAATATAGAGTTCAGGGCACCTGAGGAATGGTCTTTTTCAAACAGGGCACAGCTGTTGGTGTGCTCCAATTCTGGCTATTGTCTTTGTTTTGGGTGCCTCAGCTGAAATTTGGTTTCTTGAGTTTCACTGCGATTGTCAGGTTAATTTAGTCAGAATTCCACAGGCAGTCAGCTTTAGTGGTGGATGAATCTGGGAACAGCCGGTTTCCTTGCAACTAAATCAAACCCAATATCATTATGGATTCTTGCATTTTTTTGGCTTTTTTCTCTTTTTTCATATTTATCATGGTTTGTAATGAATTTTCTGATGTGAGCTTTGGTTTTGAGGCTGCAATATGGAGTTCAGGGCACAAGAGGAAGGTTGTTTTTCAATCAGGGCACAGCTGTTGGCTTGCTCCACTTCTGGCTTGCTGTCATTGTTTTGAGTGCCTCAGCCGATTTGTGGTTTCTTGTGTGGCAATTTCCCAAATGTTTTCAGGGTCTGAGTTGGCTTTGCCTTCTTCCTTCCCAAATTTTGTATTCTGATGCAATGCAAAGAAGAGTTTGTACAGAATAGCCATTATGAAAGAAAAAACACAACAAATAGGCGTTTGAAGCTTAGAAATCTACAGGTAACATGACCAAGGTGAGTTTTTGTGTTTATGAAAATCAAATGGAACACTTTGGCTGAGGTGACAGATATTAATTGCCTCCAAACTGAGTTTCACTGTGATTTTCAGGTTAATTCAGTCAGAATTCCACAGGCTGTCAGCTGGAGGGGTGGATGAATCCGGGAACAGCCGGTTTCCTAGCGACTAAATCAAGCCCTATATCATTATGGATTCTTGCATTTTTTTGGCTTTTTTCTCTTTTTTCTTATTTATCATGGCTTGTAATGAATTTTCTGATGTGAGCTTTGGTTTTGAGGCTGGCATATTGAGTTCAGGGCACAAGAGGAAGGTTCTTTTTCAATCAGGGCACAGCTGTTGGCTTGCTCCACTTCTGGCTTGCTGTCATTGTTTTGGGTGCCTCAGCTGATTTGTGGTTTCTTGTGTGGCAATTTCCTAAATGTTTTTGGGGTCTGAGTTGGTTTTGCCTTCTTCCTTCCCAATTTTTGTTTTCTGATGCAATACAAGCAAGATTTTGGACAGAGTAGCCATTATGAAAGAAAAAAAAAATACAGCAAATTGACCTTTCAGGATTAGAAATCTATAGGCAACACAACCAAGGTGAGATTCTGTGTTTTGGAAAATGACATGGAACGCTTCTGCTGAGGTGACAGATTCTAATGCCCTCCAAATGGAGTGTGAGAGCGATTTTGAGGTGAATTCAATCAGAATTCCAAAGTCGGTCTGTGGAAGGGGGGGATGAATCTGGAAACAGCCACTTTCTTTGTGTCTAAATCCTGCCAAATATCACAAAGGACTCTTGCATTTCTTTGGCTTTTTTCTTTTTTTCTTATTTATCATGGTTTGTAATGAATTTTCTGATGTGAGCTTTGGTTTTGAGGCTGGCATATTGAGTTCAGGGCACAAGAGGAAGGTTCTTTTTCAATCAGGGCACAGCTGTTGGCTTGCTCCAATTCTGGCTTGCTGTCATTGTTTTGGGTGCCTCAGCCGATTTGTGGTTTCTTGAGTGCCAATTTCCTAAATGTTTTCTGGGTCTGAGTCGGTTTTGCCTTCTTATTCCCAAATTTTGTATTCTGATGCAATACAAGCAAGATTTTGGAGAGTAGCCATTATGACAGAAAGAAAAAAAAAAAGCGCATTGCCCTTTCAGGATTAGAAATCTACAGGCAACACGACCAAGATGAGTTTCTGTGTTTTGGAAAATGACATAGAACGCTTCTGCTGAGGGGACAGATTGTAATTCCCTCCAAATGGAGTGTGAGAGCGATTTTGAGGTGAATTCAATCAGATTTCCAAAGTCAGTCTGTGGAAGGGGGGAATGAATCTGGAAACAGCCAATTTCTTTGTGTCTAAATCCAGCCAAATATCACAAAGGACTCTTGCATTTCTTTGGCTTTTTCACATTTCCCTTATTTATCATGGTTTGTAATGAATTTTCTGATGTGAGCTTTGGTTTTCAGACTGCAATATAGAGTTCAGGGCACCTGAGGAATGGTCTTTTTCAAACAGGGCACAGCTGTTGGTGTGCTCTAATTCTGGCTATTGTCTTTGTTTGGGTGCCTCAGCTGAAATTTGGTTTCTTGAGTTTCACTGCGATTGTCAGGTTAATTTAGTCAGAATTCCACAGGCAGTCAGCTTTAGTGGTGGATGAATCTGGGAACAGCCGGTTTCCTTGCAACTAAATCAAACCCAATATCATTATGGATTCTTGCATTTTTTTGGCTTTTTTCTCTTTTTTCTTATTTATCATGGTTTGTAATGAATTTTCTGATGTGAGCTTTGGTTTTGAGGCTGGCATATTGAGTTCAGGGCACAAGAGGAAGGTTGTTTTTCAATCAGGGCACAGCTGTTGGCTTGCTCCACTTCTGGCTTGCTGTCATTGTTTTGAGTGCCTCAGCCGATTTGTGGTTTCTTGTGTGGCAATTTCCCAAATGTTTTCTGGGTCTGAGTTGGCTTTGCCTTCTTCCTTCCCAAATTTTGTATTCTGATGCAATGCAAAGAAGAGTTTGTACAGAATAGCCATTATGAAAGAAAAAACACAACAAATAGGCGTTTGAAGCTTAGAAATCTACAGGTAACATGACCAAGGTGAGATTTTGTGTTTTGGAAAATCAAATGGAACACTTTGGCTGAGGTGACAGATATTAATTGCCTCCAAACTGAGTTTCACTGTGATTTTCAGGTTAATTCATTCAGAATTCCACAGGCTGTCAGCTGGAGGGGTGGATGAATCCGGGAACAGCCGGTTTCCTAGCGACTAAATCAAGCCCTATATCATTATGGATTCTTGCATTTTTTTTGCTTTTTTCTCTTTTTTCTTATTTATCATGGTTTGTAATGAATTTTCTGATGTGAGCTTTGGTTTTGAGGCTGGCATATTGAGTTCAGGGCACAAGAGGAAGGTTCTTTTTCAATCAGGGCACAGCTGTTGGCTTGCTCCACTTCTGGCTTGCTGTCCTTGTTTTGGGTGCCTCAGCTGATTTGTGGTTTCTTGTGTGGCAATTTCCTAAATGTTTTCGGGGTCTGAGTTGGTTTTGCCTTCTTCCTTCCCAATTTTTGTATTCTGATGCAATACAAGCAAGATTTTGGACAGAGTAGCCATTATGAAAGAAAAAAAAAAAACACAGCAAATTGACCTTTCAGGATTAGAAATCCATAGGCAACACAACCAAGGTGAGATTCTGTGTTTTGGAAAATGACATGGAACGCTTCTGCTGAGGGGACAGATTCTAATTCCCTCCAAATGGAGTGTGAGAGCGATTTTGAGGTGAATTCAATCAGAATTCCAAAGTCGGTCTGTGGAAGGGGGGGATGAATATGGAAACAGCCAGTTTCTTTGTGTCTAAATCCTGTCAAATATCACAAAGGACTCTTGCATTTCTTTGGCTTTTTCACATTTCCCTTATTTATCATGGTTTGTAATGAATTTTCTGATGTGAGCTTTGGTTTTGAGTCTGGCATATTGAGTTCAGGGCACAAGAGGAAGGTTCTTTTTCAATCAGGGCACAGCTGTTGGCTTGCTCCAATTCTGGCTTGCTTTCATTGTTTTGGGTGCCTCAGCCGATTTGTGGTTTCTTGAGTGCCAATTTCCTAAATGTTTTCTGGGTCTTAGTCGGTTTTGCCTTCTTATTCCCAAAGTTTGTATTCTGATGCAATACAAGCAAGATTTTGGAAAGTAGCCATTATGAAAGAAAAAAAAAAAAGCACATTGCCCTTTCAGGATTAGAAATCTACAGGCAACACGACCAAGATGAGTTTCTGTGTTTTGGAAAATGACATAGAACGCTTCTGCTGAGGGGACAGATTCTAATTCCCTCCCAAATGAGTGTGAGTGCGATTTTGAGGTGAATTCAATCAGAATTCCAAAGTCAGTCTGTGGAAGGGGGTATAAATCTGGAAACAGCCAGTTTCCTTGTGTCTAAATCCTGCCAAATATCACAAAGGACTCTTGCATTTCTTTGGCTTTTTTCTCTTTTTTCTTATTTATCATGGTTTGTAATGAATTTTCTGATGTGAGCTTTGGTTTTGAGGCTGCAATATTGAGTTCAGGGCAGAAGAGGATGGTTCTTTTTCAATCAGGGCACAGCTGTTGGCTGGCTGCAGTTCTGGCTTGCTGTCCTTATTTTGAGTACCTCAGCCGATTTGTGGTTTCTTGTGTGGCAATTTCCCAAATGTTTTCTGGGTCTGAGTTGGCTTTGCCTTCTTCCTTCCCAAATTTTGTATTCTGATGCAATGCAAAGAAGAGTTTGTACAGAATAGCCATTATGAAAGAAAAAACACAACAAATAGGCGTTTGAAGCTTAGAAATCTACAGGTAACATAACCAAGGTGAGTTTTTGAGTTTATGAAAATAAAATGGAACACTTTGGCTGAGGTGACAGATATTAATTGCCTCCAAACTGAGTTTCACTGTGATTTTCAGGTTAATTCAGTCAGAATTCCACAGGCAGTCAGCTGGAGGGGTGGATGAATCCGGGAATAGCCGGTTTCCTTGTGACTAAATCAAGCCTTATATCATTATGGATTCTTGCATTTTTTTGGCTTTTTTCTCTTTTGTCGTATTTATCATGGTTTGTAATGAATTTTCTGATGTGAGCTTTGGTTTTGAGGCTGGCATATTGAGTTCAGGCACAAGAGGAAGGTTCTTTTTCAATCAGGGCACAGCTGTTGGCTTGCTCCACTTCTGGCTTGCTGTCATTGTTTTGGGTGTCTCAGCTGATTTGTGGTTTCTTGAGTGCCAATTTCCTAAATGTTTTCTGGGTCTGAGTCGGTTTTGCCTACTTATTCCCAAATTTTGTATTCTGATGCAATACAAGCAAGATTTTGGAGAGTAGCCATTATGAAAGAAAAAAAAAAAAAAAAAACACAGCGCATTTCCCTTTCAGGATTAGAAATCTACAGGCAACACGACCAAGATGAGTTTCTGTGTTTTGGAAAAAGTCATGGAACCCTTCTGCTGAGGGGACAGATTTTATTTCACTCCAAATTGAGTGTGAGTGCGATTTTGAGGTGAATTCAATCAGAATTCCAAAGTCAGTCTGTGGAAGGGGGGGATGAATCTGGAAACAGCCAGTTTCCTTTTATCTGAATCCAGCCAAATATCACAAAGGACTCTTGTATTTCTTTGGCTTTTTCACATTTCCCTGATTTATCATGGTTTGTAATGAATTTTCTGATGTGAGCTTTGGTTTTGAGGCTGCAATATAGAGTTCAGGGCACCGGAGGAATGGTCTTTTTCAAACAGGGCACAGCTGTTTGCGTGCTCTAATTCTGGCTTCCTGTCAGTGTTTTGGGTGCCTCAGCTGAAATTTGGTTTGCTGAATTTCACTGCGATTGTCAGGTTAATTCAGTCAGAATTCCACAGGCAGTCAGCTTTAGTGGTGGATGAATCTGGGAACAGCCGGTTTCCTTGCAACTAAATCAAACCCAATATCATTATGGATTCTTGCATTTCTTTGGCTTTTTTCTCTTTTTTCTTATTTATCATGGTTTGTAATGAATTTTCTGATGTGAGCTTTGGTTTAGAGGCTGCAATATGCAGTTCAGGGAACCGGAGGAGGGTCTTTTTCAATCAGGGCACAGCTGTTGGCTTGCTCCAATTCTGGCTTGCTGTCATTGTTTTGGGTGCCTCAGCCGATTTGTGGTTTCTTGAGTGCCAATTTCCTAAATGTTTTCTGGGTCTGAGTCGGTTTTGCCTTCCCAAATTATTTCCAAATTTTGTATTTTGATGCAATACAAGCAAGATTTTGGAGAGTAGCCATTATGAAAGAAAGAAAAAAAAAACACAGCGAATTGCCCTTTCAGGATTATAAATCTACAGGCTACAGGACCAAGATGAGTTTCTGTGTTTTGGAAAATGACAAGGAACCCTTCTGCTGAGGGGACAGATTCTAATTCCCTCCAAATTGAGTGTGAGTGTGATTTTGAGGTGAATTCAATCAGAATTCCAAAGTCAGTCTGTGGAAGGGGGGTATGAATCTGGAAACAGCCAGTTTCCTTGTATCTGAATCCAGCCAAATATCAAAAAGGACTCTTGCATTTCTTTGGCTTTTTCACATTTCCCTGATTTATCATGGTTTGTAATGAATTTTCTGATGTGAGCTTGGTTTTGAGGCTGCAATATGGAGTTCAGGGTACTGGAGAACCTGTCTTTTTCAAAGAGGGTACAGTTGTTGGCTTGCTCCACTTCTGGCTTGCTGTAATTGTTTTGGGTTCCTCAGCCAATTTGTGGTTTCCTGTGTGGCAATTTCCTAAATGTTCTCTGGGTCTGAGTTGGCTTTGCCTTCTTCCTTCCCAAATTTTGTATTCTGATGCAATACAAGCGAGATTTTTGACAGAGTAGCCATTATGAAATAAAAAACACAACTAATAGGCGTTTGAAGCTTAGAAATCAACAGGTAACATGACCAAGGTGAGTTTTTGTGTTTTGGAAAATAAAATGGAACACTTTGGCTGAGGTGACAGATATTAATTGCCTCCAAACTGAGTTTCACTGCGATTTTCAGGTTAATTCATTCAGAATTCCACAGGCAGTCAGCTGGAGGGGTGGATGAATCCGTGAACAGCTGTTTTCCTAGCGACTAAATCAAGCCCTATATCATCATGGATTCTTGCATTTTTTTGGCTTTTTTCTCTTTTTTCTTATTTATCATGGTTTGTATTGAATTTTCTGATGTGAGCTTTGGTTTTGAGGCTGGCATATTGAGTTCAGGGCACAAGAGGAAGGTTCTTTTTCAATCAGGGCACAGCTGTTGGCTTGCTCCAATTCTGGCTTGCTGTCATTGTTTTGGGTGCCTCAGCTGATTTGTGGTTTCTTGTGTGGCAATTTCCTAAATGTTCTCTGGGTCTGAGTTGGCTTTGCCTTCTTCCTTCCCAAATTTTGTATTCTGATGCAATACAAGCAAGATTTTGGACAGAGTAGCCATTATGCAATAAAAAACACAACAAATAGGTGTTTGAAGCATACAAATCTACAGGTAACATGACCAAGTTGTTTTTGTGTTTTGGAAAATGAAATGGAACATTTTGGCTGAGGTGACAGATATTAATTGCCTCCAAACTCAGTTTCACTGCGATTTTCAGGTTAATTCAGTTAATTCAGTTAGGATTCCACAGGCTTGCATTTCTTCAGCTTTTTCACATTTCCCTTATGTATCATGGTTTGTATGAATTTTCTGATGTGAGCTTAGATTTGAGGCTGGCATATTGAGTTCAGGGCACAAGAGGAAGGTTCTTTTTCAATCAGGGCACAGCTGTTGGCTTGCTCCACTTCTGGCTTGCTGTCATTGTTTTGGGTGCCTCAGCTGATTTGTGGTTTCTTGTGTGGCAATTTCCTAAATGTTTTCTGGGTCTGAGTTGGTTTTGCCTTCTTCCTTCCCAAATTTTGTATTCTGATGCAATACAAGCAAGATTTTGGAGAGTAGCCATTATGAAAGAAAAAAAAAAAAACACAGCAAATTGACCTTTCAGGATTAGAAATCCATAGGCAACACAACCAAGATGAGATTCTGTGTTTTGGAAAATGACATGGAACGCTTCTGCTGAGGTGACAGATTCTAATTCCCTCCAAATGGAGTGTGAGAGCGATTTTGAGGTGAATTCAATCAGAATTCCAAAGTCAGTCTGTGGAAGGGGGGGATGAATCTGGAAACAGCCAGTTTCTTTGTGTCTAAATCCTACCAAATATCACAAAGGACTCTTGCATTTCTTTGGCTTTTTCACATTTCCCTTATTTATCATGGTTTGTAATGAATTTTCTGATGTGAGCTTTGGTTTTGAGGCTGGCATTTTGAGTTCAGGGCACCGGAGGAATGGTCTTTTTCAAACAGGGCACAGCTGTTGGCCTGCTCCAATTCTGGCTATTGTCTTTGTTTTGGGTGCCTCAGCTGATATTTGGTTTCTTGAGTTTCACTGAGATTGTCAGGTTAATTCAGTCAGAATTCCACAGGCAGTCAGCTTTAGTGGTGGATGAATCTGGGAACAGCCGGTTTCCTTGCAACTAAATCAAACCCAATATCATTATGGATTCTTGCATTTCTTTGGCTTTTTTCTCTTTTTTCTTATTTATCATGGTTTGTAATGAATTTTCTGATGTGAGCTTTGGTTTAGAGGCTGCAATATGCAGTTCAGGGAACCGGAGGAGGGTCTTTTTCAATCAGGGCACAGCTGTTGGCTTGCTCCAATTCTGGCTTGCTGTCATTGTTTTGGGTGCCTCAGCCGATTTGTGGTTTCTTGAGTGCCAATTTCCTAAATGTTTTCTGGGTCTGAGTCGGTTTTGCCTTCCCAAATTATTTCCAAATTTTGTATTTTGATGCAATACAAGCAAGATTTTGGAGAGTAGCCATTATGAAAGAAAGAAAAAAAAAACACAGCGAATTGCCCTTTCAGGATTATAAATCTACAGGCTACAGGACCAAGATGAGTTTCTGTGTTTTGGAAAATGACAAGGAACCCTTCTGCTGAGGGGACAGATTCTAATTCCCTCCAAATTGAGTGTGAGTGTGATTTTGAGGTGAATTCAATCAGAATTCCAAAGTCAGTCTGTGGAAGGGGGGTATGAATCTGGAAACAGCCAGTTTCCTTGTATCTGAATCCAGCCAAATATCAAAAAGGACTCTTGCATTTCTTTGGCTTTTTCACATTTCCCTGATTTATCATGGTTTGTAATGAATTTTCTGATGTGAGCTTGGTTTTGAGGCTGCAATATGGAGTTCAGGGTACTGGAGAACCTGTCTTTTTCAAAGAGGGTACAGTTGTTGGCTTGCTCCACTTCTGGCTTGCTGTAATTGTTTTGGGTTCCTCAGCCAATTTGTGGTTTCCTGTGTGGCAATTTCCTAAATGTTCTCTGGGTCTGAGTTGGCTTTGCCTTCTTCCTTCCCAAATTTTGTATTCTGATGCAATACAAGCGAGATTTTTGACAGAGTAGCCATTATGAAATAAAAAACACAACTAATAGGCGTTTGAAGCTTAGAAATCAACAGGTAACATGACCAAGGTGAGTTTTTGTGTTTTGGAAAATAAAATGGAACACTTTGGCTGAGGTGACAGATATTAATTGCCTCCAAACTGAGTTTCACTGCGATTTTCAGGTTAATTCATTCAGAATTCCACAGGCAGTCAGCTGGAGGGGTGGATGAATCCGTGAACAGCTGTTTTCCTAGCGACTAAATCAAGCCCTATATCATCATGGATTCTTGCATTTTTTTGGCTTTTTTCTCTTTTTTCTTATTTATCATGGTTTGTATTGAATTTTCTGATGTGAGCTTTGGTTTTGAGGCTGGCATATTGAGTTCAGGGCACAAGAGGAAGGTTCTTTTTCAATCAGGGCACAGCTGTTGGCTTGCTCCAATTCTGGCTTGCTGTCATTGTTTTGGGTGCCTCAGCTGATTTGTGGTTTCTTGTGTGGCAATTTCCTAAATGTTCTCTGGGTCTGAGTTGGCTTTGCCTTCTTCCTTCCCAAATTTTGTATTCTGATGCAATACAAGCAAGATTTTGGACAGAGTAGCCATTATGCAATAAAAAACACAACAAATAGGTGTTTGAAGCATACAAATCTACAGGTAACATGACCAAGTTGTTTTTGTGTTTTGGAAAATGAAATGGAACATTTTGGCTGAGGTGACAGATATTAATTGCCTCCAAACTCAGTTTCACTGCGATTTTCAGGTTAATTCAGTTAATTCAGTTAGGATTCCACAGGCTTGCATTTCTTCAGCTTTTTCACATTTCCCTTATGTATCATGGTTTGTATGAATTTTCTGATGTGAGCTTAGATTTGAGGCTGGCATATTGAGTTCAGGGCACAAGAGGAAGGTTCTTTTTCAATCAGGGCACAGCTGTTGGCTTGCTCCACTTCTGGCTTGCTGTCATTGTTTTGGGTGCCTCAGCTGATTTGTGGTTTCTTGTGTGGCAATTTCCTAAATGTTTTCTGGGTCTGAGTTGGTTTTGCCTTCTTCCTTCCCAAATTTTGTATTCTGATGCAATACAAGCAAGATTTTGGAGAGTAGCCATTATGAAAGAAAAAAAAAAAAACACAGCAAATTGACCTTTCAGGATTAGAAATCCATAGGCAACACAACCAAGATGAGATTCTGTGTTTTGGAAAATGACATGGAACGCTTCTGCTGAGGTGACAGATTCTAATTCCCTCCAAATGGAGTGTGAGAGCGATTTTGAGGTGAATTCAATCAGAATTCCAAAGTCAGTCTGTGGAAGGGGGGGATGAATCTGGAAACAGCCAGTTTCTTTGTGTCTAAATCCTACCAAATATCACAAAGGACTCTTGCATTTCTTTGGCTTTTTCACATTTCCCTTATTTATCATGGTTTGTAATGAATTTTCTGATGTGAGCTTTGGTTTTGAGGCTGGCATTTTGAGTTCAGGGCACCGGAGGAATGGTCTTTTTCAAACAGGGCACAGCTGTTGGCCTGCTCCAATTCTGGCTATTGTCTTTGTTTTGGGTGCCTCAGCTGATATTTGGTTTCTTGAGTTTCACTGAGATTGTCAGGTTAATTCAGTCAGAATTCCACAGGCAGTCAGCTTTAGTGGTGGATGAATCTGGGAACAGCCGGTTTCCTTGCAACTAAATCAAACCCAATATCATTATGGATTCTTGCATTTCTTTGGCTTTTTTCTCTTTTTTCATATTTATCATGGTTTGTAATGAATTTTCTGATGTGAGCTTTGGTTTTGAGGCTGCAATATGGAGTTCAGGGCACAAGAGGATGGTTCTTTTTCAATCAGGGCACAGCTGTTGGCATGCTCCAATTCTGGCTTGCTGTCATTGTTTTGAGTGCCTCAGCCGATTTGTGGTTTCTTGTGTGGCAATTTCCCAAATGTTTTCAGGGTCTGAGTTGGCTTTGCCTTCTTCCTTCCCAAATTTTGTATTCTGATGCAATGCAAAGAAGAGTTTGTACAGAATAGCTATTACGAAAGAAAAAACACAACTAATAGGCGTTTGAAGCTTAGAAATCTACAGGTAACATGACCAAGGTGAGTTTTTCTGTTTATGAAAATAAAATGGAACACTTTGGCTGAGGTGACAGATATTAATTGCCTCCAAACTGAGTTTCACTGCGATTTTCAGGTTAATTCAGTCAGAATTCCACAGGCAGTCAGCTGGAGGGGTAGATGAATCCAGGAACAGCCGGTTTCCTAGCGACTAAATCAAGCCCTATATCATTATGGATTCTTGCATTTCTTTGGCTTTTTTCTCTTTTTTCTTATTTATCTTCGCTTGTAATGAATTTTCTGATGTGAGCTTTGGTTTTGAGGCTGGCATATTGAGTTCAGGGCAGAAGAGGAAGGTTCTTTTTCAATCAGGGCACAGCTGTTGGCTTGCTCCACTTCTGGCATCCTGACATTTTTTTGGGTGCCTCAGCTGATTTGTGATTTCTTGAGCGGCAATTTCCTAAATGTTTTCTGGGTCTGAGTTGGTTTTGCCTTCTTCCTTCCCAAATTTTGTATTCTGACACAATACAAACAAGAGTTTGGCCAGTGCAGCCATTATGAAATAAAAAACACTACACATAGGTGTTTGAAGCTTAGAAATCTACAGATAACACGACCAAGGTGAGTTTTTGTGTTATGGAAAATAAAATGGAACACTTTGGCTGAAGTGACAGATATTAATTGCCTACAAACTGAGTTTCACTGCGATTTTCAGGTGAATTCAGTCAGAATTCCACAGGCAGTCAGCTGGAGGGGTGGATGAATCCGGGCACAGCCCGTTTCCTTGCGACTAAATCCAGCTCAATATCATTATGGATTCTTGCATTTCTTGGCTTTTTTCTCATTTTTCTTATGTATCGTGGTTTGTAATGAATTTCCTGATGTCAGCTTTAGTTTTGAGGCTGGAATATGGAGTTCAGGGTCCCGGAAGAATGGCCTTTTTCAATCAGGACTCAGCTGATTGCCTCCTCCAATTCTGGCTTGCTGTCATGGTTTTGGGTGCCTCAGCTGACTTTTGGTTTCTTGAGTGGCAATTTCCTAAATGTTTTCTGTGTCTGAGTTGGCTTTGCCTTCTACCTTCCCAAATTTTGTATGTGATGCAATACAAGGAAGATTTTGGACAGAGTAGCCATTATAAAATAAAAAACACAACAAATAGGCGTTTGAAGCTTGGAAATCTATAGGTAACATGACCAAAGTGAGTTTTTTTGTTTTGGAAAATAAAATGGAACTCTTTGGCTGAGGTGACAGATATTAATTGTCTCCAAACCGAATTTCACTGCCATTTTGAGGTGAATTCAGTCAGAATCCCTATTCACTCAGCTGGGAGTTGTGGATGAATCTGGAAACAGCTGTTTACTTAGGAATAAATCAAGCCCAATATCACTAAGAAAACTTGCATTTCTTTGGCTTTTTTCTGATTTTTCCTATTTATCATGGTTTGAAAAGAATTTTTTGATGTGAGCTTTGGTTTTGTGGCTGGCATATTGAGTTTAGGGCACAAGAGGATGGTTCTTTTTCAATCAGGGCACAGCTGTTGGCGTGCTCCAATTCTGCTTGCTGTCATTGTTTTGGGTGCCTCAGCTGATATGTGGATTCTTTTTCTGCAGTTTCCTAAATGTTTTCTGGTTCTGATCGGATTTGCCTTCTTATTCCCAAATTTTGTATTCTGACGCAATACAAGCAAGATTTTGGACAGAGTAGCCATTATGAAAGAAAAAAAAAACACAGTAAATTGCCCTTTCAGGATTAGAAATCTACAGGCAACACGACCAAGATGAGTTTCTGTGTTTTGGAAATTCACATGGAACACTTCTGCTGAGGGGACAGATACTAATTCCCTCCAAATTGAGTGTGAGTGCGATTTTGAGGTGAATTGAGTCAGAATTCCAAAGTCAGTTTGTGGAAGGGGGGGATGAATCCAGAAACAGCCTGTTTCCTTCTGTCTAAATCCAGCCAAATACCACAAAGGACTCTTGAATTACTTTGGCTTTCTCAGATTTCCCTTATTTATCATTGTTTGTAATGATTATTTTTTGTGAGCTTTGGTTTTGAGGCTGGAATATGGAGTTCAGGGCACTGGATTAATGGTTTTGTTCAATCAGGGCACAGCTGTTGGCTTGCTCCAATTCTGGCTTGCTGTCATTGTTTTGGGTGCCTCAGCCGATTTGTGGTTTCTTGAGCGTTAATTTGCTAAATATTTTCTGGGTCTGAGTCGGTTTTACCTTCTTCCTTCCCAAATTTTGTATTCTGATGCAATACAAGCAAGATTTTGACAGAGTAGCCATTATGAAAGAAAAAATAACACAGGAAATTGCCCTTTCAGGATTAGAAATCTACAGGCAACTCGACCAAGATGAGTTTCTGTGTTTTGGAAAATGACATGATACCCTTCTGCTGAGGGGACAGATCCTAATTCCCTCCAAATTGAGTGTGAGTGCGATTTTGAGGTGAATTCAATCAGAATTCCAAAGTCTGTCTGTGGAAGGGGGTATGAATCTGGAAACAGCCAGTTTCCTTGTGTCTGAATCCAGCCAAATATCACAAAGGACTCCTGCATTTCTTTAGATTTTTCACATTTCCCTTATTTATCATGCTTTGTAATGAATTTTCTGCTGTGAGCTTTGGTTTTGAGGCTGGAATATGGAGTTCAGGGCACAGGAGGAATGGTCTTTTTCAAACAGGGCACAGTTGTCGCCTTGCTCCCATTTTGCCTTGCTGTCATTGTTTTGGGTGCCTCAGCTGATTTTGGTTTCTTGAGCGGCAATTTCCTAAATGTTTTATGGGTCTGAGTTGGTTTTGGCTTCTTCCTTCCCAAATTTTGTATTCTGCCACAATACAAACAAGAGGTTGGACAGAGTAGCCATTATGAAATAAAAAAAAACACAAGAAATAGGAGTTTGAAGCTTAGAAATCTAAAGGTAACACGACCAAGGAGAGTTTTTGTGTTTTGGAAAATAAAATGGAAACTTTGGCTGAGGTGACAGATATTAATTGCCTCCAAACTGAGTTTCACTGTGATTTTCAGGTTAATTCAGTCAGAATTCCACAGGCAGTCAGCTGGAGGGGTGGATGAATCCGGGAACAGCCCGTTTCCTTGCAACTAAATCAAGCCCAATATCACAAAGGACTCTTGCATTTCTTTGGCTTTTTTCTCATTTTTCTTATTTATCATGGTTTGTAATGAATTTTCTGATGTGAGCTTTGGTTTTGAGGCTGCAATATGGAGTTCAGGCACTGGAGTAATGGTCTTTTTCAATCAGGGCACAGCTGTTGGCTTTCTCAAGTACTGGATTGCTGTCATTTTTTTGGTGCCTCAGCTGACTTTAGGTTTCTTGAGCGGCAATTTCCTAAATGTTTTCTGAGTCTCAGTTGGATTTGCCTTCTTCCTTCCCAAATTTTGTATTCTGACGCAATATAAACAAGAGTTTGGACAGAGTAGCCATTATGAAATAAACAACACAACAAATATGCATTTGAAGCTTAGAAATCTACATGTAACACGACCAAGGTGAGTTTTTGTGTTTTGGAAAATCAAATGGAACACTTTGGCTGAGGTGACAGATAGTAATTGCCTCCAAACCGAGTTTCACTGCGATTTTCATGTTAATTCAGTCAGAAACCACAGACACTCAGCTGGGAGGTATGGATGAATCTGGAAACAGCCATTAACAAGGGAATGATTCAAGCCCAATATCACTAAGAACTCCTGAATTTCTTTGGATTTTTTAGGATTTTTCTTATTTTTCATGGTTTGTAATGAATTTTCTGATGTGAGCTTTGGTTTTGAACCTGCAAGATGGAGTTCAGGGCACCGGAGGAATGGTCTTTTTCAATCAGGTAACAGCTGTTGGCTTACTCCAATTCTGTCTTCCTTTCAAGGTTTTGGGTGCCTCAGTGTCCTTCAGTTTTTTGAGCGGCAATTTCCTAAATGTTTTCTGAATCTCAGTTGGTTTTGCCTTCTTCCTTCCCAAATTTTGTATTCTGACGCAATACACACAAGATTTGGGGAGAGCAGCCATTATGAAATAAAAAACACAACAAATAGGCTTGTGAAGCTTAGAAATCTACAGGTAACATGACCAAGGTGAGATTTTGTGTTTTGCAAAATACAATGTAACACTTTGGCTGAGGTGACAAATATTAATTGCCTCCAAACTGAGTTTCACTGCGATTTTCAGGATAATACAGTCAAAATTCCACAGGCAGTCAGCTGAGGGTTGATGAATCCGGGAACAGCCGGTTTCCTTGCGACTCAATGAAGCCCAATATCATTATGGATTCTTGCATTTCTTTGGCTTTTTTCTCATTTTTCTTATTTATCATGGTTTGTAATGAATTTTCTGATGTGAGCTTTGGTTTTGAGGCTGCAATATGGAGTTCAGGGCACAAGAAGAAGGTTCTTTTTCAATCAGGGCACAGCTGTTGGCTTCCTCCAATTCTGGCTTGCTGTCATTGTTTTGGATGCCTCAGCTGACTTTTGCTTTTTGAGCCTCAATTTCCTAAAAGTTTTCTGGGTCTGAGTTGGTTTTGCCTTCTTCCTTCCCAAATTTTGTATTCTGATGCAATACAAACAAGATTTTGGGGAGAGCAGCCATTATGAAATAAAAAACACAACAAATAGGCTTGTGAAGCTCAGAAATCTACAGGTAACAAGAGCAAGGTGAGGTTTTGTGTTTTCGAAAATCAAATGGAACACTTTGGCTGAGGTGACAGATATTAATTGCCTCCAAGCTGAGTTTCACTGCGATTTTCAGGTTAGTTAGGTCAGAATTCCACAGGCCATCACCTGGAGGGGTGGATGAATCTGGGAACAGCCGGTTTCCTTGCGACTAAATCCAGCCAAATACCACAAAGCTTCTGGTATTTCTTCGGCTTTTTTCTCATTTTTCTTATTTATCAAGGTTTGTAAGATTTTGGACAGAGTAGCCATTATGAAAGAAAAAAAAAAACACAGCAAATTGCCCTTTCAGGATTAGAAATCTACAGGCAACATGATCAAGATGAGTTTCTTTGTTTTGGAAAGTGACATGGAACCCTTCTGCTGAGGCGACAGATTCTAATTCCCTCCAAATTGAGTGTGAGTGCGATTTTGAGGTGAATTCAATCAGAATTCCAAAGTCAGTCTGTGGAAGGGGGGGACAAATCTGGAAACAGTCAGTTTCCTTGTGTCTAATCCAGCCAAATATCACAAAGAACTCTTGCATTTCTTTGGCTTTTTCACATTTCCCTTATTTATCATGGTTTGTAATGAATTTTCTGATGTGAGCTTTAGTTTTGAGGCTGCAATATGGAGTTCAGGGCACAAGAGGAAGGTTCTTTTTCAATCAGGGCACAGCTGTTGGCTTGCTCCAATTTTGGCTTGCTGTCATTGCTTTGGGTGCCTCAGCTGACTTTTGGTTTCTTACGCGGCAATTTCATAAATGTTTTCTGGGTCTGAGTTGGTTTTGTCTTCTTCCTTTCCACATTTTGTATTCTGACACAATGCAAACAAGAGTTTGGGCACAGTAGCCAGTATGAAATAAAAAACACAACAAAAACAGACGGTTTCCTTGCGACTAAATCAAGCCCAATATCATTATGGATTCTTGCATTTCTTGGCTTTTTTTGCATTTTTCTTATTTATCATGGTTTGTAATGAGTTTTCTGATGTGAGCTTTGGTTTTGAGGCTGGCATGTTGAGTTCAGGGCACTGGATTAATGGTCTTTTTCAAACAGGGCACAGCTGTTGGCTAGCTCCAGTTCTATCTTTCTTTCATGGTTTTGGGTGCCTCAGCAGATATGTGGTTTATTGAGCGGAAATTTCCTAAATGTTTTCTGGGTCTGAGTTGGTTTTGCCTTCTTCCTTCCCAAATTTTGTATTCTGAGGCAATACAAACAAGAGTTTGGACAGAGTAGCCATCATGAAATAAAAAAGAAAACAAATAGGCATTTGAAGCTAAGAAATCTACAGGTAACACGACCAAGGTGAGTTTTTGTGTTTGGGAAAATCAAATGGAACACTTTGGCTGAGGTGACAGATTTCAATAGACTCTAAACTGAGTTTCACTGTGAATATCAGGTTAATTCAGTCAGAATTCCACAGGCAGTCACCTGGAGGGTTCGATGAATCCGGGAACAGCCGGTTTCCTTGTTACTAAATCCTACCCAATATCACTAAGAACTGGCGCATTTCTTTGTTCATTTCTCATTTTTCTTATTTATCCTGGTTTGTAATGAATTTTCTGATGTGAGCATCGATTTTGAGGCTGGCATATTGAGTTCAGGACACAAGAGGAAGGTTCTTTTTCAAACAGGGCACAGCTGTTGGCTTGCTCCAATTCTTTCTTGCTATCATTGTTTTGGGTGCCTCAGCCAATTTGTGGTTTCTTGAGTGGCAATTTCCTAAATGTTTTCTGGGTCTGAGTTGCTTTTGCCGTCTTCCTTCCCAAATTTTGTATTCTGACGCAATACGAACAAGAGTTTGGACAGAGTAGCCATTATGAAATAAAAACCACAGCAAATAGGGCTTTGAAGCTTATAAATCTACAGGTAACAAGACCGAGGTGAGTTTTTGTGTTTTGGAAAATCAAATGGAACACTTTGGCTGAGGTGACAAATATTAATTGCCTCCAAACTGAGTTTCACTGCGATTTACAGGTTAATTCAGTCAGAATTCCACAGGCAGTCAGCTGGAGGGATGGAAGAATCCGGGAACAGCCGGTTTCCTTGAGACTAAAAAAGCCCAATATCATTATGGATTCTTGCATTTCTTTGGCTTTTTTCTCATTTTTCTTATTTATCATGGTTTGTAATGTATTTTCTGATGTGAGCTTTGGTTTTGAGGCTGGCATATTGAGTTCAGGGCACAAGAGGAAGGTTCTTTTTCAATCAGGGCACAGCTGTTGGCTAGCTCCAATTGGCTTGCTGTCATTGGTTTGGGTGCCTCAGCTGACTTTTGGTTTCTTCAGCAGCAATTTCCTAAATGTTTTCTGGGTCTGAGTTGGTTTTGCCTTCTACCTTCAAAAATTTTGTATTCTGATGCAATACAAGCAGAGTTTGGACAGAGTAGCCATTATGAAAAAAAAAAAAAAAAAAAAACAGCATATTGCCCTTTCAGGATTAGAATTCTACAGGCAACACGACCAATATGAGTTTCTGTGTTTTGGAAAATGACATGGAACCGTTCTGCTGAGGGGACAGATTTAATTCCCTCCAAATACAGTGTGAGTGAGATTTTGAGGTGAATTCAATCAGAATTCCAAAGTCATTCTATGGAAGGGGGGATGAATGTTGAAACAGGCAGTTTCCTTTTCTCTAAATCCAGCCAAATATAACAAAGGACTCTTGCATTTCCTTGGCTCTTTCACATTTCCCTTATTTATCAAGGTTTGAAATGAAATTTCTGATGTGAGCTTTGGTTTTAAGGCTGCAATATGGAGTTCAGGGCACTGGAGGAATGGTCTTTTTCAAACAGTATACAGCTGTTGGCTTGCTCCAATTCTGGCTTGCTGTCATTGTTTTGGGTGCCTCAGCTGACTTCAGGTTTCCTGAGTGGCAATTTCCTAAATGTTTTCTGGGTCTGAATTGGTTTTGCCTTCTTCCTTCCCAAATTTTGCATTCTGACACAATGCAAACAAGAGTTTCGACAGAGTAGCAATTATGAAATAAAAAACACAACAAAAGGTGTTCGAAGCATATAAATCTACAGATAACACGACCAAGGTGAGTTTTTGTGTTTTGGAAAATCAAATGGATCACTTTGGCTGAGGTGACAGATATTAATTGCCTCCAAACTGAGTTTCACTGCGATTTTCAGGATAATACAGTCAGAATTCCACAGGCAGTCAGCTGGAGGGGTGGATGCATCTGGGAACAGCCGGTTTCCTTGTGACTGAATCAAGCCCTATATCATTATGGATTCTTGCATTTCTTTGGCTTTTTTCTGATTTTCCTTATTTATCATGGTTTGTAATGAATTTTCTGATGTGAGCTGTGGTTTTGAGGCTGGCATATTGAGTTCAGGGCACAAGAGGATGTTCTTTTTCAATCAGGGCACAGCTGTTGGCTTGCTCCAATTCTGACTTGCTATCATTGTTTTTGGTGCCTCAGCCAATTTGTGGTTTCTTGAGCGGCAATTTCCTAAATGTTTTCTGGGTCTGAGTTGGTTTTGCCTTCTTCCTTCCCAAATTTTGTATTCTGCAACAATACAAACAAGAGTTTAGGCACAGTAGCCATTATGAAATAAAAAACGCAACAGATAGGTGTTTGTAGCTTAGAAATCTACAGGTAACACGACCAAGGTGAGTTTTTCTGTTTTGGAAAATACAATGGAAACTTTGGCTGAGGTGACAGATATTAATTGCCTCCAAACTGAGTTTCACTGCGATTTTCAGGATAATTCAGTCAGAACTCCACAGGCAGTAAGCTGGAGGGGTGGATGAATCCGAGAACAGCCGGTTGCCTTGCGACTAAATCCAGCACAATATCACTAAGAACTCGTGCATTTCTTTGGCTTTTTTTCTCATTTTTCTTATTAATTATGGTTTGTAATGAATTTTCAGATGTGAGCTTTGGTTTTCAGGCTGGCATATTGAGTTCAGGGTGCAAGAGGACAGTTCTTTTTCAATCAGGGCACAGCTGTTGCCTTGCTCCAATTCTGTTTTGCTGTCATTGGTTTGGGTGCCTCAGCCGATTTCTGGTTTCTTCAGTGGCAATTTCCTAAATGTTTACTGGTTCAGAGTTGGTTTTGCCTTCTTATTCCCAAATTTTTTATTCTAACACAATGCAAACAATAATTTGGACAGAGTAGCCATCATGAAATAAAAAAGAAAACAAATAGGCATTTGAAGCTACAGGTAACATGACCAAGTTGTTTTTGTGTTTTGGAAAATCAAATGGAACACTTTGGCTGAGGTGACAGATATTAATAGTCTCCAAACTGAGTTTCACTGCCATTTTCAGGATAATTCAGTCAGAAGTCCACAGGCATTCCCATGGAGGGGTGGATGAATCCGGGAACAGCCGGTTTCCTTGCGACTAAATGAAGTCCAATATCATTATGGATTCTTGCATTTCTTTGGCTTTTTTCTGATTTTTCTTATTTATCATAGTTTGTAATGAATTTTCTGATGTGACCTTTGGTTTTGAGGCTGGCATGTTGAGGTCAAGGCACCAGAGGAATGGTCTTTTTCAATGAGGGCACAGCTGTTGGCTTACTTCAATTCTGCTTTGCTGTCATTTTTTTGTGTCCCTCAGGCGATTTGTGGATTCTTGGGTGGTAATTTCCTAAATGTTTTCTGGGTCTCAGTTGGTTTTGCCTTCTTATTCCCTTATTTTGTATTCTGATGCAATTCAAGCAGATTTTGGACAGAGTAGCCATTATGAAAGAAAAAAAAACACAGCAAATTACCCTTTCAGGATTAGAAATCTACAGGCAACATGAGCAAGATGAGTTTCTGTGTTTTGGAAAATGACATGGAACCCTTCTGCTGAGGGGACAGATTCTAATTCCCTCCAAATTGAGTGTGAGTGCGATTTTGAGGTGAATTCAATCAGAATTCCAAAGTCAGTCTGTGGAAGGGGGGGATGAATCTGGAAATAGCCAGTTTTCTATTGTGTAATTCCAGATAATTATCAAAAAGGACTCTTGCATTTCTTTGGCTTTTTCACATTTCCCTGATTTATCATGGTTTGTAATGAATTTTCTGGTTTGAGCTTTGGTTTTGAGGCTGGCATATTGAGTTCAGGGCACAAGAGGAAGGTTCTTTTTCAATCAGGGCACAGCTGTTGGCTTGCTCCACTTCTGGCTTGCTGTCATTGTTTTGGGTGCCTCAGCCGATTTGTGGTTTCTTGTGTAGCAATTTCCTAAATGTTTTCTGATTCTCAGTTGGTTTTGCCTTCTTCCTTCCCAAATTTTGTATTCTTACACAATAGAAACAAGAGTTTGGTCACAGTAGCCATTATGAAGTAAAAAACACAATAAATATGTGTTTGAAGCTTAGAAATCTACAGGTAACACGACCAAGGTGAGTTTTTGTGTTTTGGAAAATCAAATGAAACACTTTGGCTGAGGTGACAGATATTAATTGCCTCCAAACTGAGTTTCACTGCGATTTTCAGGTTAATTCAGTCAGAATTCCACAGGCAGTCAGCTGGAGTGGTGGATGAATCCGGGAACAGCCGGTTTCCTTGTGTCTAAATCCAGCCAAGTCTCACAAAGGACTCTTGCATTTCTTTGTTTTTTTCAAATTTCCCTTATTTATCCTGGTTTGTAATGAATTTTCTGATGTGAGCTTTGCTTTTGAGGCGGCAATATGGAGTTCAGGGCACCGGAGGAATGGTCTTTTTCAAACAGGGCAGAGCTGTTGGCTTGCTCCACTTCTGGCTTGCTGTCATTGTTTTGGGTGTCTCAGCTGACTTTTGGTTTCTTGAACGGCATTTTCCTAAATGATTACTGGGTCTGAGTTGATTTTGCCTTCTTTCTTCCCAAATTTTGTATTCTGACGCAATACTAACAAGGGTTTGTTTACAGTAGATATTATGAAATAAGCAACAAAACAAATAGGCGTTTGAAGCTTATACATCTACAGGTAACACGACCAAGGTGAGTTTTTGTGTTTTGGAAAATACAATGGAACACTTTGGCTGAGGTGACAGATATTAATTGCCTCCAAACTGAGTTTCACTGTGATTTTCAGGTTAATTCAGTCAGAAATCCACAGGCAGTCAGCTGGAGGGGTGGATGAATCCGGGAACAGCCGGTTTCCTTACGACTAAATCAAGCCCAATATCATTATGGATTCTTGCAATTCTTTGGCTTTTTTCTCATTTTTCTTATTTATCATGGTTTGTAATGAATTTTCTGATGTGAGCTTTGGTTTTGAGACTGCAATATGGAGTTCAGGGCACTGGATTAATGGTCTTTTTCAATCAGGGCACAGCTGTTGGCTTGCTCCAATTCTGGCTTGCTGTCATTGTTTTGGGTGCCTCAGCCGATTTGTGGTTTCTTGAGCGGCAATTTCCTAAATGTTTTCTGGGTCTGAGTTGGTTTTGCCTTCTTCCTTCCCAAATTTTGTATTCTGACGCAATACAAACAAGATTTTGGGGAGAGTAGCCATTATGAAATAAAAAACACAACAAATAGGCATTTGAAGCTACAGGTAACACGACCAAGGTGAGATTTTGTGTTTTGCAAAATCAAATGGAACACTTTGGCTGAGGTGACAGATAGTAATTGCCTCCAAACTGAGTTTCACTGCAATTTTCAGGTTAATTCAGTCGGAATTCCACAGGCAGTCAGCTGGAGGGGTGGATGCATCCGGGAACATCTGGTTTCCTTGTGACTAAATCAAGGCCAATATCATTATGGATTCTTGCATTGCTTTGGCTTTTTCTCATTTTTCTTTTGTATCATGGTTTGTAATGAATTTTCTGATGTGAGCTTTGGTTTTAAGCTAGCATATTGAGTTCAGGGCACAAGAGGAGGGTTGTTTTTCAATCAGGGCACAGCTGTTGGGTTGCTCCAATTCTGGCTTGCTGTCATTGTTTTGGGTGCCTCAGCTGATTTGTGGATTCTTGAGTGGCAATATCCTAAATGCTTTCTGGGTCTGAGTTACTTTTGCCTTCTTATTCCCAAATTTTGTATTCTGATGCAATACAAGCAAGATTTTTACAGAGTAGCCATTATGAAAGAAAAAAAAAAAAAACAAAGGAAATTGGCCTTTCAGGATTAGAACTGTACAGGCAACACAATCAAGATGAGTTTCTGTGTTTTGGAAAGTGACATGGACCCCTTCTGCTGAGGGGACAGATACTAATTTCCTCCAAATTGAGTGTGAGTGCAATTTTGAGGTGAATTCAATCAGAATTCCAAAGTCAGTCTGTTTAAGGGTGGGATGAATCCTGAAACAGCCAGTTTCCTTGTGTCTAAATCCAGCCAAATACCACAAAGGACTCTTGAATTTCTTTGGCTTTCTCAGATTTCCCTTATTTATCGTGGTTTGTAATGAATTTTCTGATGTGAGCTTTGGTTTTGAGGCTGGTATATTGAGTTCAGTGCACAAGAGGAAGGTTCTTTTTCAATCAGGGCACAGCTGTTGGCTTGCTCCAATTCTGTCTTGCTGTCATTGTTCTGCATGCCTCAGCTTACTTTTGGTTTCTTGAGCAGTAATTTCCTAAATATTTTCTGGGTCTGAGTTGGTTTTGCCTTCTTCCTTCCCAAATTTTGTATTCTGATGCAATACAAACAAGAGTTTGGACAGAGTAGCTATTATGAAATAAAAAACGCAACAAATAGGCGTTTGAAGCTTATACATCTACAGGTAACAAGACCAAGTGAGTTTTTGTGTTTTGGAAAATAAAGTGGAACACTTTGGCTGAGGTGACAGATAGTAATTGCCTCCATACTGATTGTCAGTGCGATTTTCAGGTTAATTCCATCAGAATTCCACAGGCATTCAGCTGCAGGGGTGGATGAATCCAGGAACAGCCGGTTTCCTTGCGACTAAATCAAGCCCAATATCATTATGGATTCTTGCATTTCTTTGGCTTTTTCTCATTTCTCTTATGTATCATGGTTTGTAATAAATTTTCTGATGTGAGCTCTGGTTTTAAGGCTGGCATATTGGGTTCAGGGAACAAGAGGATGGTTCTTTTCAATCAGGGCACAGCTGTTGGCCTCCTCCAATTCTGGCTTGCTGTCAATGTTTTGAGTGCTTCAGCAAATTTGTGGATTCTAGTGTGTCAATTTACTAGATGTTTTTTGGGTCTGTGTTGGTTTTGCCTTCTTCCTTCCCAAATTTTGTATTCTGATGCAATACAAACAAGAGTTTGGACCGAGTAGGTATTATGAAATAAAAAACACAACAAATAACCGTTTGAAGCTTAGAAATCTACAGGTAACACGACCAAGGTGAGTTTTTGTGTTTTGGAAAATCAAATGGAACACTTTGGCTGAGGTGACAGATATTAATTGCCTCCAAACTGAGTTTCACTGTGATTTTCAGGTTAATTCAGTCAGAATACCACAGGCAGTCAGCTGCAGGGGTGGATGAATCCTGGAACAGCCTGTTTCCTTCGAGTGAATCAAGCCCAATATCATAATGGATTCTTGCATTTCTTTGGCCTTTTTCTTATTTTTCTTATTTATCATGGTTTGTAATGAATTTTCTGAGGTGAGCTTTGGTTTTGAAGCTGCAATATGGAGTTCAGGATCCGGGGGAATGGTCTTTTTCCTTTTTTTTTTTTCTTGACAGGCAGAGTGGACAGTGAGAGAGAGAGACAGGGAGAAATTTCTTCCTTTGCCGTTGGTTCACCCTCCAATGGCCGCCGCGGCCAGTGTGCTGCGGCGGGCGCACCGCGCTGATCCGATTGCAGGAACCAGGAGCCAGGTGCTTTTCCTGGTCTCCCATGGGGTGCAGTGCCCCAGCACTTGGGCCATCCTCCACTGCACTCCCTGGCCACAGCAGAGGGCTGGCCTGGAAGAGGGGCAACCGGGACAGAATCCGCACCCAGACCGGGACTAGAACCTGGTGTGCTGGGGCCGCTAGGTGGAGGATTAGCTTAATGAGCCGCGGAGCCAGCTGGGAATGGTCTTTTTCAAACAGGGCACAGCTCTTGGTCTGCTCCAATTCTGGCTTGCTGTCATTGTTTTGAATGCCTCAGCCAATTAGTGGTTTCTTGAGCGGCAATATCCTAAATGTTTTCTGCGTCTGAGTTGGTTTTGCCTTCTTCCTTCCCAAATTTTGTATTCTGCCACAATACAAACAAGAGTTTGGGCAGAGTAGCCATTTTGTAATGAAAAACACAGCAAATAGGCGTTTGAAGCTTAGAAATCTACAGGTAACACGACCAAGGTGAGTTTTTGTGTTTTGGAAAATCAAATGGAACACTTTGCCTGAGGAGACAGATATTAATTGCCTCCAAACTGAGTTTCACTGCGATTTTCAGGTGAATTCAGTCAGAATTCCACAGGCAATCAGCAGGAGCGGTGGATGAATCCGGGAACAGCCAGTTTCCTTGTGAGGAAATCAAGCTGAATATCATTATGGATTCTTGCATTTCTTTGGCTTTTTTCTCCTTTTTCTTATTTATCATGGTTCGTGATGAATTTTCTGATGTGAGCTTTGGTTTTGAGGCTGGCATATGGAGTTCAGGGCACAAGAGGAATGGTCTTTTTCAAACAGGGCACAGCTGTTGGCCTGCTCCAATTCTTGCTTCCCGTCATTGTTTTGGGTGCCGCGGCTGACTTCAGGTGAATTCAGTCACAATTCCACAGGCAGTCAGCTGTAGGGGTGGATGAATCTGGGCACAGCCAGTATCCTTGCGAATAAATCCAGCCCAATATCATTATGGGTTTTCTGGGTCTGAGTTGGTTTTGCTGTCTGCCTTCCCAAATTATCTTTTCTGATGCCATACAAACAAGAGTTTGGGCACAGTAGCCATTATGAAATAAAAACCACAAGAAATAGGATTTTGAAGCTTAGAAATCTACAGGTAGCACGACCATGGTGAGTTTTTGTGTTTTGGAACATAAAATGGAACGCTTTGGCTGAGGTGACAGATATTAATTGCTACCAAACTGAGTTTCACTGCGATTTTCAGGTTAATTCAGTCAGAATTCCACAGGCAGTCAGCTGGAGGGGTGGATGAATCTGGGAACAGCCGGTTTCCATGCGAATAAAACAAACCTAATATCATTATGGATTCTTGCATTTCTTTGGATTTTTTCTCCTTTTTTATTTATCAAGGTTTGTAATGAATTTTCTGATGTGAGATTTGGTTTTGAGGCTGCAATATGCAGTTCAGGGCACCGGAGGAATGGCCTTTTTCAAACAGGGCACAGCTGTTGGCCTGCTCCAATTCTGGCTTGCTGTCATTGTTTTGAGTGCCTCAGCTGACTTTTGGTTTCTTGAGCAGCAATTTCCTGCATGTTTTCAGGGTCTGAGTTGGTTTTGCCTTCTTCCTTCCCAAATTTTGTATTCTGACGCAATACAAACAAGAGTTTGGGCAGAGCAGCCATTTTGTAATGAAAAACACAGCAAATAGGCATTTGAAGCTTAGAAATCTACAGGTAACATGACCAAGATGAGGTTTTGTGTTTTGGAAAATCAAATGGAACACGTTGGCTGAGGTGACAGATATAAATTGCCTCCAAACTGAGTTTCACTGCGATTTTCAGGTGAATTCAGTCACAATTCCACAGGCAGTCAGCTGGAGGGGTGGATGAACTGGGAACAGCCGGTATCCTTGCGAATAAATCCAGCCCTATATCATTATGGATTCTTGCATTTCTTTGTCTTTTTTCTCATTTGTCTTATTTATCATGGTTTGTAATGAATTTTCTGATGTCAGCTTTGGTTTTGAAGCTGCAATATGGAGTTCAGGGCACCGGAGGAATGGCCTTTTTCCATCAGGGCACAGCTATTGGCTTGCTCCAATTCTGGCTTGCTGTCATTATTTTGGGAGCCTCAGCTGACTTTTGGTTTCTTGAGTGGAAATTTCCTAAATGTTTTCTGGGTCTGAGTTGGTTTTGCCTTCTTCCTTCCCAAATTTTGTATTCTGACGGCATACAAACAAGAGTTTGGACAGAGTAGCCATTATGGAATGAAAAACACAACCAATAGGCGTTTGAAGCTTAGAAATCTACAGGTAACACAACCAAGGTGAGTTTTTGTGTTTTGGAAAGTCAAATGGAACACTTTGGCTAGGTGACAGATATTAATTGCCTCCAAACTGAGTTTCACTGCGATATTCAGGTTAATTCAGTCAGAATTCCACAGGCAGTCACCTGGAGGGGTAGATGAATCCGGGAACAGCCGGTTTCCTTGCGACTAAATCAAGCCCAATATCATTATGGATTCTTGCATTTCTTTTTTCTCCTTTTTCTTATTTATCATGGTTTGTAATGAATTTTCTGATGTGAGCTTTGGTTTTGAGGCTGGCATATGGAGTTCAGGGCACAAGAGGAATGGTCATTTTCAATCAGGGCATAGCTGTTGGCTTGCTCCTCTTCTGGCTTGCTGTCATTGTTTTGGGTGCCTCAGCCGATTTGTGGTTTCTTGAGTGGCATTTTCCTAAATGTTTTCTGGGTCTGAGTTGGTTTTTCCTTCTTCCTTCCCAAATTTTGTATTCTGATGCAATACAAACAAGAGTTTCGGCAGAGTAGCCATTATGAAATAAAAAACACAACAAACAAGCATTTCAAGGTTATACATGTACAGAAAACACGACCAAGGTGAGTTTTTGTGTTTTGGAAAATCAAATGGAACACTTTGACTGAGGTGACAGATATTAATTGCCTCCAAACTGAGTTTCACTGCGATGTTCAGGTTAATTCAGTCGAATTCCACAGGTAGCCAGATGGAGGGGTGGATGAATCTGGGAACAGCCGGTTTCCTTGCGACTGAATCAAGCCCAATATCATTATGGATTCTTGCATTTCTTTGGCTTTTTTCTCATTTTTCTTATTTATGATGGTTTGTAATGAATTTTCTGATGTGAGCTTTGGTTTTGAGTCTGCAAGATGGAGTTCAGGGCACCGGAGGAATGGCCATATTCAATCAGGGCACAGACCTTTGCTTGCTCCAATTCTGGCTTACTGTCATTGGTTTGGGTGCCTCAGCTGAGTTTGCTTTCTTGAGCGGCAAGTTCCTAAATGTTTTCTGGGTCTGAGTTGGTTTTGCCTTCTTCCTTCAAATGTTGCTTCTGACGCAATACAAACAAGAGTTTAGACAGAGTAGCCATTATGAAATAAAAAACACAACAAATAGGCGTTTGAAGCTTAGACATCTACTGGTAACATTAGCAAGGTGAGTTTTTGTGTTTTGGAATTTAAAATGGAACACTTTGGCTGTGGTGACAGATATTAATTGCCTCCAAACTGAGTTTCACTGTGATTTTCAGGTTAATTCAGTCAGAATTGCACAGGCAGTCAGCTGGAGGGGGGGATGAATCTGGGAAGAGCTGATTTCCTTGAGACTAAATCAAGCCCAATATCATTGTGGATTCTTGCATTTCTTTGGCTTTTTTCTCATTTTTCTTATGTATCATGGTTTGTAGTGAATTTTCTGATGTGAGCTTTGGTTTTGAGGCTGGCATATTGAGTTCAGGGCACAAGAGGAAGGTTCTTTTTCAATCAGGGCACAGCCATTTGCTTGCTCCAGTTCTGGCTTGCTGTCATTGTTTTGGGTGCCTCAGCTGATTTTTGGTGTATTGAGTGGCAATTTCCTAAATGTTTTCTGGGTCAGAGTTGGTTTTGCCTTCTTCCTTCCAAATTTTGTATTCTGACGCCATACAAACAAGAGGTTGGACAGAGTAGCCATTATGAAATAAAAAAAAAAAACACAAGAAATAGGAGTTTGAAGCTTAGAAATCTACAGGTAACACGACCAAGGTGAGATTTTGTGTTTTGGAAAATCAAATGGAACACTTTGGCTGAGGTGACACATATTAATTGCCTCCAAACTGAGTTTCACTGCGATTTTCAGGTTAATTCTGTCAGAATTCCACAGGCAGTCAGCTGGAGGGGTGGATGAATCCGGGAAAGATGGTTTCCTTGCGACTAAATCAAGCCCAATATCATTGTGGATTCTTGCATTTCTTTGGCTTTTTTCTCATCTTTCTTATTTATCATGGTTTGTAATGAATTTTCGGATGTGAGCTTTGGTTTTGCGGCTGGCATTTTGAGTTCAGGGCACCGGAGGAATGGTCCTTTTCAAACAGGGCACAGCTGTTGGCCTGCTCCAATTCTGGCTTGCTGTCATTTTATTTTGGGTGCCTCAGCTTATTTGTGGTTTCTTGAGCGGCAATTTTCTGAATGTTTTCTGGGTCTGAGTTGCTTTTGCCTTCTTCCTTGTCAAATTTTGTATTCTGACGCAATACAAACAAGAGTTTCAGCAGAGTAGCCATTATGAAATAAAAAACACAACAAATAGGCGTTTGAAGCTTAGAAATCTACAGGTAACACGACCAAGGTGAGTTTTTGTGTTTTGGAAAATCAAATGGAACACTTTGGCTGAGGTGACAGATATTAATTGCCTCCAAAAAGAGTTTCAATGCGATTTTCAGGTTAATTCAGTCAGAATTCCACAGGCTGTCAGCTGGAGGGGTGGATGAATCCGGGAACAACCGGTTTCTTTGCGACTCAATCAAGCCCAATAGCATTATGGATTCTTGCATTTCTTTGGCTTTTTTCTTCGTTTTCATATTTATCATCGTTTCTAATGAATTTTCTGATGTGAGTTTTGGTTTTGAGGCTGCAATATGGAGTTCAGAGTAATGGAGGAATGGTCTTTTTCAAACAGGGCACAGCTGTTGGCCTGCTGCAATTCTGGTTTGCTGTCATTCTTTTGAGTGCCTCAGCCGATTTGTGGATTCTTGAGCGGCAATTTCCTACATGTTTTCTGGGTCTGAGTTGGTTTTGCCCCCTTCCTTCCCAAATTTTGTATTCTGACGCCATAGAAAGAAGAGTTTGGGTAGAGTAGCCATTATGAAATAAAAAACACAACACATAGGCGTTTGAAGCTTAGAAAACTACAGGTAACACGACCAAGGTGAGTTTTTGTGTTTTGGAAAATCAAATGGAACACTTTGGCTGAGGTGACAGATATTAATTGCCTCCAAAAAGAGTTTCAATGCGATTTTCAGGTTAATTCATTCAGAATTCCACAGGCTGTCAGCTGGAGGGGTGGATGAATCCGGGAACAACCGGTTTCCTTGCGACTAAATCAAGCCCAATATCATTATGGATTCTTGCAATTCTTTGGCTTTTTTCTCATTTTTCTTATTTATCATGGTTTGTAATGAATTTTCTGATGTGAGCTTTGGTTTTGAGGCTGCAAAATGGAGTTCAGGGCACAAGGGGAAGGTTCTTTTTCAATCAGGGCACAGCTGTTAGTCTGCTCTAATTCTGGCTTGCTGTCATTGCTTTGAGTGCCTCAGCCGATTTGTGGTTTCTTGAGCGGCAATTTCCTACATGTTTTCTGGGTCTGAGTTGATTTTGCCTTCTTCCTTCCCAAATTTTGTATTCTGACGCAATACAAACAAGAGTTTGTTTAAAGTAGCCATTATGAAATAAAAAAACACTACAAATAGGCGTTTTAAGCTTAGAAATCTACAGGTAACACGACCAAGGGGAGTTTTTGTGTTTTGGAAAATACAATGGAACACTTTGGCTAGGTGACAGATATTAATTGCCTCCAAACTGAGTTTCATTGCGATATTCAGGTTAATTCAGTCAGAATTCCACAGGCAGTCCGCTGAAGGGGTGGATGAATCCGGGAACAGCCGGTTTCCTTGCGACTAACTCAAGCCCAATATCATTATGGATTCTTGCATTTTTTGGCTTTTTTCTCCGTTTTCTTATTTATCATGGTTTGTAATGAATTTTCTGATGTGAGCTTTGGTTTTGAGGCTGGCATATTGAGTTCAGGGCACCGGAGGAATGGTCTTTTTCAAACAGGGCACAGCTGTTGGCCTGCTCCAATTCTGGCTTGCTGTCCTTGTTTTGGGTGCCTCAGCTGACTTTTGGTGAGTTTTTGTGTTTTGGAAAATAAAATGGAACACTTTGGCTGAGGTGACAGATATTAATTGTCTCCAAACCGAATTTCACTGCCATTTTGAGGTTAATTCAATCAGAATCCCTATTCACTCAGCTGGGAGTTGTGGATGAATCTGGAAACAGCTGTTTACTTAGGAATAAATCAAGCCCAATATCACTAAGAAAACTTGCATTTCTTTGGCTTTTTTCTGATTTTTCCTATTTATCATGGTTTGAAATGAATTTTCTGATGTGAGCTTTGGTTTTGTGGCTGGCATATTGAGTTTAGGGCACAAGAGGAAGGTTCTTTTTCAATCAGGGCACAGCTGTTGGCGTGCTCCAGTTCTGCTTGCTGTCATTGTTTTGGATTCCTTAGCTGATTTGTGGATTCTTTTTCTGCAGTTTCCTAAATGTTTTCTGGGTCTGAGTCGGATTTGCCTTCTTATTCCCAAATTTTGTATTCTGACGCAATACAAGCAAGATTTTGGACAGAGTAGCCATTATGAAAGAAAAAAAAAAAAAACACAGTAAATTGCCCTTTCAGGATTAGAAGTCTACAGGCAACACGACTAAGATGAGTTTTTGTGTTTTGGAAAATGACATGGAACACTTCTGCTGAGGGGACAGATACTAATTCCCTCCAAATTGAGTGTGAGTGCGATTTTGAGGTGAATTGAGTCAGAATTCCAAAGTCAGTCTGTGGAAGGGGGGGATGAATCCGGAAAAAGCCTGTTTCCTTCTGTCTAAATCCAGCCAAATACCACAAAGGACTCTTGAATTACTTTGGCTTTCTCAGATTTCCCTTATTTATCATTGTTTGTAATGATTTTTTTTGTGAGCTTTGGTTTTGAGGCTGGAATATGGAGTTCAGGGCACTGGATTAATGGTCTAGTTCAATCAGGGCACAGCTGTTGGCTTGCTCCAATTCTGGCTTGCTTTCAAGGTTTTGGGTGCCTCAGCCCATTTGTGGTTTCTTGAGCGGCAATTTCCTACATGTTTTCTGGCTCTGAGTAGGTTTTGCCTTCTTCCTTCCCAAATTTTGTATTCTGGCGTAATACAAACAAGAGATTGGACAGAGTAGCCATTATGAAATAAAAAACACAACAAATATGCATTTGAAGCTTATATATGTACTGGTCACAAGACCAAGGTATGATTTTTTGTTTTCGAAATTAAAATTGAACACTCTGGCTGAGGTGACAGATATTAATTGCCTCCAAAACCGAGTTTCACTGCGATTTTCAGATTAATTCAGTTAATTCAGTTAGGATTCCACAGGCTTGCATTTCTTTGGCTTTTTCTCATTTCCCTTATTTATCATGGTTTGTAATGAATTTTCTGATGTGAGCTTTGGTTTTGAGGCTGGAATATGGAGTTCAGGGTACTGGAGGAATGGTCTTTTTCAAACAGTGCACAGCTGTTGGCTTGCTCCAATTCTGGCTTGCTGTCATTGTTTTGGGTGCCTCAGCTCAATTTTGGTTTGTTGAGCAGCAATTTCCTAAATGTTTTCTGGGTCTGAGTTGGTTTTGCCTTCTTCCTTGCCAAATTTTGTATTCTGACGCAATACAAACAAGAGCTTGGGCAGAGTAGCCATTATGAAATAAAAAACAAAACAAATAGGCATTTGAAGTTTTGAAATCTACAGGTAAGAAGACTAAGGTGAGTTTTTGAGTTTTGGAAGATAAAATGGAACACTTTGGCTGAGGTGACAGATATTAATTGCCTCCAAACTGAGTTTCACTGCGATATTCAGGTTAATTCAGTCAGAAACCACAGATACTCAGCTGGGAGGTGTGGATGAATCTGGAAACAGCCGTTTACATGGCAATAAATCAAGCCCAATATTACTAAGAACTCCTGCATTTCTTTGGCTTTTTTCTCATTTTTCTTATTTATCAATGTTTGTAATGAATTTTCTGATGTGAGCTTTGGTTTTGAGGCTGGTATATTGAGCTCAGGGCACAAGAGGAAGGTTCTTTTTCAATCAGGGCACAGATGTTGGCTTGCTGCAATTCTGGCTTGCTGTCATTGTTTTGGGTGCCTCAGCCGATTTGTGGTTTCTTGAGCGGCAATTTCCTAAATGTTTTCTGGGTCTGAGTCGGTTTTGCCTTCTTCCTTCCCAAATTTTGTATTCTGATGCAATACAAGCAAGATTTTGGCGGAGTAGCCATTATGAAAGAAAAAAAAAAAAACACAGCAAATTGCCCTTTCAGGATTAGAAATCTACAGGCAACTCGACCAAGATGAGTTTCTGTGTTTTGGAAAATGACATGGAACACTTCTGCTGAGGGGACAGATTCTAATTCCCTCCAAATTGAGTGTGAGTGCGATTTTGAGGTGAATTCAATCAGAATTCCAAAGTCTGTCTGTGGAAGGGGGGGATGAATCTTTAAACAACCAGTTTCTTTGTGTCTAAATCCAGCCAAATACCACAAAGGACTGTTGAATTTCTTTGGCTTTCTCAGATTTCCCTTATTTATCATGGTTTGTAATGAATTTTCTGATGTGAGCTTTGGTTTTGAGGCTGGCATATTGAGTTCAGGGCACAAGAGGAAGGTTCTTTTTCAATCAGGGCACAGCTGTTGTCTTGTTGCAATTCTGCTTGCTGTCATTGTTTTGGGTGCCTCAGCTGATTTGTGGATTCTTGTGTTGCAGTTTCCTAAATGTTTTCTAGGTCTGAGTCGGATTTGCCTTCTTATTCCCAAATTTTGTATTCTGATGCAACATAAGCAAGATTTGGACAGAGTAGCCATTATGAAAGAAAAAAAAAAACACAGCAAATTGCCCTTTCAGGATTAGAAATCTATAGGCAACACGACCAAGATGAGTTTCTGTGTTTTGGAAAATGACATGGAACCCTTCTGCTGAGGGGACAGATTCTAATTCCCTCCAAATTGAGTGTGAGTGCGATTTTGAGGTGAATTGAGTCAGAATTCCAAAGTCTGTCTGTGGAAGGGGGGGATGAATCTGGAAACAGCCAGTTTCTTTGTGTCTAAATCCAGCCAAATACCAAAAAGGACTCTGGAATTTCTTTGGCTTTCTCAGATTTCCCTTATTTATCATGGTTTCTAATGAATTTTCTGATGTGAGCTTTGGTTTTGAGGATGGAATATGGAGTTCAGGGCACTGGATTAATGGTCTTGTTCAATCAGGGCACAGCTGTTGGCTTGCTCCAATTCTGTCTTGCTTTCAAGGTTTTGGGTGCCTCAGCCGATTTGTGGTTTCTTGAGCGGCAATTTCCTAAATGTTTTCTAGGTCTGAGTTGGTTTTCCCTTCTTCCTTCCCACATTTTGTATTCTGACGCAATACAAACAAGAGTTTGGACAGAGTAGCCATCATGAAATAAAAAAAAAAAAAAAAAAAAAAAAACAAAGTAGCGTTTGAAGCTTATGAATCTAAGGGTAACACGACCAAGGTGAGTTTTTGTGATTTGGAAAATCAAATGGAACACTTTGGCTGAGGTGACTGATATTATTGCCTCCAAACTGAGTCTTACTGCGATTTTCAGGTTAATTCAGTGAGACTTCCACAGGCAGTCAGCTGGAGGGGTGGATGAATCCGGGAACAGCCGGTTTCTTTGCAACTAATTCAAGCCACTATGATTATGGATTCTTGCATTTCTTTGGCTTTTTTCTCTTTTTTCTTATTTATCATGCTTTGTAATGAATTTTCTGATGTGAGCTTTGGTTTTGAGTCTGGCATATTGAGTTCAGGGCACAAGAGGAAGGTTCTTTTTCAATCAGGGCACAGCTGTTGGCTTGCTCCAATTCTGGCTTGCTGTCATTGTTTTGGGAACCTCAGCCGATTTGTGGTTTCTTGAGCGGCAATTTCCTTAATGTTTTCTGGGTCTGAGTCGGTTTTGCCTTCTTATTCCCATATTTTGTATTCTGATGCAATACAAGCAAGATTTGGACAGAGTAGCCATTATGAAAGAAAAAAAAAACACAGAAATTGCCCTTTCAGGATTAGAAATCTACTGGCAACGTGATCAAGATTAGTTTCTGTGTTTTGGAAAATGACATGGAACCCTTCTGCTGAGGGGACAGATTCTAATTCCCTCCAAATTGAGTGTGAGGCAATTTTGAGGTGAAATCAATCAGAATTCCAAAGTCAGTCAGTGGAAGGGGGGGATGAATCTTTAAACAGCCAGTTTCCTTGTGTCTAAATCCAGCCAAATATCACTAAGAACTCGTGCATTTCTTTGGCTTTTGTCTCATTTTTCTGATTTATCATGGTTTGTAATGAAATTTGTGATGTGAGCTTTGGTTTTGAGGCTGGCATATTGAGTTCAGGGCACCGGATCAATGGTCTTTTTCAAACAGGACACAGCTGTTGGCTTGTTGCAATTCTGGCTTGCTGTCATTGTTTTGCGTGCCTCAGCTGTTTTTGGTTTCTTTAGCGGCAATTTCCTACATGTTTTCTGGGTCTGAGTTGGTTTTGCCTTCTTCCTTTCCAAATTTTCTATTCTGACGTAATACAAACAAGAGTTTGGACAGAGTAGCCATTATGAAATAAAAAACACAACAAATAGGCATTTGAAGCTTATATATGTACAGGTAACACGAGCAAGGTAAGTTTTTGTGTTTATGAAAATAAAATTGAACACTCTGGCTGAGGTGACAGATATTAATTGCCTCCAAAACCGAGTTTCACTGCGATTTTTTTGTTAATTCATTCAGAAACCAAAGACACTCAGTTGGGAGGTGTGGATGTATCTGGAAACAGCCGTTTACATGGCCATAATTCAAGCCCAATATCCCTAGGAACTCCTGCATTTCTTTGGCTTTTTTCTCATTTTTCTTATTTATCATGGTTTGTAATGAATTTTCTGATGTGAGCTTTGCTTTTGAGGCTGGCATATGGAGTTCAGGGCACAACAGGAAGGTTCTCTTTCAATCAGGGCACAGCTGTTGTCTTTCTCCAATTCTGGCTTGCTGTCATTGTTGTGGGTTCCTCAGCTGACTTTTGGTTTCTTGAGTGGCAATTTCCTAAATGTTTTCTGGGTCTGACACGGTTTTTCCTTCTTATTCCCAAATTTTGTATTCTGACGCAATACAAACAAGAGTTTGGACAGAGTAGCAATGATGAAATAAAAAACAAAACAAATAGGCATTTGAAGCTTAGAAATCTACAGGTAACACGACCAAGGTGAGTTTTTGAGTTTTGGAAAATAAAATGGAACACTTTGGCTGAGGTGACAGATATTAATTGCCTCCAAACCGAGTTTCACTGCGATTTTCAGGTTAATTCAGTCAGAAACCACAGACACTCAGCTGGGAGGTGTGGATGAATCTGGAAACAGCCGTTTACATGGCAATAGATCAAGCCCAATATTACTAAGAACTCCTGCATTTCTTTGGCTTTTTTCTCATTCTTCTGATTTACAATGGTTTGTAATGAATTTTCTGATGTGAGCTTTGGTTTTGAATCTGCTATATTGAGCTCAGGGCACAAGAGGAAGGTTCTTTTTCAATCAGGGCACAGCTGTTGTCTTGCTCCAATTCTGGCTTGCTGTCATTGTTGTAGGTTCCTCCGCTGATTTTTGGATTCTTGAGTGGCAATTTCCTAAATGTTTTCTGGGTCTGAGTCGGTTTTGCCTTCTTCCTTGCCAAATTTTGTATTCTGACGCAATACAAACAAGAGCTTGGGCAGAGTAGCCATTATGAAATAAAAAACAAAACAAATAGGCATTTGAAGTTTTGAAATCTACAGGTAAGAAGACTAAGGTGAGTTTTTGAGTTTTGGAAGATAAAATGGAACACTTTGGCTGAGGTGACAGATATTAATTGCCTCCAAACCGAGTTTCACTGCGATTTTCAGGTTAATTCAGTCAGAAACCACAGACATTCAGCTGGGAGGTGTGGATGAATCTGGAAACAGCCGTTTACATGGCAATAAATCAAGCCCAATATTACTAAGAACTCCTGCATTTCTTTGGCTTTTTTCTCATTTTTCTTATTTATCATGGTTTGTAATGAATTTTCTGATGTGAGCTTTGGATTTGAGTCTGGCATATTGAGTTCAGGGCACAAGAGGAAGGTTCTTTTTCAATCAGGGCACAGCTGTTGGCTTGTTCCAATTCTGTCTTGTTTTAAGTTTTTGGATGCCTCAGCGGTGTTTGGTTTCTTGAGAGGCAATTTTCTAAATGTTTTCTGGGTCTGAGTTGGTTTTGCCTTCTTCCTTCCCAAATTTTGTATTCTGACGCAATACAAACAAGAGTTTGGACAGAATAATGAATTTTCTGATGTGAGCTTTGGTTTTGAGGCTGCAATATGGAGTTCAGTGCACAAGAGAATGGTTCTTTTTCAATCAGGGCACAGCTGTTGGCTTGCTCCAATTCTGGCTTCCTGTCATTGGTTTAGGTGCCCCAGCCGATTTGAGGTTTCTTGAGCAGCAATTTCCTAAATGTTTTCTGGGTCTGAGTTGGTTTTGCCTTCTTCCTCCCCAAATTTTGTATTCTGACGCAATACAAACAAGAGTTTGGACAGAGTAGCCATTATGAAATAAAAAACACAACACATAGGCATTTGAAGCTTATAAATCTACAGGTAACACGAACAAGGTGAGTTTTTGTGTTTTGGAAAATAAAATGGAACACTTTGGCTGAGGTGACAGTTATATATTGCCTCCAAACTGAGTTTCACTGCGAATTTCAGGTTAATTTAGTCAGAAGTCTACAGGCAGTCAGCTTTAGGGTTGGATGAATCCGGGAACAGCCGGTTTCCTTGAAACTAAATCAAGCCCAATATCATTATGGATTCTTGCATTTCTTCGGCTTTTTTCTCATTTTTCTTATTCATCATGGTTTGTAATGAATTTTCTTGTGTGATCTTTGGTTTTGAGGCTGGCATATTGAGTTCAGGGCACCAGAGGAATGGTCTTTTTCAAACAGGGCTCAGCTGTTGGCTTGCTCCAATTCTGGCTTGCTGTCATTTTTTTGTGTCCCTCAGCCAATTTGTAGATTCTTGAGTGGTAATTTCCTAAATGTTTTCTGGGTCTGAGTTGGTTTTGCCTTCTTATTCCCAAATTTTGTATTCTGATGCAATACAAGCAAGATTTTGGACAGAGTAGCCATTATGAAAGAAAAAAAAAAACACACCAAATTACCCTTTCAGGATTAGAAATCTACAGGCAACATGAGCAAGATGAGTTTCTGTGTTTTGGAAAATGACATGGAACACTTCTGCTGAGGGGACAGATAGTAATTCCCTCCAAATTGAGTGTGAGTGCGATTTTGAGGTGAATTGAGTCAGAATTCCAAACTCAGTCTGTGGAAGGGGGGGATGAATCTGGAAACAGCCAGTTTCCTTCTGTCTAAATCCAGCCAAATATCACAAAGGACTCTTGCATTTCTTTGGCTTTTTCACATTTCCCTTATTTATCATTGTTTGTAATGAAATTTCTGATGTGACCTTTAGTTTTGAGGCTGGCATATTGAGTTCAGGGCACAAGAGGAAGGTTCTTTTTCAATCAGGGCACAGCTGTTGGCTTGCTCCAATTCTGGCTTGCTGTCCTTGTTTTGGGTGCCTCAGCTGACTTTTGGTTACTTGAGCGGCAATTTCCTAAATGTTTTCTGGGTCTGAGTTGGCTTTGCCTTCTTCCTTCCCAAATTTTGTATTCTGACGCCATACAAACAAGAGTTTGGGCAGAGTAGCCATTATGAAATAAAAAACACAACAAATAGGCGTTGGAAGCTTAGAAATCTACAGGTAACTCAATCAAGATGAGGTTTTGTGTTTTGGAAAATGAAATGGAAGACTTTGGCTGAGGTGACAGATATTAATTGCCTCCAAACTGAGTTTCACTGTGATTTTCAGGTTAATTCAGTGAGAATTCCACAGGCAGTCAGCTGGAGGGGTGGATGAATCCGGGAACAGCCGGTTTCCTTGCGACTAAATCCAGCCCAATATCATTATGGATTCTTGCATGTCTTTGTCTATTTTCTCATTTTTCTTATTTATCATGGTTTGTAATGAATTTGCTGATGTGTTCTTTGGTTTTGAGGCTGCAATATGGAGTTCAGGGAACCTGAGGAATGGTCTTTTTTAATCAGGGCACAGCTGTTGCCTTGCTCCAATTCCGGCTTGCTGTCATTGGTTTGGGTGCCTCAACCAATTTTTCGTTTCCTCAGTGGCAATTTCCTAAATGTTTACTGGTTCTGAGTTGGTTTTGCCTTCTTCCTTCCCAAATTTTGTATTCTGAAGAAATATAAACAAGAGTTTAGACAGAGTAGCCATTATGAAATTAAAAGCACAACAAATAGGCATTTGAAGCTTAGAAATCTACAGGTAACACGACTAAGGTGAGTTTTTGTGTTTTGGAAAATAAAATGGAACACTTTGGCTGAGGTGACAGATATTAATAGTCTCCAAACTGAGTTTCACTGCGATTTTCAGGTTAATTCATTCAGAAGTCCACAGGCAGTCAGCTGGAAGGGTGGATGGATCTGGGAACAGCCGGTTTCGTTGTGACTGAATCAAGCCCAATATCATTATGGATTCTTGCATTTCCTTGGCTATTTTCTCATTTTTCTTTTTATCATGGTTTGTAATGAATTTTCTGATGTGAGCTTTGGTTTTGATGCTGGCATATTGGGTTCAGGGCACAAGAGGAAGGTTCTTTTTCAATCAGGGCACAGCTATTGGCTTGCTACAATTCTGTCTTGCTTTAAAGGTTTGGGTGCCTCAGCGTTGTTGTTTTTTGATCCACATTTTCTGAATGTTTTCTGGGTCTGAGTTGGTTTTGCCTTCTTCCTTCCCAAATTTTCTGACGCAATACAAACAAGAGTTTGGACAGAGTAGCCATTATGAAATTAAAAACACAACATTATGCATTTGAAGCTTAGAAATCGATAGGTAACACGACCAAGGTGAGTGTTTGTGTTTTAGAAAGTGTCATGGAACACTTCTGCTGAGGGGACAATTTCTAATTCCCTCCAAAGTGAGTTTCACTGCGATTTCCAGGTTAATTCAGTCAGAATACACATTCACTCAGCTGGGAGGTGTGGAAGAATCTGGAAACAGCAGTTTACATGGGAATAAATGAAGCCCAATATCATTAAGAACTCCTGCATTTCTTTGGCTTTTTTCTCATTTTTCTTATTTATCATGGTTTGTAATGAATTTTCTGATGTGAGCTTTGCTTTTGAGGCTGGCATATTGAGTTCAGGGCACAAGAGGAAGGTTCTTTTTCAATCAGGGCACAGCTGTTGGCTTGCTCCAATTCTGGCTTGCTGTCCTTGTTTTGGGTGCCTCAGCTGACATTTGGTTTCTTGAGCGGCAATTTCCTAAATGTTTTCTTGGTCGGAGTTGGTTTTGCCTTCTTCCTTCCCAAATTTTGTATTCTGACGCAATATAAACTAGAGTTTGGACAGAGTAGCCATTATGAAATAAAAAACAAAACACATAGGCGTTTGAAGCTTAGAAATCTACAGGTAACACAACCAAGGTGAGTTTTTGTGTTTTGGAAAATAAAATGGAACACTTTGGCTGAGGTGACAGATATTAATTGCCTCCAAACTGAGTTTCACTGTGATTTTCAGGTTAATTCAGTGAGAATTGCACAGGCAGTCCCCTGGAGGGGTGGATGAATCCAGGACTAGCCGGATTTCTTACGACTAAATCAAGCCCAATATCATTATGGATTCTTGCATTTCTTTGGATTTTTTCTCTTTTTTCTTATTTATCATGGTTGGTAATGAATTTTTGATGTGAGCTTTGGATTTGAGGCTGCAATAAGAACTTCCGGGCACAAGAGAAATGTTCTTTTTCAATCAGGGCACAGCTGTTGGCTTGCTCTAATTGTGGCTTGCTGTCATTTTTTTGGGTGCCTCAGCAAATCTGAGGTTTCTTGAGTGGCAATTTCCTAAATGTTTTCTGGGTCTGACACGGTTTTTTCTTCTTATTCCCAAATTTTTTATTCTGACTCAATACAAACAAGAGTTTGGACAGAGTAGCCATTATGAAATAAAAAACACAACAAATAGGCGTTTGAAGCTTAGAAATCTACAGGTAACACGACCAAGGTGAGTTTTAGTGTTTTGGAAAATAAAATGGAACACTTTGGCTCAGGTGACATATATTAATTGCCTCCAAGCTGAGTTTCCCTGTGATTTTCAGGTTAATTCTGTGAGAATTGCACAGGCAGTCACCTCGAGGGGTGGACGAATCCAGGAATAGCCGGATTCCTTACGACTAAATCAATCCCAATATCATTATGGATTCTTGCATTTCTTTGGCTTTTTTCTCATTTTTGTTATGTATGATGGTTTGTAATGAATTTTCTGATGTGCACTTTGTTTTTGAGTTTGGCATATTGAGTTCAGGGCACAAGAGGATGGTTCTTTTTCAATCAGGGCACAGCTGTTGGCTTGCTCCAATTCTGGCTTGCTGTCATTGTTTTGGGTGCTTCAGCCGATTTGTGGTTACTTGAGTGGTAATTTACTAAATGCTTTCTGGGTCTGAGTTGGTTTTGCCTTGTTATTCCCAAATTTTGTATTCTGATGCAATACAAGCAAGATTTTGGACAGAGTAGCCATTATGAAAAAAAAAAAAATACAGCAAATTGCCCTTTCAGGATTCAAAAGCTACAGGGAACAAGACCAAGATGAGTTTCTGTGTTTTGGATAATGACTTGGAACACTTCTGCTGAGAGGACAGATTCTAATTACCTTCCAATTGAGTGTGAGTGCGATTTTGAGGTGAATTCCATCAGAATTCCAAAGTCAGTCTGTGGAAGGGGTTGATGAATCTGGAAACAGCCAGTTTCCTTGTGTCTAAATCCAACCAAATATCACAAAGGACTCTTGCATTTATTTGACTTTTTCACATTTCCCTTATTATCAAGGTTTGTAATGAATATTCTGATGTGAGCTTTGGTTTTGAGACGGCAATATGGAGTTCAGGGCACCGGAAGAATGGTCTTTTTAAAACAGGGCACAGCTGTTAGCTTGCTCAAATTCTGGGTTGCTGTCATTGGTTTTGGGGTTTCAGCTGACTTTTGGTTTCTTGAGCGGCAATTTTCTAAATTTTTTCTGGGTCTGAGTTAGTTTTGCCTTATTCCTTCCCAAATTTTGTATTCTGACACAATGCAACAAATAGACATTTACAGATTATAAATCTGCTGGTAACACGCCAATATGATTTTTTTTGTTTTGGAAAATAAAATGGAACACTTTGGCTGAGGTGACAGATATTAATTGCCTCCAAACTGAGTTTCACTGCGATTTTCTGATAAATTCAGTCGGAATTCCACAGGCAGTCAGCTGGAGCTGTGGATGAATCTGGGAACAGCCGATTTCCTTGCGACTAAATCAAGCCCAATATCATTATGGATTCTTGCATTTCTTTGGCTTTTTTCTCATCTTTCTTATTTATCATGGTTTGTAATGAATTTTCTGGTGTGAGCTTTGGTTTTGAGGCTGGCATATTGAGTTCAGGGCACAAGTGGAAGGTTCTTTTTCAATCAGGGCACAGCTGTTGACCTGCTCCAATTCTGGCTTGCTGTCATTGTTTGGGTGCCTCAGGAGATTTGTGGTTTCTTGAGTGCCAATTTCCTAAATGTTTTCTGGGTCTGAGTCGGTTTTGCCTTCTTATTCCCAAATTTTGTATTCTGATGCAATACAAGCAAGATTTTGGACAGAGTAGCCATTATGAAAGAAAAAAAAAACACATCAAATTGCCCTTTCAGAATAAGAAATGTAGGCAATATGAACAAGATGTGTTTCTGTGTTTTGGAAAATGACATGGAACGCTTTTGCTGAGGGGACAGATTCTAATTCCCTCCAAATTTGGTTTCTTGTGTGGCATTTTCCTGAAAGTTTTCTGGGTCTGTGTTGGTTTTGCCTTTTTCCTTCCCAAATTTTGTATTCTGCCGCAGTAGAAACAAGAGTTTGGACAGAGTAGCCATTTTGTAATGAAAAACACAACAAATAGGCATTTGTAGCTTAGAAATCTACAGGTAACACGACCAAGGTGAGCTTTTGTGTTTTGGAAAATAAAATGGAACACTTTGGCTGAGGTGACAGATATTAATTGCCTCCAAACAGAGTTTCACTGCGATTTTCAGGTTAATTCAGTCAGAATTCCACAGGCAGTCAGATGGAGGGGTGGATGAATCCGGGAACAGCCAGTTTCCTTGCAACTGAATCAAGCCCAATATCATTCTGGATTCATGCTTTTCTTTGCCTTTTTTCTCATTTTTGTTATTTATCATGATTTGTAATGAATTTTCTGATGTGAGCTTTGGTTTTGAGGCTGCAATATGGAGTTCAGGCCACCGGGGGAATGGTCTTTTCCAAACAGGGCACAGCTGTTGGCCTGCTCCAATTCTGGCTTGCTGTCATTGTTTTGGGTGCCTCAGCTGAATTTAGATTTTTGAATGGCAATTTCCTAAATGTTTTCTGGGTCTGAGTTGGTTTTGCCTTCTTCCTTCCCAAATTTTGTATTCTGACGCAATACAAACAAGAGTTTGGACAGAGTAGCCATTATGAAATAAAAAAAACACATCAAATAGGTGTTTTAAGCTACAGGTAACACGACCAAGGTGAGATTTTGTGTTTTGAAAAAATAAAATGGAACACTTAGGCTGTGGTGACAGATATTAACTGCCTTCGTTCAGGTTCATTCAGTCAGAATTCCACAGGCTGTCAGCTGGAGGGGTGGATGAATCTGGGAACAGCCGGTTTCCTTGCGACAGTATCAAGGCCAATATCATTCTGGATTCTTGCATTTCTTTGACTTTTTTTCTCATTTTTCTAATTTATCATGGTTTGTAATGAATTTTCTGATGTGAGCTTTGGTTTTGAGGCTGGCATATGGAGTTCAGGGCACAAGAGGAAGGTTCTTTTTCAATCAGGGCACAGCTGTTGGCTTGCTCCAATTCTGGCTTGCTGTCATTGTTTTGGGTGCCTCAGCCGATTTGTGGTTTCTTGAGTGGCAATTTCCTAAATGTTTTCTGGGTCTGAGTTGGTTTTCCTTCTTCCTTCCCAAATTTTGTATTCTGACACAATACAAACAAGAGTTTGGACAGAGTAGCCATTAGGAAATAAAAAACACAACAAATAGGCTTTGGAAGCTACAGGTAACACGACCAAGGTGAGATTTTGTGTTTTGGAAAATCAAATGGAACACTTTGGCTGAGATGACAGTTATTTACTGCCTCCAAACGGAGTTTCACTGCGATATTCAGGTTAATTCAGTCAGAATTCCACAGGCAGTCAGCTGGAGGGGTGGATGAATCCGGGAATAGCCGGTTTCCTTGCAACTAAATGAAGCCCAATATCATTATGGATTCTTGCATTTCTTTGGCTTTATTCTGATATTTCTTATTTATCATGGTTTGTAATGAATTTTCTGATGTGAGCTTTGGTTTTGAGGCTGCAGTATGGAGTTCAGGGCACCGGAGGAATGGTCTTTTTCAATCAGGGCACAGCTGTTGGCCTGCTCCAATTCTGGCTTGCTGTCATTGTTTTGGGAGCCTCTGCCGATTTGAGGTTTCTTGAGTTGCAATTTCCTAAACGTTTTCTGAGTCTCAGTTGGTTTTGTCCTCTTCCTTCCCAAATTTTGTATTCTGACGCAACAGAAACAAGAGTTTGGACAGAATAGCCATTATGAAATAAAAAAACACATCAAATAGGCTTTTGAAAGCTACTGGTAACACGACCAAGGTGAGATTTTGTTTTGGAAAATGAAATGGAACACTTTGGCTGTGGTGACAGATATTAACTGCCTCCGTTCAGGTTAATTCAGTCAATATTCCTCAGGCATCAGCTGGAGAGGTGGATGAATCTGGGAATGTACGGTTTCCTTGCGACTAAATCAAGCCCAATATCATTATGAATTCTTGAATTTCTTTGGCCTTTTTCTCATTTTTCTTAATTTTAGTGGTTTGTAATGAATTTTCTGATGTGAGCTTTGGTTTTGAGGCTGGCATATGGAGTTCAGGGCACAAGAGGTAGGTTCTTATTCAATCAGGTCACAGCTGTTGGCTTGCTCCAATTCTGGCTTGCTGTCATTGTTTTGGGTGCCTCCGCCGATTTGAAGTTTCTTGAGCATCAATATCCTAAATGTTTTATTGGTCTGAGTTGGTTTTCCTTCTTCCTTCCCAAATTTTGTATTCTGACACAATACAAACAAGAGTTTGGACAGAGTAGCCATTAGGAAATAAAAAACACAACAAATAGGCTTTTGAAGCTACAGGTAACACGACCAAGGTGAGATTTTGTGTTTTGGAAAATCAAATGGAACAAGTTGGCTGTGGTGACAGATATTAACTGCCTCCGTTCAGGTTAATTCAGTCAGAATTCCACAGGCAGTGAGCTGGAGGGGTGGATGAATCCGGGAATAGCCGGTTTCCTTGCAACTAAATGAAGCCCAATATCATTATGGATTCTTGCATTTCTTTGGCTTTATTCTGATATTTCTTATTTATCATGGTTTGTAATGAATTTTCTGATGTGAGCTTTGGTTTTGAGGCTGCAATATGGAGTTCAGGGCACCGGAGGAATGGTCTTTTTCAATCAGGGCACAGCTGCTGGCTTGCTCCAATTCTGGCTTGCTGTCATTGTTTTGGGTGCCTCCGCCGATTTCAGGTTTCTTGAGTGGCAATTTCCTAAACGTTTTCTGAGTCTCAGTTGTTTTTGTCCTCTTCCTTCCCAAATTTTGTATTCTGACGTAATACAAGCAAGATTTTGGACAGAATAGACATTATGAAATAAAAAACACATCAAATAGGCTTTTGAAAGCTACAGGTAACACGACCAAGGTGAGATTTTGTGTTTTGGAAAAAGATATGGAACACTTTTGCTGAGGTGACAGATATTAATTGCCTCCAAACCGAGTTTCACAGCGAATTTCATTTTAATTCAGTCAGAAACCACAGACACTCAGCTGGGAGGTATAGAAGAATCTGGAAACAGCCATTAACAAGGGAATAAATCAAGCCCAATATCACTAAGAACTCCTGCATTTCTTTGGATTTTTTCTGATTTTTCTTATTTATCATGGTTTGTAATGAATTTTCTGATGTGAGCTTTGGTTTTGAGGCTGCAATATCGAGTTGAGGACACCGGAGGAATGGTCTTTTTCAATCAGGGCACAGCTGTTGGCTTGCTCCAATTCTGTCTTGCTTTCAAGGTTTTGGCTTCCTCAGCGGCCCTTTGTTTCTTGAGCGGCAATTTCCTAAATGTTTTCTGGGTCTGAGTTGGTTTTCCCTTCTTCCTTCCCAAATTTTGTAATCTGACGCAATAGAAACAAAAGTTTCGCAGAGTAGGCATTATGAAATAGAAAAACTCAACAAAAGGGGTTTGAAGCTTAGAAATCTACAGGTAACACGACCAAGGTGAGATTTGTGTTTTGCAAAATCAAATGGAACACTTTGGCTAGGTGACAGATATTAATTGCCTCCAAACTGAGTTTCACTGCGATTTTCAGGTTAATTCAGTCAGAATTCCACAGGCAGTCAACTGGAGGGGTGAATGAATCCGCGAACAGCCGGCTTCCATGTGACTAAATCAAGCCCAATAACATTACGGATTCTTGCATTTCTTTGGCTTTTTTCTCCTTTTTCTTATTTATCATGGTTTGTAATGAATTTTCTGATGTGAGCTTTTGTTTTGAGGCTGCAATATGGAGTTCAGGGAGCAAAAGGAAGGTTCTGTTTCAAACAGGGCACAGCTATTGGCCTTCCCCAATTCTGGCTTGCTTTCATTGTTTTGGGATCCTCAGCTGATTTGTGGTTTCTTGAGTGGCAATTTGCAAAATGTTTTCTGGGTCTGAGTTGTTTTTCCCTTCTTCCTTCCCAAATTTTGTATTCTGACGCCATACAAACAAGAGCTTTGGTAGAATAGCCATTATGAAATAAAAAACACAACAAATAGGCATTTGAAGTTTAGAAATCTACAGGTAACACGACCAAGGTGAGTTTTTGTGTTTTGCAAAATAAAATGGAACACTTTAGCTGAGGTGACAAATATTAATTGTCTCCAAAATGAGTTTCACTGCTATTTTGAGGTTAATTCAGTCAAAATTCCATAGGCAGTCAGCTGGAGGGGTGGATGAATCCGGGAGCAGCCGGTTTCCTTGCGACTATATCAAGCCCGATATCATTACGGATTCTTGCATTTCTTTGTCTTTTTTCTCCTTTTTCTTATTTATCATGGTTTGTAATGAATTTTCTGATGTGAGCTTTGGTTCTGAGGCTGGAATATTGAGTTCAGGGTAAAAGAGGAAGGTTCTTTTTCAAACAGGGTACAGCTGTTGGCTTGCTCCAATTATGGCTTGCTGTCATTGTTGTGGGTGCCTCAGCTGACTTGGTTTCTTGAGTGGCAATTTCCTAAATGTTTTCTGGGCCTGAGTTGGTTTTGCATTCTTCCTTCCCAAATTTTGTATTCTGACGCCATACAAACAAGAGTTTGTATGATGCAATACAAGCAAGATTTTGGACAGAGTAGCCATTATGAAAGAAAAAAAAAAAACACAGCAAATTGACCTTTCAGGATTAGAAATCCATAGGCAACACAACCAAGGTGAGATTCTGTGTTTTGGAAAATGACATGGAACGCTTCTGCTGAGGTGACACATTCTAATGCCCTCCAAATGTAGTGTGAGAGCGATCTTGAGGTGAATTCAATCAGAATTCCAAAGTCGGTCTGTGGAAGGGGGGGATGAATCTGGAAACAGCCAGTTTCTTTGTGTCTAAATCCTGCCAAATATCACAAAGGACTCTTGCATTTCTTTGGCTTTTTCACATTTCCCTTATTTATCATGGTTTGTAATGAATTTTCTGATGTGAGCTTTGGTTTTGAGGCTGGCATATTGAGTTCAGGCACAAGAGGAAGGTTCTTTTTCAATCAGGGCACAGCTGTTGGCTTGCTCCAATTCTGGCTTGCTGTCATTGTTTTGGGTGCCTCAGACGATTTGTGGTTTCTTGAGTGCCAATTTCCTAAATGTTTTCTGGGTCTGAGTCGGTTTTGCCTTCTTATTCCCAAATTTTGTATTCTGATGCAATACAAGCAAGATTTTGGAGAGTAGCCATTATGAAAAAAAAAAAAAAAAAAGCGCATTGCCCTTTCAGGATTAGAAATCTACAGGCAACACGACCAAGATGAGTTTCTGTGTTTTGGAAAATGACATAGAACGCTTCTGCTGAGGGGACAGATTCTAATTCCCTCCCAAATGATTGTGAGTGCGATTTTGAGGTGAATTCAATCAGAATTCCAAAGTCAGTCTGTGGAAGGGGGGGATGAATCTGGAAACATCCAGTTTCCTTGTGTCTAAATCCAGCCAAATATCACAAAGTACTCTTGAATTTCTTTGGCTTTTTTCTCTTTTTTCTTATTTATCATGGTTTGAAATTAATTTTCTGATGTGAGCTTTGGTTTTGAGGCTGGCATATTGAGTTCAGGGCAGAAGAGGATGGTTCTTTTTCAATCAGGGCACAGCTGTTGGCTGGCTGCAGTTCTGGCTTGCTGTCCTTATTTTGAGTACCTCAGCCGATTTGTGGTTTCTTGTGTGGCAATTTCCCAAATATTTTCTGGGTCTGAGTTGGCTTTGCCTTCTTCCTTCCCAAATTTTGTATTCTGATGCAATGCAAAGAAGAGTTTGTACAGAATAGCCATTATGAAATAAAAAACACAACAAATAGGCGTTTGAAGCTTAGAAATCTACAGGTAACATAACCAAGGTGAGTTTTTGTGTTTATGAAAATAAAGTGGAACACTTTGGCTGAGGTGACAGATATTAATTGCCTCCAAACTGAGTTTCACTGTGATTTTCAGGTTAATTCAGTCAGAATTCCACAGGCAGTCAGCTGGAGGGGTGGATGAATCCGGGAACAGCCGGTTTCCTTGTGACTAAATCAAGCCCTATATCATTATGGATTCTTGCAATTTTTTGGCTTTTTTCTCTTTTTTCTTATTTATCATGGTTTGTAATGAATTTTCTGATGTGAGCTTTGGTTTTGAGGCTGGCATATTGAGTTCAGGCACAAGAGGAAGGTTCTTTTTCAATCAGGGCACAGCTGTTGGCTTGTTCCAATTCTGCCTTGCTGTCATTGTTTTGGGTGTCTCAGCTGATTTGTGGTTTCTTGAGTGCCAATTTCCTAAATGTTTTCTGGGTCTGAGTCGGTTTTGCCTACTTATTCCCAAATTTTGTATTCTGATGCAATACAAGCAAGATTTTGGAGAGTAGCCATTATGAAAGAAAAAAAAAAAAACACAGCACATTGCCCTTTCAGGATTAGAAATCTACAGGCTACACGACCAAGATGAGTTTCTGTGTTTTGGAAAATGACAAGGAACCCTTCTGCTGAGGGGACAGATTCTAATTCCCTCCAAATTGAGTGTGAGTGCGATTTTGAGATGAATTCAATCAGAATTCCAAAGTCAGTCTGTGGAAGGGGGGTATGAATCTGGAAACAGCCAGTTTCCTTGTATCTGAATCCAGCCAAATATCAAAAAGGACTCTTGCATTTCTTTGGCTTTTTCACATTTCCCTGATTTATCATGGTTTGTAATGAATTTTCTGATGTGAGCTTGGTTTTGAGGCTGCAATATGGAGTTCAGGGTACTGGAGGACCTGTCTTTTTCAAAGAGGGTACAGTTGTTGGCTTGCTGCAATTCTGGCTTGCTGTCATTGTTTTGGGTTCCTCAGCCAATTTGTGGTTTCCTGTGTGGCAATTTCCTAAATGTTCTCTGGGTCTGAGTTGGCTTTGCCTTCTTCCTTCCCAAATTTTGTATTCTGATGCAATACAAGCGAGATTTTCGACAGAGTAGCCATTATGAAATAAAAAACACAACTAATAGGCGTTTGAAGCTTAGAAATCAACAGGTAACATGACCAAGGTGAGTTTTTGTGTTTTGGAAAATCAAATGGAACACTTTGGCTGAGGTGACAGATATTAATTGCCTCCAAACTGAGTTTCACTGCGATTTTCAGGTTAATTCATTCAGAATTCCACAGGCAGCAGCTGGAGGGGTGGATGAATCCGTGAACAGCTGGTTTCCTAGCGACTAAATCAAGCCCTATATCATTATGCATTCTTGCATTTTTTTGGCTTTTTTCTCTTTTTTCTTATTTATCATGGTTTGTAATGAATTTTCTGATATGAGCTTTGGTTTTGAGGCTGGCATATTGAGTTCAGGGTACAAGAGGAAGGTTCTTTTTCAATCAGGGCACAGCTGTTGGCTTGCTCCAATTCTGGCTTGCTGTCATGGTTTTGGGTGCCTCAACTGACTTTTGGTTTCTTGAGTGGCAATTTCCTAAATGTTCTCTGGGTCTGAGTTGGCTTTGCCTTCTTCCTTCCCAAATTTTGTATTCTGATGCAATACAAGCAAGATTTTGGTCAGAGTAGCCATTATGAAATAAAAAACACAACAAATAGGTGTTTGAAGCATACAAATCTACAGGTAACATGACCAAGCTGTTTTTGTGTTTTGGAAAATGAAATGGAACATTTTGGCTGAGGTAACAGATATTAATTGCCTCCAAACTCAGTTTCACTGCGATTTTCAGGTTAATTCAGTTAATTCAGTTAGGATTCCACAGGCTTGCATTTCTTCAGCTTTTTCACATTTCCCTTATTTATCATGGTTTGTATGAATTTTCTGATGTGAGCTTTGGTTTTGAGGCTGGCATATTGAGTTCAGGGCACAAGAGGAAGGTTCTTTTTCAATCAGGGCACAGCTGTTGGCTTGCTCCACTTCTGGCTTGCTGTCATTGTTTTGGGTGCCTCAGCTGATTTGTGGTTTCTTGTGTGGCAATTTCCTAAATGTTTTCGGGGTCTGAGTTGGTTTTGCCTTCTTCCTTCCCAATTTTTGTATTCTGATGCAATACAAGCAAGATTTTGGAGAGTAGCCATTATGAAAGAAAAAAAAAAAAACACACAGCAAATTGACCTTTCAGGATTAGAAATCCATAGGCAACACAACCAAGATGAGATTCTGTGTTTTGGAAAATGACATGGAACGCTTCTGCTGAGGGGACAGATTCTAATTCCCTCCAAATGGAGTGTGAGAGCGATTTTGAGGTGAATTCAATCAGAATTCCAAAGTCAGTCTGTGGAAGGGGGGGATGAATCTGGAAACAGCCAGTTTCTTTGTGTCTAAATCCTGCCAAATATCACAAAGGACTCTTGCATTTCTTTGGCTTTTTCACATTTCCCTTATTTATCATGGTTTGTAATGAATTTTCTGATGTGAGCTTTGGTTTTGAGGCTGGCATTTTGAGTTCAGGGCACCGGAGGAATGGTCTTTTTCAAACAGGGCACAGCTGTTGGCTTGCTCCAATTCTGGCTATTGTCTTTGTTTTGGGTGCCTCAGCTGAAATTTGGTTTCTTGAGTTTCACTGCGATTGTCAGGTTAATTCAGTCAGAATTCCACAGGCAGTCAGCTTTAGTGGTGGATGAATCTGGGAACAGCCGGTTTCCTTGCAACTAAATCAAACCCAATATCATTATGGATTCTTGCATTTCTTTGGCTTTTTTCTCTTTTTTCTTATTTATCATGGTTTGTAATGAATTTTCTGATGTGAGCTTTGGTTTTGAGGCTGCAATATGGAGTTCAGGGCACAAGAGGATGGTTCTTTTTCAAACAGGGCACAGCTGTTGGCTTGCTCCACTTTTGGCTTGCTGTCATTGTTTTGAGTGCCTCAGCCGATTTGTGGTTTCTTGTGTGGCAATTTCCCAAATGTTTTCAGGGTCTGAGTTGGCTTTGCCTTCTTCCTTCCCAAATTTTGTATTCTGATGCAATGCAAAGAAGAGTTTGTACAGAATAGCCATTACGAAAGAAAAAACACAACTAATAGGCGTTTGAAGCTTAGAAATCTACAAGTAACACTACCAAGGTGAGTTTTTGTGTTTTGGAAAATCAAATGGAACACTTTGGCTGAGGTGACAGATAGTAATTGCCTCCAAACTGAGTTTCACTGTGATTTTCAGGTTAATTCAGTCAGAATTCCACAGGCAGTCAGCTGGAGGGGTAGATGAATCCAGGAACAGCCGGTTTCCTAGCGACTAAATCAAGCCCTATATCATTATGGATTCTTGCATTTCTTTGGCTTTTTTCTCTTTTTTCTTCTTTATCATGGTTTGTAATGAATTTTCTGATGTGAGCTTTGGTTTTGAGGCTGGCATATTGAGTTCAGGGCACAAGAGGAAGGTTCATTTTCAATCAGGGCACAGCTGTTGGCTTGCTCCTCTTCTGGCTTGCTGTCATTGTTTTGGGTGCCTCAGTGACTTTTGGCTTCTTGAGCGGCAATTTCCTAAATGTTTTCTGGGTCTGATTTGGTGTTGCCTTCTTCCTTCCCAAATTTTGTATTCTGATGCAATACAAACAAGAGTTTGGACAGAGTAGCCATTATGAAATAAAAAACACAACAAATAGGATGTTGAAACTTAGACATCTACAGGTAAAACAACCAAGGTGAGTTTTTCTGTTTTGTAAAATCAAATGGAACACTTTGGCTGAGGTGACAGATATTAATTGCCTCCAAACTGAGTTTCACTGCGATTTTCAGGTTAATTCAGTCAGAATTCCACAGGCCGTCAGCTTGAGGGGCGAATGAATCCGGGAACAGCCGGTTTCCTTGCGACTAAATCAAGCCCAATATAATTAGGGATTCTTGCATTTCTTTGGCTTTTTTCTCATTTTTCTTATGTATCATGGTTTGTAATGAATTTTCTGATGTGAGCTTTGGTTTTGAGGCTGGCATATTGAGTTCAGAGCACAAGAGGAAGGTTCTTTTTCAATCAGGGCACAGCTGTTGGCGTGCTCCAATTCTGGCTTGCTGTCATTGTTTTGGGTGCCTCAGCTGACTTTTGGTTTCTTGAGTGAAAATTTCCTAAATGTTTTCTGGGTCTGAGTTGGTTTTGCCTTCTCCCTTTTGAAATTTTGCATTCTGACACAATACAAACCAGAGTTTGGGCACAGTAGCCATTATGAAATAAACAACACAACAAATTGCGTTTGAAGCTTAGAAATCTGCAGGTAGCATGACCAAGGTGAGTTTTTGTGTATTGGAAAATAAAATGGAACACTTTGGCTGAAGTGACAGATATTAATTGCCTCCAAACCGAGTTTCACTGCGATTTTCATGTTAATTCAGTCAGAAACCACAGACACTCAGCTGGGAGTTGTTGATGAATCTGCAACCAGCCAGCAATAAGAGAATAAATCAAGCCCAATATCACCAAGAACTCCTGCATTTCTTTGGCTTTTTTCTGATTTTTCTTATTTATCATGGTTTGTGATGAATTTTCTGATGTGAGCTTTGGTTTTGAGGCTGCAATATGGAGTTCAGGGTACAAGAGGAAGGTTCTTTTTCAATCAGGGCACAGCTGTTGGTGTGTTCCAATTCTGGCATCCTGACATTTTTTTGGGTGCCTCAGCTGATTTGTGATTTCTTGAGCGGCAATTTCCTAAATGTTTTCTGGGTCTGAGTTGGTTTTCCCTTCTTCCTTCCCAAATTTTGTATTCTGACGCAATACAAACAAGAGTTTGGCCAGAGCAGCCATTATGAAATAAAAAACACTACACATATGTGTTTGAAGCTTAGAAATCTACAGATAACACGACCAAGGTGAGTTTTTGTGATATGGAAAATAAAATGGAACACTTTGGCTGAGGTGACAGATATTAATTGCCTCCAAACTGAGTTTCACTGCGATTTTCAGGTTAATTCAGTCAGAATTCCACAGGCAGTCAGCTGGAGGGGTGGATGCATCCGGGAACAGCCCGTTTCCTTGCGACTAAATCCAGCTCAATATCATTATGGATTCTTGCATTTCTTGGCTTTTTTCTCATTTTTCTTATGTATCGTGGTTTGTAATGAATTTCCTGATGTCAGCTTTGGATTTGAGGCTGGAATATGGAGTTCAGGGTCCCGGAAGAATGGCCTTTTTCAATCAGGACTCAGCTGATTGCCTCCTCCAATTCTGGCTTGCTGTCATGGTTTTGGGTGCCTCAGCTGACTTTTGGTTTCTTGAGTGGCAATTTCCTAAATGTTTTCTGTGTCTGAGTTGGCTTTGCCTTCTACCTTCCCAAATTTTGTATGTGATGCAATACAAGGAAGATTTTGGACAGAGTAGCCATTATGAAATAAAAAACACAACAAATAGGCGTTTGAAGCTTGGAAATCTATAGGTAACATGACCAAAGTGAGTTTTTTTGTTTTGGAAAATAAAATGGAACACTTTGGCTGAGGTGACAGATATTAATTGTCTCCAAACCGAATTTCACTACCATTTTGAGGTGAATTCAGTCAGAATCCCTATTCACTCAGCTGGGAGTTGTGGATGAATCTGGAAACAGCTGTTTACTTAGGAATAAATCAAGCCCAATATCACTAAGAAAACTTGCATTTCTTTGGCTTTTTTCTGATTTTTCCTATTTATCATGGTTTGAAAAGAATTTTTTGATGTGAGCTTTGGTTTTGTGGCTGGCATATTGAGTTTAGGGCACAAGAGGAAGGTTCTTTTTCAATCAGGGCACAGCTGTTGGCTTGCTCCAATTCTGGCTTGCTGTCATGGTTTTGGGTGCCTCAGCTGATTTGTGGATTCTTTTTCTGCAGTTTCCTAAATGTTTTCTGGTTCTGATCGGATTTGCCTTCTTATTCCCAAATTTTGTATTCTGATGCAATACAAGCAAGATTTTGGACAGAGTAGCCATTATGAAAGAAAAAAAAAACACAGTAAATTGCCCTTTCAGGATTAGAAATCTACAGGCAACACGACCAAGATGAGTTTCTGTGTTTTGGAAATTCACATGGAACCCTTCTGCTGAGGGGACAGATACTAATTCCCTCCAAATTGAGTGTGAGTGCGATTTTGAGGTGAATTGAGTCAGAATTCCAAAGTCAGTCTGTGGAAGGGGTTGATGAATCCGGAAACAGCCTGTTTCCTTCTGTCTAAATCCAGCCAAATACCACAAAGGACTCTTGAATTACTTTGGCTTACTCCGATTTCCCTTATTTATCATTGTTTGTAATGATTATTTTTTGTGAGCTTTGGTTTTGAGGCTGGAAGATGGAGTTCAGGGCACTGGATTAATGGTTTTGTTCAATCAGGGCACAGCTGTTGGCTTGCTCCAATTCTGGCTTGCTGTCATTGTTTTGGGTGCCTCAGCCGATTTGTGGTTTCTTGAGCGGTAATTTGCTAAATATTTTCTGGGTCTGAGTCGGTTTTACCTTCTTCCTTCTCAAATTTTGTATTCTGATGCAATACAAGCAAGATTTTGACAGAGTAGCCATTATGAAAGAAAATATAACACAGCAAATTGCCCTTTCAGGATTAGAAATCTGCAGGCAACTCGACCAAGATGAGTTTCTGTGTTTTGGAAAATGACATGATACCCTTCTGCTGAGGGGACAGATCCTAATTCCCTCCAAATTGAGTGTGAGTGCGATTTTGAGGTGAATTCAATCAGAATTCCAAAGTCTGTCTGTGGAAGGGGGTATGAATCTGGGAACAGCCAGTTTCCTTGTGTCTGAATCCAGCCAAATATCACAAAGGACTCCTGCAGTTCTTTGGCTTTTTCACATTTCCCTTATTTATCATGGTTTGTAATGAATTTTCTGCTGTGAGCTTTGGTTTTGAGGCTGGAATATGGAGTTCAGGGCACAGGAGGAATGGTCTTTTTCAAACAGGGCACAGTTGTCGCCTTGCTCCCATTTTGCATTGCTGTCATTGTTTTGGGTGCCTCAGCTGACTTTTGGATTCTTGAGCGGCAATTTCCTAAATGTTTTATGGGTCTGAGTTGGTTTTGGCTTCTTCCTTCCCAAATTTTGTATTCTGACACAATACAAACAAGAGTTTGGGCACGGTAGCCATTATGAAATAAAAAACACAACAAATATGTGTTTAAAGCTTAGAAATCTACAGGTAACACGACCAAGGTGAGTTTTTGTGTTTTGGAAAATAAAATGAAAACTTTGGCTGAGGTGACAGATATTAATTGCCTCCAAACTGAGTTTCACTGCAATTTTCAGGTGAATTCAGTCAGAATTCCACAGGCAGTCAGCTGGAGGGGTGGATGAATCCGGGAACAGCCGGTTTCCTTGCAACTAAATCAAGCCCAATATCATTATGGATTCTTGCATTTCTTTGGCTTTTTTCTCATTTTTCTTATTTATCATGGTTTGTAATGAATTTTCTGATGTGAGCTTTGGTTTTGAGGCGGCAATATGGAGTTCAGGCACTGGATTAATGGTCTTTTTCAATCAGGGCACAGCTGTTGGCCTGCTCTAATTCTGGATTGCTGTCATTTTTTTGGTGCCTCAGCTGACTTTAGGTTTCTTGAGCGGCAATTTCCTAAATGTTTTCTGAGTCTCAGTTGGATTTGCCTTCTTCCTTCCCAAATTTTGTATTCTGACGCAATATAAACAAGAGTTTGGACAGAGTAGCCATTATGAAATAAACAACACAACAAATATGCATTTGAAGCTTAGAAATCTACAGGTAACACGACCAAGGTGAGTTTTTGTGTTTTGGAAAATCAAATGGAACACTTTGGCTGAGGTGACAGATAGTAATTGCCTCCAAACCGAGTTTCACTGCGATTTTCATGTTAATTCAGTCAGAAACCACAGACACTCAGCTGGGAGGTATGGATGAATCTGGAAACAGCCATTAACAAGGGAATGATTCAAGCCCAATATTACTAAGAACTCCTGCATTTCTTTGGCTTTTTTCTCATTTTTCTTATTTATCATGGTTTGTAATAAATTTTCTGATGTGAGCTTTCGTTTTGAACCTGCAAGATGGAGTTCAGGGCACTGGATTAATGGTCTTGTTCAATCAGGGCACAGCTGTTGGCTTGCTCCAATTCTGTCTTCCTTTCAAGGTTTTGGGTGCCTCAGTGTCCTTCAGTTTCTTGAGCGGCAATTTCCTAAATGTTTTCTGATTCTCAGTTGGTTTTGCCTTCTTCCTTCCCAAATTTTGTATTCTTACGCAATAGAAACAAGAGTTTGGGCACAGTAGCCATTATGAAGTAAACAACACAGCAAATAGGCATTTGAAGCTTAGAAATCTACAGGTAACATGACCAAGGTGAGGTTTTGTGTTTTGGAAAATCAAATGAAACACTTTGGCTGAGGTGACAGATATTAATTGCCTCCAAACTGAGTTTCACTGCGATTTTCAGGTTAATTCAGTCAGAATTCCACAGGTAGTCAGCTGGACTGGTGGATGAATCCGGGAACAGCCGGTTTCCTTGTGTCTAAATCCAGCCAAATATCACAAAGGACTCTTGCATTTCTTTGTTTTTTTCACATTTCCCTTATTTATCCTGGTTTGTAATGAATTTTCTGATGTGAGCTTTGCTTTTCAGGCGGCAATATGGAGTTCAGGGCACCGGAGGAATGGTCTTTTTCAAACAGGGCACAGCTGTTGGCTTGCTCCACTTCTGGCTTGCTGTCATTGTTTTGGGTGTCTCAGCTGACTTTTGGTTTCTTGAACGGCATTTTCCTAAATGATTACTGGGTCTGAGTTGATTTTGCCTTCTTTCTTCCCAAATTTTGTATTCTGATGCAATACAAACAAGAGTTTGTTTACAGTAGCCATTATGAAATAAGCAACAAAACAAATAGGCGTTTGAAGCTTATACATCTACAGGTAACACGACCAAGGTGAGTTTTTGTGTTTTGGAAAATCAAATGAAACACTTTGGCTGAGGTGACAGATATTAATTGCCTCCAAACTGAGTTTCACTGCAATTTTCAGGTGAATTCAGTCAGAATACCACAGGCAGTCAGCTGGAGGGGTGGATGAATCCGGGAACAGCCGGTTTCCTTGCAACTAAATCAAGCCCAATATCATTATGGATTCTTGCATTTCTTTGGCTTTTTTCTCATTTTTCTTATTTATCATGGTTTGTAATGAATTTTCTGATGTGAGCTTTGGTTTTGAGACTGCAATATGGAGTTCAGGCACTGGATTAATGGTCTTTTTCAATCAGGGCACAGCTGTTGGCCTGCTCTAATTCTGGATTGCTGTCATTTTTTTGGTGCCTCAGCTGACTTTAGGTTTCTTGAGCGGCAATTTCCTAAATGTTTTCTGAGTCTCAGTTGGATTTGCCTTCTTCCTTCCCAAATTTTGTATTCTGACGCAATATAAACAAGAGTTTGGACAGAGTAGCCATTATGAAATAAACAACACAACAAATATGCATTTGAAGCTTAGAAATCTACAGGTAACACGACCAAGGTGAGTTTTTGTGTTTTGGAAAATCAAATGGAACACTTTGGCTGAGGTGACAGATAGTAATTGCCTCCAAACCGAGTTTCACTGCGATTTTCATGTTAATTCAGTCAGAAACCACAGACACTCAGCTGGGAGGTATGGATGAATCTGGAAACAGCCATTAACAAGGGAATGATTCAAGCCCAATATTACTAAGAACTCCTGCATTTCTTTGGCTTTTTTCTCATTTTTCTTATTTATCATGGTTTGTAATAAATTTTCTGATGTGAGCTTTCGTTTTGAACCTGCAAGATGGAGTTCAGGGCACTGGATTAATGGTCTTGTTCAATCAGGGCACAGCTGTTGGCTTGCTCCAATTCTGTCTTCCTTTCAAGGTTTTGGGTGCCTCAGTGTCCTTCAGTTTCTTGAGCGGCAATTTCCTAAATGTTTTCTGATTCTCAGTTGGTTTTGCCTTCTTCCTTCCCAAATTTTGTATTCTTACGCAATAGAAACAAGAGTTTGGGCACAGTAGCCATTATGAAGTAAACAACACAGCAAATAGGCATTTGAAGCTTAGAAATCTACAGGTAACATGACCAAGGTGAGGTTTTGTGTTTTGGAAAATCAAATGAAACACTTTGGCTGAGGTGACAGATATTAATTGCCTCCAAACTGAGTTTCACTGCGATTTTCAGGTTAATTCAGTCAGAATTCCACAGGTAGTCAGCTGGACTGGTGGATGAATCCGGGAACAGCCGGTTTCCTTGTGTCTAAATCCAGCCAAATATCACAAAGGACTCTTGCATTTCTTTGTTTTTTTCACATTTCCCTTATTTATCCTGGTTTGTAATGAATTTTCTGATGTGAGCTTTGCTTTTCAGGCGGCAATATGGAGTTCAGGGCACCGGAGGAATGGTCTTTTTCAAACAGGGCACAGCTGTTGGCTTGCTCCACTTCTGGCTTGCTGTCATTGTTTTGGGTGTCTCAGCTGACTTTTGGTTTCTTGAACGGCATTTTCCTAAATGATTACTGGGTCTGAGTTGATTTTGCCTTCTTTCTTCCCAAATTTTGTATTCTGATGCAATACAAACAAGAGTTTGTTTACAGTAGCCATTATGAAATAAGCAACAAAACAAATAGGCGTTTGAAGCTTATACATCTACAGGTAACACGACCAAGGTGAGTTTTTGTGTTTTGGAAAATCAAATGAAACACTTTGGCTGAGGTGACAGATATTAATTGCCTCCAAACTGAGTTTCACTGTGATTTTCAGGTTAATTCAGTCAGAATACCACAGGCAGTCAGCTGCAGGGGTGGATGAATCCGGGAACAGCCGGTTTCCTTACGACTAAATCAAGCCCAATATCATTATGGATTCTTGCATTTCTTTGGCTTTTTTCTCATTTTTCTTATTTATCATGGTTTGTAATGAATTTTCTGATGTGAGCTTTGGTTTTGAGACTGCAATATGGAGTTCAGGGCACTGGATTAATGGTCTTTTTCAATCAGGGCACAGCTGTTGGCTTGCTCAAGTTCTGGCTTGCTGTCATTGTTTTCGGTGCCTCAGCTGACTTTTGGTTTCTTGAGCGGAAATTCGGTAAATGTTTTCTGAGTCTCAGTTGGTTTTGCCTGCTTTCTTCCCAAATTTTGTATTCTGACACAATATAAACAAGAGTTTGGACAGAGTAGCCATTATGAAATAAAAAACACAACAAATATGTGTTTGAAGCTTAGAAATCTACAGGTAACACGACCAAGGTGAGTTTTTGTGTTTTGGAAAATAAAATGGAACACTTTGGCTGTGGTGACAGATATTAACTGCCTCCATTCATCTTAATTCAGTCAGAATTCCACAGTCAGTCAGCTGGATGGGTGGATGAATCCGGTAATAGCCGGTTTCCTTGTGACTAAATGAAGTCCAATATCATTATGGATTCTTGCATTTCTTTGGCTTTTTTCTCATTTTTCTTATTTATCATGGTTTGTAATGAATTTTCTGATGTGAGCTTTGGTTTTTAGGCTGGCATATTGAGTTGAGGTCACAAAAGGAAGGAACTTTTTCAATCAGGGCACAGCTGTTGGCTTGCTCCAATTCTGGCTTGCTGTCATTGGTTTGGGTGCCTCAGCCGATTTGTGGTTTCTTGAGCGGCAATTTCCTAAATGTTTTCTGGGTCTCAGTTGGTTTTGCCTTCTTCCTTCCCAAATTTTGTATTCTGACGCAATACAAACAAGAGTTTGGACAGAGTAGCCATTATGAAATAAAAAACACAACAAATAGGCATTTGAAGCTACAGGTAACACGACCAAGGTGAGATTTTGTGTTTTGGAAAATCAAATGAAACACTTTGGCTGAGGTGACAGATAGTAATTGCCTCCAAACTGAGTTTCACTGCAATTTTCAGGTTAATTCAGTCGGAATTCCACAGGCAGTCAGCTGGAGGGGTGGATGCATCCGGGAACATCTGGTTTCCTTGTGACTAAATCAAGGCCAATATCATTATGGATTCTTGCATTGCTTTGGATTTTTCTCATTTTTCTTTTGTATCATGGTTTGTAATGAATTTTCTGATGTGAGCTTTGGTTTTGAGGCTGCAATATGGAGTTCAGGGCACAAGAGGATGGTTCTATTTCAAACAGGGCACAGCTGTTGGCTTGCTCCAATTCTGGCTTGCTGTCATTGTTTTGGGTGCCTCAGCTGATTTTGGTTTCTTGAGCGGCAATTTCCTAAATGTTTTATGGGTCTGAGTTGGTTTTGCCTTCTTGCTTCCCAAATTTTGTATTCTGAGGCAATACAAACAAGAGTTTTGACAGAGTAGCCATTATGAAATAAAAAACACAACAAATAGGCGTTTGAAGCTTATACATCTACAGGTAACAAGACCAAGTGAGTTTTTGTGTTTTGGAAAATAAAGTGGAACACTTTGGCTGAGGTGACAGATAGTAATTGCCTCCAAACTGATTGTCACTGCGATTTTCAGGTTAATTCAGTCAGAATTCCACAGGCAGTCAGCTGGAGGGGGGGATGAATCTTGGACGAGCCGATTTCCTTGCGACTAAATCAAGCCCAATATCATTATGGATTCTTGCATTTCTTTGGCTTTTTCTCATTTTTCTTATTTATCATGGTTTGTAATGAATTTTCTGATGTGAGCTTTGGTTTTAAGCTGGCATATTGAGTTCAGGGCACAAGAGGAGGGTTGTTTATCAATCAGGGCACAGCTGTTGGGTTGCTCCAATTCTGGCTTGCTGTCATTGTTTTGGGTGCCTCAGCTGATTTGTGGATTCTTGAGTGGCAATATCCTAAATGCTTTCTGGGTCTGAGTTACTTTTGCCTTCTTATTCCCAAATTTTGTATTCTGATGCAATACAAGCAAGATTTTTACAGAGTAGCCATTATGAAAGAAAAAAAAAAAAAAGCAAATTGGCCTTTCAGGATTAGAACTGTACAGGCAACACAATCAAGATGAGTTTCTTTGTTTTGGATAGTGACATGGACCCCTTCTGCTGAGGGGACAGATACTAATTTCCTCCAAATTGAGTGTGAGTGCAATTTTGAGGTGAATTCAATCAGAATTCCAAAGTCAGTCTGTTTAAGGGTGGGATGAATCCTGAAACAGCCAGTTTCCTTGTGTCTAAATCCAGCCAAATATCACAAAGGACTCTTGCATTTCTTTGGCTTTTTCACATTTCCCTTATTTATCATGGTTTGTTATGAATTTTCTGATGTGAGCTTTGGTTTTGAGGCTGCAAAATGGATTTCAGGGTACAAGAGAATGGTTCTTTTTCAATCAGGGCACAGCTGTTGGCTTGCTCCAATTCTGTCTTGCTGTCATTGTTCTGCATGCCTCAGCTTACTTTTGGTTCCTTGAGCAGTAATTTCCTAAATATTTTCTGGGTCTGAGTTGGTTTTGCCTTCTTCCTTCCCAAATTTTGTATTCTGACGCAATACAAACAAGAGTTTGGACAGAGTAGCCATTATGAAATAAAAAACACAACAAATAGGCATTTGAAGCTACAGGTAACACGACCAAGGTGAGATTTTGTGTTTTGGAAAATCAAATGGAACACTTTGGCTGAGGTGACAGATAGTAATTGCCTCCAAACTGAGTTTCACTGCAATTTTCAGGTTAATTCAGTCGGAATTCCACAGGCAGTCAGCTGGAGGGGTGGATGCATCCGGGAACATCTGGTTTCCTTGTGACTAAATCAAGGCCAATATCATTATGGATTCTTGCATTGCTTTGGATTTTTCTCATTTTTCTTTTGTATCATGGTTTGTAATGAATTTTCTGATGTGAGCTTTGGTTTTGCGGCTGGAATATTGAGTTCAGGGCACAAGAGGATGGTTCTATTTCAAACAGGGCACAGCTGTTGGCTTGCTCCAATTCTGGCTTGCTGTCATTGTTTTGGGTGCCTCAGCTGATTTTGGTCTCTTGAGCGGCAATTTCCTAAATGTTTTATGGGTCTGAGTTGGTTTTGCCTTCTTGCTTCCCAAATTTTGTATTCTGAGGCAATACAAACAAGAGTTTTGACAGAGTAGCCATTATGAAATAAAAAACACAACAAATAGGCGTTTGAAGCTTATACATCTACAGGTAACAAGACCAAGTGAGTTTTTGTGTTTTGGAAAATAAAGTGGAACACTTTGGCTGAGGTGACAGATAGTAATTGCCTCCAAACTGAGTTTCACTGTGATTTTCAGGTTAATTCAGTCAGAATACCACAGGCAGTCAGCTGCAGGGGTGGATGAATCCTGGAACAGCCTGTTTCCTTCGAGTGAATCAAGCCCAATATCATTATGGATTCTTGCATTTCTTTGGCTTTTTCTCATTTTTCTTATTTATCATGGTTTGTAATGAATTTTCTGATGTGAGCTTTGGTTTTGAGGCTGGCATATTGAGTTCAGGGCACAAGAGGATGGTTCTATTTCAAACAGGGCACAGCTGTTGGCTTGCTCCAATTCTGGCTTGCTGTCATTGTTTTGGGTGCCTCAGCTGATTTTGGTTTCTTGAGCGGCAATTTCCTAAATGTTTTATGGGTCTGAGTTGGTTTTGCCTTCTTGCTTCCCAAATTTTGTATTCTGAGGCAATACAAACAAGAGTTTTGACAGAGTAGCCATTATGAAATAAAAAACACAACAAATAGGCGTTTGAAGCTTATACATCTACAGGTAACAAGACCAAGTGAGTTTTTGTGTTTTGGAAAATAAAGTGGAACACTTTGGCTGAGGTGACAGATAGTAATTGCCTCCAAACTGATTGTCACTGCGATTTTCAGGTTAATTCAGTCAGAATTCCACAGGCAGTCAGCTGGAGGGGGGGATGAATCTTGGACGAGCCGATTTCCTTGCGACTAAATCAAGCCCAATATCATTATGGATTCTTGCATTTCTTTGGCTTTTTCTCATTTTTCTTATTTATCATGGTTTGTAATGAATTTTCTGATGTGAGCTTTGGTTTTAAGCTGGCATATTGAGTTCAGGGCACAAGAGGAGGGTTGTTTATCAATCAGGGCACAGCTGTTGGGTTGCTCCAATTCTGGCTTGCTGTCATTGTTTTGGGTGCCTCAGCTGATTTGTGGATTCTTGAGTGGCAATATCCTAAATGCTTTCTGGGTCTGAGTTACTTTTGCCTTCTTATTCCCAAATTTTGTATTCTGATGCAATACAAGCAAGATTTTTACAGAGTAGCCATTATGAAAGAAAAAAAAAAAAAAAGCAAATTGGCCTTTCAGGATTAGAACTGTACAGGCAACACAATCTAGATGAGTTTCTTTGTTTTGGATAGTGACATGGACCCCTTCTGCTGAGGGGACAGATACTAATTTCCTCCAAATTGAGTGTGAGTGCAATTTTGAGGTGAATTCAATCAGAATTCCAAAGTCAGTCTGTTTAAGGGTGGGATGAATCCTGAAACAGCCAGTTTCCTTGTGTCTAAATCCAGCCAAATATCACAAAGGACTCTTGCATTTCTTTGGCTTTTTCACATTTCCCTTATTTATCATGGTTTGTTATGAATTTTCTGATGTGAGCTTTGGTTTTGAGGCTGCAAAATGGATTTCAGGGTACAAGAGAATGGTTCTTTTTCAATCAGGGCACAGCTGTTGGCTTGCTCCAATTCTGTCTTGCTGTCATTGTTCTGCATGCCTCAGCTTACTTTTGGTTCCTTGAGCAGTAATTTCCTAAATATTTTCTGGGTCTGAGTTGGTTTTGCCTTCTTCCTTCCCAAATTTTGTATTCTGACGCAATACAAACAAGAGTTTGGACAGAGTAGCCATTATGAAATAAAAAACACAACAAATAGGCATTTGAAGCTACAGGTAACACGACCAAGGTGAGATTTTGTGTTTTGGAAAATCAAATGGAACACTTTGGCTGAGGTGACAGATAGTAATTGCCTCCAAACTGAGTTTCACTGCAATTTTCAGGTTAATTCAGTCGGAATTCCACAGGCAGTCAGCTGGAGGGGTGGATGAATCCGGGAACAGCCGTTTTCCTTGAAACTAAATCAAGCCCAATATCATTATGGATTCTTGCATTGCTTTGGATTTTTCTCATTTTTCTTTTGTATCATGGTTTGTAATGAATTTTCTGATGTGAGCTTTGGTTTTGCGGCTGGCATATTGAGTTCAGGGCACAAGAGGATGGTTCTATTTCAAACAGGGCACAGCTGTTGGCTTGCTCCAATTCTGGCTTGCTGTCATTGTTTTGGGTGCCTCAGCTGATTTTGGTTTCTTGAGCGGCAATTTCCTAAATGTTTTCTGGGTCTGAGTTGGTTTTGCCTTCTTCCTTCCCAAATTTTGTATTCTGACACAATACAAACAAGAGTGTGGCCAGAGCAGCCATTATGAAATAAAAAACACTACACATAGGTGTTTGAAGCTTAGAAATCTACAGATAACACGACCAAGGTGAGTTTTTGTGTTATGGAAAATAAAATGGAACACTTTGGCTGAGGTGACAGATAGTAATTGCCTCCAAACTGAGTTTCACTGTGATTTTCAGGTTAATTCAGTCAGAATACCACAGGCAGTCAGCTGCAGGGGTGGATGAATCCTGGAACAGCCTGTTTCCTTCGAGTGAATCAAGCCCAATATCATTATGGATTCTTGCATTTCTTTGGCTTTTTCTCATTTTTCTTATTTATCATGGTTTGTAATGAATTTTCTGATGTGAGCTTTGGTTTTAAGCTGGCATATTGAGTTCAGGGCACAAGAGGAGGGTTGTTTATCAATCAGGGCACAGCTGTTGGGTTGCTCCAATTCTGGCTTGCTGTCATTGTTTTGGGTGCCTCAGCTGATTTGTGGATTCTTGAGTGGCAATATCCTAAATGCTTTCTGGGTCTGAGTTACTTTTGCCTTCTTATTCCCAAATTTTGTATTCTGATGCAATACAAGCAAGATTTTTACAGAGTAGCCATTATGAAAGAAAAAAAAAAAAAGCAAATTGGCCTTTCAGGATTAGAACTGTACAGGCAACACAATCAAGATGAGTTTCTTTGTTTTGGATAGTGACATGGACCCCTTCTGCTGAGGGGACAGATACTAATTTCCTCCAAATTGAGTGTGAGTGCAATTTTGAGGTGAATTCAATCAGAATTCCAAAGTCAGTCTGTTTAAGGGTGGGATGAATCCTGAAACAGCCAGTTTCCTTGTGTCTAAATCCAGCCAAATATCACAAAGGACTCTTGCATTTCTTTGGCTTTTTCACATTTCCCTTATTTATCATGGTTTGTTATGAATTTTCTGATGTGAGCTTTGGTTTTGAGGCTGCAAAATGGATTTCAGGGTACAAGAGAATGGTTCTTTTTCAATCAGGGCACAGCTGTTGGCTTGCTCCAATTCTGTCTTGCTGTCATTGTTCTGCATGCCTCAGCTTACTTTTGGTTCCTTGAGCAGTAATTTCCTAAATATTTTCTGGGTCTGAGTTGGTTTTGCCTTCTTCCTTCCCAAATTTTGTATTCTGATGCAATACAAAGAAGAGTTTGGACAGAGTAGCTATTATGAAATAAAAAGTGCAACAAATAGGCGTTTGAAGCTCAGAAATCTACAGGTAACACGACCAAGGTGAGTTTTTGTGTTTTGGAAAAGAAAATGGAACACTTTGGCTGAGGTGACAGATATTAATTGCCTCCAAACTGAGTTTCCCTGCGATTTTCAGGTTAATTCCATCAGAATTCCACAGGCATTCAGCTGCAGGGGTGGATGAATCCAGGAACAGCCGGTTTCCTTGCTACTAAATCAACCCAATATCATTATGGATTCTTGCATTTCTTTGGCTTTTTCTCATTTCTCTCATGTATCATGGTTTGTAATAAATTTTCTGATGTGAGCTCTGGTTTTAAGGCTGGCGTATTGGGTTCAGGGCACAAGAGGATGGTTCTTTTCAATCAGGGCACAGCTGTTGGCCTCCTCCAATTCTGGCTTGCTGTCAATGTTTTGAGTGCTTCAGCAAATTTGTGGATTCTAGTGTGTCAATTTACTAGATGTTTTTTGGGTCTGTGTTGGTTTTGCCTTCTTCCTTCCCAAATTTTGTATTCTGATGCAATACAAACAAGAGTTTGGACAGAGTAGGTATTATGAAATAAAAAACACAACAAATAGCCGTTTGAAGCTTAGAAATCTACAGGTAACACGACCAAGGTGAGTTTTTGTGTTTTGGAAAATCAAATGGAACACTTTGGCTGAGGTGACAGATATTAATTGCCTCCAAACTGAGTTTCACTGTGATTTTCAGGTTAATTCAGTCAGAATACCACAGGCAGTCAGCTGCAGGGGTGGATGAATCCTGGAACAGCCTGTTTCCTTCGAGTGAATCAAGCCCAATATCATAATGGATTCTTGCATTTCTTTGGCCTTTTTCTTATTTTTCTTATTTATCATGGTTTGTAATGAATTTTCTGAGGTGAGCTTTGGTTTTGAAGCTGCAATATGGAGTTCAGGATCCGGGGGAATGGTCTTTTTCCTTTTTTTTTTTTTTTCTTGACAGGCAGAGTGGACAGTGAGAGAGAGAGACAGGGAGAAATTTCTTCCTTTGCCGTTGGTTCACCCTCCAATGGCCGCCGCGGCCAGTGTGCTGCGGCGGGCGCACCGCGCTGATCAAATTGCAGGAACCAGGAGCCAGGTGCTTTTCCTGGTCTCCCATGGGGGGCAGTGCCCCAGCACTTGGGCCATCCTCCACTGCACTCCCTGGCCACAGCAGAGGGCTGACCTGGAAGAGGGGCAACCGGGACAGAATCCGCACCCAGACCGGGACTAGAACCTGGTGTGCTGGGGCCGCTAGGTGGAGGATTAGCTTTATGAGCCTCGGAGCCGGCTGGGAATGGTCTTTTTCAAACAGGGCACAGCTCTTGGCCTGCTCCAATTCTGGCTTACTGTCATTGTTTTGGGAGCCTCAGATGATTTGTGGTTTCTTGAGCGGCAATATCCTAAATGTTTTCTGCGTCTGAGTTGGTTTTGCCTTCTTCCTTCCCAAATTTTGTATTCTGATGCAATACAAACAAGAGTTTGAGCAGAGTAGCCATTTTGTAATGAAAAACACAGCAAATAGGCGTTTGAAGCTTAGAAATCTACAGGTAACACGACCAAGGTGAGTTTTTGTGTTTTGGAAAATCAAATGGAACACTTTGCCTGAGGAGACAGATATTAATTGCCTCCAAACTGAGTTTCACTGCGATTTTCAGGTGAATTCAGTCAGAATTCCACAGGCAATCAGCAGGAGCGGTGGATGAATCCGGGAATAGCCGGTTTCCTGGCGACTAAATCCAGCCCAATATCATTATGGATTCTTGCATTTCTTTTGCTTTTTTCTCATTTTTCTTATTTATCATGGTTTGTAATGAATTTTTTGATGTGAGCTTTGGTTTTGAGGCTGGCATATTGAGTTCAGGGCACAAGAGGAAGGTTCTTTTTCAATCAGGGCACAGCTGTTGGCATGCTCCAATTCTGGCTTGCTGTCATTGTTTTGGGTACCTCAGCTGTCTTTTGGTTTCTTGAGTGGCAATTTACTAAATGTTTTGTGGATCTTAGTTGGTTTTGCCTTCTTCCTTCCCAAATATTGTATTCTGACACGATACAACCAATAGTTTGGACAGAGTTGCCATTATGAATTAAAAAACATTACAAATAGGCCTTTGAAGCTTAGAAATCTACAAGGAACATAACCAAGGTGAGTTTTTATGTTTTGCAAAATCAAATGGAATACTTTGGCTGAGGTCACAGATATATATTGCCTCCAAAGTGAGTTTCACTGCGATTTTCTGGTTAATTCACTCAGAATTCCACAGGCAGTCAGCAGGAGTGGTGGATGAATCTGGGAACAGCCGGTTTCCTTGCGACTAAATCAAGCCCAATATCATTATGGATTCTTGCATTTCTTTGGCTTTTTTCTCATTTTACTTATTTATCATGGTTTGTAATGAATTTTCTGATGTGAGCTTTGGTTTTGAGGCTGGCATATGGAGTTCAGGGTACCGGAGGAATACTCTTTTTCAAACAGGGCATAGCTGTTGGCCTGCTCCAAATCTGGCTTGCTGTCATTTCTTTGGGTGCCTCAGCTGAATTTTGGTTTCTTGAGCGGCAATTTCCTAAATGTTTGCTGGGTCTGAGTTGGTTTTGCCTTCTTCCTTCCCAAATTTTCTTTTCTGATGGCATGCAAACAAGAGTTTCGGCAGAGTAGCCATTATGAAATAAAAAACACTACAAATATGCGTTTAAAGCTTAGAAATCTACAGGTAATACGACCAAGGTGAGTTTTTGTGTTTTAGAAAATCAAATGGAACACTTTGGCTGAGGTTACAGATAGTAATTGCCTCCAAACTGAGTTTCACTGCGATTTTCAGGTGAATTCCGTCAGAATTCCACAGGCAGTCCGCTGGAGGGGTGGATGAATCCGGGAACAGCCGGTTTCCTTGTGAGGAAATCAAGCTGAATATCATTATTGATTCTTGCATTTCTTTGGCTTTTTTCTTCGTTTTCTTATTTATCATGGTTTGTGATGAATTTTCTGATGTGAGCTTTGGTTTTGAGGCTGGCATATGGAGTTCAGGGCACAAGAGGAATTTTCTTTTTCAAACAGGGCACAGCTGTTGGCCTGCTCCAATTCTTGCTTCCCGTCATTGTTTTGGGTGCCGCGGCTGACTTCAGGTGAATTCAGTCACAATTCCACAGGCAGTCAGCTGTAGGGGTGGATGAATCTGGGCACAGCCGGTATCCTTGCGAATAAATCCAGCCCAATATCATTATGGGTTTTCTGGGTCTGAGTTGGTTTTGCTGTCTGCCTTCCCAAATTATCTTTTCTGATGCCATACAAACAAGAGTTTGGGCAGAGTAGCCATTATGAAATAAAAACCACAGAAATAGGATTTTGAAGCTTAGAAATCTACAGGTAGCACGACCATGGTGAGTTTTTGTGTTTTGGAAAATCAAATGGAACACTTTGGCTGAGGTGACAGTTATTTACTGTCTCCAAACGGAGTTTCACTGCGATATTCAGGTTAATTCAGTCAGAATTCCACAGGCAGTCAGCTGGAGGGGTGGATGAATCCGGGAACAGCCGGTTTCCTTTGCGACTGAACCAAGCCCAATATCATTATGGATTCTTGCATTTCTTTGGCTTTTTTCTCATTTTTTATTTATCAAGGTTTGTAATGAATTTTCTGATGTGAGATTTGGTTTGGAGGCTGCAATATGCAGTTCAGGGCACCGGAGGAATGGCCTTTTTCAAACAGGGCACAGCTGTTGGCCTGCTCGAATTCTGGCTTGCTGTCATTGTTTTAAGTGCCTCAGCTGACTTTTGGTTTCTTGAGCAGCAATTTCCTGCATGTTTTCAGGGTCTGAGTTGGTTTTGCCTTCTTCCTTCCCAAATTTTGTATTCTGACGCCATACAAACAAGAGTTTGGGCAGAGCAGCCATTTTGTAATGAAAAACACAGCAAATAGGCATTTAAAGCTTAGAAATCTACAGGTAACATGACCAAGGTGAGGTTTTGTGTTTTGGAAAATCAAATGGAACACGTTGGCTGAGGTGACAGATATAAATTGCCTCCAAACTGAGTTTCACTGCGATTTTCAGGTGAATTCAGTCACAATTCCACAGGCAGTCAGCTGGAGGGGTGGATGAACTGGGAACAGCCGGTATCCTTGCGAATAAATCCAGCCCAATATCATTATGGATTCTTGCATTTCTTTGTCTTTTTTCTCATTTGTCTTATTTATCATGGTTTGTAATGAATTTTCTGATGTCAGCTTTGGTTTTGAAGCTGCAATATGGAGTTCAGGGCACCGGAGGAATGGCCTTTTTCCATCAGGGCACAGCTGTTGGCTTGCTCCAATTCTGGCTTGCTGTCATTATTTTGGGAGCCTCAGCTGACTTTTGGTTTCTTGAGTGGAAATTTCCTAAATGTTTTCTGGGTCTGAGTTGGTTTTGCCTTCTTCCTTCCCAAATTTTGTATTCTGACGGCATACAAACAAGAGTTTGGACAGAGTAGCCATTATGGAATGAAAAACACAACCAATAGGCGTTTGAAGCTTAGAAATCTACAGGTAACACGACCAAGGTGAGTTTTTGTGTTTTGGAAAGTCAAATGGAACACTTTGGCTAGGTGACAGATATTAATTGCCTCCAAACTGAGTTTCACTGCGATATTCAGGTTAATTCAGTCAGAATTCCACAGGCAGTCACCTGGAGGGGTAGATGAATCTGGGAACAGCCGGTTTCCTTGCGACAGTATCAAGGCCAATATCATTCTGGATTCTTGCATTTCTTTGACTTTTTTTCTCATTTTTCTTATTTATCATGTTTGTAATGAATTTTCTGATGTGAGCTTTGGTTTTGAGGCTGGCATATTGAGTTCAGGGCACAAGAGGAAGGTTCTTTTTCAATCAGGGCACAGCTGTTGGCTTGCTCCACTTCTGGCTTGCTGTCATTGTTTTGGGTGCCTCAGCCGATTTGTGGTTTCTTGAGCGGCATTTTCCTAAATGTTTTCTGGGTCTGAGTTGGTTTTTCCTTCTTCCTTCCCAAATTTTGTATTCTGATGCAATATAAACAAGAGTTTGGTCAAAGTAGCCATTATGAAATAAAAAACACAACAAACAAGCATTTCAAGGTTATACATGTACAGAAAACACGACCAAGGTGAGTTTTTGTGTTTTGGAAAATCAAATGGAACACTTTGACTGAGGTGACAGATATTAATTGCCTCCAAACTGAGTTTCACTGCGATGTTCAGGTTAATTCAGTCGAATTCCACAGGTAGCCAGATGGAGAGGTGGATGAATCTGGGAACAGCCGCTTTCCTTGCGACTGAATCAAGCCCAATATCATTATGGATTCTTGCATTTCTTTGGCTTTTTTCTCATTTTTCTTATTTATGATGGTTTGTAATGAATTTTCTGATGTGAGCTTTGGTTTTGAGTCTGCAAGATGGAGTTCAGGGCACCGGAGGAATGGCCATATTCAATCAGGGCACAGACCTTTGCTTGCTCCAATTCTGGCTTACTGTCATTGGTTTGGGTGCCTCAGCTGAGTTTGCTTTCTTGAGCGGCAAGTTCCTAAATGTTTTCTGGGTCTGAGTTGGTTTTGCCTTCTTCCTTCAAATGTTGCTTCTGACGCAATACAAACAAGAGTTTAGACAGAGTAGCCATTATGAAACAAAAAACACAACAAATAGGCGTTTGAAGCTTAGACATCTACTGGTAACATGACCAAGGTGAGTTTTTGTGTTTTGGAATATAAAATGGAACACTTTGGCTGTGGTGACAGATATTAATTGCCTCCAAACTGAGTTTCACTGTGATTTTCAGGTTAATTCAGTCAGAATTCCACAGGCAGTCAGTGGAGGGGTGGATGAATCTGGGAACAACCGGTTTCCTTGCGACTAAATCAAGCCTAATATCATTATGGAATCTTGCATTTCTTTGGATTTATTCTCATTTTTCTTATTTATCATGGTGTGTAATGAATTTTCTGATGTGAGCTTTGGTTTTGAGTCTGGAAGATGGAGTTCAGGGCAGAAGAGGTTGGTTCTTTTTCAATCAGGGCACAGCTCTTTGCTTGCTCCATTTCTGGTTTAATGTAATTGGTTTGGGTACCTCAGCTGACTTTTGGTTTCTTGAGCGGCAATTTCCTAAATGTTTTCTGGGTCTGAGTTGGTTTTGCCTTCTTCCTTCCCAAATTTTGTATTCTGACGCCATACAAACAAGAGGTTGGACAGAGTAGCCATTATGAAATAAAAAAAAACACAAGAAATAGGAGTTTGAAGCTTAGAAATCTACAGGTAACGCGACCAAGGTGAGATTTTGTGTTTTGGAAAATCAAATGGAACACTTTGGCTGAGGTGACACATATTAATTGCCTCCAAACTGAGTTTCACTGCGATTTTCAGGTTAATTCATTCAGAATTCCACAAGCAGTCAGCTGGAGGGGTGGATGAATCCGGGAAAGATGGTATCCTTGCGACTAAATCAAGCCCAATATCATTGTGGATTCTTGCATTTCTTTGGCTTTTTTCTCATCTTTCTTATTTATCATGGTTTGTAATGAATTTTCGGATGTGAGCTTTGGTTTTGAGGCTGGCATTTTGAGTTCAGGGCACCGGAGGAATGGTCCTTTTCAAACAGGGCACAGCTGTTGGCCTGCTCCAATTCTGGCTTGCTGTCATTTTATTTTGGGTGCCTCAGCTTATTTGTGGTTTCTTGAGCGGCAATTTTCGGAATGTTTTCTGGGTCTGAGTTGCTTTTGCCTTCTTCCTTGTCAAATTTTGTATTCTGACGCAATACAAACAAGAGTTTCAGCAGAGTAGCCATTATGAAATAAAAAACACAACAAATAGGAGTTTGAAGCTTAGAAATCTACAGGTAACAAGACCAAGGTGAGTTTTTGTGTTTTGGAAAATCAAATGGAACACTTTGGCTGAGGTGACAGATATTAATTGCCTCCAAAAAGAGTTTCAATGCGATTTTCAGGTTAATTCAGTCAGAATTCCACAGGCTGTCAGCTGGAGGGGTGGATGAATCCGGGAACATCTGGTTTCCTTGTGACTCAATCAAGCCCAATAGCATTATGGATTCTTGCATTTCTTTGGCTTTTTTCTTCGTTTTCATATTTATCATCGTTTCTAATGAATTTTCTGATGTGAGTTTTGGTTTTGAGGCTGCAATATGGAGTTCAGAGTAACGGAGGAATGGTCTTTTTCTAACACGGAACAGCTGTTGCCCTGCTCCAATTCTGGTTTGCTGTCATTCTTTTGAGTGCCTCAGCCGATTTGTGGATTCTTGAGCGGCAATTTCCTACATGTTTTCTAGGTCTGAGTTGGTTTTGCCCCCTTCCTTCCCAAATTTTGTATTCTGACGCCATAGAAAGAAGAGTTTGGGTAGAGTAGCCATTATGAAATAAAAAACACAACACATAGGCGTTTGAAGCTTAGAAATCTACAGGTAACACGACCAAGGTGAGTTTTTGTGTTTTGGAAAATAAAATGGAACACTTTGGCTGATTTGAGAGATATTAATTGCCTCCAAACTGAGTTTCACTGCGATTTTCAGGTTAATTCAGTCAGAATTCCACAGGCAGTCAGCTGGAGGGGTGGATGAATCCGGGAACAGCCCGTTTCCTTGCGACTAAATCAAGCCCAATATCATTATGGATTCTTGCATTTCTTTGGATTTTTCGCATTTTTCTTATTTATCATGGTTTGTAATGAATTTTGTGATGTCAGCTTTGGTTTTGAGGCTGCAATATGGAGTTCAGGGCACCGGGGGAATGGTCTTTTTCAATCAGGGCACAGCTGTTAGTCTGCTCTAATTCTGGCTTGCTGTCATTGCTTTGAGTGCCTCAGCCGATTTGTGGTTTCTTGAGCGGCAATTTCCTACATGTTTTCTGGGTCTGAGTTGATTTTGCCTTCTTCCTTCCCAAATTTTGTATTCTGACGCAATACAAACAAGAGTTTTTGCAGAGTAGCCATTTTGTAATGAAAAACATAGCATATAGGCGTTTGAAGCTTAGAAATCTACAGGTAACACGACCAAGGTGAGGTTATGTGTTTTGGATAATAAAATGGTCTGAGGTGACAGATATTAATTGCCTCCAAAATGAGATTCACTGCGATTTTCAGGTGAATTCAGTCAGAATTCCACAGGCAGTCAGCTGCAGTGGTCCATGAATCCAGGAACAGCCGGTTTCCTTGAGACTAAATCAAGCCCAATATCATTATGCATTCTTGGAATTCTTTGGCTTTTTTCTCATTTTCCTTATTTTTCATGGTTTGTAATGAATTTTATGAAGTGAGCTTTGGTTTTGAGGCTGCAATATGGAGTTCAGGGCACCGGAGGAATGGTCTTTTTCAAACACGGCACAGCTGTTGGCCTGCTCCAATTCTGCCTTGCTGTCATTGTTTTGAGTGCCTCAGCCGATTAGTGGTTTCTTGAGCGGCAATTTCCAAAATGTTTTCTGGGTCTGAGTTGGTTTTGCCTTCTTCCTTCCCAAATGTTGTATTCTGACACAATACAAACAAGAGTTTGGGCAGAGTAGCCATTATGAAATAAAAAACACTACAAATAGGCGTTCGAAGCTCAGAAATCTACAGGTAACACGACCAAGGTGAGTTTTTGTGTTTTGGAAAATACAATGGAACACTTTGGCTGAGGTGACAGATATTAATGGCCTCCAAACTGAGTTTCTCTGCGATTTTCAAGTTAATTCAGTCAGAATTCCACAGGCAGTCAGCTGGAGGGGTGGATGAATCTGGGAACAGCCAATTTCCTTGCGACTAAATCAAGCCCAATATCATTATGGATTCTAGCATTTCTTTGGCTTTTTTCTCATTTTTCTTATTTATCATGGTTTGTAATGAATTTTCTGATGTGAGCTTTGGTTTTGAGGCTGCAATATCGAGTTCAGGGCACAAGAGGAAGGTTATTTTTCAAAAAGGGCACAGCTGTTGACTTGCTCCAAGTCTGCCTTGCTGTCATTGTTTTGGGTGCCTTAGTTGACTTTTGGTTTCTTGAGCGGCAATTTCCTAAATGCTTTCTGTGTCTGAGAGGTTTTTGCCTTCTTCCTTCCCAAATTTTGTATTGTGATGCAATACAAACATGAGTTCAGACAGAGTACCGATTATGAAATAAAAAACACAACAAATAGGCGTTTGAAGCTTAGAAATCTACAGGAAACATGACCAAGGTGAGTTTTTGTGTTTTGGAAAATCAAATGGAACACTTTGGCTGAGGTGACAGATATTAATTGCCTCCAAACTGAGGTTCACTGCGATTTTCCGGTTAATTCAGTCATATTTCCACAGGCAGTCAGCTGGAGGGGTGGATGAATCTGGGAACAGCCAATTTCCTTGCGACTAAATCAAGCCCAATATCATTATGGATTCTTGCATTTCTTTGGCTTTTTTCTTCGTTTTCTTATTTATCATGGTTTGTAATGAATTTTCTGATGTGAGCTTCGGTTTTGAGGCTGCAATATGGAGTTCAGGGTAACAGAGGAATGGTCTTTTTCAAACAGGGCACAGCTGTTGGCCTGCTACAATTCTGGCTTGCTGTCATTGTTTTGAGTGCCTCAGCCGATTAGTGGTTCTTGAGCGGCAATTTCCAAAATGTTTTCTGGGTCTGAGTTGGTTTTGCCTTCTTCCTTCCCAAATGTTGTATTCTGACACAATACAAACAAGAGTTTGGGCAGAGTAGCTATTATGAAATAAAAAACACAACAAGTAGGCTTTTGAAGCTTAGAAATCTACAGGTAACACGACCAAGGGGAGTTTTTGTGTTTTGGAAAATCAAATGGAACACTTTGGCTGAGGTGACAGTTATTTACTGCCTCCAAATGGAGTTTCACTGCGATATTCAGGTTAATTCAGTCACAATTCCACGGGCAGTCAGCTGGAGGGGTGGATGAATCCGGGAACAGCCGGTTTCCTTGCGACTGAACCAAGCCCAATATCATTATGGATTCTTGCATTTCTTTGGCTTTTTTCTCATTTTTCTTATTTATCATGGTTTGTAATGAATTTTCTGATGTGAGCTTTGGTTTTGAGGCTGCAATATGGAGTTCAGGGCACCGGAGGAATAGTCTTTTTCAAACAGGGCACAGCTGTTGGCCTGCTCCAATTCTGGCTTGCTGTCATTGTTTTGAGTGCCTCAGCCGATTTGTGGTTTCTTGAGCGGCAATTTCCTAAATGTTTTCTGGGTCTGAGTTGGTTTTGCCTTCTTCCTTCCCAAATTTTGTATTGTGACGCAATACAAACAAGAGTTTGGGCAGAGTAGCCATTATGAAATAAAAAACACTACAAATAGGCGTTTGAAGCTCAGAAATCTACAGGTAACAGGACAAGATGAGGTTTTGTGTTTTGGCAAATAAAATGGAACACTTTGGCTGAGGTGACAGATATTAATGGCCTCCAAACTGAGTTTCACTGCGATTTTCAGGTTAATTCAGTCAGAATTCCACAGGCAGTCAGCTGGAGGGGTGGATGAATCTGGGAACAGCCAATTTCCTTGCGACTAAATCAAGCCCAATATCATTATGGATTCTAGCATTTCTTTGGCTTTTTTCTCATTTTTCTTATTTATCATGGTTTGTAATGAATTTTCTGATGTGAGCTTTGGTTTTGAGGCTGCAATATGGAGTTCAGGGCACAAGAGGAAGGTTATTTTTCAAAAAGGGCACAGCTGTTGACTTGCTCCAAGTCTGCCTTGCTGTCATTGTTTTGGGTGCCTTAGCTGAATTTTGGTTTCTTGAGCGGCAATTTCCTAAATGTTTTCTGTGTCTGAGAGGTTTTTGCCTTCTTCCTTCCCAAATTTTGTATTGTGACGCAATACAAACATGTGTTCAGACAGAGTACCGATTATGAAATAAAAAACACAGCAAATAGGCGTTTGAAGGTTATGATTCTACAGGTATCATGACCAAGGTGAATTTTTGAGCTTTGAAAAATCAAATGGAACACTTTGGCTGAGGTGACAGATATTAATTGCCTTCAAACTGAGTTTCACTGCATTTTTCAGGTTGATTCAGTCAGAATTCCACAGGCAGTCAGCTGGAGGGGTGGATGAATGCGGGAACATCCGGTTTCCTTGTGACTAAATCAAGTCCAATATCATTATGGATTCTTGCATTTCTTTGGCTTTTTTCTCATTTTTCTTATTTATCATGGTTTGTAATGCATTTTCTGATGTCAGCTTTGGTTTTGAGGCTGCAATATAGAGTTCAGGGCACTGGGGCAATGGTCTTTTTCAAACACGGCACAGCTGTTGGCCTGCTACAATTCTGGCTTGCTGTCATTGTTTTGAGTGCCTCAGCCGATTAGTGGTTCTTGAGCGGCAATTTCCAAAATGTTTTCTGGGTCTGAGTTGGTTTTGCCTTCTTCCTTCCCAAATGTTGTATTCTGACACAATACAAACAAGAGTTTGGGCAGAGTAGCCATTATGAAATAAAAAACACAACAAGTAGGCTTTTGAAGCTTAGAAATCTACAGGTAACACGACCAAGGGGAGTTTTTGTGTTTTGGAAAATCAAATGGAACACTTTGGCTGAGGTGATAGTTATTTACTGCCTCCAAACGGAGTTTCACTGCGATATTCAGGTTAATTCAGTCACAATTCCACAGGCAGTCAGCTGGAGGGGTGGATGAATCCGGGAACAGCCGGTTTCCTTGAGACTAAATCAAGCCCAATATCATTATGGATTCTTGCATTTCTTTGGCTTTTTTCTCATTTTTCTTATTTATCATGGTTTGTAATGAATTTTCTGATGTGAGCTTTGGTTTTGAGGCTGCAATATGGAGTTCAGGGCACCGGAGGAATATTCTTTTTCAAACAGGGCACAGCTGTTGGCCTGCTCCAATTCTGGCTTGCTGTCATTGTTTTGAGTGCCTCAGCCGATTTGTGGTTTCTTGAGCGGCAATTTCCTAAATGTTTTCTGGGTCTGAGTTGGTTTTGCCTTCTTCCTTCCCAAATGTTGTATTCTGACACAATACAAACAAGAGTTTGGGCAGAGTAGCCATTATGAAATAAAAAACACTACAAATAGGCGTTCGAAGCTCAGAAATCTACAGGTAACACGACCAAGGTGAGTTTTTGTGTTTTGGCAAATAAAATGGAACACTTTGGCTGAGGTGACAGATATTAATGGCCTCCAAACTGAGTTTCACTGCGATTTTCAGGTTACTTCAGTCAGAATTCCACAGGCAGTCAGCTGGAGGGGTGGATGAATCTGGGAACAGCCAATTTCCTTGCGACTAAATCAAGCCCAATATCATTATGGATTCTAGCATTTCTTTGGCTTTTTTCTCATTTTTCTTATTTATCATGGTTTGTAATGAATTTTCTGATGTGAGCTTTGGTTTTGAGGCTGCAATATGGAGTTCAGGGCACAAGAGGAAGGTTATTTTTCAAAAAGGGCACAGCTGTTGACTTGCTCCAAGTCTGCCTTGCTGTCATTGTTTTGGGTGCCTTAGCTGAATTTTGGTTTCTTGAGCGGCAATTTCCTAAATGTTTTCTGTGTCTGAGAGGTTTTTGCCTTCTTCCTTCCCAAATTTTGTATTGTGACGCAATACAAACATGTGTTCAGACAGAGTACCGATTATGAAATACAAAACACAACAAATAGTCTTTTGAACCTTAGAAATCTACAGGTAACACGACCAAGGTGAGTTTTTGTGTTTTGGAAAATCAAATGGAACACTTTGGCTGAGGTGACAGATATTAATTGCCTCCAAACTGAGTTTCACTGCGATTTTCAGGTAAATTCAGTCAGAATTCCACAGGCAGTCAGCTGGAGGGGTTGATGAATCCGGGAACAGCCGGTTTCCTTGCAACTCAATCAAGCCCAATATCATTATGGATTCTTGCATTTCTTTGGCTTTTTTCTCATCTTTCTTACTTATCATTGTTTAAATGAATTTTCTGATGTGAGCTTTGGTTTTTAGGCTGCAATATGGAGTTCAGGGCACCGGAGGAATGGTCTTTTTCAAACAGGACACAGCTGTTGGCCTGCTCCAATTCTGCCTTGCTGTCATTGTTTTGAGTGCCTCAGCCGATTAGTGGTTTTTTGAGCGGCAATTTCTTAAATGTTTTCTGGGTCTGAGTTGGTTTTGCCTTCTTCCTTCCCAAATTTTGTATTCTGACGCAATACAAACAAGAGTTTGTTTAAAGTAGCCATTATGAAATAAAAAACACTACAAATAGGCGTTTTAAGCTTAGAAATCTACAGGTAACACGACCAAGGGGAGTTTTTGTGTTTTGGAAAATGCAATGGAACACTTTGGCTAGGTTACAGATATTAATTGCCTCCAAACTGAGTTTCACTGCGATATTCAGGTTAATTCAGTCAGAATTCCACAGGCAGTCCGCTGAAGGGGTGGATGAATCCGGGAACAGCCGGTTTCCTTGCGACTAACTCAAGCCCAATATCATTATGGATTCTTGCATTTTTTGGCTTTTTTCTCCGTTTTCTTATTTATCATGGTTTGTAATGAATTTTCTGATGTGAGCTTTGGTTTTGAGGCTGGCATATTGAGTTCAGGGCACCGGAGGAATGGTCTTTTTCAAAAAGGGCACAGCTGTTGGCCTGCTCCAATTCTGGCTTGCTGTCATTGTTTTAAGTACCTCAGCCGATTTGTGGTTTCTTGAGCGGAAATTTTAAATGTTTTCTGGACAGAGTAGCCATTATGAAATAAAAAATACAACAAATAGGCGTTTGAATCTTAGAAATCTACAGGTAACACGAGCAAGGTGAGTGTTTGTGTTTTAGATAATAAAATGGTCTGAGGTGACAGATATTAATTGCCTCCAAACTGAGTTTCACTGCGATTTTCAGGTTAATTCAGTCAGAATTCCACAGGCAGTCAGCTGGAGGGGTGGATGAATCCAGGAACAGCCGGTTTCCTTTAGACTAAATCAAGCCCAATATCATTATGGATTCTTGCATTTCTTTGGCTTTTTTCTCATTTTTCTTATTTATCATGGTTTGTAATGCATTTTCTGATGTCAGCTTTGGTTTTGAGGCTGCAATATAGAGTTCAGGGCACCGGGGCAATGGTCTTTTTCAAACAGGACACAGCTGTTGGCTTGTTGCAATTCTGGCTTGCTGTCATTGTTTTGCATGCCTCAGCTGTTTTTGGTTTCTTGAGCGGCAATTTCCTAAATGTTTTCTGGGTCTTGAGTTGGTTTTGCCTTCTTCCTTCCCAAATGTTGTATTCTGACACAATACAAACAAGAGTTTGGGCAGAGTAGCTATTATGAAATAAAAAACACAACAAATAGGCTTTTGAAGCTTAGAAACCTACAGGTAACACGACCAAGGGGAGTTTTTGTGTTTTGGAAAATACAATGGAACACTTTGGCTGAGGTGACAGTTATTTACTGCCTCCAAACGGAGTTTCACTGCGATATTCAGGTTAATTCAGTCAGAATTCCACAGGCAGTCAGCTGGAGGGGTGGATGAATCCGGGAACAGCCGGTTTCCTTGCGACTGACCCAAGCCCAATATCATTATGGATTCTTGCATTTCTTTGGCTTTTTTCTCATTTTTCTTATTTATTATGGTTTGTAATGAATTTTCTGATGTCAGCTTTGGTTTTGAGGCTGCAATATGGAGTTCAGGGCACCGGAGGAATAGTCTTTTTCAAACAGGGCACAGCTGTTGGCCTGCTCCAATTCTGGCTTGCTGTCATTGTTTTGAGTGCCTCAGCCGATTTGTGGTTTCTTGAGCGGCAATTTCCTAAACGTTTTCTGGGTCTGAGTTGGTTTTGCCTTCTTCCTTAACAAATTTTTTATTCTGACGCAATACAAACAAGAGTTTGGGCAGAGTAGCCATTATGAAATAAAAAACACTACAAATAGGCGTTTGAAGCTCAGAAATCTACAGGTAACAGGACAAGATGAGGTTTTGTGTTTTGGGAAATAAAATGGAACACTTTGGCTGAGGTCACAGATATTAATGGCCTCCAAACTGAGTTTCACTGCGATTTTCAGGTTAATTCAGTCAGAATTCCACAGGCAGTCAGCTGGAGGGGTGGATGAATCTGGGAACAGCCAATTTCCTTGCGACTAAATCAAGCCCAATATCATTATGGATTCTAGCATTTCTTTGGCTTTTTTCTCATTTTTCTTATTTATCATGGTTTGTAATGAATTTTCTGATGTGAGCTTTGGTTTTGAGGCTGCAATATGGAGTTCAGGGCACAAGAGGAAGGTTATTTTTCAAAAAGGGCACAGCTGTTGACTTGCTCCAATTCTGCCTTGCTGTCATTGTTTTGGGTGCCTTAGCTGACTTTTGGTTTCTTGAACTGCAATTTCCTAAATGTTTTCTCTGTCTGAGAGGTTTTTGCCTTCTTCCTTCCCAAATTTTGTATTGTGACGCAATACAAACATGTGTTCAGACAGAGTACCGATTATGAAATAAAAAACACAACAAATAGGCGTTTGAAGGTTATGATTCTACAGGTATCATGACCAAGGTGAGTTTTTGAGTTTTGAAAAATCAAATGGAACACTTTGGCTGAGGTGACAGATATTTATTGCCTTCAAACTGAGTTTCACTGCATTTTTCAGGTTAATTCAGTCAGAATTCCACAGGCAGTCAGCTGTAGGGGTGGATGAATGCGGGAACATCCGGTTTCCTTGCGACTAAATCAAGTCCAATATCATTATGGATTCTTGCATTTCTTTGGCTTTTTTCTCATTTTTCTTATTTATCATGGTTTGTAATGCATTTTCTGATGTGAGCTTTGGTTTTGAGGCTGGCTTATTGAGTTCAGGGCACAAGAGGATGGTTCTGTTTCAATCAGGGCACAGTTGTTGATTTGCTCCAATTCCGGCTTGCTGTCATTGTTTTGGATGCCTCAGAAGATTCGTGGTTTCTTGAGTGGCAATTTCATAAATGTTTTCTGTGTCTGAGTTGGATTTGCCTTCTTATTCCCAAATTTTGTATTCTGATGCAATGCAAAGAAGAGTTTGGACAGAGTAGCCATTATGAAATAAACAAAACAACAAATAGGCATTTGAAGCTTGGAAATCTACAGGTAACAAGACCAAGGTGAGTTTTTGTGTTTTGGAAAATCAAATGGAACACTTTGGCTGAGGTGACAGATATTAATTGCCTCCAAACTGAGTTTCACTGCAATTTTCAGGTTAATTCAGTCAGAATTCCACACGCAGTCAGCTGGAGTATTGGATGAATCTGGGAACAGCCCGTTTCCTTGCAACTATATCCAGCTCAATATCATTATGGTTTCTTGCATTTCTTGGCTTTTTTCTCATTTTTCTTATGTATCGTGGTTTGTAATGAATTTCCTGATGTGAGCTTTGGTTTTGAGGCTGGAATATGGAGTTCAGGGTACCGGAAGAATGGCCTTTTTCAATCAGGACTCAGCTGATTGCCTGCTCCAATTCTGGCTTGCTGTCATGGTTTTGGGAGCCTCAGCTGACTTTTGGTTTCTTGAGTGGCAATTTCCTAAATGTTTTCTGGGTCTGAGTTGGCTTTGCCTTCTACCTTCCGAAATTTTGTATGTTGATGCAATACAAGCAAGATTTTGGACAGAGTAGCCATTATGAAATAAAAAACACAACAAATAGGCGTTTGACGCTTTGAAATCTATAGGAAACATGACCAAAGTGAGTTTTTTTGTTTTGGAAAATAAAATGGAACACTTTGGCTGAGGTGACAGATATTAATTGTCTCCAAACCGAATTTCACTGCTATTTTGTGGTTAATTCAGTCAGAATCCCTATTCACTCAGCTGGGAGTTTTGGATGAATCTGGAAACAGCTGTTTACTTAGGAATAAATCAAGCCCAATATCACTAAGAAAACTTGCATTTCTTTGGCTTTTTTCAGATTTTTCCTATTTATCATGGTTTGAAATGAATTTTCTGATGTGAGCTTTGGTTTTGTGGCTGGCATATTGAGTTTAGGGCACAAGAGGAAGGTTCTTTTTCAATCAGGGCACAGCTGTTGGCGTGCTCCAGTTCTGCTTGCTGTCATTGTTTTGGATTCCTTAGCTGATTTGTGGATTCTTTTTCTGCAGTTTCCTAAATGTTTTCTGGGTCTGAGTCGGATTTGCCTTCTTATTCCCAAATTTTGTATTCTGACGCAATACAAGCAAGATTTTGGACAGAGTAGCCATTATGAAAGAAAAAAAAAACACAGTAAATTGCCCTTTCAGGATTAGAAGTCTACAGGCAACACGACTAAGATGAGTTTTTGTGTTTTGGAAAATGACATGGAACACTTCTGCTGAGGGGACAGATACTAATTCCCTCCAAATTGAGTGTGAGTGCGATTTTGAGGTGAATTGAGTCAGAATTCCAAAGTCAGTCTGTGGAAGGGGGGGATGAATCCGGAAACAGCCTGTTTCCTTCTGTCTAAATCCAGCCAAATACCACAAAGGACTCTTGAATTACTTTGGCTTTCTCAGATTTCCCTTATTTATCATTGTTTGTAATGATTTTTTTTTTGTGAGCTTTGGTTTTGAGGCTGGAATATGGAGTTCAGGGCACTGGATTAATGGTCTAGTTCAATCAGGGCACAGCTGTTGGCTTGCTCCAATTCTGGCTTGCTTTCAAGGTTTTGGGTGCCTCAGCCCATTTGTGGTTTCTTGAGCGGCAATTTCCTACATGTTTTCTGGCTCTGAGTAGGTTTTGCCTTCTTCCTTCCCAAATTTTGTATTCTGGCGTAATACAAACAAGAGTTTGGACAGAGTAGCCATTATGAAATAAAAAACACAACAAATATGCGTTTGAAGCTTATATATGTACTGGTCACAAGACCAAGGTATGATTTTTTGTTTTCGAAATTAAAATTGAACACTCTGGCTGAGGTGACAGATATTAATTGCCTCCAAAACCGAGTTTCACTGCGATTTTCAGATTAATTCAGTTAATTCAGTTAGGATTCCACAGGCTTGCATTTCTTTGGCTTTTTCTCATTTCCCTTATTTATCATGGTTTGTAATGAATTTTCTGATGTGAGCTTTCGTTTTGAGGCTGGAATATGGAGTTCAGGGTACTGGAGGAATGGTCTTTTTCAAACAGGGCACAGCTGTTGGCTTGCTCCAATTCTGGCTTGCTGTCATTGTTTTGGGTGCCTCAGCTCAATTTTGGTTTGTTGAGCGGCAATTTCCTAAATGTTTTCTTGGTCTGATTTGGTTTTGCCTTCCTCCTTCCCAAATTTTGTATTCTGACGCCATACAAACATGAGTTTGGGCAGAGTACCGATTATGAAATACAAAACACAACAAATGGGCATTTGAAGCTTAAAAATCTACAGGTTACATGACCAAGGTGAGTTTTTGTGTTTTGCAAAAAAAAATGTTACACTTTGGCTGAGGTCACAGATATTAATTGACTCCAAACTGAGTTTCACTGCGATTTTCAGGGTAATTCAGTCAGAATTCCACAGGCAGACAGCTGGAGGTATGGATGAATCTGGGGACAGCCGGTTTCCTTGCGACTAAATCAAGCCCAATATCATTAAGGATTCTTGCATTTCTTTGGCTTTTTTCTCTTTTTTCTTATTTATCATGGTTTGTAATGAATTTTCTGATGTGAGCTTTGGTTTGGAGGCTCGCATATTGAATTCAGGGCACAAGAGGAAGGTTCTTTTTCAATCAGGGCACAGCTGTTGGCTTGCTCCAATTCTGGCTTGCTGTCATTGTTTTGGGTGCCTCAGCTGATTTGTGGATTCTTGAGCGGCAATTTCCTTAATGTTTTCTGGGTCTGAGTCGGTTTTGCCTTCTTATTCCCATATTTTGTATTCTGATGCAATACAAGCAAGATTTGGACAGAGTAGCCATTATGAAAGAAAAAAAAAACACAGAAATTGCCCTTTCAGGATTAGAAATCTACTGGCAACATGATCAACATTAGTTTCTGTGTTTTGGAAAATGACATGGAACCCTTCTGCTGAGGGGACAGATTCTAATTCCCTCCAAATTGAGTGTGAGTGCGATTTTGAGGTGAAATCAATCAGAATTCCAAAGTCAGTCAGTGGAAGGGGGGATGAATCTTTAAACAGCCAGTTTCCTTGTGTCTAAATCCAGCCAAATATCACTAAGAACTCGTGCATTTCTTTGGCTTTTGTCTCATTTTTCTGATTTATCATGGTTTGTAATGAATTTTCTGATGTGAGCTTTGGTTTTGAGGCTGGCATATTGAGTTCAGGGCACCGGATCAATGGTCTTTTTCAAACAGGACACAGCTGTTGGCTTGTTGCAATTCTGGCTTGCTGTCATTGTTTTGCGTGCCTCAGCTGTTTTTGGTTTCTTTAGTGGCAATTTCCTAAATGTTTTCTGGGTCTGAGTTGGTTTTGCCTTCTTCCTTTCCAAATTTTGTATTCTGGCGTAATACAAACAAGAGTTTGGACAGAGTACCCATTATGAAATAAAAAACACAACAAATAGGCGTTTGAAGCTTATATATGTACAGGTAACATGAGCAAGGTAAGTTTTTGTGTTTTCGAAAGTAAAATTGAACACTCTGGCTGAGGTGACAGATATTAATTGCCTCCAAAACCGAGTTTCACTGCATTTTTTTTTTAATTCATTCAGAAACCAAAGACACTCAGTTGGGAGGTGTGGATGAATCTGGAAACAGCCGTTTACATGGCCATAATTCAAGCCCAATATCCCTAAGAACCCCTGCATTTCTTTGGCTTTTTTCTCATTTTTCTTATTTATCATGGTTTGTAATGAATTTTCTGATGTGAGCTTTGGTTTTGAGGCTGGTATATTGAGCTCAGGGCACAAGAGGAAGGTTCTTTTTCAATCAGGGCACAGCTGTTGGCTTGCTCCAATTCTGGCTTGCTGCCATTGTTGTAGGTTCCTCAGCTGACTTTTGGATTCTTGAGTGGCAATTTCCTAAATGCTTTCTGGGTCTGAGTTGGTTTTGCCTTCTTCCTTGCCAAATTTTGTATTCTGACGCAATACAAACAAGAGCTTGGGCAGAGTAGCCATTATGAAATAAAAAACAAAACAAATAGGCATTTGAAGTTTTGAAATCTACAGGTAAGAAGACTAAGGTGAGTTTTTGAGTTTTGGAAGATAAAATGGAACACTTTGGCTGAGGTGACAGATATTAATTGCCTCCAAACCGAGTTTCACTGCGATTTTCAGGTTAATTCAGTCAGAAACCACAGACATTCAGCTGGGAGGTGTGGATGAATCTGGAAACAGCCGTTTACATGGCAAAAAATCAAGCCCAATATTACTAAGAACTCCTGCATTTCTTTGGCTTTTTTCTCATTTTTCTTATTTATCATGGTTTGTAATGAATTTTCTGATGTGAGCTTTGGTTTTGAGTCTGGCATATTGAGTTCAGGGCACTAGAGGAAGGTTCTTTTTCAATCAGGGCACAGCTGTTGGCTTGTTCCAATTCTGTCTTGTTTTAAGTTTTTGGGTGCCTCAGCGGTGTTTTGTTTCTTGAGAGGCAATTTTCTAAATGTTTTCTGGGTCTGAGTTGGTTTTGCCTTCTTCCTTCCCAAATTTTGTATTCTGACGCAATACAAACAAGAGTTTGGACAGAATAATGAATTTTCTGATGTGAGCTTTGGTTTTGAGGCTGCAATATGGAGTTCAGTGCACAAGAGAATGGTTCTTTTTCAATCAGTGCAAGCTGTTGGCTTGCTCCAATTCTGTCTTGCTTTCAAGGTTTTGGGTGCCTCAGCTGATTTGTGGTTTCTTGAGCGGCAATTTCCTAAATGTTTTCTGGGTCTCAGTTGGTTTTGCCTTCTTCCTTCCCAAATGTTGTATTCTGACACAATACAAACAAGAGTTTGGACAGAGTAGCCATTATGAAATAAAAAACACAACAAATATGCGTTTGAAGCTTATATATGTATAGGTAACACGAGCAAGGTAAGTTTTTGTGTTTTCGAAAGTAAAATTGAACACTCTGGCTGAGGTGACAGATATTAATTGCCTCCAAAACCGAGTTTCACTGCGATTTTTTTGTTAATTCATTCAGAAACCAAAGACACTCAGTTGGGAGGTGTGGATGAATCTGGAAACAGCCATTTACATGGCCATAATTCAAGCCCAATATCCCTAAGAACTCCTGCATTTCTTTGGCTTTTTTCTCATTTTTCTTCTTTATCATGGTTTGTAATGAATTTTCTGATGTGAGCTTTGGTTTTGAGGCTGGTATATTGAGTTCAGGGCACAAGAGGAAGGTTCTTTTTCAATCAGGGCACAGCTGTTGGCTTTCTCCAATTCTGGCTTGCTGTCATTGTTGTGGGTTCTTCAGCTGACTTTTGGTTTCTTGAGTGGCAATTTCCTAAATGTTTTCTGAGTCTGAGTTGGTTTTGCCTTCTTCCTTCCCAAATTTTGTATTCTGACGCAATACAAACAAGAGTTTGGACAGAGTAGCAATTATGAAATAAAAAAACAAAACAAATAGGCATTTGAAGTTTTGAAATCTACAGGTAAGAAGACTAAGGTGAGTTTTTGAGTTTTGGCAAATAAAATGGAACACTTTGGCTGAGGTGACAGATATTAATTGCCTCCAAACCGAGTTTCACTGCGATATTCAGGTTAATTCAGTCAGAAACCACAGACACTCAGCTGGGAGGTGTGGATGAATCTGGAAACAGCCGTTCACATGGCAATAAATCAAGCCCAATATTACTAAGAACTCCTGCATTTCTTTGGCTTTTTTCTCATTTTTCTTATTCATCATGGTTTGTAATGAATTTTCTGATGTGAGCTTTGGTTTTGAGGCTGGTATATTGAGTTCAGGGCACAAGAGGAAGGTTCTTTTTCAATCAGGGCACAGCTGTTGGCTTGCTCCAATTCTGGCTTGCTGTCATTGTTTTGGGTGCCTCAGCCGATTTGTGGTTTCTTGAGCGGCAATTTCCTAAATGTTTTCTGGGTCTGAGTCGGTTTTGCCTTCTTATTCCCAAATTTTGTATTCTGATGCAATACAAGCAAGATTTTGGCAGAGTAGCCATTATAAAAGAAAAAAAAAAAAAACACAGCAAATTGCCCTTTCAGGATTAGAAATCTACAGGCAACGCGACCAAGATGAGTTTCTGTGTTTTGGAAAATGACATGGAACACTTCTGCTGAGGGGACAGATTCTAATTCCCTCCAAATTGAGTGTGAGTGCGATTTTGAGGTGAATTCAATCAGAATTCCAAGGTCTGTCTGTGGAAGGGGGGGATGAATCTGGAAACAGCCAGTTTCTTTCTGTCTAAATCCAGCCAAATACCACAAAGGACTCTTGAATTTCTTTGGCTTTCTCAGATTTCCCTTATTTTTCATGGTTTGTAATGAATTTTCTGATGGGAGCTTTGGTTTTGAGGCTGCAATATGGAGTTCTGGGCACTGGATTAATGGTCTTGTTCAATCAGGGCACAGCTGTTGGCTTGCTCCAATTCTGTCTTGCTTTCAAGGTTTTGGGTGCCTCAGCTGATTTGTGGTTTCTTGAGCGGCAATTTCCTAAATGTTTTCTGGGTCTGAGTTGGTTTTGCCTTCTTCCTTCCCAAATTTAGTATTCTGATGCTATGCAAAGAAGAGTTTGTACAGAGTAGCCATTATGAAATAAACAACACAACAAATAGGCGTTTCAAGATTTTAAATCTGCAGGTAACACGACCAAAGTGAGTTTTTTTGTTTTGGAAAATAAAATGGAAAACTTTGGCTGAGGTGACAGATATTAATTGCCTCCAAACGGAGTTTCACTGTGATTTTCGGGTTCATTCTGTGAGAATTCCACAGGCAGTCAGCTTTAGGCGTGGATGAATCTGGGAACTGCTGGCTTCCTTGCGACTAAATCAAGCCCAATATCATTATGGATTCTTGCATTTCTTTGGCTTTTTTTCTGATTTTTCTTATTTATCATGGTTTGTAATGAATTTTCTGATGTGAGCTTTGGTTTTGAGGCTGCAATATGGAGTTCAGGGCACAAGAGGAAGGTTCTTTTTCAATCAGGGCACAGCTGTTGTCTTGCTGCAATTCTGCTTGCTGTCATTGTTTTGGGTGCCTCAGCTGATTTGTGGATTCTTGTGTTGCAGTTTCCTAAATGTTTTCTGGGTCTGAGTCGGATTTGCCTTCTTATTCCCAAATTTTGTATTCTGATGCAACATAAGCAAGATTTTGGACAGAGTAGCCATTATGAAAGAAAAAAAAAAAAAACACAGCAAATTGCCCTTTCAGGATTAGAAATCTATAGGCAACACGACCAAGATGAGTTTCTGTGTTTTGGAAAATGACATGGAACCCTTCTGCTGAGGGGACAGATTCTAATTCCCTCCAAATTGAGTGTGAGTGCGATTTTGAGGTGGATTCAATCAGAATTCCAAGGTCTGTCTGTGGAAGGGGGGGATGAATCCGGAAACAGCCAGTTTCCTTCTGTCTAAATCCAGCCAAATACCACAAAGGACTCTTGAATTTCTTTGGCTTTCTCAGATTTCCCTTATTTATCATGGTTTCTAATGAATTTTCTGATGTGAGCTTTGGTTTTGAGGATGGAATATGGAGTTCAGGGCACTGGATTAATGGTCTTGTTCAATCAGGGCACAGCTGTTGGCTTGCTCCAATTCTGTCTTGCTTTCAAGGTTTTGGGTGCCTCAGCCGATTTGTGGTTTCTTGAGCTGCAATTTCCTAAATGTTTTCTGGGTCTGAGTTGGTTTTCCCTTCTTCCTTCCCACATTTTGTATTCTGACGCAATACAAACAAGAGTTTTGACAGAGTAGCCATTATGAAATAAAAAAAAAAAAAAACAACAAATTAGCGTTTGAAGCTTATAAATCTAAGGGTAACATGACCAAGGTGAGTTTTTGTGATTTGGAAAATAAAATGGAACACTTTGGCTGAGGTGACTGATATTATTGCCTCCAAACTGAGTCTTACTGCGATTTTCAGGTTAATTCAGTCGGAATTCCACAGGCAGTCAGCTGGAGCTGTGGATGAATCTGGGAACAGCCGGTTTCCTTGCAACTAAATCAAGCCCACTATCATTATGGATTCTTGCATTTCTTTGGCTTTTTCTCCATTTTCTTATTTATCATGGTTTGTTATGAATTTTCTGATGTGAGCTTTGGTTTTGAGGCTGCAATATTGAGTTCAGGGCACAAGAGGGAGGTTCTTTTTCAATCAGGGCACAGCTGTTGGCTTGCTCCAATTCTGGCTTGCTGTCATTGTTTTGGGTGCCTCAGCCGATTTGTGGTTTCTTGAGCGGCAATTTCCTTATTGTTTTCTGGGTCTGAGTCAGTTTTGCCTTCTTATTCCCATATTTTGTATTCTGATGCAATACAAGCAAGATTCGGACAGAGTAGCCATTATGAAAGAAAAAAAAAAACACAGAAATTGCCCTTTCAGGATTAGAAATCTGCTGGCAACATGATCAAGATTAGTTTCTGTGTTTTGGAAAATGACATGGAACCCTTCTGCTGAGGGGACAGATTCTAATTCCCTCCAAATTGAGTGTGAGTGCAATTTTGAGGTGAAATCAATCAGAATTCCAAAGTCAGTCAGTGGAAGGGGGGGATGAATCTTTAAACAGCCAGTTTCCTTGTGTCTAAATCCAGCCAAATATCACTAAGAACTCGTGCATTTCTTTGGCTTTTGTCTCATTTTTCTGATTTATCATGGTTTCTAATGAATTTTCTGATGTGAGCTTTGGTTTTGAGGCTGGCATATTGAGTTCAGGGCACCGGATCAATGGTCTTTTTCAAACAGGACACAGCTGTTGGCTTGTTGCAAGTCTGGCTTGCTGTCATTGTTTTGCGTGCCTCAGCTGTTTTTGGTTTCTTTAGTGGCAATTTCCTACATGTTTTCTGGGTCTCAGTTGGTTTTGCCTTCTTCCTTCCCAAATTTTCTATTCTGACGTAATACAAACAAGAGTTTGGACAGAGTAGCCATTATGAAATAAAAAACACAACAAATATGCGTTTGAAGCTTATATATGTACAGGTAACACGAGCAAGGTAAGTTTTTGTGTTTTCGAAAGTAAAATTGAACACTCTGGCTGAGGTGACAGATATTAATTGCCTCCAAAACCGAGTTTCACTGCGATTTTTTTGTTAATTCATTCAGAAACCAAAGACACTCAGTAGGGAGGTGTGGATGAATCTGGAAACAGCCGTTTACATGGCCATAATTCAAGCCCAATATCCCTAAGAACTCCTGCATTTCTTTGGCTTTTTTCTCATTTTTCTTATTTATCATGGTTTGTAATGAATTTTCCGATGTGAGCTTTGCTTTTGAGGCTGGCATATTGAGTTCAGGGCACAAGAGGAAGGTTCTTTTTCAATCAGGGCACAGCTGTTGGCTTTCTCCAATTCTGGCTTGCTGTCATTGTTGTGGGTTCCTCAGCTGACTTTTGGTTTCTTGAGTGGCAATTTCCTACATGTTTTCTGGGTCTGAGTTGGTTTTGCCTTCTTCCTTCCCAAATTTTGTATTCTGACGTAATACAAACAAGAGTTTGGACAGACTAGCAATGATGAAATAAAAAACACTACAAATAGGCGTTTGAAGCTCAGAAATCTACAGGTAAGAAGACTAAGGTGAGTTTTTGAGTTTTGGAAAATAAAATGGAACACTTTGGCTGAGGTGACAGATATTAATTGCCTCCAAACCGAGTTTCACTGCGATTTTCAGGTTAATTCAGTCAGAAACCACAGACACTCAGCTGGGAGGTGTGGATGAATCTGGAAACAGCCGTTTACATGGCCATAATTCAAGCCCAATATTACTAAGAACTCCTGCATTTCTTTGGCTTTTTTCTCATTTTTCTTATTTATCATGGTTTGTAATGAATTTTCTGATGTGAGCTTTGGTTTTGAGACTGGTATATTGAGCTCAGGGCACAAGAGGAAGGTTCTTTTTCAATCAGGGCACAGCTGTTGGCTTCCTCCAATTCTGGCTTGCTGTCATTGTTGTAGGTTCCTCCGCTGACTTTTGGATTCTTGAGCGGCAATTTCCTAAATGTTTTCTGGGTCTGAGTTGGTTTTGCCTTCTTCCTTGCCAAATTTTGTATTCTGACGCAATACAAACAAGAGCTTGGGCAGAGTAGCCATTATGAAATAAAAAACAAAACAAATAGGCATTTGAAGTTTTGAAATCTACAGGTAAGAAGACTAAGGTGAGTTTTTGAGTTTTGGAAGATAAAATGGAACACTTTGGCTGAGGTGACAGATATTAATTGCCTCCAAACCGAGTTTCACTGCGATATTCAGGTTAATTCAGTCAGAAACCACAGACACTCAGCTGGGAGGTGTGGATGAATCTGGAAACAGCCGTTCACATGGCAATAAATCAAGCCCAATATTACTAAGAACTCCTGCATTTCTTTGGCTTTTTTCTCATTTTTCTTATTCATCATGGTTTGTAATGAATTTTCTGATGTGAGCTTTGGTTTTGAGGCTGGTATATTGAGTTCAGGGCACAAGAGGAAGGTTCTTTTTCAATCAGGGCACAGCTGTTGGCTTGCTCCAATTCTGGCTTGCTGTCATTGTTTTGGGTGCCTCAGCCGATTTGTGGTTTCTTGAGCGGCAATTTCCTAAATGTTTTCTGGGTCTGAGTCGGTTTTGCCTTCTTATTCCCAAATTTTGTATTCTGATGCAATACAAGCAAGATTTTGGCAGAATAGCCATTATATAAGAAAAAAAAAAAACACAGCAAATTGCCCTTTCAGGATTAGAAATCTACAGGCAACGCGACCAAGATGAGTTTCTGTGTTTTGGAAAATGACATGGAACCCTTCTGCTGAGGGGACAGATTCTAATTCCCTCCAAATTGAGTGTGAGTGCGATTTTGAGGTGAATTCAATCAGAATTCCAAGGTCTGTCTGTGGAAGGGGGGGGATGAATCTGGAAACAGCCAGTTTCCTTCTGTCTAAATCCAGCCAAATACCACAAAGGACTCTTGAATTTCTTTGGCTTTCTCAGATTTCCCTTATTTATCATGGTTTGTAATGAATTTTCTGATGGGAGCTTTGGTTTTGAGGCTGCAATATGGAGTTCTGGGCACTGGATTAATGGTCTTGTTCAATCAGGGCACAGCTGTTGGCTTGCTCCAATTCTGTCTTGCTTTCAAGGTTTTGGGTGCCTCAGCTGATTTGTGGTTTCTTGAGCGGCAATTTCCTAAATGTTTTCTGGGTCTGAGTTGGTTTTGCCTTCTTCCTTCCCAAATTTAGTATTCTGATGCAATGCAAAGAAGATTTTGTACAGAGTAGCCATTATGAAATAAACAACACAACAAATAGGCGTTTCAAGATTTTAAATCTGAAGGTAACACGACCAAAGTGAGTTTTTTTGTTTTGGAAAATAAAATGGAAAACTTTGGCTGAGGTGACAGATATTAATTGCCTCCAAACGGAGTTTCACTGTGATTTTCGGGTTCATTCTGTGAGAATTCCACAGGCAGTCAGCTTTAGGCGTGGATGAATCTGGGAACTGCTGGCTTCCTAGCGACTAAATCAAGCCCAATATCATTATGGATTCTTGCATTTCTTTGGCTTTTTTTCTGATTTTTCTTATTTATCATTGTTTGTAATGAATTTTCTGATGTGAGCTTTGGTTTTGAGGCTGCAATATGGAGTTCAGGGCACAAGAGGAAGGTTCTTTTTCAATCAGGGCACAGCTGTTGGCTTGCTGCAATTCTGGCTTGCTGTCATTGTTTTGGGAACCTCAGCCGATTTGTGGTTTCTTGAGCGGCAATTTCCTAAATGTTTTCTGGGTCTGAGTCGTTTTTGCCTTTTTCCTTCCCAAATTTTGTATTCTGATGCAATACAAGCAAGATTTTGGCAGAGTAGCCATTATGAAAGAAAAAAAAAAAAAACACAGAGCATTGCCCTTTCAGGATTAGAAATCTACAGGCAACTCGACCAACATGAGTTTCTATGATTTGGAAAATGACATGGAACCCTTCTGCTGAGGGGACAGATTCTAATTCCCTCCAAATTGAGTGTGAGTGCGATTTTGAGGTGAATTCAATCAGAATTCCAAAGTCTGTCTGTGGAAGGGGGGGATGAATCTTTAAACAACCAGTTTCTTTGTGTCTAAATCCAGCCAAATACCACAAAAGACTCTTGAATTTCTTTGGCTTTCTCAGATTTCCCTTATTTATCATGGTTTGTAATGAATTTTCTGATGTGAGCTTTGGTTTTGAGGCTGGCATATTGAGTTCAGGGCACAAGAGGAAGGTTCTTTTTCAATCAGGGCACAGCTGTTGTCTTCCTGCAATTCTGCTTGCTGTCATTGTTTTGGGTGCCTCAGCTGATTTGTGGATTCTTGTGTTGCAGTTTCCTAAATGTTTTCGGGGTCTGAGTCGGATTTGCCTTCTTATTCCCAAATTTTGTATTCTGATGCAACATAAGCAAGATTTGGACAGAGTAGCCATTATGAAAGAAAAAAAAAAAACAGCAAATTGCCCTTTCAGGATTAGAAATCTATAGGCAACACGACCATGATGAGTTTCTGTGTTTTGGAAAATGACATGGAACCCTTCTGCTGAGGGGACAGATTCTAATTCCCTCCAAATTGAGTGTGAGTGCGATTTTGAGGTGAATTCAATCAGAATTCCAAAGTGTGTCTGTGGAAGGGGGGGATGAATCCGGAAACAGCCAGTTTCTTTGTGTCTAAATCCAGCCAAGTACCAAAAAGGACTCTTGAATTTCTTTGGCTTTCTCAGATTTCCCTTATTTATCATGGTTTCTAATGAATTTTCTGATGTGAGCTTTGGTTTTGAGGATGGAATATGGAGTTCAGGGCAGTGGATTAATGGTCTTGTTCAATCAGGGCACAGCTGTTGGCTTGCTCCAATTCTGTCTTGCTTTCAAGGTTTTGGGTGCCTCAGCCGATTTGTGGTTTCTTGAGTGGCAATTTCCTAAATGTTTTCTGGGTCTGAGTTGGTTTTCCCTTCTTCCTTCCCACATTTTGTATTCTGACGCAATACAAACAAGATTTTGGACAGAGTAGCCATCATGAAATAAAAAAAAAAAAAAAACAAATTAGCGTTTGAAGCTTATGAATCTAAGGGTAACACGACCAAGGTGAGTTTTTGTGATTTGGAAAATCAAATGGAACACTTTGGCTGAGGTGACTGATATTATTGCCTCCAAACTGAGTCTTACTGCGATTTTCAGGTTAATTCAGTCAGAATTCCACAGGCAGTCAGCTGGAGGGGTGGATGAATCCGGGAACAGCAGGTTTCCTTGCAACTAATTCAAGCCACTATGATTATGGATTCTTGCATTTCTTTGGCTTTTTTCTCTTTTTTCTTATTTATGATGATTTGTAATGAATTTTCTGATGTGAGCTTTGGTTTTGAGGCTGGCATATTGAGTTCAGGGCACAAGAGGAAGGTTCTTTTTCAATCAGGGCACAGCTGTTGGCTTGCTCCAATTCTGGCTTGCTGTCATTGTTTTGGGAACCTCAGCCGATTTGTGGTTTCTTGAGCGGCAATTTCCTTAATGTTTTCTGGGTCTGAGTCAGTTTTGCCTTCTTATTCCCATATTTTGTATTCTGATGCAATACAAGCAAGATTTGGACAGAGTAGCCATAATGAAAGAAAAAAAAAAAAAACACAGAAATTGCCCTTTCAGGATTAGAAATCTACTGGCAACGTGATCAAGATTAGTTTCTGTGTTTTGGAAAATGACATGGAACCCTTCTGCTGAGGGGACAGATTCTAATTCCCTCCAAATTGAGTGTGAGAGCAATTTTGAGGTGAAATCAATCAGAATTCCAAAGTCAGTCAGTGGAAGGGGGGGATGAATCTTTAAACAGCCAGTTTCCTTGTGTCTAAATCCAGCCAAATATCACTAAGAACTCGTGCATTTCTTTGGCTTTTGTCTCATTTTTCTGATTTATCATGGTTTGTAATGAATTTTCTGATGTGAGCTTTGGTTTTGAGGCTGCAATATGGAGTTCAGGGCACCGGATCAATGGTCTTTTTCAAACAGGACACAGCTGTTGGCTTGTTGCAATTCTGGCTTGCTGTCATTGTTTTGCGTGCCTCAGCTGTTTTTGGTTTCTTTAGTGGCAATTTCCTAAATGTTTTCTGGGTCTGAGTTGGTTTTGCCTTCTTCCTTTCCAAATTTTGTATTCTGGCGTAATACAAACAAGAGTTTGGACAGAGTAGCCATTATGAAATAAAAAACACAACAAATAGGCGTTTGAAGCTTATATATGTACAGGTAACATGAGCAAGGTAAGTTTTTGTGTTTATGAAAATAAAATTGAACACTCTGGCTGAGGTGACAGATATTAATTGCCTCCAAAACCGAGTTTCACTGCGATTTTTTTGTTAATTCATTCAGAAACCAAAGACACTCAGTTGGGAGGTGTGGATGTATCTGGAAACAGCCGTTTACATGGCCATAATTCAAGCCCAATATCCCTAAGAACTCCTGCATTTCTTTGGCTTTTTTCTCATTTTTCTTATTTATCATGGTTTGTAATGACTTTTCTGATGTGAGCTTTGCTTTTGAGGCTGGCATATTGAGTTCAGGGCACAAGAGGAAGGTTCTCTTTCAATCAGGGACAGCTGTTGGCTTTCTCCAATTCTGGCTTGCTGTCATTGTTGTGGGTTCCTCAGCTGACTTTTGGTTTCTTGAGTGGCAATTTCCTAAATGTTTTCTGGGTCTGACACGGTTTTTCCTTCTTATTCCCAAATTTTGTATTCTGACGCAATACAAACAAGAGTTTGGACAGAGTAGCAATGATGAAATAAAAAACACAACAAATAGGCATTTCAAGCTTAGAAATCTACAGGTAAGAATACTAAGGTGAGTTTTTGAGTTTTGGAAAATAAAATGGAACACTTTGGCTGAGGTGACAGATATTAATTGCCTCCAAACCAAGTTTCACTGCGATATTCAGGTTAATTCAGTCAGAAACCACAGACACTCAGCTGGGAGGTGTGGATGAATGTGGAAACAGCCGTTTACATGGCAATAAATCAAGCCCAATATTACTAAGAACTCCTGCATTTCTTTGGCTTTTTTCTCATTTTCTTATTTATCATGGTTTGTAATGAATTTTCTGATGTGAGCTTTGGTTTTGAATCTGCTATATTGAGCTCAGGGCACAAGAGGAAGGTTCTTTTTCAATCAGGGCACAGCTGTTGGCTTGCTCCAATTCTGGCTTGCTGTCATTGTTGTAGGTTCCTCCGCTGACTTTTGGATTCTTGAGTGGCAATTTCCTAAATGTTTTCTGGGTCTGAGTCGGTTTTGCCTTATTCCTTGCCAAATTTTGTATTCTGACGTAATACAAACAAGAGCTTGGGCAGAGTAGCCATTATGAAATAAAAAACAAAACAAATAGGCATTTGAAGTTTTGAAATCTACAGATAAGAAGACTAAGGTGAGTTTTTGAGTTTTGGAAGATAAAATGGAACACTTTGGCTGAGGTGACAGATATTAATTGCCTCCAAACCGAGTTTCACTGCGATTTTCAGGTTAATTCAGTCAGAAACCACAGACATTCAGCTGGGAGGTGTGGATGAATCTGGAAACAGCCGTTTACATGGCAATAAATCAAGCCCAATATTACTAAGAACTCCTGCATTTCTTTGGCTTTTTTCTCATTTTTCTTATTCATCATGGTTTGTAATGAATTTTCTTGTGTGATCTTTGGTTTTGAGGCTGGCATATTGAGTTCAGGGCACCAGAGGAATGGTCTTTTTCAAACAGGGCTCAGCTGTTGGCTTGCTCCACTTCTGGCTTGCTGTCATTTTTTTGTGTCCCTCAGCCAATTTGTGGATTCTTGAGTGGCAATTTCCTAAATGTTTTCTGGGTCTGAGTTGGTTTTGCCTTCTTATTCCCAAATTTTGTATTCTGATGCAATACAAGCAAGATTTTGGACAGAGTAGCCATTATGAAAGAAAAAAAAAAACACACCAAATTACCCTTTCAGGATTAGAAATCTACAGGCAACATGAGCAAGATGAGTTTCTGTGTTTTGGAAAATGACATGGAACACTTCTGCTGAGGGGACAGATAGTAATTCCCTCCAAATTGAGTGTGAGTGCGATTTTGTGGTGAATTGAGTCAGAATTCCAAACTCAGTCTGTGGAAGGGGGGGATGAATCTTTAAACAGCCAGTTTCCTTCTTTCTAAATCCAGCCAAATATCACAAAGGACTCTTGCATTTCTTTGGCTTTTTCACATTTCCCTTATTTATCATTGTTTGTAATGAAATTTCTGATGTGAGCTTTAGTTTTGAGGCTGGCATATTGAGTTCAGGGCACAAGAGGAAGGTTCTTTTTCAATCAAGCTGTTGGCTTGCTCCAATTCTGGCTTGCTGTCCTTGTTTTGGGTGCCTCAGCTGATTTTGGTTACTTGAGCGGCAATTTCCTAAATGTTTTCTGGGTCTGAGTTGGTTTTGCCTTCTTCCCAAATTTTGTATTCTGACGCCATACAAACAAGAGTTTGGGCAGAGTAGCCATTATGAAATAAAAAACACAACAAATAGGCGTTTGAAGCTTGGAAATCTACAGGTAACACAACCAAGGTGAGTTTTCTGGGTCTGAGTTAGTTTTGCCTTATTCCTTCCCAAATTTTGTATTCAGACACAATGTAACAAATAGACATTTACAGATTATAAATCTGCTGGTAACACGCCAATATGATTTTTTTTGTTTTGGAAAATAAAATGGAACACTTTGGCTGAGGTGACAGATATTAATTGCCTCCAAACTGAGTTTCACTGCGATTTTCTGATAAATTCAGTCGGAATTCCACAGGCAGTCAGCTGGAGGGGTGGATGAATCTGGGAACAGCCGATTTCCTTGCGACTAAATCAAGCCCAATATCATTATGGATTCTTGTATTTCTTTGGCTTTTTTCTCATCTTTCTTATTTATCATGGTTTGTAATGAATTTTCTGGTGTGAGCTTTGGTTTTGAGGCTGGCATATGGAGTTCAGGGCACAAGTGGAAGGTTCTTTTTCAATCAGGTCACAGCTGTTGGCCTGCTCCACTTCTGGCTTGCTGTCATTGTTTGGGTGCCTCAGGAGATTTGTGGTTTCTTGAGTGCCAATTTCCTAAATGTTTTCTGGGTCTGAGTCGGTTTTGCCTTCTTATTCCCAAATTTTGTATTCTGATGCAATACAAGCAAGATTTTGGACAGAGTAGCCATTATGAAAGAAAAAAAAAAACACATCAAATTGCCCTTTCAGAATGAGAAATGTAGGCAATATGAACAAGATGTGTTTCTGTGTTTTGGAAAATGACATGGAACCCTTTTGCTGAGGGGACAGATTCTAATTCCCTCCAAATTTGGTTTCTTGTGTGGCATTTTCCTGAAAGTTTTCTGGGTCTGTGTTGGTTTTGCCTTTTTCCTTCCCAAATTTTGTATTCTGCCGCAGTAGTAACAAGAGTTTGGACAGAGTAGCCATTTTGTAATGAAAAACACAACAAATAGGCATTTGTAGCTTAGAAATCTACAGGTAACACGACCAAGGTGAGCTTTTGTGTTTTGGAAAATAAAATGGAACACTTTGGCTGAGGTGACAGATATTAATTGCCTCCAAACAGAGTTTCACTGCAATTTTCAGGTTAATTCAGTCAGAATTCCACAGGCAGTCAGATGGAGGGGTGGATGAATCCGGGAACAGCCAGTTTCCTTGCAACTGAATCAAGCCCAATATCATTCTGGATTCTTGCATTTCTTTGCCTTTTTTCCCATTTTTGTTATTTATCATGATTTGTAATGAATTTTCTGATGTGAGCTTTGGTTTTGAGGCTGCAATATGGAGTTCAGGCCACCGGGGGAATGGTCTTTTCCAAACAAGGCACAGCTGTTGGCCTGCTCCAATTCTGGCTTGCTGTCATTGTTTTGGGTGCCTCAGCTGAATTTGGATTTTTGAATGGCAATTTCCTAAACGTTTTCTGGGTCTGAGTTGGTTTTCCCTTCTTCCTTCCCACATTTTGTATTCTGACGCAATACAAACAAGAGTTTGGACAGAGTAGCCATTATGAAATAAAAAACACATCAAATAGGTGTTTTAAGCTACAGATAACACGACCAAGGTGAGATTTTGTATTTTGAAAAAATAAAATGGAACACTTAGGCTGTGGTGAATGATATTAACTGCCTTCGTTCAGGTTAATTCAGTCAGAATTCCACAGGCTGTCAGCTGGAGGGGTGGATGAATCTGGGAACAACCGGTTTCCTTGCGACTAAATCAAGGCCAATATCATTCTGGATTCTTGCATTTCTTTGACTTTTTTTCTCATTTTTCTTATTTATCATGGTTTGTAATGAATTTTCTGATGTGAGCTTTGGTTTTGAGGCTGGCATAGTGAGTTCAGGGCACAAGAGGAAGGTTCTTTTTCAATCAGGGCACAGCTGTTGGCTTGCTCCAATTCTGGCTTGCTGTCATTGTTTTGGGTGCCTCAGCCGATTTGTGGTTTCTTGAGTGGCAATTTCCTAAATGTTTTCTGGGTCTGAGTTGGTTTTCCTTCTTCCTTCCCAAATTTTGTATTCTGACACAATACAAACAAGAGTTTGGACAGAGTAGCCATTAGGAAATAAAAAACACAACAAATAGGCTTTTGAAGATACAGGTAACACGACCAAGGTGAGATTTTGTGTTTTGGAAAATCAAATGGAAACTTTGGCTGTGGTGACAGATATTAACTGCCTCCGTTCAGGTTAATTCAGTCAGAATTCCACAGGCAGTCAGCTGGATGGGTGGATGAATCCGGGAACAGCCGGTTTCCTTGCAACTAAATCCAGCCCAATATCATTCTTGATTCTTGCATTTCTTTGTCTATTTTCTCATTTTTCTTATTTATCATGGTTTGTAATGAATTTTCTGATGTGAGCTTTGGTTTTGAGGCTGCAGTATGGAGTTCAGGGCACCGGAGGAATAGTCTTTTTCAATCAGGGCACAGCTGTTGGCCTGCTCCAATTCTGGCTTGCTGTCATTGTTTTGGGTGCCTCTGCCGATTTGAGGTTTCTTGAGTGGCAATTTCCTAAACGTTTTCTGAGTCTCAGTTGGTTTTGTCCTCTTCCTTCCCAAATTTTGTATTCTGACGCAACAGAAACAAGAGTTTGGACAGAATAGCCATTATGAAATAAAAAAACACATCAAATAGGCTTTTGAAAGCTACAGGTAACACGACCAAGGTGAGATTTTGTTTTGGAAAATGAAATGGAACACTTTGGCTGTGGTGACAGATATTAACTGCCTCCGTTCAGGTTAATTCAGTCAATATTCCTCAGGCATCAGCTGGAGAGGTGGATGAATCTGGGAACAGCCGGTTTCCTTGCGACAGTATCAAGGCCAATATCATTATGAATTCTTGAATTTCTTTGGCCTTTTTCTCATTTTTCTTAATTTTAGTGGTTTGTAATGAATTTTCTGATGTGAGCTTTGGTTTTGAGGCTGGCATATGGAGTTCAGGGCACAAGAGGAAGGTTCTTATCCAATCAGGTCACAGCTGTTGGCTTGCTCCAATTCTGGCTTGCTGTCATTGTTTTGGGTGCCTCCGCCGATTTGAAGTTTCTTGAGCATCAATATCCTAAATGTTTTCTTGGTCTGAGTTGGTTTTCCTTCTTCCTTCCCAAATTTTGTATTCTGACACAATACAAACAAGAGTTTGGACAGAGTAGCCATTAGGAAATAAAAAACACAACAAATAGGCTTTTGAAGCTACAGGTAACACGACCAAGGTGAGATTTTGTGTTTTGGAAAATCAAATGGAACAAGTTGGCTGTGGTGACAGATATTAACTGCCTCCGTTCAGGTTAATTCAGTCAGAATTCCACAGGCAGTCAGCTGGAGGGGTGGATGAATCCGGGAATAGCCGGTTTCCTTGCAACTAAATGAAGCCCAATATCATTGTGGATTCTTGCATTTCTTTGGCTTTATTCTGATATTTCTTATTTATCATGGTTTGTAATGAATTTTCTGATGTCAGCTTTGCTTTTGAGGCTGGCATACGGAGTTCAGGGCACCGGAGGAATGGTCTTTTTCAATCAGGGCACAGCTGTTGGCTTGCTCCAATTCTGGCTTGCTGTCATTGTTTTGGGTGCCTCCGCCGATTTTAGGTTTCTTGAGTGGCAATTTCCTAAACGTTTTCTGAGTCTCAGTTGTTTTTGTCCTCTTACTTCCCAAATTTTGTATTCTGACGTAATACAAGCAAGATTTTGGACAGAATAGACATTATGAAATAAAAAACACATCAAATAGGCTTTTGAAAGCTACAGGTAACCCGACCAAGGTGAGATTTTGTGTTTTGGAAAAAGATATGGAACACTTTTGCTGAGGTGACAGATATTAATTGCCTCCAAACCGAGTTTCACAGCGAATTTCATTTTAATTCAGTCAGAAACCACAGACACTCAGCTGGGAGGTATAGAAGAATCTGGAAACAGCCATTAACAAGGGAATAAATCAAGCCCAATATCACTAAGAACTCCTGCATTTCTTTGGATTTTTTCTGATTTTTCTTATTTATCATGGTTTGTAATGAATTTTCTGATCTGAGGTTTGGTTTTGAGGTTGCAATATCGAGTTCAGGACACCGGAGGAATGGTCTTTTTCAATCAGGGCACAGCTGTTGGCTTGCTCCAATTCTGTCTTGCTTTCAAGGTTTTGGCTTCCTCAGCGGCCCTTTGTTTCTTGAGCGGCAATTTCCTAAATGTTTTCTGGGTCTGAGTTGGTTTTGCCTTCTTCCTTCCCAAATTTTGTAATCTGACGCAATAGAAACAAAAGTTTGGGCAGAGTAGCCATTATGAAATAAAAAACACAACAAATAGGCGTTTGAAGCTTAGAAATCTACAGGTAACACAACCAAGGTGAGTTTTTGTGTTTTGGAAAATCAAATGGAACACTTTGGCTGAGGTGACAGATATTAATTGCCTCCAAATTGAGTTTCACTGTGATTTTCAGGTTAATTCAGTCAGAATTCCACAAGCTGTCAGCTGGAGGGGTGGATGAATCCGGGAACAGCCGGTTTCCATGCGACTAAATCCAGCCCAATATCATTATGGATTCTTGCATTTCTTTGGCTTTTTTCTCATTTTTCTTATTTATCATGGTTTGTAATGAATTTTCTGATGTGATCTTTGGTTTTGAGGCTGCAATATGGAGTTCAGGGCACCGGAGGAATGGTCTTTTTCAAACAGGTCACAGCTGTTGGCCTGCTCCAATTTTGGCTTGCTGCCATTTATTTGGGTGCCTCAGCTGACTTTCGGTTTCTTGAGTGGCAATTTCCTAAATGTTTTCTGGGTCTGAGTTGGTTTTGCCGTCTTCCTTCCCAAATTTTCTTTTCTGAGGCATACAAACAAGACTTTGGACAGAGTAGACATTATGAAATAAAAAACACATCAAATAGGCTTTTGAAAGCTACAGGTAACACGACCAAGGTGAGATTTTGTGTTTTGTAAAAAGACATGGAACACTTTTGCTGAGGTGACAGATATTAATTGCCTCCAAACCGAGTTTCACAGCGAATTTCATTTTAATTCAGTCAGAAACCACAGACACTCAGCTGGGAGGTGTAGAAGAATCTGGAAACAGCCATTAACAAGGGAATAAATCAAGCCCAATATCACTAAGAACTCCTGCATTTCTTTGGATTTTTTCTGATTTTTCTTTTTTATCATGGTTTGTAATGAATTTTCTGATCTGAGGTTTGGTTTTGAGGTTGCAATATCGAGTTCAGGACACCGGAGGAATGGTCTTTTTCAATCAGGGCACAGCTGTTGGCTTGCTCCAATTCTGTCTTGCTTTCAAAGATTTGGGTTCCTCAGCGGCCCTTTGTTGCTTGAGCGGCAATTTCCTAAATGTTTTCTGGGTCTGAGTTGGTTTTGCTTTCTTCCTTCCCAATATTTGTATTCTGCCCAAATACAAACAAGAGTTTGGGCAGAGTAGCCATTATGAAATAAAAAACACAACAAAAAGGCGTTTGAAGCTTAGAAAAATACAGGTAACACGACCAAGGTGACTTTTTGTGTTTTGGAAAATAAAATGGAACACTTTGTTGAGGTCACAGATATTAATAGCCTCCAAACTGAGTTTCACTGCGATTTTCAGGTGAATTCAGTCAGAAGTCCACAGGCAGTCAGCTGGAGGTGTGGATGAATCCGGGAACAGCCGGTTTCCTTGCGACTAAATCAAGCCCAATATCATTCTTGATTCTTGCATTTCTTTGGCTTTTTTCTCCTTTTTCTTATTTATCATAGTTTGTAATAAATTTTCTGATGTGAGCTTTGGTTTTGAGGCGGCAATATGGCGTTCAGGGCACCGGAGGAATGGTCTTTTTCAAACAGGGTACAGATGTTGGCTTGCTCCAATTCTGGCTTGCTGTCATTGTTTTGGGTGCCTCAGCCGATTTGTGGTTTCTTGAGCCACAATGTCCTAAATGTTTTCAGGGTCTGAATTGGTTTTGCCTTCTTCCTTCCCAAATTTTGTATTCTGATGGAATACAAACAAGAGTTTGGACAGAGCAGTCATTATGAAATAAAAAACACAACAAATAGGCGTTTGAAGCTTATAACTCTACTCGAAACACGACCAAGGTGAGTATTTGTGTTTTGGAAAATAAAATGGAACACTTTGTTGAGGTCACAGATATTAATGGCCTCCAAACTGAGTTTGACTGCGATTTTCAGGTTAATTCAGTGAGAATTCCACAGGCAGTCAGCAGGAGGGATGGATGAATCTGGGAGCAGCCGGTTTCCTTGCGACTAAATCCAGCCCAATATCAGAAAGGTCTACTGTATTTCTTTGGCATTTTTCTTATTTTTTGATTTATCCTGCTTTGTAATGAATTTTCTGATGTGAGATTTGGTTTTGAGGCTGCAATATGGAGTTTAGGGCACAAGAGGAAGGTTTTTTTTTTTTAAACAGGGCACAGCTCTTGGCTTGCTCCAATTCTGGCTTGCTGTCATTGTTTTGCATGCCTCAGCTCAATTTTGGTTTGTTGAGTGGCAATTTCCTAAATGTTTTCTGGGTCTGAGTTGGTTTTGCCTTCTTCCTTCCAAAATTTTGTATTCTGTCGCATTACAAACAAGAGTTTGGACAGAGCAGCCATTATGAAATAAAAAACACAACAAATAGGCATTTGAAGCTTAGAAATCTACAGGTAACACGACCAAGGTGATTTTTTGTGTTTTGGAAAATAAAATGGAACACTTTGGCTGAGGTGACAGATATTAATTGCCTCCAAACTGAGTTTCACTGCGATTTTCAGGTTAATTCAGTCAGAATTCCACAGGCAGTCAGCTGGATGGGTGGATGAATCCGGGAACAGCCCATTTCCTTGCGACTGAATCAAGCCCAATGTCATTATGGATTCTTGCGTTTCTTTGGCTTTTTTCTCATTTTTCTTATTTATCATGGTTTGTAATGAATTTTCTGATGTCAGCTTTGGTTTTGAGGCTGTAATATGGCGTTCAGGGCACCAGACGTATGGTCTTTTTCAAACAGGGCACAGCTGTTGTGCTGCTCCAATTCTGGCTTGCTGTCATTGTTTTGAGTGCCTCAGCCGATTTGTGGTTTCTTGAGCGGCAATTTCCTAAAGGTTTTCTGGGTCTGAGTTGGTTTTGCCTTCTTCCTTCCCAAATGTTGTATTCTGACGCAATACAAACAAGAGTTTGGGCGGAGTAGCCATTATGAAATAAAAAACACAACAAAAAGGCGTTTGAAGCTCAGAAAAATACAGGTAACAAGACCAAGGTGAGTTTTTGTGTTTTGGAAAATAAAATGGAACACTTTGTTGAGGTCACAGATATTAATTGCCTCCAAACTGAGTTTCACTGCGATTTTCAGGTGAATTCAGTCAGAAGTCCACAGGCAGTCAGCTGGAGGTGTGGATGAATCCGGGAATAGCCGGTTTCCTTGCGACTAAATCAAGCCCAATATCATTCTTGATTCTTGCATTTCTTTGGCTTTTTTCTCCTTTTTCTTATTTATCATGGTTTGTAATGAATTTTCTGATGTGAGCTTTGGTTTTGAGGTTGCAATATTGAGTTCAGGGCACCTGAGGAATGGTCTTTTTCAAACAGGGTACAGCTGTTGGCTTGCTCCAATTCTGGCTTGCTGTCATTGTTTTGGGAGCCTCAGCTGACTTTTGGTATCTTGAGCGGCAATGTCCTAAATGTTTTCTGGGTCTGAGTTGGTTTTGCCTTCTTCCTTCCCAAATTTTGTATTCTGATGGAATACAAACAAGAGTTTGGACAGAGTAGTCATTATGAAATAAAAAACACAACAAATAGGCGTTTGAAGCTTATAAGTCTACTCGTAATGAGACCAAGGTGAGTTTTTGATTTTGGAAAATAAAACGGAACACTTTGGCTGAGGTGACAGATATTAATTGCCTCCAAACTGAGGTTCACTGCGATTTTCAGGTTAATTCAGTCATAATTCCACAGGCAGTCAGCTGGAGGGGTGGATGAATCTGGGAACAGCCAATTTCCTTGCGACTAAATCAAGCCCAATATCATTATGGATTCTAGCATTTCTTTGGCTTTTGTCTCATTTTTCTTATTTATCATGGTTTGTAATGAATTTTCTGATGTGAGCTTTGGTTTTGAGGCTGCAATATGGAGTTCAGGGCACAAGAGGAAGGTTATTTTTCAAAAAGGGCACAGCTGTTGACTTGCTCCAAGTCTGCCTTGCTGTCATTGTTTTGGGTGCCTTAGCTGACTTTTGGTTTCTTGAGCGGCAATTTCCTAAATGTTTTATGGGTCTGAGAGGTTTTTACCTTCTTCCTTCCCAAATTTTGTATTGTGACGCAATACAAACATGAGTTCAGACAGAGTAGCGATTATGAAATAAAAAACACAACAAATAGGCGTTTGAAGCTTAGAAATCTACAGGTTCATGACCAAGGTGAGTTTTTGTGTTTTGAAAAATCAAATGGAACACTTTGGCTGAGGTGACAGATATTAATTGCCTCCAAACTGAGGTTCACTGCGATTTTCCGGTTAATTCAGTCATAATTCCACAGGCATCAGCTGGAGGGGTGGATGAATCTGGGAACAGCCAATTTCCTTGCGACTCAATCAAGCCCAATATCATTATGGATTCTTGCATTTCTTTGGCTTTTGTCTCATTTTTCTTATTTATCATGGTTTGTAATGAATTTTCTGATGTGAGCTTTGGTTTTGAGGCTGCAATATGGAGTTCAGGGCACCGGAGGAAGGTTATTTTTCAAAAAGTGCACAGCTGTTGACTTGCTCCTATTCTGCCTTGCTGTCATTGTTTTGGGTGCCTCAGCCGATTATTGGTCTTTTGAGCGACAATTTACTACATGTTTTCAGGGTCTGAGTTGGTTTTGCCTTCTTCCTTCCCAAATGTTGTATTCTGACGCCATACAAACAAGAGTTTCGGCAGAGTAGCCATTATGTAATAAAATCACAACGAATAGGTTTTGAAGCTTATAAATCCATAGGTAACACGAGCAAGGTGAGTTTTTGTGTTTTGGAAAATAAAATGGAACACTTTGGCTGAGGTGACAGATATTAATTGCCTCCAAACTGAGTTTCACTGCGATTTTCCGGTTAATTCAGTCAGATCCACAGGCAGTCAGCTGGAGGTGTGGATGAATCCGGGAACAGCCGGTTTCCTTGCGACTAAATCAAGCCCAATATCATTCTTGATTCTTGCATTTCTTTGGCTTTTTTCTCCTTTTTCTGATACAGCATGCTTTGTAATGAATTTTCTGATGTGAGCTTTGGTTTTGAGGCTGCAATATGGAGTTCAGGGCACCGGAGGAATGGTCTTTTTCAAACAGGGCACAGCTGTTGGCCTGCACCAATTCTGGCTTGCTGTCATTGTTTTGAGTGCCTCAGCCGATTTGTGGTTTCTTGAGCGGCAATTTCCTAAATGTTTTCTGGGTCTGAGTTGGTTTTGCCTTCTTCCTTCCCAAATTTTGTATTCTGACGCCATGCAAACAAGAGTTTCGGTAGGGTAGCCATTATGAAATAAAAAACACCACAAATAGGCTTTTGAAGCTTAGAAATCTACAGGTAACACAACAAAGGTGAGTTTTTGTGTTTTGGAAAATCAAATGGAACACTTTGGCTGAGGTGACAGATATTAATTGCCTCCAAACTGAGTTTCACTGCGATTTTCAGGTTAATTCAGTCAGAATTCCACACGCAGTCAGCAGGAGGGGTGGATGAATCCGGGAACAGCCCGTTTTCTTGCGACTAAATGAAGCCCAATATCATTATGGATTCTTGATTTCTTTGGCTTTTTTCTCATTTTTCTTATTTATCATGGTTTGTAATGAATTTTCTGATGTGAGCTTTGTTTTTGAGGCTGTAATATGGAGTTCAGGGCACCGGGGGAACGGTCTTTTTCAAACAGAGCACAGCTGTTGGCCTGCTCCAATTCTGGCTTGCTGTCATTGTTTTGGGTGCCTCTGCCAATTTGAGGTTTTTTGAGCAGCAATTTCTTAAAAGTTTTCTGGGTCTGAGTTGGTTTTGCCTTCTTCCTTCCCAAATTTAGTATTCTGACGCAATACAAACAAGAGTTTGGGCAGAGTGGCCATTATGAAATAAAAAACACAACAAATAGGTTTTGAAGCTTAGAAATCCAGAGGTTACATGACCAAGGTGAGTTTTTGTGTTTTGGAAAATCAAATGGAACAGTTTGGCTGAGGTGACATATATTAATTGCCTCCAAACTGAGTTTCACTGCGATTTTCCGGTTAATTCAGTCAGAATTCCACAGGCAGTCAGCTGGAGGGGTGGATGAATCTGGGAACAGCCAGTTTCCTTAAAACTAAATCCATTCCAACATCATTATGGATTCTTGCATTTCTTTGGCTTTTGTCTCATTTTTCTGATTTATCATGGTTTGTAATGAATTTTCTGATGTGAGTTTCGGTTTTGAGGCTGGCATATGGAGTTCAGGGCATAAGAGGAAGGTTCTTATTCAATCAGGGCACAGCTGCTGGGTTACTCCAATTCTGGCTTACTGTCATTTTTTTGGTTGCCTCCGCCGATTTGAGGTTTCTTGAGCATCAATTTCCTAAATGTTTTGTTCGTCTGAGTTGGTTTTCCTTCTTCCTTCCAAAATTTTGTATTCTGACCCAATACAAAAAAGAGTTTGGACAGACTTGCCATTTTGCCATAAAAAAAAAAACACAATAAATAGGCGTTTGAAGCTTAGAAATCCACAGGTAATACGACCAAGGTGAGTTTTTTTGTTTTGGAAAATAAAATGGGACACTTTGGCTGAGGTGACAGATATTAATTGCCTCCAAACTGAGTTTCCCTGCGATTTTCCGGATAATTCCGTCAGAATTCCAAGGCAGTCAGCTGGAGGGGTGGATGAATCTGGGAATAGCTGGTTTCCTTTTGACTAAATCAAGCCCAATATCATTATGGATTCTTGCGTTTCTTTGGCTTTTTTTCTCATTTTTCTTATGTATCATGGTTTGTAATGAGTTTTCTGATGTGAGCTTTGGTTTTAAGCTGGCATATTCAGTTCAGGGCACCAGAGGAAGGTTGTTTTTCAATCAGGGCACAGCTGTTGGCCTGCTCCAATTCTGGCTTGCTGTCATTGTTTTGGGTGGCTCAGCTGATTTGTGGATTCTTGAGTGGCAATATCCTAAATGTTTTCTGGGTCTGAGTTAGTTTTGCATTCTTATTCCCAAATTTTGTATTCTGATGCAATACAAGCAAGATTTTGACAGAGTAGCCATTATGAAAGAAAAAAAAAAAAACAAAGCAAATTGGCCTTTCATGTTTAGAACTGTACAGGCAACACAATCAAGATGAGTTTCTGTGTTTTGGAAAATGACTTGGACTCCTTCTGCCGAGGGGACAGATACTAATTTCCTCCAAATTGAGTGTGAGTGCAATTTTGAGGTGAATTCAATCAGAATTCCAAAGTCAGTCTGTTTAAGGGTGGGATGAATCCTGAAACAGCCAGTTTCCTTGTGTCTAAATCCAGCCAAATATCACAAAGGACTCTTGCATTTCTTTGGCTTTTTCACATTTCCCTTATTTATCATGGTTTGTAATGAATTTTCTGATGTGAGCTTTGGTTTTGAGGCTGCAATATGGAGTTCATGGCACAAGAGAATGGTTCTTTTTCAATTGGGGCACAGTTGTTGGCTTGCTCCAATTCTGGCTTGCTGTCATTGTTGGGTGCCTCAGCTGACTTTTGGTTTCTTGAGGGTCAGTTTGCTGAATATTTTCTGGGTCTGAGTTGGTTTTCCCTTCTTCATACCCAAATTGTGTATTCTCATGCAATACAAGCAAGATTTTGACAGAGTAGCCATTATGAAAGAAAACAATAAACACAGCAAATTGGCCTTTCAGGATTAGAAATCTACAGGCAACATGACCAAGATGAGTTTCTGTGGTTTGGAAAATGATATGGAACCCTTCTGCTGAGGGGAGAGATACTAATTCATCCAAATTGAATGTGAGTGGGATTTTGAGGTGAATTCAATCAGAAGTCCAAAGTCAGTCTGTGGATGGGGGAATGAAACTGGAAACAGCCAGGTTCCTTTTGTCTAATCCCGCCAAGTATCACAAGGGACTCTTGCATTTCTTTGGCTTATTCACATTTCCATTATTCATCATGGTTTGTAATGAATTTTCTGATGTGAGCTTTGGTTTTGAGGCTGCAATATGGAGTTCAGGGTAACGGAGGAATGGTCTTTTTCAAACAGGGCACAGCTGTTGGCCTGCTCCAATTCTGGCTTGCTGTCATTGTTTTGGGTGCCTCAGCTGACTTTTAGTTTCTTGAGCGGCAATTTCCTAAATGTTTTCTGGGTCTGAATTGGGTTTGCCTTCTTCCTTCCCAAATGTTGTATTCTGATGCCATACAAACAAGAGTTTGGGGAAAGTAGCCATTATGAAGTAAAACACAACAAATAGGCATTTGAAGCTTTGAAATCTACAGGTAACACGACCAAGGTGAGGTTTTGTGTTTTGGAAAATCAAATGGAACACTTTGGCTGAGGTGACAGATATTAATTGCCTCCAAACTGAGTTTCACTGTGTTTCTCCGGTTAATTCACTCAGAATTCCACAGGCTGTCAGCTGGAGGGGTGGATGTATCTGGGAACAGCCAGTTTCCTTGCGACTAAATCAAGCCCAATATCATTATGGATTCTTGCATTTCTTTGGCTTTTTTATCATTTTTCTTATTTTTTATGGTTTGTAATGAATTTTCTGATGTGAGCTTTGGTTTTGAGGCTGCAATATGGAGTTCATGGCACAAGAGGAAGGTTCTATTTCAATCAGGGCACAGCTGTTGTCTTGCTCCAATTCTGGCTTGCTGTCATTGTTTTCGATACCTCAGCTAATTTGTGGTTTCTTGAGCGGCAATTTCCTAAATGTTTTGTGCATCTGAGTTGGTTTTTCCTTCTTCCTTCCCTAATTTTGTATTCTGAGGCAACACAAACAAGAGTTTGGACAGAGTAGCAATTATGAAATAAAAACCACAACAAATAGGCATTTGAAGCTTAGAAATCTACAGGTAACAAACCAAGGTGAGTTTTTGTGTTTTGGAAAAAAAAAATGGAACACTTTGGCTGAGGTGACAGATAGTAATTGCCTCCAAACTGAGTTTCACTGCGATTTTCAGGTTAATTCAGTCAGAATTCCACAGGCTTTCAGCTGGAGGTGTGGATGAATCCGGGAACAGCCGGTTTCCTTGTGACTATTCAGGCCAAATGTCATTATGGATTCTTGCATTTCTTTGGATTTTTTCTATGTTTTCTTATTTATCATGGATTGTAATGAATTTTCTGATGTGAGCTTTGGTTTTGAGGCTGCAATATGGAGTTCAGGGCACCAGAGGAATGGTCTTTTTCAAACAGGGCACAGCTGTTGGCCTGCTTCAATTCTGGCTTGCTGTCATTGTTTTGGGTGCCTCAGCCGATTTGTGGATTCTGAGCAGCAATTTCCTAAATGTTTTCGGGGTCTGAGTTGGTTTTGCCCTCTTCCTTCTCAAATTTTGTATTCTGACGCCATACAAACAACAGTTTGGGCAGAGTAGCCATTATGAAATAAAAAACACAACAAATAGGCGTTTGAAGGTTAGAAATCTACAGGTAACATGACCAAGGTGAGTTTTTGTGTTTTGGAAAATCAAATGGAACACTTTGGCTGAGGTGACAGATAGTAATTGCCTCCAAACTGAGTTTCACTGGGATTTTCAGGTGAATTCAGTCAGAATTCCACAGGCAGTGAGCTGGAGCAGAGGATGAATCCAGCTACCACCGGTTTCCTTGTGACTAATAAGGCCAAATGTCATTATGGATTCTTGCATTTCTTTGGCTTTTTTCTCTGATTTCCTATTTATCATGGTTTGTAATGAATTTTCTGATGTGAGCTTTGGTTTTGTGGCTGCAATATGGAGTTTAGGGTACCGGGGGAATGGTCTTTTTCAAACAGGGCACAGCTGTTGACCTGCTCCAATTCTGGCTTGCTGTCATTGTTTTGGGTGCCTCAGCCGATATGTGGTTTGTGAGTGGCAATTTCCTAAATGTTTTCTGGGTCTGAGTTGGTTTTGCCTTCTTCCTTCCCAAATTTTGTATGCTGACGCCATACAAATAAGAGTTTCGGCAGAGTAGGCATTATGAAATAGAAAAACACAACAAAAGGGGTTTGAAGCTTAGAAATCTACAGGTAACACGACCAAGGTGAGATTTGTGTTTTGCAAAATCAAATGGAACACTTTGGCTGAGGTGACAGATATTAATTGCCTCCAAACTGAGTTTCCCTGCGATTTTCAGGATAATTCTGTCAGAATTCCACAGGCAGTCAGCTGGAGGGGTGGATGATTCCTGGAACAGCCGGTTTCCTAGCGACTAAATCAAGCCCTATATCATTATGGATTCTTGCATTTCTTTTGCTTTTTTCTCCTTTTTCTTATTTATCATGGTTTGTAATGAATGCTCTGATGTGAGCTTTGGTTCTGAGGCTGGCATATTGAGTACTGGGCAGAAGAGGAAGATTCTTTTTCAAACAGGGCACAGCTGTTGGCTTGCTCCAATTCTGGCTTGCTGTCATTGTTTTGCATACCTCAGCTGACTTGGTTTCTTGAGTGGCAATTTCCTAAATGTTTTCTGGGTCTGAGTTGGTTTTGCCTTCTTCCTTCCCAAATTTTGTATTCTGACGCCAAACAAACAAGAGTTTGGGCAGAGTAGCCATTATGAAATGAAAAACACAACAAATAGGCATTTGAAGCTTAGAAATCTACAGGTAACACGACCAAGGTGATTTTTTGTGTTTTGGAAAATAAAATGGAACACTTTGGCTGAGGTGACAGATATTAATTGCCTCCAAACTGAGTTTCACTGCGATTTTCAGGTTAATTCAGTCAGAATTCCACAGGCAGTCAACTGGAGGGGTGAATGAATCCGCGAACAGCCGGCTTCCATGTGACTAAATCAAGCCCAATAACATTACGGATTCTTGCATTTCTTTGGCTTTTTTCTCCTTTTTCTTATTTATCATGGTTTGTAATGAATTTTCTGATGTGAGCTTTGGTTTTGAGGCTGCAATATGGAGTTCAGGGCACCAGAGGAAGGCTCTTTTTCAAACAGGGCACAGCAATTGGCCTGCCCCAATTCTGGCTTGCTTTCATTGTTTTGGAATCCTCAGCCGATTTGTGGTTTCTTGAGTGGCAATTTCCTAAATGTTTTCTGGGTCTGAGTTGGTTTTGCCTTCTTCCTTCCCAAATTTTGTATTCTGACGCCATACAAACAAGAGTTTGGGCAGAGTAGCTATTATGAAATAAAAAACACAACAAATAGGCATTTGAAGCTTAGAAATCTACAGGTAACATGACCAAGGTGAGTTTTTGTGTTTTGGCAAATAAAATGGAACACTTTGGCTGAGGTGACAGATATTAATTGCCTCCAAACTGAGTTTCACTGCGATTTTCAGGTTAATTCAGTCAGAATTCCACAGGCAGTGAGCTGGAGCAGAGGATGAATCCAGCTACCGCCGGTTTCCTTGTGACTAATAAGGCCAAATGTCATTATGGATTCTTGCATTTCTTTGGATTTCTTCTCTGATTTCCTATTTATCATGGTTTGTAATGAATTTTCTGATGTGAGCTTTGGTTTTATGGCTGCAATATGGAGTTCAGAGCACCGGGGGAATGGTCTTTTTCAAACAGGGCACAGCAGTTGGCCTGCTCCAATTCTGGCTTGCTGTCATTGTTGTGGGTGCCTCAGCCGATATGTGGTTTGTGAGCGGCAATTTCCTAAATGTTTTCTGGGTCTGAGTTGGTTTTGCCTTCTTCCTACCCAAATTTTGTATTCTGATGCCATACAAACAAGAGTTTCGGCAGAGTAGCCATTATGAAATAGAAAAACACAACAAATAGGCTTTTGAAGCTTAGAAATCTACAGGTAACACGACCAAGGTGAGATTTGTGTTTTGCAAAATCAAATGGAACACTTTGGCTGAGGTGACAGATATTAATTGCCTCCAAACTGAGTTTCACTGCGATTTTCAGGTTAATTCAGTCAGAATTCCACAGGCAGTCAACTGGAGGGGTGAATGAATCCGCGAACAGCCGGCTTCCATGTGACTAAATCAAGCCCAATAACATTACGGATTCTTGCATTTCTTTGGCTTTTTTCTCCTTTTTCTTATTTATCATGGTTTGTAATGAATTTTCTGATATGAGCTTTGGTTTTGAGGCTGCAAAATGGAGTTCAGGGAGCAAGAGGAATGTTCTGTTTCAAACAGGGCACAGCTATTGGCCTGCCTCAATTCTGGCTTGCTTTCATTGTTTGGGATCCTCAGCTGATTTGTGGTTTCTTGAGTGGCAATTTGCTAAATGTTTTCTGGGTCTGAGTTGTTTTTCCCTTCTTCCTTCCCAAATTTTGTATTCTGACGCCATACAAACAAGAGTTTGGGTAGAATAGCCATTATGAAATAAAAAACACAACAAATAGGCATTTGAAGTTTAGAAATCTACAGGTAACACGACCAAGGTGAGTTTTTGTGTTTTGGAAAATAAAATGGAACACTTTAGCTGAGGTGACAAATATTAATTGTCTCCAAAATGAGTTTCACTGCTATTTTGAGGTTAATTCAGTCAAAATTCCATAGGCAGTCAGCTGGAGGGGTGGATGAATCCGGGAGCAGCCGGTTTCCTTGCGACTATATCAAGCCCGATATCATTACGGATTCTTGCATTTCTTTGTCTTTTTTCTCCTTTTTCTTATTTATCATGGTTTGTAATGAATTTTCTGATGTGAGCTTTGGTTCTGAGGCTGGCATATTGAGTTCAGGGTAAAAGAGGAAGGTTCTTTTTCAAACAGGGTACAGCTGTTGGCTTGCTCCAATTATGGCTTGCTGTCATTGTTTTGGGTGCCTCAGCCGATTTGTGGTTTCTTGAGTGCCAATTTCCTAAATGTTTTCTGGGTCTGAGTCGGTTTTGCCTTCTTCCTTCCCAAATTTTGTATTCTGACGCCATACAAACAAGGGTTGGTATGATGCAATACAAGCAAGATTTTGGACAGAGTAGCCATTATGAAAGAAAAAAAAAAAACACAGCAAATTGACCTTTCAGGATTAGAAATCCATAGGCAACACAACCAAGGTGAGATTCTGTGTTTTGGAAAATGACATGGAACGCTTCTGCTGAGGGGACAGATTCTAATTCCCTCCAAATGGAGTGTGAGAGCGATTTTGAGGTGAATTCAATCAGAATTCCAAAGTCAGTCTGTGGAAGGGGGGGATGAATCTGGAAACAGCCAGTTTCTTTGTGTCTAAATCCTGCCAAATATCACAAAGGACTCTTGCATTTCTTTGGCTTTTTCACATTTCCCTTATTTATCATGGTTTGTAATGAATTTTCTGATGTGAGCTTTGGTTTTGAGGCTGGCATATTGAGTTCAGGGCACAAGAGGAAGGTTCTTTTTCAATCAGGGCACAGCTGTTGGCTTGCTCCACTTCTGGCTTGCTGTCATTGTTTTGGGTGCCTCAGCCGATTTGTGGTTTCTTGAGTGCCAATTTCCTAAATGTTTTCTGGGTCTGAGTCGGTTTTGCCTTCTTATTCCCAAATTTTGTATTCTGATGCAATACAAGCAAGATTTTGGAGAGTAGCCATTATGAAAGAAAGAAAAAAAAAAAACACAGCGCATTGCCCTTTCAGGATTAGAAATCTACAGGCAACACGACCAAGATGAGTTTCTGTGTTTTGGAAAATGACATAGAACGCTTCTGCTGAGGGGACAGATTCTAATTCCCTCCCAAATGAGTGTGAGTGCGATTTTGAGGTGAATTCAATCAGAATTCCAAAGTCAGTCTGTGGAAGGGGGGGATGAATCTGGAAACAGCCAGTTTCTTTGTGTCTAATTCCAGCCAAATATCACAAAGGACTCTTGCATTTCTTTGGCTTTTTCACATTTCCCTAATTTATCATGGTTTGTAATGAATTTTCTGATGTGAGCTTTGGTTTTGAGGCTGCAATATAGGGTTCAGGGCACCGGAGGAATGGTCTTTTTCAAACAGGGCACAGCTGTTGGTGTGCTCCAATTCTGGCTATTGTCTTTGTTTTGGGTGCCTCAGCTGAAATTTGGTTTCTTGAGTTTCACTGCGATTGTCAGGTTAATTCAGTCAGAATTCCACAGGCAGTCAGCTTTAGTGGTGGATGAATCTGGGAACAGCCGGTTTCCTTGCAACTAAATCAAGCCCTATATCATTATGGATTCTTGCATGTTTTTGGCTTTTTTTTCTTTTTTTCTTATTTATAATGGTTTGTAATGAATTTTCTGATGTGAGCTTTGGTTTTGAGGCTGGCATATTGAGTTCAGGGCACAAGAGGAAGGTTCTTTTTCAATCAGGGCACAGCTGTTGGCTTGCTCCACTTCTGGCTTGCTGTCATTGTTTTGGGTGCCTCAGCAGATTTGTGGTTTCTTGTGTGGCAATTTCCTAAATGTTTTCGGGGTCTGAGTTGGTTTTGCGTTCTTCCTTCCCAATTTTTGTATTCTGATGCAATACAAGCAAGATTTTGGACAGAGTAGCCATTATTAAAGAAAAAAAAAAAACACAGCAAATTGACCTTTCAGGATTAGAAATCCATAGGCAACACAACCAAGGTGAGATTCTGTGTTTTGGAAAATGACATGGAACGCTTCTGCTGAGGGGACAGATTCTAATGCCCTCCAAATGGAGTGTGAGAGCGATTTTGAGGTGAATTCAATCAGAATTCCAAAGTCGGTCTGTGGAAGGGGGGGATGAATCTGGAAACAGCCAGTTTCTTTGTGTCTAAATCCTGCCAAATATCACAAAGGACTCTTGCATTTCTTTGGCTTTTTCACATTTCCCTTATTTATCTTGGTTTGTAATGAATTTTCTGATGTGAGCTTTGGTTTTGAGGCTGGCATATTGAGTTCAGGGCACAAGAGGCAGGTTCTTTTTCAATCAGGGCACAGCTGTTGGCTTGCTCCAATTCTGGCTTGCTCTCATTGTTTTGGGTGCCTCAGCCGATTTGTGGTTTCTTGAGTGCCAATTTCCTAAATGTTTTCTGGGTCTGAGTCGGTTTTGCCTTCTTATTCCCAAATTTTGTATTCTGATGCAATACAAGCAAGATTTTGGAGAGTAGCCATTATGAAAGAAAAAAAAAAAGCGCATTGCCCTTTCAGGATTAGAAATCTACAGGCAACACGACCAAGATGAGTTTCTGTGTTTTGGAAAATGACATAGAACGCTTCTGCTGAGGGGACAGATTCTAATTCCCTCCAAATTGAGTGTGAGTGCGATTTTGAGGTGAATTCAATCAGAATTCCAAAGTCAGTCTGTGGAAGGGGGGGATGAATCTGGAAACATCCAGTTTCCTTGTGTCTAAATCCAGCGAAATATCACAAAGTACTCTTGCATTTCTTTGGCTTTTTTCTCTTTTTTCTTATTTATCATGGTTTGTAATGAATTTTCTGATGTGAGCTTTGGTTTTGAGGCTGGCATATTGAGTTCAGGGCAGAAGAGGATGGTTCTTTTTCAATCAGGGCACAGCTTGTTGGCTGGCTGCAGTTCTGGCTTGCTGTCCTTATTTTGAGTACCTCAGCCGATTTGTGGTTTCTTGTGTGGCAATTTCCCAAATGTTTTCTGGGTCTGAGTTGGCTTTGCCTTCTTCCTTCCCAAATTTTGTATTCTGATGCAATGCCAAGAAGAGTTTGTACAGAATAGCCATTATGAAATAAAAAACACAACAAATAGGCGTTTGAAGCTTAGAAATCTACAGGTAACATAACCAAGGTGAGTTTTTGTGTTTATGAAAATAAAATGGAACACTTTGGCTGAGGTGACAGATATTAACTGCCTCCAAACTGAGTTTCACTGTGATTTTCAGGTTAATTCAGTCAGAATTCCACAGACAGTCAGCTGGAGGGATGGATGAATCCGGGAACAGCCGGTTTCCTTGTGACTAAATCAAGCCTTATATCATTATGGATTCTTGCATTTTTTTGGCTTTTTTCTCTTTTTTCTTATTTATCATGGTTTGTAATGAATTTTCTGATGTGAGCTTTGGTTTTGAGGCTGGCATATTGAGTTCAGGCACAAGAGGAAGGTTCTTTTTCAATCAGGGCACAGCTGTTGTCTTGCTCCAATTCTGCCTTGCTGTCATTGTTGTGGGTTCCTCAGGTGACTTTTGGTTTCTTGAGTGCCAGTTTCCTAAATGTTTTCTGGGTCTGAGTCGGTTTTGCCTACTTATTCCCAAATTTTGTATTCTGATGCAATACAAGCAAGATTTTGGAGAGTAGCCATTATGAAAGAAAAAAAAAAAAAAACACAGAGCATTGCCCTTTCAGGATTAGAAATCTACAGGCTACACGACCAAGATGAGTTTCTGTGTTTTGGAAAATGACAAGGAACCCTTCTGCTGAGGGGACAGATTCTAATTCCCTCCAAATTGAGTGTGAGTGCGATTTTGAGGTGAATTCAATCAGAATTCCAAAGTCAGTCTGTGGAAGGGGGGGATGAATCTGGAAACAGCCAGTTTCCTTGTATCTGAATCCAGCCAAATATCACAAAGGACTCTTGCATTTCTTTGGCTTTTTCACATTTCCCTGATTTATCATGGTTTGTAATGTATTTTCTGATGTGAGCTTGGTTTTGAGGCTGCAATATGGAGTTCAGGGTACTGGAGGACCTGTCTTTTTCAAAGAGGGTACAGTTGTTGGCTTGCTGCAATTCTGGCTTGCTGTCATTGTTTTGGGTTCCTCAGCCAATTTGTGGTTTCCTGTGTGGCAATTTCCTAAATGTTCTCTGGGTCTGAGTTGGCTTTGCCTTCTTCCTTCCCAAATTTTGTATTCTGATGCAATACAAGCGAGATTTTCGACAGAGTAGCCATTATGAAATAAAAAACACAACTAATAGGCGTTTGAAGCTTAGAAATCAACAGGTAACATGACCAAGGTGAGTTTTTGTGTTTTGGAAAATAAAATGGAACACTTTGGCTGAGGTGACAGATATTAATTGCCTCCAAACTGAGTTTCACTGCGATTTTCAGGTTAATTCATTCAGAATTCCACAGGCAGCAGCTGGAGGGGTGGATGAATCCGTGAATAGTTGGTTTCCTAGTGACTAAATCAAGCCCTATATCATTATGGATTCTTGCATTTTTTTGGCTTTTTTCTCTTTTTTCTTATTTATCATGGTTTGTAATGAATTTTCTGATATGAGCTTTGGTTTTGAGGCTGGCATATTGAGTTCAGGGTACAAGAGGAAGGTTCTTTTTCAATCAGGGCACAGCTGTTGGCTTGCTCCAATTCTGGCTTGCTGTCCTTGTTTTGGGTGCCTCAGCTGACTTTTGGTTTTTTGAGCTGCAATTTCCTAAAAGTTTTCTGGGTCTGAGTTGGCTTTGCCTTCTTCCTTCCCAAATTTTGTATTCTGATGCAATTCAAGCAAGAATTTTGTCAGAGTAGCCATTATGAAATAAAAAACACAACAAATAGGTGTTTGAAGCATACAAATCTACAGGTAACATGACCAAGCTGTTTTTGTGTTTTGGAAAATGAAATGGAACATTTTGGCTGAGGTGACAGATATTAATTGCCTCCAAACTCAGTTTCACTGCGATTTTCAGGTTAATTCAGTTAATTCAGTTAGGATTCCACAGGCTTGCATTTCTTTGGCTTTTTCACATTTCCCTAATTTATCATGGTTTGTATGAATTTTCTGATGTGAGCTTTGGTTTTGAGGCTGGCGTATTGAGTTCAGGGCACAAGAGGAAGGTTCTTTTTTAATCAGGGCACAGCTGTTGGCTTGCTCCACTGCTGGCTTGCTGTCATTGTTTTGGGTGCCTCAGCTGATTTGTGGTTTCTTGTGTGGCAATTTCCTAAATGTTTTCGGGGTCTGAGTTGGTTTTGCCTTCTTCCTTCCCAATTTTTGTATTCTGATGCAATACAAGCAAGATTTTGGAGAGTAGCCATTATGAAAGAAAAAAAAAAACACAGCAAATTGACCTTTCAGGATTAGAAATCCATAGGCAACACAACCAAGATGAGATTCTGTGTTTTGGAAAATGACATGGGACGCTTCTGCTGAGGGGACAGATTCTAATTCCCTCCAAATGGAGTGTGAGAGCGATTTTGAGGTGAATTCAATCAGAATTCCAAAGTCAGTCTGTGGAAGGGGGGGATGAATCTGGAAACAGCCAGTTTCTTTGTGTCTAAATCCTGCCAAATATCACAAAGGACTCTTGCATTTCTTTGGCTTTTTCACATTTCCCTTATTTATCATGGTTTGTAATGAATTTTCTGATGTGAGCTTTGGTTTTGAGGCTGGCATTTTGAGTTCAGGGCACCGGAGGAATGGTCGTTTTCAAACGGGGCACAGCTGTTGGCCTGCTCCAATTCTGGCTATTGTCTTTGTTTTGGGTGCCTCAGCTGAAATTTGGTTTCTTGAGTTTCACTGCGATTGTCAGGTTAATTCAGTCAGAATTCCACAGGCAGTCAGCTTTAGTGGTGGATGAATCTGGGAACAGCCGGTTTCCTTGCAACTAAATCAAACCCAATATCATTATGGATTCTTGCATTTCTTTGGCTTTTTTCTCTTTTTTCTTATTTATCATGGTTTGTAATGAATTTTCTGATGTGAGCTTTGGTTTTGAGGCTGCAATATGGAGTTCAGGGCACAAGAGGATGGTTCTTTTTCAATCAGGGCACAGCTGTTGGCTTGCTCCACTTCTGGCTTGCTGTCATTGTTTTGAGTGCCTCAGCCGATTTGTGGTTTCTTGTGTGGCAATTTCCCAAATGTTTTCAGGGTCTGAGTTGGCTTTGCCTTCTTCCTTCCCAAATTTTGTATTCTGATGCAATGCAAAGAAGAGTTTGTACAGAATAGCCATTACGAAAGAAAAAACACAACTAATACGCGTTTGAAGCTTAGAAATCTACAAGTAACACTACCAAGGTGAGTTTTTGTGTTTTGGAAAATCAAATGGAACACTTTGGCTGAAGTGACAGATATTAATTGCCTCCAAACTGAGTTTCACTGTGATTTTCAGGTTAATTCAGTCAGAATTCCACAGGCAGTCAGCTGGAGGGGTAGATGAATCCAGGAACAGCCGGTTTCCTAGCGACTAAATCAAGCCCTATATCATTATGGATTCTTGAATTTCTTTGGCTTTTTTCTCTTTTTTCTTATTTATCATGGTTTGTAATGAATTTTCTGATGTGAGCTTTGGTTTTGAGGCTGGCATATTGAGTTCAGGGCACAAGAGGAAGGTTCTTTTTCAATCAGGGCACAGCTGTTGGCTTGCTCCTCTTCTGGCTTGCTGTCATTGTTTTGGGTGCTCAGTGACTTTTGGCTTCTTGAGCGGCAATTTCCTAAATGTTTTCTGGGTCTGATTTGGTGTTGCCTTCTTCCTCCCCAAATTTTGTATTCTGATGCAATACAAACAATAGTTTGGACAGAGTAGCCATTATGAAATAAAACACACAACAAATAGGATGTTGAAACTTAGACATCTACAGGTAAAACAACCAAGGTGAGTTTTTCTGTTTTGGAAAATCAAATGGAACACTTTGGCTGAGGTGACAGATATTAATTGCCTCCAAACTGAGTTTCACTGCGATTTTCAGGTTAATTCAGTCAGAATTCCACAGGCTGTCAGCTTGAGGGGCGAATGAATCCGGGAACAGCCGGTTTCCTTGCGACTAAATCAAGCCCAATATAATTAGGGATTCTTGCATTTCTTTGGCTTTTTTCTCATTTTTCTTATGTATCATGGTTTGTAATGAATTTTCTGATGTGAGCTTTGGTTTTGAGGCTGGCATATTGAGTTCAGGGCACAAGAGGAAGGTTCTTTTTCAATCAGGGCACAGCTGTTGGCGTGCTCCAATTCTGGCTTGCTGTCATTGTTTTGGGTGCCTCAGCTGACTTTTGGTTTCTTGAGTGAAAATTTCCTAAATGTTTTCTGGGTCTGAGTTGCTTTTGCCTTCTCCCTTTTGAAATTTTGCATTCTGACACAATACAAACCAGAGTTTGGGCACAGTAGCCATTATGAAATAAACAACACAACAAATTGCGTTTGAAGCTTAGAAATCTGCAGGTAGCATGACCAAGGTGAGTTTTTGTGTATTGGAAAATAAAGTGGAACACTTTGGCTGAGGTGACAGATATTAATTGCCTCCAAACCGAGTTTCACTTCGATTTTCATGTTAATTCAGTCAGAAACCACAGACACTCAGCTGGGAGGTGTGGATGAATCTGCAACCAGCCAGCAATAAGAGAATAAATCAAGCCCAATATTACTAAGAACTCCTGCATTTCTTTGGCTTTTTTCTGATTTTTCTTATTTATCATGGTTTGTAATGAATTTTCTGATGTGAGCTTTGGTTTTGAGGCTGGCATATTGAGTTCAGGGCACAAGAGGAAGGTTCTTTTTCAATCAGGGCACAGCTGTTGGCGTGTTCCAATTATGGCATCCTGACATTTTTTTGGGTGCATCAGCTGATTTGTGATTTCTTGAGCGGCAATTTCCTAAATGTTTTCTGGGTCTGAGTTGGTTTTGCCTTCTTCCTTCCCAAATTTTGTATTCTGACACAATACAAACAAGAGTGTGGCCAGAGCAGCCATTATGAAATAAAAAACACTACACATAGGTGTTTGAAGCTTAGAAATCTACAGATAACACGACCAAGGTGAGTTTTTGTGTTATGGAAAATAAAATGGAACACTTTGGCTGAGGTGACAGATATTAATTGCCTCCAAACTGAGTTTCACTGCGATTTTCAGGTTAATTCAGTCAGAATTCCATAGGCAGTCAGCTGGAGGGGTGGATGAATCCGGGAACAGCCCGTTTCCTTGCGACTAAATCCAGCTCAATATCATTATGGATTCTTGCATTTCTTGGCTTTTTTCTCATTTTTCTTATGTATCGTGATTTGTAATGAATTTCCTGATGTCAGCTTTGGTTTTGAGGCTGGAATATGGAGTTCAGGGTCCCGGAAGAATGGCCTTTTTCAATCAGGACTCAGCTGATTGCCTCCTCCAATTCTGGCTTGCTGTCATGGTTTTGGGTGCCTCAGCTGACTTTTGGTTTCTTGAGTGGCAATTTCCTAAATGTTTTCTGTTTCTGAGTTGGCTTTGCCTTCTACCTTCCCAAATTTTGTATGTGATGCAATACAAGGAAGATTTTGGACAGAGTAGCCATTATGAAATAAAAAACACAACAAATAGGCGTTTGAAGCTTGGAAATCTATAGGTAACATGACCAAAGTGAGTTTTTTTGTTTTGGAAAATAAAATGGAACACTTTGGCTGAGGTGACAGATATTAATTGTCTCCAAACCGAATTTCACTACCATTTTGAGGTGAATTCAGTCAGAATCCCTATTCACTCAGCTGGGAGTTGTGGATGAATCTGGAAACAGCTGTTTACTTAGGAATAAATCAAGCCCAATATCACTAAGAAAACTTGCATTTCTTTGGCTTTTTTCTGATTTTTCCTATTTATCATGGTTTGAAAAGAATTTTTTGATGTGATCTTTGGTTTTGTGGCTGGCATATTGAGTTTAGGGCACAAGAGGAAGGTTCTTTTTCAATCAGGGCACAGCTGTTGGCTTGCTCCAATTCTGGCTTGCTGTCATGGTTTTGGGTGCCTCACCTGATTTGTGGATTCTTTTTCTGCAGTTTCCTAAATGTTTTCTGGTTCTGATCGGATTTGCCTTCTTATTCCCAAATTTTGTATTCTGACGCAATACAAGCAAGATTTTGGACAGAGTAGCCATTATGAAAGAAAAAAAAAACACAGAAATTGCCCTTTCAGGATTAGAAATCTACAGGCAACACGACCAAGATGAGTTTCTGTGTTTTGGAAATTCACATGGAACACTTCTGCTGAGGGGACAGATAGTAATTCCCTCCAAATTGAGTGTGAGTGCGATTTTGAGGTGAATTGAGTCAGAATTCCAAAGTCAGTCTGTGGAAGGGGGGGATGAATCCAGAAACAGCCTGTTTCCTTCTGTCTAAATCCAGACAAATACCACAAAGGACTCTTGAATTTCTTTGGCTTTCTCAGATTTCCCTTATTTATCATTGTTTGTAATGATAATTTTTTTAGAGCATTGGTTTTGAGGCTGGAATATGGAGTTCAGGGCACTGGATTAATGGTTTTGTTCAATCAGGGCACAGCTGTTGGCTTGCTCCAATTCTGGCTTGCTGTCATTGGTTTGGGTGCCTCAGCCGATTTGTGGTTTCTTGAGCAGTAATTTGTTAAATATTTTCTGGGTCTGAGTCGGTTTTACCTTCTTCCTTCCCAAATTTTGTATTCTGATGCAATACAAGCAAGATTTTGACAGAGTAGCCATTATGAAAGAAAAAATAACACAGCAAATTGCCCTTTCAGGATTAGAAATCTACAGGCAACTCGACCAAGATGAGTTTCTGTGTTTTGGAAAATGACATGATACCCTTCTGCTGAGGGGACAGATCCTGATTCCCTCCAAATTGAGTGTGAGTGCGATTTTGAGGTGAATTCAATCAGAATTCCAAAGTCTGTCTGAGGAAGGGGATATGAATCTGGGAACAGCCAGTTTCCTTGTGTCTGAATCCAGCCTAATATCACAAAGGACTCCTGCATTTCTTTGGCTTTTTCACATTTCCCTTATTTATCATGGTTTGTAATGAATTTTCTGATGTGAGCTTTGGTTTTGAGGCTGGAATATGGAGTTCAGGGCACAGGAGGAATGGTCTTTTTCAAACAGGGCACAGTTGTCGCCTTGCTCCCATTTTGCCTTGCTGTCATTGTTTTCGGTGCCTCAGCTGACTTTTGGTTTCTTGAGCGGCAATTTCCTAAATGTTTTATGGGTCTGAGTTGGTTTTGGCTTCTTCCTTCCCAAATTTTGTATTCTGCCACAATACAAACAAGAGTTTGGGCACGGTAGCCATTATGAAATAAAAAACACAAAAATAGGTGTTTGAAGCTTAGAAATCTACAGGTAACACGACCAAGGTGAGTTTTTGTGTTTTGGAAAATAAAATGGAAGCTTTGGCTGAGGTGACAGATATTAATTGCCTCCAAACTGAGTTTCACTGCAATTTTCAGGTGAATTCAGTCAGAATTCCACAGGCAGCTGGAGGGGTGGATGAATCCGGGAACAGCCGGTTTCCTTGCAACTAAATCAAGCCCAATATCATTATGGATTCTTGCATTTCTTTGGCTTTTTTCTCATTTTTCTTATTTATCATGGTTTGTAATGAATTTTCTGATGTGAGCTTTGGTTTTGAGGCTTGAATATGGAGTTCAGGCACTGGATTAATGGTCTTTTTCAATCAGGGCACAGCTGTTGGCTTGCTCAAGTTCTGGATTGCTGTCATTTTTTTGGTGCCTCAGCTGACTTTTGGTTTCTTGAGCAGCAATTTCCTAAATGTTTTCTGAGTCTCAGTTGGATTTGCCTTCTTCCTTCCCAAATTTTGTATTCTGACGCAATATAAACAAGAGTTTGGACAGAGTAGCCATTATGAAATAAACAACACAACAAATATGCATTTGAAGCTTAGAAATCTACAGGAAACACGACCAAGGTGAGTTTTTGTGTTTTGGAAAATCAAATGGAACACTTTGGCTGAGGTGACAGATAGTAATTGCCTCCAAACCGAGTTTCACTGCGATTTTCATGTTAATTCAGTCAGAAACCACAGACACTCAGCTGGGAGGTATGGATGAATCTGGAAACAGCCATTAACAAGGGAATGATTCAAGCCCAATATCACTAAGAACTCCTGAATTTCTTTGGATTTTTTAGGATTTTTCTTATTTTTCATGGTTTGTAATAAATTTTCTGATGTGAGCTTTGGTTTTGAACCTGCAAGATGGAGTTCAGGGCACCAGAGGAATGGTCTTTTTCAATCAGGTAACAGCTGTTGGCTTACTCCAATTCTGTCTTCCTTTCAAGGTTTTGGGTGCCTCAGTGTCCTTCAGTTTCTTGAGCGGCAATTTCCTAAATGTTTTCTGAATCTCAGTTGGTTTTGCCTTCTTCCTTCCCAAATTTTGTATTCTGACGCAATACAAACAAGAGTTTGGACAGAGTAGCCATTTTGAAATAAACAACACAGCAAATAGGCATTTGAAGCTTAGAAATCTGCAGGTAACATGACCAAGGTGAGGTTTTGTGTTTTGGAAAATCAAATGAAACACTTTGGCTGAGGTGACAGATATTAATTGCCTCCAAACTGAGTTTCACTGCGATTTTCAGGTTAATTCAGTCAGAATTCCACAGGCAGTCAGCTGGAGTGGTGGATGAATCCGGGAACAGCCGGTTTCCTTGTGTCTAAATCCAGCCAAATATCACAAAGGACTCTTGCATTTCTTTTTTTTTTCACATTTCCCTTATTTATCCTGGTTTGTATTGAATTTTCTGATGTGAGCTTTGCTTTTGAGGCGGCAATATGGAGTTCAGGGCACCAGAGGAATGGTCTTTTTCAAACAGGGCAGAGCTGTTGGCTTGCTCCACTTCTGGCTTGCTGTCATTGTTTTTGGTGTCTCAGCTGACTTTTGGTTTCTTGAACGGCATTTTCCTAAATGATTACTGGGTCTGAGTTGATTTTGCCTTCTTTCTTCCCAAATTTTGTATTCTGATGCAATACAAACAAGAGTTTGTTTACAGTAGCCATTATGAAATAAGCAACAAAACAAATAGGCGTTTGAAGCTTATACATCTACAGGTAACACGACCAAGGTGAGTTTTTGTGTTTTGGAAAATACAATGGAACACTTTGGCTGAGGTGACAGATATTAATTGCCTCCAAACAGAGTTTCACTGTGATTTTCAGGTTAATTCAGATAGAAATCCACAGGCAGTCAGCTGGAGGGGTGGATGAATCCGGGAACAGCCGGTTTCCTTACGACTAAATCCAGCCCAATATCATTATGGATTCTTGCAATTCTTTGGCTTTTTTCTCATTTTTCTTATTTATCATGGTTTGTAATGAATTTTCTGATGTGAGCTTTGGTTTTGAGACTGCAATATGGAGTTCAGGGCACTGGATTAATGGTCTTTTTCAATCAGGGCACAGCTGTTGGCTTCCTCAAGTTCTGGCTTGCTTTCATTGTTTTCGGTGCCTCAGCTGACTTTTGGTTTCTTGAGCGGAAATTCGGTAAATGTTTTCTGAGTCTCAGTTGGTTTTGCCTGCTTTCTTCCCAAATTTTGTATTCTGACACAATATAAACAAGAGTTTGGACAGAGTAGCCATTATGAAATAAAAAACACAACAAATAGGCGTTTGAAGCTTAGAAATCTACAGGCAACATGACCAAGGTGAGATTTTGTGTTTTGGAAAATAAAATGGAACACTTTGGCTGTGGTGACAGATATTAACTGCCTCCATTCAGCTTAATTCTGTCAGAATTCCACAGGCAGTCAGCTGGATGGGTGGATGAATCCGGTAATAGCCGGTTTCCTTGTGACTAAATGAATTCCAATATCATTATGGATTCTTGCATTTCTTTGGCTTTTTTCTCATTTTTCTTATTTATCATGGTTTGTAATGAATTTTCTGATGTGAGCTTTGGTTTTTAGGCTGGCATATTGAGTTGAGGTCACAAAAGAAAGGAACTTTTTCAATCAGGGCACAGCTGTTGGCTTGCTCCAATTCTGGCTTGCTGTCATTGGTTTGGGTGCCTCAGCCGATTTGTGGTTTCTTGAGCGGCAATTTCCTAAATGTTTTCTGGGTCTCAGTTGGTTTTGCCTTCTTCCTTCCCAAATTTTGTATTCTGACGCAATACAAACAAGAGTTTGGACAGAGTAGCCATTATGAAATAAAAAACACAACAAATAGGCATTTGAAGCTACAGGTAACACGACCAAGGTGAGATTTTGTGTTTTGGAAAATCAAATGGAACACTTTGGCTGAGGTGACAGATAGTAATTGCCTCCAAACTGAGTTTCACTGCAATTTTCAGGTTAATTCAGTCGGAATTCCACAGGCAGTCAGCTGGAGGGGTGGATGCATCCGGGAACATCGGGTTTCCTTGTGACTAAATCAAGGCCAATATCATTATGGATTCTTGCATTGCTTTGGATTTTTCTCATTTTTCTTTTGTATCATGGTTTGTGATGAATTTTCTGATGTGAGCTTTGGTTTTGAGGCTGGCATATTGAGTTCAGGGCACAAGAAAATGGTTCTATTTCAAACAGGGCACAGCTGTTGGCTTGCTCCAATTCTGGCTTGCTGTCATTGTTTTGGGTGCCTCAGCTGATTTTGGTTTCTTGAGCGGCAATTTCCTAAATGTTTTATGGGTCTGAGTTGGTTTTGCCTTCTTCCTTCCCAAATTTTGTATTCTGAGGCAATACAAACAAGAGTTTTGACAGAGTAGCCATTATGAAATAAAAAACACAACAAATAGGCGTTTGAAGCTTATACATCTACAGGTAACAAGACCAAGTGAGTTTTTGTGTTTTGGAAAATAAAGTGGAACACTTTGGCTGAGGTGACAGATAGTAATTGCCTCCAAACTGATTGTCACTGCGATTTTCAGGTTAATTCAGTCAGAATTCCACAGGCAGTCAGTTGGAGGGGGGGATGAATCTTGGACGAGCCGATTTCCTTGCGACTAAATCAAGCCCAATATCATTATGGATTCTTGCATTTCTTTGGCTTTTTTCTCATTTTTCTTATTTATCATGGTTTGTAATGAATTTTCTGATGTGAGCTTTGGTTTTAAGCTGGCATATTGAGTTCAGGGCACAAGAGGAGGGTTGTTTTTCAATCAGGGCACAGCTGTTGGGTTGCTCCAATTCTGGCTTGCTGTCATTGTTTTGGGTGCCTCAGCTGATTTGTGGATTCTTGAGTGGCAATATCCTAAATGTTTTCTGGGTCTGAGTTACTTTTGCCTTCTTATTCCCAAATTTTGTATTCTGATGCAATACAAGCAAGATTTTTACAGAGTAGCCATTATGAAAGAAAAAAAAAAAAAGCAAATTGGCCTTTCAGGATTAGAACTGTACAGGCAACACAATCAAGATGAGTTTCTTTGTTTTGGATAGTGACATGGACCCCTTCTGCTGAGGGGACAGATACTAATTTCCTCCAAATTGAGTGTGAGTGCAATTTTGAGGTGAATTCAATCAGAATTCCAAAGTCAGTCTGTTTAAGGGTGGGATGAATCCTGAAACAGCCAGTTTCCTTGTGTCTAAATCCAGCCAAATATCACAAAGGACCCTTGCATTTCTTTGGCTTTTTCACATTTCCCTTATTTATCATGGTTTGTTATGAATTTTCTGATGTGAGCTTTGGTTTTGAGGCTGCAAAATGGATTTCAGGGTACAAGAGAATGGTTCTTTTTCAATCAGGGCACAGCTGATGGCTTGCTCCAATTCTGTCTTCCTGTCATTGTTCTGCATGCCTCAGCTTACTTTTGGTTCCTTGAGCAGTAATTTCCTAAATATTTTCTGGGTCTGAGTTGGTTTTGCCTTCTTCCTTCCCAAATTTTGTATTCTGATGCAATACAAACAAGAGTTTGGACAGAGTAGCTATTATGAAATAAAAAGTGCAACAAATAGGCGTTTGAAGCTCAGAAATCTACAGGTAACACGACCAAGGTGAGTTTTTGTGTTTTGGAAAATAAAATGGAACACTTTGGCTGAGGTGACAGATATTAATTGCCTCCAAACTGAGTTTCCCTGCGATTTTCAGGTTAATTCCATCAGAATTCCGCAGGCATTCAGCTGCAGGGGTGGATGAATCCAGGAACAGCCGGTTTCCTTGCGACTAAATCAAGCCCAATATCATTATGGATTCTTGCATTTCTTTGGCTTTTTCTCATTTCTCTTATGTATCATGGTTTGTAATAAATTTTCTGATGTGAGCTCTGGTTTTAAGGCTGGCATATTGGGTTCAGGGAACAAGAGGATGGTTCTTTTCAATCAGGGCACAGCTGTTGGCCTCCTCCAATTCTGGCTTGCTGTCAATGTTTTGAGTGCTTCAGCAAATTTGTGGATTCTAGTGTGTCAATTTACCAGATGTTTTTTGGGTCTCTGTTGGTTTTGCCTTCTTCCTTCCCAAATTTTGTATTCTGATGCAATACAAACAAGAGTTTGGACAGAGTAGGTATTATGAAATAAAAAACACAACAAATAGGCGTTTGAAGCTTAGAAATCCACAGGTAACACGACCAAGGTGAGTTTTTGTGTTTTGGAAAAGAAAATGGAACACTTTGGCTGAGGTGACAGATATTAATTGCCTCCAAACTGAGTTTCACTGTGATTTTCAGGTTAATTCAGTCAGAATACCACAGGCAGTCAGCTGCAGGGGTGGATGAATCCTGGAACAGCCTGTTTCCTTCGAGTGAATCAAGCCCAATATCATAATGGATTCTTGCATTTCTTTGGCCTTTTTGTTATTTTTCTTATTTATCATGGTTTGTAATGAATTTTCTGAGGTGAGCTTTGGTTTTGAAGCTGCAATATGGAGTTCAGGATCCGGGGGAATGGTCTTTTTCCTTTTTTTTTTTTTCTTGACAGGCAGAGTGGACAGTGAGAGAGAGAGACAGGGAGTAATTTCTTCTTTTGCTGTTGGTTCACCCTCCATTGGCCGCCGCGGCCAGTGTGCTGCGGCGGGCGCACCGCGCTGATCCGATTGCAGGAACCAGGAGCCAGGTGCTTTTCCTGGTCTCCCATGGGGTGCAGTGCCCCAGCACTTGGGCCATCCTCCACTGCACTCCCTGGCCACAGCAGAGGGCTGGCCTGGAAGAGGGGCAACCAGGACAGAATCCGCACCCAGACCGGGACTAGAACCTGGTGTGCTGGGGCCGCTAGGTGGAGGATTAGCTTAATGAGCCGCGGAGCCGGCTGGGAATGCTCTTTTTCAAACAGGGCACAGCTCTTGGCCTGCTCCAATTCTGGCTTGCTGTCATTGTTTTGGGAGCCTCAGACGATTTGTGGTTTCTTGAGCGGCAATATCCTAAATGTTTTCTGCGTCTGAGTTGGTTTTGCCTTCTTCCTTCCCAAATTTTGTATTCTGCCACAATACAAACAAGAGTTTGGGCAGAGTAGCCATTTTGTAATGAAAAACACAGCAAATAGGCGGTTGAAGCTTAGAAATCTACAGGTAACACGACCAAGGTGAGTTTTTGTGTTTTGGAAAATCAAATGGAACACTTTGCCTGAGGAGACAGATATTAATTGCCTCCAAACGGAGTTTCACTGCGATTTTCAGGTGAATTCAGTCAGAATTCCACAGGCAATCAGCAGGAGCGGTGGATGAATCTGGGAATAGCCGGTTTCCTGGTGACTAAATCCAGCCCAATATCATTATGCATTCTTGCATTTCTTTCGCTTTTTTCTCATTTTTCTTATTTATCATGGTTTGTAATGAATTTTTTGATGTGAGCTTTGGTTTTGAGGCTGGCATATTGAGTTCAGGTCACCAGAGGAAGGTTCTTTTTCAATCAGGGCACAGCTGTTGGCATGCTCCAATTCTGGCTTGCTGTCATTGTTTTGGGTGCCTCAGCTGTCTTTTGGTTTCTTGAGTGGCAATTTACTAAATGTTTTCTGGATCTTAGTTGGTTTTGCCTTCTTCCTTCCCAAATATTGTATTCTGACACGATGCAACCAATAGTTTGGACAGAGATGCCATTATGAATTAAAAAACATTACAAATAGGCCTTTGAAGCTTAGAAATCTACAGGTAACATAACCAAGGTGAGTTTTTATGTTTTGCAAAATCAAATGGAATACTTTGGCTGAGGTCACAGATATATATTGCCTCCAAAGTGAGTTTCACTGCGATTTTCTGGTTAATTCAGTCAGAATTCCACAGGCAGTCAGCAGGAGTGGTGGATGAATCTGGGAACAGCCGGTTTCCTTGCGACTCAATCAAGCCCAATATCATTATGGATTCTTGCATTTCTTTGGCTTTTTTCTCATTTACTTATTTATCATGGTTTGTAATGAATTTTCTGATGTGAGCTTTGGTTTTGAGGCTGGCATATGGAGTTCAGGGTTTTGGAGGAATACTCTTTTTCAAACAGGGCATAGCTGTTGGCCTGCTCCAAATCTGGCTTGCTGTCATTTCTTTGGGTGCCTCAGCTGAATTTTGGTTTCTTGAGTGGCAATTTCCTAAATGTTTGCTGGGTCTGAGTTGGTTTTGCCTTCTTCCTTCCCAAATTTTCTTTTCTGATGGCATGCAAACAAGAGTTTCGGCAGAGTAGCCATTATGAAATAAAAAACACTACAAATATGCGTTTAAAGCTTAGAAATCTACAGGTAATACGACCAAGGTGAGTTTTTGTGTTTTAGAAAATCAAATGGAACACTTTGGCTGAGGTTACAGATAGTAATTGCCTCCAAACTGAGTTTCACTGCGATTTTCAGGTGAATTCCGTCAGAATTCCACAGGCAGTCCGCTGGAGGGGTGGATGAATCCGGGAACAGCCGGTTTCCTTGTGACGAAATCAAGCTGAATATCATTATGGATTCTTGCTTTTCTTTGGCTTTTTTCTCCTTTTTCTTATTTATCATGGTTCGTGATGAATTTTCTGATGTGAGCTTTGGTTTTGAGGCTGGCATATGGAGTTCAGGGCACAAGAGGAATGGTCTTTTTCAAACAGGGCACAGCTGTTGGCCTGCTCCAATTCTTGCTTCCCGTCATTGTTTTGGGTGCCGCGGCTGACTTCAGGTGAATTCAGTCACAATTCCACAGGCAGTCAGCTGGAGGGGTGGATGAATCTGGGCACAGCCGGTATCCTTGCGAATAAATCCAGCCCAATATCATTATGGGTTTTCTGGGTCTGAGTTGGTTTTGCTGTCTGCCTTCCCAAATTATCTTTTCTGATGCCATACAAACAAGAGTTTGGGCAGAGTAGCCATTATGAAATAAAAACCACAAGAAATAGGATTTTGAAGCTTAGAAATCTACAGGTAGCACGACCATGGTGAGTTTTTGTGTTTTGGAACATAAAATGGAACGCTTTGGCTGAGGTGACAGATATTAATTGCTACCAAACTGAGTTTCACTGCGATTTTCAGGTTAATTCAGTCAGAATTCCACAGGCAGTCAGCTGGAGGGGTGGATGAATCTGGGAACAGCCGGTTTCCATGCGAATAAAACAAGCCTAATATCATTATGGATTCTTGCATTTCTTTGGCTTTTTTCTCATTTTTTATTTATCAAGGTTTGTAATGAATTTTCTGATGTGAGATTTGGTTTTGAGGCTGCAATATGCAGTTCAGGGCACTGGAGGAATGGCCTTTTTCAAACAGGGCACAGCTGTTGGCCTGCTCCAATTCTGGCTTGCTGTCATTGTTTTAAGTGCCTCAGCTGACTTTTGGTTTCTTGAGCAGCAATTTCCTGCATGTTTTCAGGGTCTGAGTTGGTTTTGCCTTCTTCCTTCCCAAATTTTGTATTCTGACGCCATACAAACAAGAGTTTGGGCAGAGCAGCCATTTTGTAATGAAAAACACAGCAAATAGGCATTTGAAGCTTAGAAATCTACAGGTAACATGACCAAGGTGAGGTTTTGTGTTTTGGAAAATCAAATGGAACACGTTGGCTGAGGTGACAGATATAAATTGCCTCCAAACTGAGTTTCACTGCGATTTTCAGGTGAATTCAGTCACAATTCCACAGGCAGTCAGCTGGAGGGGTGGATGAACTGGGAACAGCCGGTATCCTTGCGAATAAATCAAGCCCAATATCATCATGGATTCTTGCATTTCTTTGTCTTTTTTCTCATTTGTCTTATTTATCATGGTTTGTAATGAATTTTCGGATGTCAGCTTTGGTTTTGAAGCTGCAATATGGAGTTCAGGGCACCGGAGGAATGGCCTTTTTCAATCAGGGCACAGCTGTTGGCTTGCTCCAATTCTGGCTTGCTGTCATTATTTTGGGAGCCTCAGCTGACTTTTGGTTTCTTGAGTGGAAATTTCCTAAATGTTTTCTGGATCTTAGTTGGTTTTGCCTTCTTCCTTCCCAAATTTTGTGTTCTGACGGCATACAAACAAGAGTTTGGACAGAGTAGCCATTATGGAATGAAAAACACAACCAATAGGCGTTTGAAGCTTAGAAATCTACAGGTAACACGACCAAGGTGAGATTTTGTGTTTTGGAAAGTCAAATGGAACACTTTGGCTAGGTGACAGATATTAATTGCCTCCAAACTGAGTTTCACTGCGATATTCAGGTTAATTCAGTCAGAATTCCACAGGCAGTCACCTGGAGGGCTAGATGAATCCGGGAACAGCCGGTTTCCTTGCGACTAAATCAAGCCCAATATCATTATGGATTCTTGCATTTCTTTGGCTCTTATTTTTCTCATTTATCATGGTTTGTAATGAATTTTCTGATGTGCGCTTTGGTTTGTAGGCTGGCATATGGAGTTCAGGGCACAAGAGGAATGGCATTTTCAATCAGGGCATAAGTGTTGGCTTCCTCCAATTCTGGCTTGCTGTCATTGTTTTGGGTGCCTCAGCCGATTTGTGGTTTCTTGAGCGGCATTTTCCTAAATGTTTTCTGGGTCTGAGTTGGTTTTTCCTTCTTCCTTCCCAAATTTTGTATTCTGATGCAATATAAACAAGAGTTTGGTCAAAGTAGCCATTATGAAATAAAAAACACAACAAACAAGCATTTAAAGGTTATACATGTACAGAAAACACGACCAAGGTGAGTTTTTGTGTTTTGGAAAATCAAATGGAACACTTTGACTGAGGTGACAGATATTAATTGCCTCCAAACTGAGTTTCACTGTGATGTTCAGGTTAATTCAGTTGAATTCCACAGGTAGCCAGATGGAGGGGTGGATGAATCTGGGAACAGCCGGTTTCCTTGTGACTGAATCAAGCCCAATATCATTATGGATTCTTGCATTTCTTTGGCCTTTTTCTCATTTTTCTTATTTATCATGGTTTGTAAGGAATTTTCTGATGTGAGCTTTGGTTTTGAGTCTGCAAGATGGAGTTCAGGGCACCAGAGGAATGGCCATATTCAATCAGGGCACAGATCTTTGCTTGCTCCAATTCTGGCTTACTGTCATTGGTTTGGGTGCCTTAGCTGAGTTTGCTTTCTTGAGCGGCAAGTTCCTAAATGTTTTCTGGGTCTGAGTTGGTTTTGCTTTCTTCCTTCAAATGTTGCTTCTGACGCAATACAAACAAGAGTTTAGACAGAGTAGCCATTATGAAATAAAAAACACCACAAATAGGCATTTGAAGCTTAGACATCTACTGGTAACATGACCAAGGTGAGTTTTTGTGTTTTGGAATATATAATGGAACACTTTGGCTGTGGTGACAGATATTAATTGCCTCCAAACTGAGTTTCACTGCGATTTTCAGGTTAATTCAGTCAGAATTCCACAGGCAGTCAGCTGGAGGGGTGGATGAATCTAGGAACAACCGGTTTCCTTGCGACTAAATCAAACCTAATATCATTATGGAATCTTTCATTTCTTTGGATTTATTCTCATTTTTCTTATTTATCATGGTGTGTAATGAATTTTCTGATGTGAGCTTTGGTTTTGAGTCTGGAAGATGGAGTTCAGGGCAGAAGAGGATGGTTCTTTTTCAATCAGGGCACAGCTCTTTGCTTGCTCCAATTCTGGTTTAATGTAATTGGTTTGGGTACCTCAGCTGACTTTTGGTTTCTTGAGCGGCAATTTCCTAAATGTTTTCTGGGTCTGAGTTGGTTTTGCCTACTTCCTTGTCAAATTTTGTATTCTGACGCAATACAAAAAAGAGTTTGTTTAAAGTAGCCATTATGAAATAAAAACCACAACAAATAGGCTTTTGAAGCTTAGAAATCTACAGGTAACACGACCATGGTGAGTTTTTGTGTTTTGGAAAATCAAATGGAACACTTTGGCTGAGGTGACAGATATTAATTGCTTCCAAACTGAGATTCACTGTGATTTTCAGGTTAATTCAGTCAGAATTCCACAGGTAGTCAGCTGGAGGGGGGGATGAATCTGGGAAGAGCTGATTTCCTTGAAACTAAATCAAGCCCAATATCATTATGGATTCTTGCATTTCTTTGGCTTTTTTCTCATTTTTCTTATGTATCATGGTTTGTAGTGAATTTTCTGATGTGAGCTTTGGTTTTGAGTCTGCAATATGGAGTTCAGGGCACAAGAGGAAGGTTCTTTTTCAAACAGGGCACAGCCATTTGCTTGCTCCAGTTCTGGCTTGCTGTCATTGTTTTGGGTGCCTCAGCTGATTTTTGGTGTGTTGAGTGGCAATTTCCTAAATGTTTTCTGGGTCAGAGTTGGTTTTGCCTTCTTCCTTCCCAAATTTTGTATTCTGACGCCATACAAACAAGAGGTTGGACAGAATAGCCATTATGAAATAAAAAAAAACAGAAGAAATAGGAGTTTGAAGCTTAGAAATCTACAGGTAACACGACCAACGTGAGATTTTGTGTTTTGGAAAATCAAATGGAACACTTTGGCTGAGGTGACACATATTAATTGCCTCCAAACTGAGTTTCACTGCGATTTTCAGGTTAATTCTGTCAGAATTCCACAGGCAGTCAGCTGGAGGGGTGGATGAATCCGGGAAAGATGGTTTCCTTGCGACTAAATCAAGCCCAATATCATTGTGGATTCTTGCATTTGTTTGGCTTTTTTCTCATCTTTCTTATTTATCATGGTTTGTAATGAATTTTCGGATGTGAGCTTTGGTTTTGAGGCTGGCATTTTGAGTTCAGGGCACCGGAGGAATGGTCCTTTTCAAACAGGGCACAGCTGTTGGCCTGCTCCAATTCTGGCTTGCTGTCATTTTATTTTGGGTGCCTCAGCTTATTTGTGGTTTCTTGAGCGGCAATTTTCTGAATGTTTTCTGGGTCTGAGTTGCTTTTGCCTTCTTCCTTGTCAAATTTTGTATTCTGACGCAATAAATACAAGAGTTTGGGCAGAGTAGCCATTATGAAATAAAAAACACAACCAATCGGCGTTTGAAGCTTAGAAATCTACAGGTAACACGACCAAGGTGAGTTTTTGTGTTTTGGAAAATCAAATGGAACACTTTGGCTGAGGTGACAGATATTAATTGCCTCCAAACTGAGTTTCAATGCGATTTTCAGGTTAATTCAGTCAGAATTCCACAGGCTGTCAGCTGGAGGGGTGGATGAATCCGGGAACAACCGGTTTCTTTGCGACTCAATCAAGCCCAATAGCATTATGGATTCTTGCATTTCTTTGGCTTTTTTCTTCGTTTTCATATTTATCATCGTTTCTAATGAATTTTCTGATGTGAGTTTTGGTTTTGAGGCTGCAATATGGAGTTCAGAGTAACGGAGGAATGGTCTTTTTCAAACAGGGCACAGCTGTTGGCCTGCTCCAATTCTGGTTTGCTGTCATTCTTTTGAGTGCCTCAGCCGATTTGTGGATTCTTGAGCGGCAATTTCCTACATGTTTTCTAGGTCTGAGTTGGTTTTGCCCCCTTCCTTCCCAAATTTTGTATTCTGACGCCATAGAAAGAACAGTTTGGGTAGAGTAGCCATTATGAAATAAAAAACACAACACATAGGCATTTGAAGCTTAGAAATCTACAGGTAACATGACCAAGGTGAGTTTTTGTGTTTTGGAAAATAAAATGGAACACTTTGGCTGATTTGAGAGATATTAATTGCCTCCAAACTGAGTTTCACTGCGATTTTCAGGTTAATTCAGTCAGAATTCCACAGGCAGTCAGCTGGAGGGGTGGATGAATCCGGGAACAGCCCGTTTCCTTGCGACTAAATCAAGCCCAATATCATTATGGATTCTTGCATTTCTTTGGATTTTTTGCATTTTTCTTATTTATCATGGTTTGTAATGAATTTTGTGATGTCAGCTTTGGTTATGAGGCTGCAATATGGAGTTCAGGGCACCGGGGGAATGGTCTTTTTCAATCAGGGCACAGCTGTTGGTCTGCTCTAATTCTGGCTTGCTGTCATTGCTTTGAGTGCCTCAGCCGATTTGTGGTTTCTTGAGCGGCAATTTCCTACATGTTTTCTGGGTCTGAGTTGATTTTGCCTTCTTCCTTCCCAAATTTTGTATTCTGACGCAATACAAACAAGAGTTTTTGCAGAGTAGCCATTTTGTAATGAAAAACATAGCATATAGGCGTTTGAAGCTTAGAAATCTACAGGTAACACGACCAAGGTGAGGTTATGTGTTTTGGATAATAAAATGGTCTGAGGTGACAGATATTAATTGCCTCCAAACTGAGTTTCACTGCGATTTTCAGGTGAATTCAGTCAGAATTCCACAGGCAGTCAGCTGCAGTGGTCGATGAATCCAGGAACAGCCGGTTTCCTTGAGACTAAATCAAGCCCAATATCATTATGGATTCTTGGAATTCTTTGGCTTTTTTCTCATTTTCCTTATTTTTCATGGTTTGTAATGAATTTTCTGAAGTGAGCTTTAGTTTTGAGGCTGCAATATGGAGTTCAGGGCACCGGAGGAATGGTCTTTTTCAAACACGGCACAGCTGTTGGCCTGCTCCAATTCTGCCTTGCTGTCATTGTTTTGAGTGCCTCAGCCGATTTGTGGTTTTTTGAGCGGCAATTTCTTAAATGTTTTCTGGGTCTGAGTTGGTTTTGCCTTCTTCCTTCCCAAATTTTCTATTCTGACGCAATACAAACAAGAGTTTGTTTAAAGTAGCCATTATGAAATAAAAAACACTACAAATAGGCGTTTTAAGCTTAGAAATCTACAGGTAACACGACCAAGGGGAGTTTTTGTGTTTTGGAAAATACAATGGAACACTTTGGCTAGGTGACAGATATTAATTGCCTCCAAACTGAGTTTCACTGCAATATTCAGGTTAATTCAGTCAGAATTCCACAGGCAGTCCGCTGAAGGGGTGGATGAATCTGGGAATAGCCGGTTTCCTTGCGACTAACTCAAGCCCAATATCATTATGGATTCTTGCATTTTTTGGCTTTTTTCTCCGTTTTCTTATTTATCATGGTTTGTAATGAATTTTCTGATGTGAGCTTTGGTTTTGAGGCTGGCATATTGAGTTCAGGGCACCGGAGGAATGGTCTTTTTCAAACAGGGCACAGCTGTTGGCCTTCTCCAATTCTGCCTTGCTGTCATTGTTTTAAGTACCTCAGCCGATTTGTGGCTTCTTGAGCGGAAATTTTAAATGTTTTCTGGACAGAGTAGCCATTATGAAATAAAAAATACAACTAATAGGCGTTTGAATCTTAGAAATCTACAGGTAACACGAGCAAGGTGAGTTTTTGTGTTTTGGATAATAAAATGGTCTGAGGTGACAGATATTAATTGCCCCCAAACTGAGTTTCACTGCGATTTTCAGGTTAATTCAGTCAGAATTCCACAGGCAGTCAGCTGGAGGGGTGGATGAATCCAGGAACAGCCGGTTTCCTTGCGACTAAATCAAGCCCAATATCATTATGGAATCTTGCATTTCTTTGGCTTTTTTCTCATTTTTCTTATTTATCATGGTTTGTAATGCATTTTCTGATGTCAGCTTTGGTTTTGAGGCTGCAATATGGAGTTCAGGGCACCGGGGCAATGGTCTTTTTCAAACACGGCACAGCTGTTGGCCTGCTCCAATTCTGGCTTGCTGTCATTGTTTTGAGTGCCTCAGCCAATTAGTGGTTTCTTGAGCGGCAATTTCCAAAATGTTTTCTGGGTCTGAGTTGGTTTTGCCTTCTTCCTTCCCAAATTTTGTATTCTGACGCCATACAAACAAGAGTTTGGGCAGAGTAGCCATTATGAAATAAAAAACACTACAAATAGGCGTTCGAAGCTCAGAAATCTACAGGTAACAGGACAAGATGAGGTTTTGTGTTTTGGCAAATAAAATGGAACACTTTGGCTGAGGTGACAGATATTAATTGCCTCCAAACTGAGTTTCACTGCGATTTTCAGGTTAATTCAGTCAGAATTCCACAGGCAGTCAGCTGGAGGGGTGGATGAATCTGGGAACAGCCAATTTCCTTGCGACTCAATCAAGCCCAATATCATTATGGATTCTAGCATTTCTTTGGCTTTTTTCTCATTTTTCTTATTTATCATGGTTTGTAATGAATTTTCTGATGTGAGCTTTGGTTTTGAGGCTGCAATATGGAGTTCAGGGCACAAGAGGAAGGTTATTTTTCAAAAAGGGCACAGCTGTTGGTTTGCTCCAATTCTGCCTTGCTGTCATTGTTTTGGGTGCCTTAGCTGACTTTTGGTTTCTTGAGCGGCAATTTCCTAAATGTTTTCTGTGTCTGAGAGGTTTTTGCCTTCTTCCTTCCCAAATTTTGTATTGTGACGCAATACAAACATGAGTTCAGACAGAGTACCGATTATGAAATAAAAAACACAACAAATAGGCGTTTGAAGCTTAGAAATCTACAGGAAACATGACCAAGGTGAGTTTTTGTGTTTTGGAAAATCAAATGGAACACTTTGGCTGAGGTGACAGATATTAATTGCCTCCAAACTGAGGTTCACTGCGATTTTCCGGTTAATTCAGTCATATTTCCACAGGCAGTCAGCTGGAGGGGTGGATGAATGCAGGAACATCCGGTTTCCTTGCGACTAAATCAAGTCCAATATCATTATGGATTCTTGCATTTCTTTGGCTTTTTTCTCATTTTTCTTATTTGTAATGGTTTGTAATGCATTTTCTGATGTGAGCTTTGGTTTTGAGGCTGGCATATTGACTTCAGGGCACAAGAGGATGGTTCTGTTTCAATCAGGGCACAGTTGTTGATTTGCTCCAATTCCGGCTTGCTGTCATTGTTTTGGATGCTTCAGAAGATTCGTGGTTTCTTGAGTGGCAATTTCATAAATGTTTTCTGTGTCTGAGTTGGATTTGCCTTCTTATTCCCAAATTTTGTATTCTGATGCAATGCAAAGAAGAGTTTGGACAGAGTAGCCATTATGAAATAAACAACACAACAAATAGGCATTTGAAGCTTGGAAATCTACAGGTAACAAGACCAAGGTGAGTTTTTGTGTTTTGGAAAATAAAATGGAACACTTTGGCTGAGGTGACAGATATTAATTGCCTCCAAACTGAGTTTCACTGCAATTTTCAGGTTAATTCAGTCAGAATTCCACACGCAGTCAGCTGGAGTGTTGGATGAATCCGGGAACAGCTGGTTTCCTTGCAACTAAATCCAGCTCAATATCATTATGGTTTCTTGCATTTCTTGGCTTTTTTCTCATTTTTCTTATGTATCGTGGTTTGTAATGAATTTCCTGATGTGAGCTTTGGTTTTGAGGCTGGAATATGGAGTTCAGGGTACCGGAAGAATGGCCTTTTTCAATCAGGACTCAGCTGATTGCCTGCTCCAATTCTGGCTTGCTGTCATGGTTTTGGGAGCCTCAGCTGACTTTTGGTTTCTTGAGTGGCAATTTCCTAAATGTTTTCTGGGTCTGAGTTGGCTTTGCCTTCTACCTTCCGAAATTTTGTATGTTGATGCAATACAAGCAAGATTTTGGACAGAGTAGCCATTATGAAATAAAAAACACAACAAATAGGCGTTTGACGCTTTGAAATCTATAGGAAACATGACCAAAGTGAGTTTTTTTGTTTTGGAAAATAAAATGGAACACTTTGGCTGAGGTGACAGATATTAATTGTCTCCAAACCGAATTTCACTGCCATTTTGAGGTTAATTCAGTCAGAATCCCTATTCACTCAGCTGGGAGTTGTGGATGAATCTGGAAACAGCTGTTTACTTAGGAATAAATCAAGCCCAATATCACTAAGAAAACTTGCATTTCTTTGGCTTTTTTCAGATTTTTCCTATTTATCATGGTTTGAAAAGAATTTTTTGATGTGAGCTTTGGTTTTGTGGCTGGCATATTGAGTTTAGGGCACAAGAGGAAGGTTCTTTTTCAAACAGGGCACAGCTGTTGGCGTGCTCCAGTTCTGCTTGCTGTCATTGTTTTGGATTCCTTAGCTGATTTGTGGATTCTTTTTCTGCAGTTTCCTAAATGTTTTCTGGGTCTGAGTCGGATTTGCCTTCTTATTCCCAAATTTTGTATTCTGACGCAATACAAGCAAGATTTTGGACAGAGTAGCCATTATGAAAGAAAAAAAAAAACACAATAAATTGCCCTTTCAGGATTAGAAGTCTACAGGCAACACGACTAAGATGAGTTTTTGTGTTTTGGAAAATGACATGGAACACTTCTGCTGAGGGGACAGATACTAATTCCCTCCAAATTGAGTGTGAGTGCGATTTTGAGGTGAATTGAGTCAGAATTCCAAAGTCAGTCTGTGGAAGGGGGGGATGAATCCGGAAACAGCCTGTTTCCTTCTGTCTAAATCCAGCCAAATACCACAAAGGACTCTTGAATTACTTTGGCTTTCTCAGATTTCCCTTATTTATCATTGTTTGTAATGATTTTTTTTTGTGTGCTTTGGTTTTGAGGCTGGAATATGGAGTTCAGGGCACTGGATTAATGGTCTAGTTCAATCAGGGCACAGCTGTTGGCTTGCTCCAATTCTGGCTTGCTTTCAAGGTTTTGGGTGCCTCAGTCCATTTGTGGTTTCTTGAGCGGCAATTTCCTACATGTTTTCTGGCTCTGAGTAGGTTTTGCCTTCTTCCTTCCCAAATTTTGTATTCTGGCGTAATACAAACAAGAGTTTGGACAGAGTAGCCATTATGAAATAAAAAACACAACAAATATGCGTTTGAAGCTTATATATGTACTGGTCACAAGACCAAGGTATGATTTTTTGTTTTCGAAATTAAAATTGAACACTCTGGCTGAGGTGACAGATATTAATTGCCTCCAAAACCGAGTTTCACTGCGATTTTCAGATTAATTCAGTTAATTCAGTTAGGATTCCACAGGCTTGCATTTTTTGGCTTTTTCTCATTTCCGTTATTTATCATGGTTTGTAATGAATTTTCTGATGTGAGCTTTGGTTTTGAGGCTGGAATATGGAGTTCAGGGTACTGGAGGAATGGTCTTTTTCAAACAGGGCACAGCTGTTGGCTTGCTCCAATTCTGGCTTGCTGTCATTGTTTTGGGTGCCTCAGCTCAATTTTGGTTTGTTGAGCGGCAATTTCCTAAATGTTTTCTGGGTCTGATTTGGTTTTTCCTTCCTCCTTCCCAAATTTTGTATTCTGACGCCATACAAACATGAGTTTGGGCAGAGTACCGATTATGAAATACAAAACACAACAAATGGGCATTTGAAGCTCAAAAATCTACAGGTTACATGACCAAGGTGAGTTTTTGTGTTTTGCAAAAAAAATGTTACACTTTGGCTGAGGTCACAGATATTAATTGACTCCAAACTGAGTTTCACTGCGATTTTCAGGGTAATTCAGTCAGAATTCCACAGGCAGACAGCTGGAGGTATGGATGAATCTGGGGACAGCCGGTTTCCTTGCGACTAAATCAAGCCCAATATCATTAAGGATTCTTGCATTTCTTTGGCTTTTTTCTCTTTTTTCTTATTTATCATGGTTTGTAATGAATTTTCTGATGTGAGCTTTGGTTTTGAGGCTGGCATATTGAATTCAGGGCACAAGAGGAAGGTTCTTTTTCAATCAGGGCACAGCTGTTGGCTTGCTCCAATTCTGGCTTGCTGTCATTGTTTTGGGTGCCTCAGCTGATTTGTGGTTTCTTGAGCGGCAATTTCCTTAATGTTTTCTGGGTCTGAGTCGGTTTTGCCTTCTTATTCCCATATTTTGTATTCTGATGCAATACAAGCAAGATTTGGACAGAGTAGCCATTATGAAAGAAAAAAAAAACACAGAAATTGCCCTTTCAGGATTAGAAATCTACTGGCAACATGATCAACATTAGTTTCTGTGTTTTGGAAAATGACATGGAACCCTTCTGCTGAGGGGACAGATTCTAATTCCCTCCAAATTGAGTGTGAGTGCAATTTTGAGGTGAAATCAATCAGAATTCCAAAGTCAGTCAGTGGAAGGGGGGATGAATCTTTAAACAGCCAGTTTCCTTGTGTCTAAATCCAGCCAAATATCACTAAGAACTCGTGCATTTCTTTGGCTTTTGTCTCATTTTTCTGATTTATCATGGTTTGTAATGAATTTTCTGATGTGAGCTTTGGTTTTGAGGCTGGCATATTGAGTTCAGGGCACCGGATCAATGGTCTTTTTCAAACAGGACACAGCTGTTGGCTTGTTGCAATTCTGGCTTACTGTCATTGTTTTGCGTGCCTCAGCTATTTTTGGTTTCTTTATCGGCAATTTCCTACATGTTTTCTGGGTCTGAGTTGGTTTTGCCTTCTTCCTTTCCAAATTTTGTATTCTGACGTAATACAAACAAGAGTTTGGACAGAATAGCCATTATGAAATAAAAAACACAACAAATATGCGTTTGAAGCTTATATATGTACAGGTAACACGAGCAAGGTAAGTTTTTGTGTTTTCGAAAGTAAAATTGAACACTCTGGCTGAGGTAACAGATATTAATTGCCTCCAAAACCGAGTTTCACTGCAATTTTTTTGTTAATTCATTCAGAAACCAAAGACACTCAGTTGGGAGGTGTGGATGAATCTGGAAACAGCCGTTTACATGGCCATAATTCAAGCCCAATATCCCTAAGATCTCCTGCATTTCTTTGGCTTTTTTCTCATTTTTCTTATTTATCATGGTTTGTAATGAATTTTCTGATGTGAGCTTTGGTTTTGAGGCTGGCATATGGAGTTCAGGGCACAAGAGGAAGGTTCTTTTTCAATCAGGGCACAGCTGTTGTCTTTCTCCAATTCTGGCTTGCTGTCATTGTTGTGGGTTCCTCAGCTGAATTTTGGTTTCTTGAGTGGCAATTTCCTAAATGTTTTCTGGGTCTGAGTTGGTTTTGCCTTCTTCCTTCCCAAATTTTGTATTCTGACGCAATACAAACAAGAGTTTGGACAGAGTAGCCATCATGAAATAAAAAACAAAACAAATAGGCATTTGAAGTTTTGAAATCTACAGGTAAGAAGACTAAGGTGAGTTTTTGGGTTTTGGAAGATAAAATGTTACACTTTGGCTGAGGTGACAGATATTAATTGCCTCCAAACCGAGTTTCACTGCGATTTTTTTGTTAATTCATTCAGAAACCAAAGACACTCAGCTGGGAGGTGTGGATGAATCTGGAAACAGCCGTTTACATGGCAATAAATCAAGCCCAATATTACTAAGAACTCCTGCATTTCTTTGGCTTTTTTCTCCGTTTTCTTATTTATCATGGTTTGTAATGAATTTTCTGATGTGAGCTTTGGTTTTGAGGCTGGCATATGGAGTTCAGGGCACAAGAGGAAGGTTCTTTTTCAATCAGGGCACAGATGTTGGCTTGCTGCAATTCTGGCTTGCTGTCATTGTTTTGGGTGCCTCAGCCGATTTGTGGTTTCTTGAGCGGCAATTTCCTGAATGTTTTCTGGGTCTGAGTCGGTTTGGCCTTCTTATTCCCAAATTTTGTATTCTGAATCAATACAAGCAAGATTTTGGCAGAGTAGCCATTACAAAAAAAAAAAAATACACAGCAAATTGCCCTTTCAGGATTAGAAATCTACAGGCAACTCGACCAAGATGAGTTTCTGTGTTTTGGAAAATGACATGGAACACTTCTGCTGAGGGGACAGATTCTAATTCCCTCCAAATTGAGTGTGAGTGCGATTTTGAGGTGAATTCAATCAGAATTCCAAGGTCTGTCTGTGGAAGGGGGGGGGATGAATCTGGAAACAGCCAGTTTCTTTGTGTCTAAATCCAGCCAAATACCACAAAGGACTCTTGAATTTCTTTGGCTTTCTCAGATTTCCCTTATTTATCATGGTTTGTAATGAATTTTCTGATGTGAGCTTTGGTTTTGAGGCTGCAATATGGAGTTCAGGGCACCGGAGGAATGGTCTTTTTAAAACAGGGCACAGCTGTTGGCTTGCTCCAATTCTGTCTTGCTTTCAAGGTTTTGGGTGCCTCAGCTGATTTGTGGTTTCTTGAGCGGCAATTTCCTAAATGTTTTCTGGGTCTGAGTTGGTTTTGCCTTCTTCCTTTCCAAATTTTGTATTCTGACGTAATACAAACAAGAGTTTGGACAGAGTAGCCATTATGAAATAAAAAACACAACAAATATGCGTTTGAAGCTTATATATGTACAGGTAACACGAGCAAGGTAAGTTTTTGTGGTTTCGAAAGTAAAATTGAACACTCTGGCTGAGGTGACAGATATTAATTGCCTCCAAAACCGAGTTTCACTGCAATTTTTTTGTTAATTCATTCAGAAACCAAAGACACTCAGTTGGGAGGTGTGGATGTATCTGGAAACAGCCGTTTACATGGCCATAATTCAAGCCCAATATCCCTAAGAACTGCTGCATTTCTTTGGCTTTTTTCTCATTTTTCTTATTTATCATGGTTTGTAATGAATTTTCTGATGTGAGCTTTGCTTTTGAGGCTGGCATATGGAGTTCAGGGCACAAGAGGAAGGTTCTTTTTCAATCAGGGCACAGCTGTTGTCTTTCTCCAATTCTGGCTTGCTGTCATTGTTGTGGGTTCCTCAGCTGACTTTTGGTTTCTTGAGTGGCAATTTCCTAAATGTTTTCTGGGTCTGACACGGTTTTTCCTTCTTAATCCCAAATTTTGTATTCTGACGCAATACAAACAAGAGTTTGGACAGAGTAGCAATGATGAAATAAAAAACAAAACAAATAGGCATTTGAAGCTTAGAAATCTACAGGTAAGAATACTAAGGTGAGTTTTTGAGTTTTGGAAAATAAAATGGAACACTTTGGCTGAGGTGACAGATATTAATTGCCTCCAAACCGAGTTTCACTGCGATTTTCAGGTTAATTCAGTCAGAAACCACAGACACTCAGCTGGGAGGTGTGGATGAATCTGGAAACAGCCGTTTACATGGCAATAAATCAAGCCCAATATTACTAAGAACTCCTGCATTTCTTTGGCTTTTTTCTCATTTTTCTTATTTATCATGGTTTGTAATGAATTTTCTGATGTGAGCTTTGGTTTTGAGGCTGGTATATTGAGTTCAGGTCACCAGAGGAAGGTTCTTTTTCAATCAGGGCACAGCTGTTGGCTTGCTCCAATTCTGGCTTGCTGTCATTGTTGTAGGTTCCTCAGCTGACTTTTGGATTCTTGAGCGGCAATTTCCTAAATGTTTTCTGGGTCTGAGTTGGTTTTGCCTTCTTCCTTGCCAAATTTTGTATTCTGACGCAATACAAACAAGAGCTTGGGCAGAGTAGCCATTATGAAATAAAAAACAAAACAAATAGGCATTTGAAGTTTTGAAATCTACAGGTAAGAAGACTAAGGTGAGTTTTTGAGTTTTGGAAGATAAAATGGAACACTTTGGCTG